>NW_021940498.1:5323142-5961886 GCF_001715985.3 Manacus vitellinus | reverse complement strand
TCTGCAACTCCCTGACAGGAGGGGGGAGCCAGGGGGGGGTTGGTCTCTTCTCCCAGGAACCAGCAGTAGGACAAGAGAGAAGGATCTTAAACTCTGCCAGGGGGGTTTAGGTTGGATATTAGGAAGAAATTCTTTACAGAGAGAGTGATCAGCCATTGGAATGGGCTGCCCAGGGAGGTGATGGATTCTCCATCCCTGGAGGTTTTTAAGATGAGACTGGATGTGGCATCAGTGCCATGGGCTGGTAATCACAGCACTGTTGGATCAAGGGTTGGACTTAAAGATCTCAGCGTTCTTTTCCAACCCGGCTGATTCCATGATTCTATGATTTTACCTCATTTAATAAACTATGTTTCACCCTTAATTTTTTTTTCCTTTTTCTTTTTTTCAGTCAATATGCAGTTGTTGAGGGAACACCTAATCTAGAGCCTCCAGTAGTTACTGCTTATCAAGTACAAGCCTTCTGGCTGTGTGAAGGATTCACCTCTGAGTCCTTGTCTCAGAAGGAAACTCTACTTCTTTTATTCCTTAAATTACCATAATTGTGTGTCTTGCAGTTGCAGTATTTTCATGCTAATGTTGTAATTTTCTACTTTCTTTTTTGTTTGGTTTGCTGAATAGGTTTCCAGGCCCTTTGAATTGTTTCCTGTTAAACAATCTGAGAGTGGTTTTGTTGTTTGGTTTTGTTTTGTTTTTTTTCCATTTGGTTGGTAGGGGTTTTTTTCCTCCAGGTGCTAATATTAGATGACAGCTGAACCAGCTTTGGTGATAAATCTTTGTTCCAGTGTCACACTCAATGGGTTGTTAGCTGAAGCCTGGTGTTTAAATGACCATTAAGTGATAAAAATCTAAAGGAAAGACTTTCCACTTCATAAGATTTGAGATAAACCCGTTTTTTTCCTTAACATCCATGATTAAAGCAAGTATACCTTTCAGTTTTATTAACTTTTTTGAGTTAATTTCTTTAGAGGACTATACTGGAAGTGTACAAGATTTAGCCTCTTGCATGAACGCTTGCCTAGTAAAAACCAAGTAATGATGTTGAATTAATCTGTGTTAAAAAGAAAGGTAAGAAAAATACGGTGCTGTTTTCAGACTTGGCCCTGGTACAGCAGAAATATTTTCTTTTACTATCCAACTGCTTAGAGGGATTATTTAACTCAAATTCACCAGTGCTAAAATCTCTCATAATAATTCATTACATAATAAGATTACCTTAAAAGAGAGCTAGATGGCACAGTTGGTCAATACAGTATGATACATTTTTGGAGGTTTAGGCTTAAATCTGACCCCAGGACACAAAAAACATCGTGTTTGCTGGTCTAAATATAAGTCCAAGTAGATGTTTGTTTATATTGCATACAATCTGGCATTACTTCATGCAGCTGGCAGACTGCTCAGTAAAGACCTGAGACTCAACTAGCAGTTTTGGACAGAGGAGCATTGGCACAGCTGTTTGGAGAACCTGATTTAGCATGTCTGAACTGTTCTTGGCTTTAGCCAATGGGGCTTTTCATTTCCCTGACTGCTAAAATTTATCAAATTCACATAATAATTTAGTAGGAAAATGAAGAACAACAGTACCACTGGAACTCAGCTGCTGTGTCTAGTCGCTATTCCTAATTATAATTGGGTTAGAAAAACAGGCTTACATAAAATTCTGTAATAAACCCCTGTGTTGCAGTATTCAAGTAGCTTAGCTATCTCTCAAAATTAAGGAATATGAAAGAGTAAACTTCCAATAACAAGAATCCATTCTGAGGTTTTAGGACGTAATCTATAATTACAGTAATCAGTTGGGAAAATCTGTGTAACTTTGTGCAAGATATAGTCTAATTAGATTTTACTTATCCATTAGCTGTTTCTGAATGAAGTTATGTGTATATTAAAATAAGGTACATTATCTAGAATAAAACTGTCGCATAAGTAAAGAGAGTAGTTTTCATGATGATTATAGAATAATGTCACCTTTTCTTCTGCTGAAATACAAAATGTCTTCATTTCCCCCTATTGCCATACAAATCAAAATTTCTGTGTGATAGCAGAATTCATCCAACAGACTTTCAATACTTTATTCTGACATCGTGCTACATCTTCTATAGGCTGATGTGGGAGCACTGTTTTTTAGCACATGCAGATTTGATGTCAAACTGTCTAAAAAAATTTATATGTTTGTCTTATGTAAGCTAAAATTTCTTACCATTCATTTCTAAAACAAAAATTGCATTATTTCTTCCTATAGGAAGAAATTCTAGTTTGTATGTCCTTCCCAAAAGATTAATGACTTATTCACAGTATATACTTCAACTTTCTCTGTAGCTTCAGTTGGCTTTGCTTCCATATGCTGGCTTCCATGGAAATGTAACATTAAGTACTTTTAACATTTCTACCATGGACATCTTTCTAAACTCTTTGTGTGAGCTCAGGCAGGAGGTCTGTGTTTACATAAAGTTTTTTGGGTGAGATTCCCTGGCTTGTGATATGTGTGTGAGATGATAGATCCTAAAAAGAAAAAAAATATAGAAATGTTGCAATATGGTACATAATGATGCCACAAGTATGGCATATGTATTGGAAAAATCGAAGATGGCAGCTTTATAAAAATTTGAAAATTCAAGTAATAAGGTCTAGAGCATCACTGACATTCACATGTTTCACCACAACTTCACCTACATAGCAAATGTTGTGCGTTTCACAGATCAAATACTGTGAGATATAAAAGGTGGCAGAGAGTCTCTGTTGTTGAGGAAGCCTCGAATATACATGATCAAAAATTCAGAAGGTCATACATTGCACCTGATCATACTTTTGTTTTATAACCTAATGAAGAGTATCTTGTAGTGGTCTTAATTACTATGAATACAGACCTCTCTACATGTGCCTGTGTTTCATCCAAACTTATGGACCATGGAAATCTTGAAGTTCTCTAATATCAGTTAAAGTTATAAGGCAGCATGATGTCTGAGAAGGACAAAAAAAAGTCATTTTGAATTTGTCAACATTAAGACAGGAAACACTATGAAGTTGAGCAGATTGAATTGTTCCTTATTACAGGGCAGCTCACAGTGAATTAATGTTCTAGTGATTTCTGAACTTGATTTGAATGGAATCAGACCCATTCTTGCCATCAGGTTTTTAGAACTAGAAAAAAGAAAGTCTTTAGAACTAGGCCAAATACTTCAGGACAAAAGGTGTTAACCTGACAATGTTGTCCTTTTTGCAACCTTATAAGGGGAAAAAATCCCATAGTTGAACAGAGCATTCATTGTTATAACTACAAAAGAATGTACTTTACAAATGTCTGTGCAAAATTAAAATTCCATTGTCTCCTGAAGATTTACTTGTTAATTTTTCAGAAGATAAAGTACTCTTTGAAAACAAACTTATGTCTAAATTACATAAAACACAAAAATGAAGATGCTACTTAAATGACATAAAAGAGGTGTAGTACTACTGGTTTTAGTTCAAGTAATAGAAGAAACCCCAACCTTATTCCTGAATAATAATTCCTATAATGTTTCAGACATCTTTCTTGTTAGGTTTTACATCTTTCTCTTGGTTTTACCATTTAGGAGAAATACAAGTGGATTTAATCACTCATTCAGAGCTATTCTTCATCAAAACCAGGCTGGAAACAGTCACCTGTATAATTTTGTGCTAACATTGTCTGTGTTGTGTGTTGGCATTATCTTTACAGACACATCTGATTTCAGTTTTTACTGACCCTCTGAGGAAACTTTAGAAGGTGGTTAAAAGATATTTTTCTTTATCTCTTTCCAGTACTGCCTGTATGTGACTTCCTGGCCTGATGGATGTTTCTGACCACTGCTGAACTGGAAACATGAAAGAAAAATCTTTGTGCTGGACATCTTGGAAAATGCTACATATCTGGTACTAAACTCCAAATCATAAAAGCACAAAGGGGAAATCTCAAAATACAGTTTGGAAAACAACTTGCTTGTTACTTTAGGTTGTACCAGAAAGCAGTGAAACGTAACCAGATCTGTATTTTTTGCTTTACCTGGATGCCTTATGTTATAGGCAGTGGCACAACCCTGGGTAGCCACGGAAATCCTGTGATTTTCTGTAGCATGGAAATTCTCCCAGGGTGTCTGGAGAAGTACAAACACATGCAAAAAAGGCCATCCTCAAAACTTCAAGCATTTGAATTCAGATGAGAGCTACAGAAATGGAAAAAAAATGCAACTCCCCACCTCTCATACTTGTACTAATGTATGAAAATCTATGAACATTTGGGCTTTGACTTACAGTAACCACACTTTTATGTACTGCTGTCTTTGAGATTTTGCTGGAATACATGCTTATTTCTTATTCCCCAAGTGTTTTTGTTTCATGTGTGCCAGTGAAGCACCTACCACTGCATATGCAACAAAAAAACATGGGAAAAGTGACTTCTGCTTTGGTTTTATCTTTTCTTTTTCGTTCACTAAAAAGTAATATTTAATGTTTTAGGTGTCATATGGTATCATCTAGGAGATCCAACCATGAATCAGGGTATGACAGGTTATGACCATGTTCATGTAGACTTTGTAGAGCATAGACAGCATAAAATAGCAATGATTAAAAATGCTTCAAATACCAGGCAGCTTGCAGGAACAACAGTTGTGCAGATTTTTAGAAAATGTAGTCCGTAATTACTGTAAATTTACTTTTGCTGACTCTGAATTTGGAACCCCTGTTATGGTTTAGCAAAATAGCCCCATAGTTATTAACTGATCAAGGGCTTACGTTGAAAGCGATTCTTCTGGGAACATGAGGAAATAAGGATGTGGCATTGATCAGAGATGGCATGTCAGTGAGGCATCTTCCTGTGGCAGAGAGCATGTACTGCATCACAAAATGCTAATAAACAGACTAGGGCAATCCCCCATCCCATTAAGCCTGAAGGAGTGTCAGGGTTTGCCATATGGCTCTCCATGTGCACCACTGTTGTCAAGTTCATCCTTCTCTCTCAGTTTTTTTGTCCTTTTTTCTTGCCTTTCTTTTTTTTTTTTTCCCCTACCATCACTAGTCCTTTCATCCTTCCTCCCTTTGGAACAGAAATCTTCATTTTAGCTAGGGATGTTTTTCTCCCTTCTGCTTCTGCCTGCCCACAGATGCTAATAACAGCTCCTTCTTAGACTGATGACTAGTCTCTATAGCAATCAGGCAGCAGAAGCACTCAGCACTGAAAAACAGGCAAATTTTGGTAGCAGCCTCCCCATTTTTTCCTGTTCCTTTTTCTGCAGCTGTTGCTACCTGCCTTCACCTCTGCAGAAATCTGATCACCTCTGCTGATATTCATCCGAATGGAATGGACCAAGAAGAGGGAAACAGCAGCATATGGTTCAGTTTCCTAAAGTACTAAGCTGAATTAAAAATTAGTTTATTTTACCACATTTTATGAAACTAATGAAGCATCTGAAATGTACATAAATATTCTACTGCTGTTCAGTGTAGCTAAAATGTCTGGTGAAAGTGATATAAATAGGAAGGTTGACTGCTGTCATGTTAAACAGAGAATACTGGAATAGTGAATAAGGTGCTACCCTATGTATTTTGGGTGAAAATGTAACAAATATTCCAATTAATAATGGAACAAATTCTCAGCTTGAGATAAAACAGAAATAATCAATTTTCCATGTATGAATATCTATGTAATATTACAGATAAAGAGTGAATAAGCAGAGTTTGTTTTTTACTGCTAAGACAAGGTTTGGGTACTGTAGGCTGAGCAGGAAAATCAAATAAGACGTTCTGTCAGAAAGATAAAAAATAAATAGCATTGGTTCTCTAGGCTGATTCTAAGCTATCAAAAATATGTCCAGTATTACATGAATGGCATTTAGTTATATAGCACAGATGAATATTTATTAATATTCTTCAGAGACTGAAAGGATGGCTTTTGTTTTACCAGACACTTGACGACATGATATTCAAAACATTTCCTTTGTTTGGCGTCAAAAAGTATTATGATCATTTTGCCAAACAGCACACAAACAAAGCTATCGGGGGATGTACTGCACTGACAGGCTTTGAGTTAGAAGATTAGCTTTGAATGAACAAAACTTCAAGTAATTTGCAAGGTCTTTCAGTCAAATGTAGGACAGATGTTTTATAAATAGTGTAATGCATAACATTATAAGTGGCTTTAAAGATTTTCTATAAGGTCACAGAAAAACCTATTTTGGGGGCAATTGGCAAGTGACAACAAGTAAAGTATAAATTAAATCCCAAAGCTGTTTTTCAAGACAAAAACAAGTGTGATTTAGATTTGGTAATGAATGGACAGTCCTCAATGAGGGAGTTGAATTAAAAAAGCAGCAGCAAGTGTGCGTTTTCATAAGCAAGAGAGAGTGTTTAATTGTTCCTTCACAGTGTCTTTGTTGAACTGGTCAAGGGATGCCCAAATTCATCCTTAATGAATCAATACTTACACTGGCCCACTGACCCACTTGTGGGAACATGGGAAACCCTCTGTATAAAGGTACCAGAATAATTTATGTCATCTTTTATAAGAATAACTTCTCCATATAAAGATTATTCTGTTTGCCTCCTGTGCAGAAAGCTCATGTTCGACTCAGTTCTTCAGGTTCAGCAGAGGTAACTAGAGAGGCAGATTTCTGTCAGGCTTCTAGGTATGAGAGATTACCAAACAATGCAGGTGATGCTGTATTGACTGCACCAGCCTGGGAAAGTGAGGTGACTTTCCAGAACAGAGATGACCTCAGAGTACACTGACTGTGCAGCTGATAGTGCAGAGATAGCTCCCTTCTGACTGCTTTATCCCACCGTGTGTTCTAAGCACTGCCTGCAGGTCAGCAAAAGAGTCTGAGCATGGAATAAACACACTATCTGTATTCAGCTGGAAAGCACACAGCTGTAGCCTCTGTTGAGTCGTGGCTTAGTGAGGCCAGTATGGAAAATTAACTGGCTTTGCAAGCAAATGCAGAGGAGTGGTGTTATATATGCGATGTTAAAAGCAACACTGACAAAACAACGGAATAAAAGGCTCTTGAAAAATGCCAGCAGGGCATGAACAGGAGGGAATATACAGTAGGAAGAGAAAAAAAAAATGTTTCTTTAACTCAGATGAATTGTGCAGCAGAGTCTCAGCATTCATTTAATGTGAAAGTAACTTTCTGTTTGATAAAAATGCAAAGAATAACTTTAAAGCGTGAGCCGGATGGTGAGTGATGTACTTTGTCAGGCTTCAGTAAAGCCTGAAAACTGCAACCTTTGTATATTTTAATAACCCATTAATTCCCACACTGCATTTGTTTAGCTACCAAACGATGACAACTAAAAATGTACGTCACTGGTTCTAAGTCAGCGACATCCAGAAGGGAAAAAGGCGGCTGATTACAATACAAAGGGAGTAACGTCTTTGTTGTCACAGAGGAGATGACAGAAAATTTGACAAATTGGAAGGAAAGAGCACTGATTTCCTTCTTTGTTTCAGAAGAAACAAGGTCCAAGGATGAAGGTTGTCATTTTGTTCCTACAAACACGAGCACAACAAGGTAACATCCAAGCATTAAGTCTGAATATTAAGTCAAGTCTGTATGAACATACTAATAATACTACTTTTAGCATACATACATGTAAGTTCTGCTGCTTAAGGCTACAGTTTGGCATTCAAAGTCAGCAGATACGGAAGGACATCCTTACTATTTGTTTCATTCCATGCCTCATGATTAATATTCAGTAATATTTCTTAGGGAAACTACTTACCTCTTGTCGCCTTTTATAATACCCATTGTTTACAAGCTATTAGAAGAGCTATTAAGAACTACTCTTGTGTGTCCATGAGCCAAAGCTACAGTTGTCTGTGTGTATAGATTGTTTGTCTAGCTGTGCACTTGCAGAGCCAGTACAAAATATGAGTGAGATAGGCAGGTGGTTGAATGATTAATCTCTTTATTTATTGCAAAATCATACTGCTTCATACTTTGATCTGCTTGGTTTAATAATCTGTCTCTGGATATAACTATCTTTAGAAGCTTCAGAGACCAGAAAGTCTATAATATGCCACACTTATTTCCCAGCATAATCTTTATTGATCTTCAATTATTATTACATTTAATAATGTTCCTTTTAGGCTGTGGTTTCCAAGCTTGTTTATTGTGGTCCTTTCTTCTCTTATATTTCAACTTCAAACTAGAAACATGAAGCAGTGAATAAGCAGCAGAATTTGGAATCTAATGTATTAGGCTCTCAATTTGAATTTGTAAGACTTCTAGAATGATTGGTTGTCATTACTTGTTGCTGTTCCATATAGAGCGCTGCTGAATGTGCAAAATTTTCCTGTTTTAATCATATCCTTCAGCAATAAATTGTATCTGGGAAAAAACCCAACCAAACAAACTAAAAGACATAAACCCCTCAGATAATTAAACTGGTGTTCATTTTTGTACAAGTGTAAAATTATATTGATTAAGGGGGTTAGATGACTCCCACAAAATCCACTAAATACTTGGACTGATTGTTGTCATCCACCATCTAATTCCATGGTTGCATACTTGTTCCTTCTGGTTTTTGCTCTAGTATATTTTAAATAATTTTTTACAAAATGGAATTTCTTCAAGGGAAGGCTTGTTCTCTCAAACATTTGGGACAGCCTTTGGACTAGTAAAAGATCATCTTTTACACCAAGGCCAAAGAAGTCAAGACTAGGACTCATGTCAGCATGGTAGCTACAGGACTTACGTGAGGGGCAGAAAAGGGAATGGAAAGGAGATGTCAGTTAGAGAAGGCTGTCACCTGAATATTGCTTCATTGATTGCTGTAAAATTTGAATTTTTCTTGAAGCAAAATTAAATCACCTATTCTAGCCCTTCCCAGTGTTTGTTTTCTGTTGAAAACATTTGGATTTGTCATAACTGCCAACTTATTTTTCAGCAAAGTCATTAACCAAAGTATGTTTTATCAGTCTATTCCAGATTAATGCAAAGTACCTAATTTTTATATGTGTGTGTATTCCTGTATCAGTATACTTAAAAAAAGCCAAGAACTTCTCAGTTGCACAAGTTGCATATTTTATCATTATTTCATTACAAGAGTAATCAAATGCCATGTAGATATATAGGGGAGACAACTGCATATCCTTTTGCTATGTCACCCTCATATGGAAAATAAGGTGTGCCATAAAAAATGTTCAGATAGATATGTGTGCAATATTTTCTTTATAACAAGAAAACAAATGAATGGTTTTGAGCACAGTTGAAAGAACAGGCTTGGTGTTGTGTTGCTTTATGATCTGTGCTCAGAGTGTGTGTAATACACTCTTGACCTTACAAGGAAAGGCTTTCTTCTTTCAAATGTAGTTTCTTTTTTTTATAAGTGTAGATATCCGTGGGTCGAGGGGGAGAGCAATAGGGTGTTGTAATGAATTGACCAGCATACAGTGCCACTGTCCCTGCAATCGAATCAGAGTGGTTCAACACATGCCTTGTACTAAAATAGCTGAGGACTGTGCTTTGCTTTAGGTCACAGGAAGCTGGATTTCCACAGGCAGAAGTTTCAGTTCTGTCTGTTCTTTCTCCAAGTGTATGTCGTGACACCAGTGAATATTAAAGCAGGGAAATAAACCAGTTTTTGTTGGACTGCTTGTTCTGTTTGTAAAGCAGACTCCCATCAAAAGCAGTTTCTCTATGGATGCAAAAAGATCAAAATACAAGGTTATGTTGGTAGAGTTTGGCTGTGTTTTCTTCACTTGTTTTTCTAGAAAAGCAGAACAGTTTTGCATACAGGAATATAAAGACAGTGGGGATGATGATAATGACTGTTAATGAAATAACTGACAGCCTTCAGAGAGAAATAAGGGACTGTCATTGGTTTGGTATGTACTGCTGCTGCCTTGGCACCTGTGGCTCATGGGCAAGTGAGTATTATCATTCAGATACTGCTTCAGTGTTCTGCTTGTCTGTGTGTGGAGTAGGCTAAATAGTAATTTGGGAAAAAACCTCAAAGTAGTTGTTTCTTAGATTAACTTACAAGTTAAAAGTTTGAGGGAGCTTTTGAATAAGAACTGGAGGAAGCAGTTATTCTGGTTAGAAAAATACATCTCTTGGGGTCACTAACTTCCTTATTCTGCAGGACTGGAAGATTTTTGTTTCTGGTGTTGAATTACTTTAAGTGATGGAAGCTAGGCAAATATTAGAGAAGTTAGTCAGATAAGCATTTGCTATTTGCCAAGCATGATTTATATAAGGAGGTTTGAGAGTTTTTTAAGTGTATGATGCCTTGTTCCCCGTAAATACCCATGAAGTTGCAAATGAGAATATTGATTGTGATATTGATCTGCTCAGTGATGGTGATGAGACATCACTATATTAATTATAAGGTCCTAAACTTACTGAATAACTGTTTGTTCCTCTTTCTCCTTTTACTTCTCTCATAGTTATATGATACAGATACATACAAGTGTATCTGATTTTGTGGTCTTCTTGTCCAGGTGTAATTATAGCACTAAGGACAAATCAGAAATTGTGAATCCTCATCCAGCAGCCAGTTCAGTGAGGAGTTTTTTCTGGTTTTCTTTATCCCTATCTCCCGTGAATTTTAAATGCACTTTTCTTCATAGTCAGTGAAAAGCAAGGAAACAGAGAGCAAGAAGAAATAGAAGTCATGCTTCCCTGTTTCTCTGTAATTTTTGCAAATATTGTTATTATTATTAGTAGTATTATTGCATATATTGCATTAAAATAACTAGTCCTTATGTGTTTGTAATGCCAACTCTGATAAAGAGGCCACTGTTTCAAAAGGTGTGTTATGTGACACTCGAGTCATGGTTTTATGTTGAACACAGTGGTGATGGGTTAAGGGTTGGACTCTATGACCTTAGAGGACTTTTCTGGCCTTAACAATTCTAATATTCTGTGATTTAGCTGATAAAGCTAACACCAAGAGAAGTGTTACATCAATATTACTTAGACCAACCCAGAAAACAACTTTCTCTTAATGTAATGGCTACTGGTATAGCATCAGATACACTGGAGCCATTGTCAGTATAGAAACATCACTCTAACAGACAGCAACAGTATCCAAAATGGGTTTTGTGTCCCTACCCTAAGGCTTTCTTTACCCACGAGCATAACCATAAATTTAGACCTCTACATCCCATCCAGGAGGATGTATAAGATGTATTGTTACAGCTACCTTTGCAAAGCTTAACTGAATTCACATTAACAGCTGTGCTAGCATAGTTATTTTAGACAATAACTCTATTCTAGGCACAGTTTTAAGTGGCAAGAAATTACACAGGGTTGTGTGGGTCAGTACAGTCATTGGAATGTAGCAGTATTTTCCCACTTGTATGAGCTGAATTCCTTGTCTTCCTTTCTGTGTTTCTGGGAGCCTTTGCCCCACGGAATGTGTTTATGCCAGGTCATGTCCCTCTGCGTGTCATGGGGTAGTTTAATAGCCTGGCATTCAGAAGAAAGGGGGGGGAAAAGCTTCTATCTCACGAAAATGGAGTAAGTGGCTGAATTAAAAATGGGAGCTGTCAGAGGGGAAGAAAGATATCTTCTGAAACATTTTAAAATCTCATCTAGAGACACACTATGTTCTGAATGTCACTTTCGTTTTGGCTGTTTCAATGACTCCCATACTTGAAAAAAATTCAGAATTCATGTCACGCCAGAGGACTGTTTCCCACTGTTTACTTTTAAGTTCACTTGTCCCAGTGTGTCCAGCTGAATCATTCAAATTTGTGTTGAATTTGGACACTACTGGACAAGTGACAGGAAGTTTATGAGCCTGAGGGAGGCTGGTACTAGCGATACATAGGCGGTTTGTGCAGCTCACTGTACCTTCGTGTCACATTATTTATTGATTTTATTTTAGAAGTTGTTCCATAGAAATAACCTTAGAAAGTACACAACAGATTTTTTTTTTTTTTTTTAGGGCTTAAATAGACATCAGTATGATACAAATAAAATGACATGACAGCGGCGTGTCATCACACTGCAAAGTTATCAGTGTCAACAAACCTTTCTAAAGAAACTTCAGTTTTTCAGCCTTTCAAAACCAAACAGTGGATGAATTACTGCTTTTACTCCTGCTTAGGAGGAAGAGTACCATCACACGATGAAAAGCAGCTGAATAGATGGAAAGCTAAAAATTAGCTTAGTTTGCTACTGTTAGACCAAGTGCTGTGAATTTTATAATTTTTTCCACTTTTTTTAAGTTGTAAGTACTCAGTGAAAAATATAGAGACACTGAGCACAGATGTTAGCTTCTAGAGGCACTGAGTTCTTTGATGGATGATTGCTGGCAACTCTTGTTGCAGCTGCTTAGAAGGTACCATTTCCAATCTTTGGTCCTCGTTGTGGAATTTACCTTCTGTGGAGTAAAGCTGATGGAAATGGGCTCTTGCCTCTACTTCTACTGCTTTTTCTTGTGGCTCAGTAAAGCCACAACTTTGATCTGGGGTTTTGGACTGGAATGGCTGAAGCACAGAATGATCCTTTTCAACAACTCTGATGTGTGACATAGTTTCAAGCAAAAGGGTGAAAATTAAGAAACTGGAGAACTACTAGTTTTTGAATCCTTATGGTTGTGGCCTTCAGGGTTAAGAGTGAAGGCTTCTGAGTGTCACAAACTATAACATTAATAAATTCCTTGATTGGAGTTGACAGCTTCGGTGGGTCTTCTCCACACATGATGTGGGGTAGGCTAGAGGGTATTGCCATCTCTCCCAGACATGGATTTAGGTTGATAGGAAAAACAGCCACTGACAGAAGACCAGTATCTAAAAGAAAGCTCCTTGAGCTGCATTCTTGATATTCAGGTCTCAGAATCCATATAGTGGAGTTGTGCCATCTTAGATTTGGAGCGGTGATGGATTAATAAAGAGATTAAATTTCCCCTCAGGCCAGTTGAGAGAGAAGTAATCTAAACCAGGACTTTCACAAATCTTCTACACCTTCTCCAATACTTGTTTGGAAATCATTACCATACCAATAGGTCTAAGTGTTGATATGACACTGATATGCCTTACTATAAATTATTTTTCTTTTATTTTTCTTTTGTGGCTATCCAGTGTTCTCTTACTGTGAATTGCAAAATGTCTTGGTTTGGACCTGGTGGGGAATGGGATTTACTTGTTTTTCTTTGGTTTTTTAGTTTGTTTGTTTGTTTGTTTTTTAATTTTCTTGTATTGGGAAAAAAAAAAAGGAATATCAAATAAATATTTCCTGCTTATCAGCTAAAAAAGCACAGAGCTGTCCATGGTATTGCTGTCCAAACTGTAATCAGGCATTGATAGTTGTATTAATAGTCTTAGAACTGAGGAAAATTCTCATTTGAATCTGCTCTTAGTAAGCTGCATATATTATGCATTCAAATATATGTATATACATGAACATATAATTGAGATGGATGTACAGGTGGTATACTTCGAGAAAAAGGCAGAAAACAGAGATTAAGGCTAAATGTGTATTTAAAAGTAGGGTTTTAAAAATGCTTGCCTTTCTTACATTCAAATTCAGATGTTTTGAGAAGTTAAATAGGATTCAGTTGTTTGAGGATTACTTTGTATATGACTTGGATTTAAATCAGAGGGCATTTCACATCAGCTACTCTGTTCAAAGCAGCTGCTGTTAAAGGATTTATACATGATATTTCTTCCAGGGTATTAGTATAGCAAGTCTTCTCCTAGCTGAATTTGAAGTGGAATGTAGAATTTATATTTTCCTTGCCTAGTGTGTATTTTTTTTAGGCAATCTTGATCTACCGTTTAAGAATATTAACCGGTTCAAAATTATTGGCATTGTTTAGAGGATTTTAAATAGAGTTAAACTATGTGAAACCGTGCTTTCCATTTAACTGTACAAGTGTAAAAATAAACTCTCCAGAGTGAAAGAAGTACTTAGAATCATGCATTCAGTGATTCACATCCCAAAGAAACATACTGCTGATACTTCAGTGAGGGTAATGTGAGTGTCTTGGATTACCATTATGTAGCATTTTCCCCACAGGATGAAAAGAACATAAGACTATTTATGAGGGGGGGAAAAAAAAAAAAAGATAAGATTTTGGTAAGCTTTTTAAGCAAAGTCAAAAGAAACTGAAATATGCCTACAGTATTTCACCCACAAACAGATGGCCAAACATAACAAATCAATAGTATGTAAATAACAGTGTTAAGAAGATCTGTTGCAATGCACGAAAAATGACTGGTTTCTTGGCTGCTGCCTTCACACAGGCTAAACCTTCACAGAGAAAAGCAGGATATATGTTGGGTTGTTTTTTTTTTTCACAGAGACAGATGTAGTGGCTCAAAGTTGCTATCTTCATTTTAAAGTCCATTTTTTTTTTTTTAAGTGTAACATAGAATCAACAGGTGCCCTTTAGAACTTGTAAAGGTGGTGCTGAGAAACAAGCAGCGCTGGGAGGTCTGAAGACAGAGGCAGCAAGAGGAAATGCTGTTCTGTCTTCACGAGGCCAGTGAGTCCCCTGCACCCACACAGGTCTGGAACAGAGAACTTGTGCTGGAAACTCTTGGGTTGTTACAAGAGGCAGACTGTGAAACAGTGAACTGCTGGTTCTGTGGCACACAGTCATCAGAGCACTGGGACAAAAGTGTGTCTTCCTGTTTAAGTTTACAAGAAAAGCAAGGTCCAGATTGCATCTTACTGTGCCACTCCTGGAAGCACAATTTATTCCTACTGTCAAGACCCTACAGTCTTTTTTTCAGGTGTCTTGCAAATAAGAGTCTCTAGTATTTTAGGGCCTATTTTACTTCTGAAGTATGCTAAGGGTGTTTTCTCATTCAAATTACAATAATGGGGGATTTAATTTTAATTTTAACAAAGGATCGTGCAAGTGACTTTAACTTGTGACCTCAGGCAATTGATTTAAAATCTCCCTCTGACAATGGCTTCTCTTCTGTGGAATGTGAATGATGATGTTTTATTTCCCTGCTCTGGTAAGGCATTTTGAGTTCCTTGGATTAGGAACTTTTGCCTGGCCTGGGTTCTGCAAAACACTGTGCAAAGTAGAAGTCGAACATTAAAAAATATGAAATGGGCAGAAATCCCAGTTTTAAATTGAGATCCTTCTGCTTATTTTTTCAGAAGAATCAGAAAAATATACCGTAGTTTTCTAATGATAACAAGATATAATCAAGTGAGTATTGATCATTTATAGTCTAACTAATTAGTCAGCAATTGAAAGCACTTAAACAAGTTATTCTTTCAGAAAACTATCAGTTTCAAAACATTACTTTTTTGTGCAGTTGATCAAAAAAAGGTTTTGAATATTCTCTGGAATCAAACTTACAAAAATAGCATATGTTTCTGATGTAAAGACTGTTTTGATGTTTCCCCTGTTGTTCTTTGTTACTAATATAATGAGGTTTTCTGGAGCTCTTGGTTATTATTCCTGCTTTTATTGGGATCAGGGAAAGAATTCTCTGGTTTGAGATTTTCATAAAGTACTACTTGCAGTGTGTCCTTTCCCAAAGCAGAGTAAAATAGCCCAATATCCTTGCATCTCACCATTTTTTAAAGATATTTTCCTGATAGTATGCATCTTCAAATCATTAGAAATACTGAGTGATAACGTGCTTTTGGGAATTTGATGTTGACCATTGCCATGTCTTTTTAAAGGGCAGTTTTCTAGATTTCTTTGCACTTATGCCATTATGTCAATGACGGAGATAATTTCAGGAATATTGTGATCAACCCAGACCCCAGCACTTCTGAATTTGAACATTTAGGAAACATCTGAAAATTATCTGTTAAGATGTTTAAACATTCTTTATCTTACTCTATAATTATATGATGGTAGCTAGGAAAGACAGCAAAGATTTTAAAAAAAAAATCAAACCAAGACAAAAAAAAAAAATTTCATGCATTTCCACACCTGTTATCATACAGGCATTTATTGTACAGTGTCATATAGAATCATAGAAATGATTCTGTAGAATCATAGAAAATGAATCCTAGAAATCAGAATCATAGAAATGCTGAGTTGGAAGGACCCATGAGGATCATCAAGTCCAGCTCCTGGCCCTGTGCAGGACACCCCAAGAGTCACACCATGTGCCTGAGATCATGGTGCAAATGCCTCTTGAGCTCTGACAGGCTTGGTACTGTGACCACTGCCCTGGGGAGCCTGTCCCAGTGCCCAACCACCCTCTGGGTAAAAAAGCTTTTCCTAATATCCAAACTAAACCTCCCCTGACACGACTTCAGGCCATTCCCTCAGGTCATCCCAGTGAAAAGATCAGTCCCTGCCCCTCCTCTTCCCCTCACGAGGAAGTTGTAACTGCAGTGAGGTGTCCCCTCAGTCTCCTCTTCTCCAGCCTGAACAGACCAAGTGACCTCAACCACTCCTCATATGCTCCTTCTTTGGATGTTGTCTAAGGGAAAGTGAAGGTTGTTTAGGTGCTGTAAATTTATTAAGCAGGAACAGTATTTAAAGACACCAAGAAAGACAACAGGTACTTCTGGACAGACCACAGAAAGAAGGATTATCTCTAAGCATGCAAAAGTGGCTGTTTTCCAAAGGGGATGGTGGTTCCTGAAATTGTAACAAAATGTTCTTCGTGTTTCCCTCCTCCTCCTCTCCCCTGTTGTCTCACAGGAGTTAATGCCTCCTGAAATTGCTGTTCTGTTAGCATTCCTTCTCTTGATCATATCTAGTGTGGAAGTACCATGAAAGCACGTGGGTCATTGAAAGGTCTAACTGAGTTTCAAATGTAAACAGGAGTACAGTGAATGGTAATATTGTTTTGAAATAGACACTGAAGTATTCTTTCAAATTTGTCAACATTAGTATTTCAGAGTAGAACACGGGGCCATAACAAATCCATTTATAATTTGTCTCCGTTTTGGTACCATGTATCTCAATTTGATTTCTAAATTTGATTCATTTTCTTTCTGTAGTTCCCTCAGCTCTTTTCTCACTTTGGCTGAGACTTTCCCTTGTCTCCATTCTCTTTTCATACTTTGCCAGCTTTCCTTGTAGAGACCTGAAAATGTGTTACAGCTCATTAATATGACTAATCTCAAAGTACTTGTACAACAGACATTGCTAGCTCTAGCAAGATAGACCCATTTCCCCCTGTATGTTCTGAAATTATAGTAGTAAACTCTGAATTCTGTTGCTGTCAAATGTTCTCCTATTGCCTCTCCCTCTGACTTTCTTGCATGAAAGTTACATTAACTCCAACATGACCACAGTCTGGCAGCAGAGATTGTTCTGTCTGTCAGAGTGTGATCACCTGGGTTACCTGAAAAAGAGCAAAGCTGGTGGTAGGAAAATTGGATTAATACCAGTACATCACTTTTGTAATGAAAATAATTGATAATATTTACATTTAAAGTACAAAGTGTGGCGAATACAATGACTAGAAACAGAGAAACATTAGTATAATAATAATTTATGACATGTACAATTTAATAAGGAACATTTTCTGGTGACAAGCTGGTTATTAGGAGCAGGCAGTCAGAACTGAATATGCTCAGGGTGCAAATGATAGCTTTTATTCCTGTGGGTTTAGTTTCAAATTCTCCTGGTTTTCTGCAACTGGGAAAATGAGAAAGCATCCAGTTGCAACCACAGAAAATTTCCCCCTCCTGGTTTTTTAACCACTTGATCGGTTTCCTGTTGCAGGATCAATTTACAGCTTGCTCAGTTTTGAATTAGATGAGCAATTATTTAGTTTTTTTCTTAACAGATTTGGGCTGCTGGATTGCCTTCTTGCAGCGCTGACTTTTTGTCAGTAAATATCTTTTTCCTTCCCCTCCTCTTTTTTTTTTTAGCTTTTTGAAGGTCTAAAAGCTATCCCTGTTGCACGGGATGCACTATTAATAATTTCCCCATTGTTGTACTCCTCCTTCCCTTTTTGGTGTCCCAGTGCATGATTTTTCATTAGTATATTCCATCATATGGAAATACTCAAATTAACCAACAGCCAGCCTCAGGAAAACATGGCTTAAAATCAAACTCTACATGTTAATGAAAAGGAATTTATGGTGTTCTCTTACCAATGAACGCTATTACGGAGTGAAAAAATACCATAGGACAATCTCGGTGCTGAACTTGCCAGAAATGGTTGCCAGAATAGTCTATAAGATGATTAATTTTTCCAGTGAGTTACTCTTTGGACTCTTTACTTAGGAGCTGGTTTCGTGTTTTCCTGGAAAGGCTCAGTTTTCAGCTGGTAGCAGTTTTTATCCAGCTGAATTACAAAAACAGGCAAAATGTGAGTGGTGCATCCCAAGCATAAAATGATACATCTTTTGCTCAGAGGGTTTATGATCCATATCACTGACTCAATGGAGTTATGCCAGGTTATGCCATCTGAAGATTTGGCCCTCAGTAACACGCAATATTCTGTTTTCAAGGACCATTACTCAAATAGAAGAACCTAATCACACTAAAGACCAAATGTCTGCTGCGTCAAACTTTGGTACAGGATTTTCTCTTCTCTAATTGTCGTGATAGAAAAGTACAGGTGGGTGAGTAGCATAAAATTTAGGTGTTATATCCTTTTCTCTCTTCTAGAAGGTATGTAAGGTCCTGTGGAAGATAAGATGTGACTTTCAAAATGGAGAGTGATTTTATTTAGTTGAATTCACCCAGTTAAAAATTCTAATTTCAATGATGGCTGTTGGGAGTTTGTTTTTGAATGCCAGAACTTAAACACCGACGTGAAAGCAGCCAGAAACCTCTGACTCCTCGTGACTCCCTGTTGCCTGCACTGTGATAACTGCAGAGGGCAGATTGTGCAGCAGAATTACTGCTAAGATTGCATAATTCCTCCTACTAATGTTACCAGAAAACTTTACCTAAGTGAGGCAACGGAGAAGTACTTACAGTAAAGATAAAACAGAGGCTTTATGATCTACAGTTGGTCTTGCTTAGTCGAAATAAAGCAGAAAGATATCTTCAGTTCCCATTTATATGTCATTAGCCCACATTCAACAGCAATAAAAATGATAAACAAGTGCATTTTTGATGACTTAGCATTCACACAGATGCCGTTAAGCAAATATTTTGTGGATGTAAAAAATTTTCTGGGGATTTAAAACGAAAGAAATGTGTTAGAAGTAATAGTGATGAAGGTTAGCTGAAAGTATAGTGTGAGTAAATTCTACTCCATTGTATCAATGGGTAAAAATAGATTGGAATAGAAAGGATTATTACATATAAAGAGATTATTTTTACCAATACACATTCAAAAGGTTAGAGATGACCTAAAATCCCAGTTTTAAGGATGACCTAAACCCCTGTTTTTTCTGAAACAGAGGCTTAATGATGGCAGTTGTTTTTATTCACAGGGAGAGCTCTGGTGACCAGTTGTGCTCAAAGCCTTTCCTTTTCCATCTACCCTGACAATACTAATGCCTTGCTCAAGAAATTCCTTCTTGCAGGTGTTCAGCCTGTGAGCCCAAGTCATTCACTGCCTCGTGCCAGGCCACACTGCTGCAACTCTGAAAGTTAATTAGGGCTAATCCATGGAGTTATAATCTGCCTTGCTTTGAGCACTTACAGAAAGGCAACCAAATAATGTTGAACCCAGGAGAAGGGACCTGTCCTTCAGAGTGCATGTGAGAGAGTGCATTTTTCCCATGAATTATTGTTTTGGGAGAGAGGTGCTTTTTAAGATCATTAGAGTAATATTAAATTGGTCAGGTGATGGCAAACAGTTTTTCTTTATGGATTTAAGATGAAATAATAGATGGTATCTTGGATTAATTTTATTTTCATGTAGTCTTTGTTTTACTCAATAAAGCGTGTAGTGGACGTTTTTTAGCTGTGTTACCTAAATGAGTGGTTAAGAGTGTTCTGAATGCTGAAATCTCACTTTAAATCCTTCTGACACTCTGATAAGTTGGAAATCTTAAGACTTTAAGAAGTGAGAAAAAATAAAATGTGCATTTTTAGGGGAATTTAACCGGAGTGGCAATATACTGGAATGGAGTGAATTGTCCATCTGTATCTCCTATCATGCTTACTCTTTTGCTGAGCTGTCACCTGGTTAAAGCACAAAATGAGAATACAGTTCCCTGATACCACAGTGACAGTTTAAGTAGTATCTTTCCCTGACCATATCTTCTACTGCCAAGTCCCTGAAAATTGCTTATGAGGGTGTGAAGTGCATCAAATCAGATCAGAGGACTGATTTAGATTAAAAATAAAGCCTCCTTGTCCTCACCTTTATTCTTTCATGCCATTTCATTCCGTGGCCTGGGCTGACAGCCGTGCTGGGGGGGGCTCAGCACTGCAGGGAAGGAGCAGGAAGGAGGCAGCAGTGACAAGGGGCAGGAGACGGAGGGAGAAGAAGGAGGGAAGGGCAGAAGATGGATGAAAGTTTGTGCAGAGTTTAACAGATGTGTGGGTGCAGTTAGAAAGACCAATGAGGAATTGAGACCAGCCACACGAAGTACCTTGTCAGAGCATCTGAAACCTGTTGTATGAAACTATTTTAGAATAACCCTCTTAGGGAACGTAAAACTTGTTTGGAGTAGATGCAGTAGACTAATTCAGTAGCCCTACTGAATCAGGACTAAGTTTTCCAATCTTGTTTAGTTTCCCAGCTAATTAGGAGTTATGAAGTACTTTCTGTTGTTGCAAGAGCCCCTCAAGCATACCCAAAGTCCATCTCCAGGGAGCTAAAGCTTCCGCTGTTTTTCAAGTGACTCTTTTCCTACAACTCTCTTTGATTTGATAAAGTTGACCCAAGTGTTCACAATTTTTCATCACAACTAATACCTTTTTACAGTACCTTGTGTTACTGTGTAGTTTACTTCTAATAAATATGTATGGTGTTCTCAATTTTTGAATCATCCATTGACTACCTCAGAAATACTCAGAGCTGTCTGATACTTCAGCTAGGATATTTCAAGATCAGTGCAGGCAGTGTGTTATTTATAATTTTTTTGAATGCTACTTCTTGTAAGTTCTCACAGATGGCTGTTGGAAATCAGAATGAATATGGATTTTTTCTTTCCCTAGTATTTAATCACTGTATTTCCAAATTATTTGTATGAAATTATTTATCTGTAAATTGGGATACATATACATGTACATGTGTTCCTATATATATATATATATATATGCACACACATATCTGCAGGTTATATATACATATTTATATATACCATTATTATTATACTATTATCTGTGAGTGCAAAAGGCTTTTGGAATACATATTTCAGATTAGTGTCTGAACTGCAAAAATATGCAAAAGTTTGAAAATAACTGTGCCATATTTGTTAGCTTGTATCCATTGCATTTTGTTGCTAGTATTCAATTAAACACTTAACTTGCCTACTCATTGATCCCATGTATTTATGCAGAGCTGTGCTCATTTTTAAATTTGATTTCCTCAGGGAGAATACCAATATTTTTAATTTTGTTTTGTGAGCCATATGTTCAAGAGCCGCTACTAGTTTGCTGTCTCAACTTTCTTTGCCTTTTTCTGCTGTTACAATATTCCAGACATTCACCAGTCTAAAATAGAGCCCTGTAAACACACCACTAAAAAAAAGTTTCTCGTGCAATGTGATTTTATTATGAGCTCAACATTTATTTAGTTTTATCCTAATATCCCCTATTCCTCAGTGCTTCTCTCAAAAGGCATCTCTCTTTATTTTGTGAGTCAGCTTTTATAAATGTATTGCTATTCATGCCTGTTATCTTAGTTCCACCATTGTGGGTTTGCTATGGAGCTACTTTATGGTGGATTTTTATTTGTACTTTTAAGGTGTTCTGGCCACCAGAACACAGGAGAAGTGTCTTCTTTGAATGCTGGCAGTTTTTTTTCTCTTTATGTGATATTAAACTCGTCTCTCTCGTGGTCATCCACCCACTTTCAGGACTGATCCCAGTTCCCCTGTTTGGTCCTGGCAAGGAAGTAGAACCTCCAGAGTAGAAGCAAGTGAGACCCCAGGAGCAAATGGACAGGAGAGGCCAGTAGCTAAAATGATGCAGTGGGACTAGATGACAGTTTAAGCTGCTGGCAGTGGGGGAAGGCGACAGTGTCAGCTTCAGGGAAAACAGTGAAGAGGCAAAAGTGGCCTCATTTCATCAAAGAGATAAAAAGTCTCTCAAAAATCTGTGTGAGAAGACAAGGGACAGAATCTGGTTTTGCTTTGAGTGTATTTGTCCTGAGAGCTTTGTATGTTAAACTTCAGTAAATTAAGTGTGGGAAGTAACTAAAATTATTTAACTGTATCTTTAAATTTTACCATCTGCAGATTGTAATTGATGCTTAAGTATCAGAGTGAGATGTCCCATGAACAATTTGAATAATAAATTCAAAGTTGGACTTGAAGCATAGTTTCAGTTTTAGTGATGTGGATCCTTTGCAGGATGAAGTTGCAATGTATTTGGATACTAGCCTGTAAAACTGTATTCCCTCTTCTTTGCTGTCTAAACTCTGCTTTGTAACCACCATATTTCTTTCATGAGATATTGATGTTTGTATTCTTAAACACTTGTGAAGATTACATTTCCTTTCTGTTGAAGGGTGTTCCTGGGATATAAAATTGAGATATAAGATGAATGGTCTTCATTTCTTATTGCACTGGAATACTGTGCCCTTAAAAATCCAAACATCTAGTTACCATCTTGTAGGAAATTTTTGTCAGGTTCTAGCTGTGGTAATATACTTTTTGTTCCAAACAATACTCTACTCTGCCTTATCATTAGTTTTGGCATCTTGCTCCCTGTCATATCTCTGTCCCTCTCTTCCTCCACCCCCTATGACTTGATATTTTAAGTCCTGACAATGTTTTATGTGTTGTTCCTCTCAAGGTTCATTTCAAACTTCCATGATCCGTTGCTTATCTGTAAATGTCGATACTGATTTGATGTATCTTGGCAAGCATTTGTTGCAGCATGAGGTACAGGAAAGTAATATCAAAGTTCTCTGTCTTGGCATTGCAGAATCCCTGTGGGGCAGGTGCATCAAATTTTTCACATTATTTTCGACTGGAGCAAAAGTAACTTTCTGATTGTTCTCATTTTTGTCATTTGTCCCCTACTTAGTGTCATGCCAGCTTCCCTCTAGACGAACCTTTTTGGAATCATTAGTCAGATGGAAGATCAAATACCTTTTTGTAATTATTTGAGATGGTGAGATACCACCTAACCATCCAAGTCATTCAGTAGAACACTTGAAGCTAATTTCAAGTGCCCTGAAAATCACTACCCACTGCTGCACCAACAAAACACCACCTACATTTTAGCTGCTGCTATTGTGAGCTCCTGGGATCATTTTATGTTAAATTTAACTTTGAGATTGCTGACTTCTTTATACTCTATCTACTGCAGAGTCTTTTCTTATTTGATCATGATTGTTTCTCTTTTTAAAATAAGGTTGTAGCGAGGTGTGGGTCAGTCTCTTTTCCCAAGTAACAGGTGACAGGATAACAGAAAACAGCCTCAAGTTGTGCCAGGGGAGATACAGATTGGATATTCGGTAAAATTTCTTCATCAAAAAGGTTGTCAAGTGTTGGACAGACTTCCCAGGGAAGTGGTTGATTCACCATCCCTGGAGGTGTTTAAATGATGTGCACATAGGGTTGTGGTTTAGTGATGAACGTGGCAGTGATGGACTGATGGCTTGACCTGATGATCTTAAAGATCTTTTCCAGCCTAAATGGTTCTATGATTCTATAAACAGTTTTCTCTGCAGTCTAGGAGAATGGCAGGCTTTGTGGCTGCTGGTCAGTGGGTGGCAAATTCTATGCCTGAATAATACTGAAGCAGATTGGAAATATGCCCCTTTCTCTAAGACAAAGATTTAATTCCCAAGCTTAGTCTGAAAAAAAAAAAGTATAATCTATGAAGGTTTAGCTATCTATTCCTGTGAATGCTAAAGGAGAAAAACCAAAACAGGGCAGTTTTCTGTTAGTATTGGGGAAAAGACTGCTTACTGATCTCTAAAGCAACAAAGTAAAAAAAAAACCAAACAAGTAGAAAACCTAACAAGGCTAATTAAACAAACAAAAAAATCCTTCTCTACTTCTTTTTATTTTTACCCAGTACTTGTACATTATGTGGGATCTCTGATTCTTCTCTCTTGGGGGTCATACAAAGATAGAAGACATTCTGAACACCCACATTTTCTGTCACCCTTAAGGACGGAGGGATACAAGCAAATAAGTAAATTATTAAGTATCCATAACAAAGAATTTCTGTTGATGTGATTTTTTCCCCCCCTTGAGTTGATCCTCTGTTTCCTGGGATGCATGATTTGCTGCTTTACTTTTCTTTGCATCAGGTCAGTGTTTTGATTTTTTTTTTATTTCCTAGGTTTATAGTTATTTTAAGCACTTCTCTACTTCTGTGACTTGGCAGACGATGAACCTTAACTTTTTTAAGTTCTGCCTTTTAAGTGGAACTGTTATTACTTTCCTAAGTTGTGCTTTGTTATCAAGTTCTCTAAGCACTTATCAGCTCTGTACTAAGCACTTTAGAGGCTTTGTAAACACAGAAATAATAATTATATTAAATCTGAAATTGCAGATGGGGCCATGAACAGGAAATCTGTGCCCAATTGCATTCTCATCCTTGTTTAAAGAAAATGAGTTTTGGGGAATTGGTTCTTAGCATAATATTGTAGCATGAAAGTAAGTTATTTCATGAAATATTTCCAGGTAATTGTTATGCCCACTTAAACTGAAAACATGAGAACATTGGTATCTTAAGCAAACAGGGCTTTGGGATGGAAGCCTTCTGAAACTGCTGAAGAAATCTGGAATTTGAGTAGCAATGTTATTCTAAAACAACACGAAAGTGAGAGTGAGACTAACTGATGCAGAAAACTGTTTCTTTTAAAACAAACAGTCAAATAATTATAACATTGAAGCGAATGAGGGAAATATCATTAAAATAATTAAAGGTATTTATCAATATATTAGAGGTGACATTAAAAGATAATAAATACAGTCCAAATATGGAGAATACAACCCAGAGACTGATCAGTGCTGTCCCCACTCAAATGAAATAGTGCTCTGCAACACTTGTACCTCCTGCTTTTCTGCAGGTGAGGGACGTGGGCTGATACTCTCTTGGGCTTGTTTTGACTTTTTCCATGTGTGCTTATTGATTCATTTTTTTTTTAATGGCCTCACACTCATATATACAGACTGCATGGCTGTAGGATTGGTTATGCATGGGAGAAAGTTTTAGAACGTGATTTTAGTTTTTCAAAGATGCAGAGGAGGTCACAGAGTCATTCGAAGGCAACAGGCCATGTAGGCTCTCAGCTCCTCAGCAAATCAAAATCTTAATAATCCCCAGCTCCTTTGTGAATTTAACTGTATTTAAAAATGGAGTTAGAGTGCTAATGCCAGTAAAAAAAAATGCAGCCTGTATAAACACAAAGTTTCAAATATAAGAATGCGCAGTTCCTAAATTTTAATGTGCATTTCTATAGTGTTTTTCTTTTAAAATTGGGATATATGGCTCTTTATTTTTATTCTTTTTTTCAAGTTTTTTTTGGTTTTCATCATTCAAGTAATAACTGCTGTTAATTACATTATGATACTCAATAGTTTACAAAATAAAATTCTAGACATGAAAGAGAGAAATCTCCTCTGTAAACAATGGAAGAGTGCTGAAGTTTTCCATTTATATTCCTAAACCCAGGTATTCAAGAAGATATAGTTTGTATGATTTGTGCCCAAACAGTATTATTGCTTTAAAATCCTACCTTTAATTTATTAATAAGTTATTACATACTGCTTCAGACACTCACCTGCTCAGCTACTCTGTTCCTAAAATATCAGGTTTAACTTGCTGAGTCTGTAGGACATATGATGTAATGACTTGAAATGTCTCTCTTGTGTGCAAAGGTAATGCCAAATAATTGACTTTATGCTCGTGAACCTAATTTTCTTGAGAGAAAATTATTCATATTAATTCAATAGAAACTAATGGGTCTGTTAAAATTAGTTGCTTTCAAAACATTGTGTTTATTGCCATAAATATCCCTGCTTTCTCCAGAAGCAGAGGAAAACTCAAGGTCTTAGTTTTCTCCACAAAAAAAAAGAAGTCTTGGCTGCAAAATTGTTCACGTTGTACACACAATACCCTGGACACATTTTGTAGAACTATATAAAATCATTCTCATTATTTCAATTTATGGTGTAACTGGGTGCCAAAGCCTTTGAGCTTTGGCTCAATGTGAGCACAATACAGCTTATGAAAGGGCAGTATAAATGAAAAATACCTGACCATTACACAAAGGATACTGACGCTGTTGTGCTCTATCCAGAGGTTTACTGTGCAATAGTATGGAAAGTCTATTATACTAGTTTTATAGTTACAGATGCTGTTTTGGGACATTCATCACCTGGTCTTGAACAAACATGGGGAAATAACCAGTTGCCCGTTATATACTAGATTCTCAAGACAACAGCCCTTCTTCTATTTAGGGGAATATATTTTCAAAGCAATATTGATTTTTCTTTCGTTCTTTTCTCCTCTCCTCTCTCCTTAGAAACCTGGTTTAAGAATTACCTTTCTTCCTTAAACTTGTTTGTCTCCAAATGAATGTGCTTAGTATTTCTCTCTTTCCCCTTTTTTTTTTTTCTTTTTTAACAAACTTGTATTCATTGAAATTATGTGTAGGTCGTATGCTGGACTATGTTCACAACAAGACAGTATTTTTTGCAGGTCAACCCCCTGCAGGACATGTGCCATCTTTGGCTTCTGGCCTCAGGCAGCTGGAGGAATCTGTAAAAAGTGATTTTTTTCAAATGTTACTCAAAAACTGTTAATCAGGCAAAAGCCTTCTGAATCAAAAATTCTCTCCAATGACTCCTTGGTTTGATTTGTTGTCACTGATGTACCTCAGACAGATCGTAGGAAAAAAAAAAACAAATTGGAATGGCTGAAAAAATGAAAAACTGCAAAGCCAATTAGCAAAGCTTTGTTCAGCTTTAAGACGTGGAGTAAGAACCCCGGGTTTCTTAACGCTTCTTGTCTGTGGTTTGATGAAAGCTCAGGTGGATGGGTTCCCCATTCACAATGAGGCAACAAACCTAAAAATTCAAGAGGAGCTTGCAACCTGCCCTCAGCTGCTTTCTGTGCAAAGAGACCTTTGACCAAAGTATTGAAGCTCAGTCCCCTTGAAAATGTTTTGGTATAACTGTGGCCTTTGCTGGGTAAATGCAAAAGTGTTTTGAACAGTATTGCTGGAAATGTGACCTGTGATGAGGGCAACCACAGATTTTTGAGCAACCTGTTTGATTAATTTGACACTTGCTATTTATGTATTTGAAACTTCCTCCTTTATCCCACCCTTTTTCAAACCTTTCCTGCTTTAAATGCAGAAGAGATCATGCCTGCATATTCCCAACGTGAAGGAATCCTTTGTTTAACTCAAAGTGTATTCACATAAATTTCTCTTCTCCACAAGAACAATCTGTGTAGGTGAAGGCAAGTGTATGTCAAAATAGGATGGACAAAATGTTACACCCAGATCTTTGTTTCTTTCGGGTTTTGTTGTTCTTTTTGTGGCTCTCATTAATCCTGTCTTTATTTGTGAGTTGAAATTTTACCTTCCAAAGGAGTTTATGAAATAGATACATAAGAACTTAATAGGGTTAATTAGCATGTTCCAGTGATAGCTTGAATTTTCAAAAAAACCCTTATCCTATATGAATTTTCTTTTAGTTGTAGACATGGCTTTTCTTATTTTTAGATGCTAGTTTCATTCTAACGTGTCTTGAAAAAATGCTCTGAGCCCTAGAACAAAAGCATAAGCAAAAAGAACTGTTGTAGGAACTTCATATGGGTATTCATAGGACAACCTATAATTTATGACTTATGTTTGATCACAGCCTTTTTAATTAGTGACATATTGCATCTGCTTAACATTGCTACTGTTTTGTTGCAAAAGATTTCCTGTATCAATTAATCTAGTAATATCCCTAAGCAAGCTGAAATTGTTGAAGAAGATGGAAATTGGCTGATGAATGTATTGGTCACTTCAGAGGCATGTTCAAATCTATCTTCTTGCTGTCCTAATGAATATGGAAACCTGCCCAGCGTGTGATTGGATTTTAATGGCTTCAAGGTCAGGGACTTTGTAAGGTGTGGATCTGCTTGCAAGGTCACTAGTGGCAAACAGTGCATGGATCTGAAAATAAACAAGGAGCTGTCAGGGATATTAACTTTTTGTAGAAAAACCCTTGGGATGAAAAGGTTAATAGGTGATTGCATTGTAACTTGTTTTGAAACTCAAAATGAGCTCTAAAGCGATGTGCATTATCCTTCATTATACCTTGCATAGGAAAGAGTAGTAATTTAAAATGCAGGCAATGTTTGATTAAAATAGTACCCTGGCTTATCAAAAGCTTGTATTTGCCACCATATAAACTGGTCTACATAATCAACATATGCTCCAAATGCAGACCTTTTGGAGAAACAAGTGAAATTACCTGGTCTAAATTGCTCTTGGATGTGTAAGTATATTTGCCTCCCATAGGTAGCCCAGACTAGTAATTTCCCCTAGAAATTCGGGTCACATGTACAGCAGTTGTACCCTATATTAATTTGCTATTCTGTAGAGATTGTTCAAGCTGTAGAAAAAAAATAATAGGGAACGAACCTGAAAGCATTAAGAAAGTTTATAAATGACTTGTCATAAGGTACTTGACTTGTGATGGAACAGCACAGAAATTACTCCTGCATGAGGAAAATGCAAAGAAAATCTTCCAAGGGGGAGAAATTCAGAGAGCTGATGACACTTTTCTGCAAGGATAAAAACTTAATTTACTAAGAACAAAAAATCAGAGCTGTTGAACAATTTACCCTGATGGTTTGGGACATTAGGTAGTTTCAGGGATGGCTACCATGGTTGTAGTTTCTTTCAAGCTGTTTATACCAATGGGAGGCTTCATCTGATAAGCATGTTCAAATAACAGTTCCACATAACAGTGTAGAAAGGAGTTATATATAAGCTGTTTTCTATCACTGGAAAGTGTGCAGCCTTAATGATTAAAGAGCTAGGAAAAAATACCACAAGTACCCCACAGCTTTGGGGCAAAAATCAGTTTTACTGAAGTCCAAAGGGATTCGGTAACTTTCTTTTTTTTTATTTTTTTTCCCCAGAAATTATATGTGTGTATACATGCATAAATATACATATATGGATACAAATATGGATACAGCCCTTCATGTGTCTTCTATTCCACATCTGGGGATTCAGTGCCTATGTGGTAACTGGTAACAGTGCTTTAGCTGGTGTGATTCATGATTTCATGATTAAACTCATCAGAATTTAGCTGCGTGTTCAGTTGGCATCTAAGTTCTGCATTTAAAACAGGGACTTAGATTTTTTTTTCTGTAAATGAAAAATATGTTGCATCCTTCCCATAACACTACTTAATTTTTGCATGCTGTATGGCATAGCATAACCAACAGTCATAAAAAAAAACCATAGCAGAAGAGTTTTGCCAAGATGGAAGATTTACTTGGTTCTGATTTCACCCTAGATGAAATCACTGTAATCTTTTATGGTATGTCACTGCTTCACTGATTTCACTTTCTTGAATGTATAAGCTCATGTTTCTGTTTCCTCCTGATTTTGGAGTATAAAGAGACAAGGAGAAAGGTGGTTTGTTTTCACTTGCTCACTCCCTGAGTACCAAGGGTCTCTTTTTCTTTCTGCATCCCACCTGGCTACAGGAAAGAGATGTTATCAGTGGGTTGGGGATTTTTTTTAATCTTGTTTTGGGCTGATCACAGTTTGAAAGCAAAAATCGTTTCAGTTTCAGTTTTCTTTTTTTAAGATAAATCGAAAATGGTAACACTATTTGTTTAAAATGTCTAGTTTACAGGATTTTGAAAAAGAGTAAACTTGAGAGTAATAGTCTGCTACAGTTTTGTAGTAGAAACTGTGGAACCTCTTAATAGGATGAATTTTATTTATGAATGTTCCTTTGTTTGATGGCTAATTCAAATGTTTAGAGTAAATGAATGTTTATTCTCCATATTGACAAATGATTTTGGTTGTATAATCTCTAATGCTTTTGTAGGAATATGAACTGAACATACACTTTTGCATCCTCTTAATGCAGAGCTGCTGAAGGCATATTTGTGTGATTCTGAGAAGCATTTCTTAAAGCAAAGCCTTATACACTGTACTCTAATACTCCAATGGACTACTGTCTGTTAGTTGTTATTCTGTAATGTCTATTTTCAAACCATATGTCACATGTTAATGTCATTATATATATGTTAATATTATTGTATATATATGTTAATAATATTGTATATATGAATTCATTAGCATCCTGTTCTTTCTATTTTGCTGCTGTTTCTAATTTTTGAGGTTCTAAATGCAGGTGAGTTTGACAGCCTCTTCCATACCAGCAGTTTCTGCTTTTGGCCTCCACATTTCCTCTTACATAAACATATTGACAGTAAATTTGGTGTCCAAGTCCCCTTCTGTTCTTCTTGCACTCTTATTAAGTTTTCTCATATTCTAGATATGTTTCATTGTAGCTTTAAATTTCACTGATTTATAGACTGATCAGTCAAAACTGTCTCTTTCTACTGGTTGTCTATGCACTTTGACTCTGATAAAGTAAAATATCTGACATTCCAGATATTTAGTCAGTTTTGGTAAAGCAAAATGTTGAGATTTGAAAAAATTCTGTTATCCTTTTGGATAATTGTCTGTTTCAACTTGTCTGATATTGAATTCTACAGTCATTCTTATTTAAATTCAGTGTTTTAGGGACACACATCAATGCTCAGTGAATGCTGTAATTGTAGTGCTGAGTTATATTTTGGATTCTATACCACCAAATCTGCAGTATGTAAAATGGCAATCCTAGACACAAATGACTTTTCTCATTAAAAATATCTGCTAATTTTCTGCAAATTGCACTTAATTGCTCATTCAACAGCAGTAATGCATGCAGCTTTGTGTGTGAGGAAAAAATCTCCTCTTCAGTGGGTTTCTGCTCTCTGCAAAAACTTTGGTCACACACTGTAGAACTGGAGTCAATGCCAATGAATCAAAGAAACCACTGGCCTCTTCTATTCTATTTTTAGTGTCCTCCCCATTGCTAGTGGAGCCTTTGCTGCGAAAACACACTACTGGATTTTTGTGAAAATATGACGAGTAATTATTTTTTAAAGCGTAGCCAATAAGGAGAATAATCTAAGGGCATCTGATCCAAAACCTGTTATGGTGGATAATTAGCAAGCTACCATGAGACAGTTCTGCTTGCATGAGTATTAAACATTTATGCCAATGGCATGTGATTGAGCTCTCTCCCCCCCAGTGTGAGAATAAGAGGCCACCAGCTTCCTCCATCAAGTGATGCCCAATAATGTTGCTGTACCCCTGAGGAAACAGGGCGGGTGGGAAGGATGAAGAGAAGCTTGGTTGTACAAAGGACTGCTGCTTCTTTTTTAATTTCCCCTTGATAGCTGAGCATCCTTAAAAGCAATGATTGGTGAAGACGTGAGAAAGACAGGGTCGGGGGAAGAGGAGAGGTTATTCACCGGAATTAAATTAGAATGCAGATGCAAGGAAGAGTGACACATTAGGCACTGTGGAAAGCAGAATGCACTGCTGCTAAACTGTGTGACAGGAGAGGCTATAAAACCTAAAATCAGCTGTGAGCAGAATAGAGGAATGGGATCAGTTCTGACTGAGTAAACGGCTGAAACATTCAGAGCCCTCCCAAAAATCCTTTAATCTCTCTGCAACTATCAAGCCCTTCTCACCTCACCCTTCTGAGCTGGCCCTACCTGGTGTTACACTGCACAGCTTCAGTCAATTCCTGCTATCTTGCAGAAAAAGGAACTTTATTTTTCATTATGTCTGTAAAGAGAGGGTTGTACTTAGCAGAGTCACTGGCTTTATAATTGTCTAAAAATCAAAAGAATCAAAGAACTGCTTTGTATAAACAAGCAGTTTATATATAGCTATATAAATTAGCAAATTATTGAAGGTGACTACCTAAAAGCTTCTCTTCATGTTGGATTTTCCACTGTTGTATGTTTGACCTCCTTGTTTAAGTTTGAATGCTCTGGAGGAAAAATACTCTGTTATCTATTTGTATGGACCCCTGTGTTGTAAAGCTTTCAAACTTTTTTGTTGGTGTTTGAGTACATTTGGAACACAAACGCAAAATATAAATCATAGGACATCCAATCCTGCAAGCAGAATACCTTGGGTGAAAAGACAGGTCTTTTCTGGTAGTGCTTCTTGGGGGGGTAGAGGACCTTTCCCTGCTGCACTGCTCATTTGTTGGTTGAATTAGCACTGCCATATGGGAGGTCTGGGCTTCACTTGCAGCCAATCCAACAATCATCTACTTGGCTTGTAAAATTCCCAGTGGCAGGTGGATGTTGCTGAAGATTTTTATGGAACATTGCTTTTCTGCTTTATAACCAGCAAAGGTTTGTATTGTCCTTTACTTCCCCACCATCCCCACAAGGTTTTCACTGGAAAGAAATCACAGTCTCAGGGGGTGTGTGCGTTCTGTTTGAGTTCTGAACAGGTTTGGCAGCCGAGGTTTGCATGATTTCATCTGTGATATGGCAAAAAAAAAAGGAGAACAAGGCATATCAGAGCTTTCAGGAGATGTAAGAGCAAGCTTTCTCTCACTGAACTGGCTGTCCCACCAGTTGCACCATGCAGATAAGAGGGCTTAGTAACTCACTGGGCAAATCTGTGCTTTTGGAGAAGTGTTTAACTTTTCTTTCATTTCCCACTGAACAAGAGCAGTTTAAATTGCTGACTGACAAAGGACATTAATACGACTTCTAAGTTCACCAGTTCTTTTTAATGGCTGGTGCCACTGTCTAAGTGAAGACAGAGAACAAAGATTCATGAGAACAACCCCCTTTACCATTCTTGCTTCACTGTTTAATAGAAATTCTCAGATGCTTACTGTCAAGGGTTGAAAACATGGGAATTCTGGGCTGGGCTTGTCCACCTAATGTTTGCATGTGAGTTCTGGTATTTTGACTCTCTTTGTTGCCAATGGAGAGAACTAGGAACTTTTCAAACCAGAGTTATGTCTCCCTTGATGCTTTACCTTTGGATGAGATATTTGACCTCTAAGTTCTTGTTTCCTCTCATGTAATCCTCTCTAGCTCAGACGTACTTAAGTGGAAAGAAACCCATCCTGAATCCTAGTTGCTGGAAACGCTGACAACTTAGAATTTTGTTCTAATATAGGAGCTTCTCTGATATAAAAAATATATATCTTGTCATTGAGCTAACACCCCAAATTAGATTTCCTAAATGTTATATTTATATATGACTCAGTTTCCCATCTGTGAAATATTCACAGAGAGCTTCCTCACTTCAAAGACATGCTGTAAATTTTTAGAAAATAGTAAGAGAAGCCCTTTAAGGTGATAAAATATTCTATATAGAGATATAAAATGCTGTTGAAACCATGCTTCAACAAAATGGGGTATATAAGGAATTAGGCCACACCATGCCTAATAGAGAAATTAAAAAAAAAAAAAAAAAGAAAAAGAAAAAGGAAAAAAAAAAGAAAAAGAAAAAAATAATTAAAGAAACAGAAAAAAATAAACCTAACAAAAATACTATTCCCTTAATGTCATTCATTCCCTGCATATATATGACAAAAATTGTGTAGATGTCAGAATATGCTATCACATTGCCAAACTTGACTATGGTCAAGGGGTTACAAATGAAATTACATAAGCAATCTATGTTTGGTGGTTTTGTTATATTTTAGTCCTTGAATTTGCTGTCTTAGTGCTCTTTTTAATGAAGCATTGTGTTTAGGTTGTAGTTTGTTTGAATAATTGGTAAATACTTGTGAACACAATTTCAAAATTTAATTACTCATTAGAATTATGCATAAGTAGGTCTTTTAATTTTTTTTTAAATGAGAATATGAACAATCTTTTTCTGAATTTGAAGCAATACTGGTGCTTACAGTGATATTAATTTTCTTGGGCAAACAAGAGTATTCATCAGCCAAAAAGGAATGCTCATTGTTTGCTATTCAATTAATTAATATTTGCTATACATTTGACTCATTTTTTTTCTTATTAACAATATTCTGTCCCCCTAGCATACAAAAATAGCTGCAGTGGTAACAGAGTTACATTTATAAACTTTAAATGATAAATTGCTTTGGCTTTCGCTCTGTCTAGGTATCGCATTTCCTAATCCCCTTAAGTTAGGGAAATTTTGTCATCCCTCTTTTACACACCGGGGTTTGAGAGCTACACAGAACAAGCTGAGGGTGGTCACAGTAAAAGAGGTGAGAAGACAGCAGCCAGCTGTGCTAAACAGCTGGAGGAGCATGAACCAAGTATTACTCACTCTTAAGAGGGTTATCTGTAATTTTCTGCCCGAGGTAGAACTGATTCAGTTTGGAAAGTAGGAATGAGTAATATATTTTTTCTTTCCTCGTAGGGCTACAGGATACAGGATAGCCAAGGATATCTTGGGCTGTCAGTCCCACATCTGGCATGTCATATTTTAATCATAAGTTTGCCAAAACTTGAAAATTATCATTTTTCCCCCTGTTTCTAATAGCAAGTAGTTTTAGAGTCTTGCTTCCCTGATGGTCTGAAGCCTTCTTTCAATATCCAGCCCGAATCTATTCTCGGCAGGTTCACACGTATTTGTTTCAATGCCGGTGTTGCCAGGGTGAAACAACTCATTTTCTTCCTTGGTATTTATGGACAGCAGCTGTAGGCCTTCTGGCTCTTCATTTTATTTTGCTAAATACTTTAAGCTCTTTTACTCTCCTTTTGTGAAGGAAGTTTTCCACTTCTGAGCCTGTGCGAGGCTAGCACAGAAAGGACTTACTTCACAACTTGAGGCAAGACCAGCATGTCAATAATACACATTTCTGCTTGCAGAAACTTCTTTAGCTATTACATCAGGCTGGAGATTGCCACGAGGTGAAAGCATTTGGGGTCAAAGGGAATATGGCTACTTAAGTGTCTGAAATGCAGCGTCTTCATCTCTGAATCTGGGAAAGATTAGGGTGAGCAGCTTCTCTGGAGCAGAGCTGACAGTCATCTCACTGAGTCAATACAAGTTCACCAGTTTAGGGGAGTTGAAGATCAATCTGATACTTTCATTTTTCTAAGTTTATCTGTGTTTACCCTTGCACCTCTTGTGTGCCATAGAAATGACCCGAGTGACGGAAATCATTGTAACAGAAAAACAGAAGAAAAGCTACGGGTAAAATATATTTTGAACTGTTCTAAATAGATTTAGGAATACTGTGTTGTTGAATGCAATCACAGTTTATTTGAAATCCAAAATATGAGATCTTCATTGAAAGAAACACAACATAATTATTCTGCCACTTCCTGTATTTTATTATCAGGGAACAAATATGACGGTCTTTTAATATATAGGATTATTATGCATTATGACTGTAGCTTCACACAGTACCTCTGCTACTTATAGGTGAACTGCTCTCATTATCTCATTTTCCAGGATAAATTGGTTTTAGGTGGGTTTTTTTGGCTTTTTTTTCCCTGTTAGAGTTTTATTAAATTACAGTCCTCTAATTATTGTTAATTGAAATCTTATTTGAAGCTTTTTTTTTTTTTCCGTAACACACCACGACTCCAGGCCTTCTGGATGGTGCAATAATATAAAATATTTGCTTAAAACAAGTTTTCAAAGTGGCTTTTGTCTAATCTTTGATTATTGTGTGTGTCTGGTGTTATGGTTATAGAAACCTGAAGATGAATTTCTGAGCACTTAGTTTTCTCCAGTCTCCCTGCTGGGACTTTTGCTTGTCCAAGCAACTTCTGCACAGGAAAAGGTCACATAAGAGGGCAAACCAGACTGTGGGTTCTTTGTCTTACACCCACAAGCTTATAAACTCAAATTTGGAGACTATGTTTTAAATCGTAGCCTTTTAAGTTTCTTTACCTTTCTTGAGAAGATTAATGTTTGAGATTGTAATGCGTAATATTTGAATTATTCATTTTAATTAAAATTGATTATGAGAACTAATTAAAAGACATGCAACTGGTTACTGGCAGCGTAGTTGGACTACTTTACAAAAATACCATTTGGTGTTCAACATTAGGCTCATGTTGATTTTAGAAATTATATTCTATAAATAATAAGGGGCTATAATTAATTCTGCATAAGAATTTGGAAATCTAATCTTTCATTAAAAAATATTAAGCAGTGTTTTCTGGTTTTGGAAAAGCATGGGTTCTCTTTCCCTATAAAGCTTTATGCAACAGTCAAAAATGCCATCTAAAAAAGGCTCATAAATATCCCTAAGTCATTTCTTTTTCCACATATTTTAAAGTGGGATTCATCTGCCTTCCCATCTCCTCACCCTTACTGGGATATTTTGGGAAGATACCTAGAATCTTAATAAATAAATCAGCTTTTAGAAAAATACACATTGAAAGCAATCCTCTGGATCACCAAATCCAGGAAATCAGTTCTTGCTCCTGTGGCAAATCTGATTACAAAAATCAAGGTTCCCCTCAGCAATGGGTACGTTGTTGACTTCACTATTATCACTCAGGAAATCTCTTCAAATTCTCGCTATTCTTATAATTGGAAACCCTCAGATTTCCAGTCTAAATGTATTAATTGCCAGTTCATGCTCATTTTCTTTGAAAAGCTCTTTATTTGACCTCAGATTGTGACTTGATGACTAATTTTGAGAGCTATGGTGGGAATCCATTATCACCTGCTCAGAAATATGCTCTCAATGCATTGCCTAATTTCCACTACATGAAATATAGTGTCACTATTTCTATTCTGGTTGAGGTTGTTGAAAGGAAAAGGACCAAAAAAATAATAAAGAAAGAGTTTTTGGACATTTTAACCTAAGACTTGAGTAGTGATTTCAACGGGATGGATGGGTGCCAGGGACTGTGAAAGCTGAATTTAATAGCTGAAGGTGAACTAAGATGTCTTTGCTTCTATTTGTGGTGAAGATATTGCACTGAAGGGAACCAGATTGTGCAGAGAAGGATAAATGAGACATTCTGTAGAAAACTTGCCATCCTTAGTCTTAATTTAGTTGCAAATTTTCCATTGAGCCTATTAGTCCGAGAAAATTTGGAGTTTTGACTACGTAATGTTAGTTTGTTTGTGGGTTTGGGTTTTTTTTTTTGCTTGTTTCCTAAAGTTGTATGCTTCCTGGAAGTCCTACATAGTTGTCTTTCATTTGAAATTAAATTCTACTGGTGTCAGAGGGAAGTTGAATTATATTCTACATCCGTATTGAGAATCAATTTCCCCAAATAAGATCCTTTCCAAACACAGGAAGGCTTTAAGGCTGTGTTTTAAGGCATATATTTGTGTTACTCACCCAGGCTGAAAATGCTTGAAGAACACTGTCAAGGAAGGGTCCTGTCTCTTGCTACTAGGGGAGTATTAGTGGGATCTTGGGATCTTTACATAAAGATGAATTTAAAGCCTTTGACATGGATCATGATGTTCACCTCCATTATATTTTCAAAGACCAGGTCTGTTCCCAGTGGAATAGCTTACACAGACTGTAGAATTTTCTTGTCACCCATGTGTCTCATGTGCATTTTATCCCTCTATATTGAATGAACTCGGCCGGAAACATTTCCTAAGCAGTGAAGAACTCTGACCCACATTTTCATGGGGCCAAAAATGCCTTCTCAGACAGCATGGTAAGGTGCTGCCCTCCAAAAGGTGAGGGACTTACTAAAGACTTGCCTCAGAACACTTTATGCCAGGGTCCAGGGGGAGCTGGGTTAGCAGTGTCAAATGCTGAGGATATTTGGAGAGGAAGAAACCACAGGTTAGTATCAGCTGCATTCTCCCTAGTCAGGAAAAGGAAGGGCAGAAAGGGAGAAAAAGGTTTTTAGATTTAGGCAATTCTGAGTAAAAGAGCTAAGAGATGAATTAGATGGGGGTCATATTTTTTTATTAAAAGAGGAAAGATACTATAAGTAACTGTAGTGATGCCAAAGAATGTTGTGTTGAATTGTGAAGACCAAAAAGCCCCAAACAGACAGACTCTAAAACACTACTTTCTGTATTGTTGGGTAAAGTTAAAATGATCCACAAGTTGCAAAATCAGTACATTTCTCTTACTCTGAAGAGGTTGGGGGTGGGAGATGTTTTGCCTTTAGGCTTCTGCTGTGTGGTAAGAAGAATAGTGGATGATTTTATGTTTCCTTCAGCAATAATAAATGGATTTGAAGCAGCAACGTTCTCTCTGAAAGGACTGTAACACATAAAGAAGCCCAGAAGTCTTTGTATTAAAAAAGAAGGGTAAATTTTCATGTACCCTGAAGTCTTTAACCTCTTTGTGACTTCAGTTCCTTACACACAGAGATTCTCTCTACTAGTTGCATTGCCACTGATTAAATGAGCAGTTGAAATCTCCAATAAGGCACGCTTTTATAAGGGATGTTTTCATTGACTTGGAGACAGTTATAGCATGAGATATTAATTTCTAACGTACCTACAGCAATTATCCATGTTCTGCTGATGGTTATTTATTGTTTAATTAAAATGCATGCGGGGGATAAAAGCCCATTAGGATAAAGCATTGTGTCAAAACCAAAAAGTTGCAATAAAGTTGGAGCATGGAAATGCCTACTGCTGGCTTCTGGATATTTATTGCCAAGCTCTGGGAGCAAGCTTCAGAGAAACAGAAAAGTACCTTACTCTACAGTAACCACCTGCTTCTATAAAATTAGAAAAGAATTTGAATTATGTATCCAGCAGGCCTAACCAGAACAAAGAATGTTCATGGACCAGTATGCTGTGACATTAGGTATCACACCCTTGTTAAGGAGCAACCTCGATTCAATATGAGTGGGGAAGAGCTGATTAAAAGGGAGAGGTTCTGTCAGTTAGAAATGGCAGTAAGTTTTTCAGGAAATGTATCAGCTCATACATATGCCTAATAAATTAACCCATCTTTATAGAGAAAACTGCAAATTCATTTTATTCAAAGGTACACGGCTTGTTTTGAATCTTAAATTCGTTAATCTCTGTGAATTTTTACACTTGTCTGATACGGTTTGCAATTCTTATTCTGATGTATCAGCTGAGGATAATAATCTATTTGAATTTATGAGGAACAGTATCACTGTGAGATGTGGGAATTTGCATGTGTAACTTGAGAAACATGTAAGTTCCTGGGCACTGGGATGTGTGAGTGAAAACATTCCTGTTTTTAAATAAATGATTGTAATCATTTAATTAAAGGTGAATCAAATTCAAGTATCTAATTCATCTCAAGATTTCTATATTTATTTTTTTTTTCTCATTTTTCCAGCATAACCAATCCATTCTCATTACATGTCTTTGGAAGGTCCAAAAATTTCTCAGAAGCAAAATCCTTTTACTTACCAATTCCTTAACCTGGCTGTGATTCCAAACAGTGATTTTTACATCACCCCTGCATTATCCCTTTTCCAGAAAAAGGTAGGTATGGGAAGAATTTCTTTTTTTTTTTTCCCATAATCCCTGGATGAAGGTTCCTGGATAAGTTATAACAGCTCAATCACTTCTCTAAATTGTGCTTAACTGTGGTGGAACCAAGGGGAATGCTCCACAGCCAAGAGTTATTGGAGAGCAGCATGCTCTGATTAGGCCCTGTTTGCCCCCTGGCAAAGCTTGTATGTTGGACTTATGTATGTGTATGTCCTTTCTGTCAGCTGGTGCTGGCTTTTCCATGCCAGGAATATTTCTGTTAGGTATCCAGGTCTTCCTGCTGTTGGAGTGGCACAGAGGGAGTAGGCTGTGACAGGGTAATTTTCTAGATAGCTATTAGAAAAATTTGCCAGGCTGTACTCTGGATGCTGCTTTATTCTGAAAAATGTATTTTACTGTACTGCAATAGTTGTTTTTATTTATTTTTTTTTATATACTGGTTTTCTGCACGTGCACACATCTTTCATGACACATCTAGAACACTGGTCAAATTCATGTCATCTGAGCAGAGTTGCCTAATTCAGGAGTGTGGGTTTACCTGTTGCATCAGGTTGGTGGGGACTGAGCAAGGAAAGGCTGTCCTCTACAGCAGTGTGGGTGCTTGGGGTCTTCTGGAAATTTTATGCAAAAAAACCCCAATTAGTGAAAGGGGCATATTCTCTGCCAGTGCAGTTGACTTTTACTGCCCTTCTATGACAAATTAGAGCTGTGAACTTGTGAACTTCACTGAAATTTTAAAAGGTGTGTCAAGGTATCATAAGCTGTTATTATACTGACACTGAATTGGGTATGGTGGTGCAGGTGCTTTGTAGTCTTTAAAATGGATGTCTCATTGCACAGCTGTCCCTCAGTCTTGAGAGACTGAGCTCACTGAGCTCTTCTGATCTTCAGTACTTGTCTCCTCTTCCACAATGAGTGGGGAGAGAACAGTCACACTCAACCACTTGTACTAAATTACCTTTGAAATTTTCTTCACTGACTATACAGGGAGTGAGGGACTCAAATGTGTGTGTTACAGCCCTAAAAACAGGTGGACTTATTTTCTTTCCTAAGATAATGAAAGCGTGTCTTGATTTGAAAGATCTGAAGTCTGAATGGCAATCTGAGGCCTCTTACATCCATCTCTTGCTGTTCCATGGGACCCTGATGGTGGCCTGACTTATGTACCTGGTTGTGCATGTGACTAAAATTGGTACTGAGACGAATCATGTGCCACTCTGTCTCTTGAGGTACCATATTTTTTGATAACCCCACTTCGTTCCTTTGGATCAAATTCATTTACTGTGGGATTTTGTCAGATTTAATTGAAAATCCTAAGGGATTCAAAGTAACTGCTCTTTGCTACTGGTACTTTGTTTATAATGCAGCATCCTAAAGCTGCTATCACAAATAAAATTACACAGTGGCAAATCACTTAAGTAAACCTGCTTTTTCTTTTTTTTTTTTCCTAATTCAGAAAGCTGGATTGTCATGTTCTTTTTACAAAATTATAGAAGTAGCTGTTTAAAAAAGGACCTACAGTACAATGAAGGCATCTGTTCCATTTCCATTTTACTTCCCCACACTAGATAACGTTGAAAACAAAAATGCTATTTTTCTCCCTTGTTTGCCATCAGACAGGATAAAACGCCTATTACTTTTAATTTCATCATTGTTTCTCTGTAATCAAAAGAAAAACAATGTTTAAATTAAGATCTTCAGCACTCCCATCCTGATTCACAGAGCTGTACAAAGCTGGTATTTTGCTGACTAGTTATTTTAACAGGAACTGTCATTAGATTTCCCCACGCACAAAGACTGCCTAGGAAACAAGGTCTCCTGGTATGTAACTACTGGTGAAGGTAGTGATTGTCTTGCAGGGTTGTTTTTTTTCTCTTTCAGTGACAATTTTGTACAAGTACCCAGGCAACTGTGAATTACTGAATATTTGTGCGTGCTGATATTACTTCAGAATCACAGAAACCATAGAATGGTTTGGGTTGGAAGGGACCTTTAAAGATCATCTAATCTCACCTCCTGCCATAGATGGGGACATCTGTCACTGAATCAAGTTGCTTAAACCTTCATCCAACAAGTGATGGATCATCTGCAGCTTCTCTGGGCAACCTGTTGCAGTATCTTACTACCCTCATCATAAAAAAAAAATCATCTTTATGTCCTATCTATACCTACCTTCTCCCAGTTTAAAATTGTTCTCCTAAATTGAAATCTGTCACTACAGATGTTGGTAGAAAACTTCCCTCTGTCTTTCTGATAAACTTCCTTTGTATATTGAAAGGCTGCAATAAGGTCTCTCTGCAGACTTCTCCAGGTTGAACAACCCCAACTCTCTCAGCCTGTTTTCACCTCAGCTGGGGGGGGTGTTCCAGTTTAATACCTTTAATTTGTTATTTATTTTATTATTAATCATCACCCCCCTCATCATGAGATAACAAATACCACCTACCCAACTGCCTTCCACTATGACTCCATTGCTCATATACCCTAACATTTGGCTTCCTTTGGTTGAATCTCCCAGCAATAGAAATCACTCAGAAGATCACGTCTACGAGAACTTCGAAGCATAAGATGTTACTGAGTGCTTTTTGTCTGCATTTCACCTTTTATCTTAAAAATGGACCAAAAGCACATTTCTCCAGCAGTTCTCTACTTCATCAGTTGAAGGTCTGTGCAGTCCTGACCTTCAGGCTGACTGAAAAGTGATTGGAGTTCAACAGGAAAACTCAGCTTACATTTTGTTTCACAGAGTTGTCTCATGAAGGAAACAAACATATTAGGAAAAAAATCCATATCCATGTCAGCATTGTGTGATTTAGCATACAACTAAATATAAGATGTGCACAACTTGCTTTGAAATTCCTAACTGCCTCATAAGTTGCTTTGAAGAAAAACAGAATTATTTTTTTTTTAAATATAAAACCATGCCATTTATACCTAAGGCCCACCTATGCTTTCTTCCTGATTTTTATTTAATGCTGGATGCTTAGGAACAAAGAGAAGTTATACATAAATATAAGAAACAATACAAGAATAAGGTGATCACTCTTGGCTGTGCACATTTCCTCTGACTATTTTAACTCTGTCTCATTTCCATCTGCTGTCTCCTTGAAGAGCTAAAGTTCATTTATATTTACAGTAATTATTAAGAGACCATTAAGCACTTCTTATAATATTTTAAGGCTTATGCCTATTTAATTTTTTTTTATTTTATTTTAACAGATTCTTTTGAAGATGGGCTGACTGAACTGGTATCTGACACTCAAAATGGTGAGTGCACACTGTGTTTATAAAACACAGTTACATCTACTGGTTCTGTGTGTTCCTAGTAATTCCTAACATCCCACCTGACCACAGCTGAATGTCAGGGTGGTGTTGTTAGAGAAGAATCCACAGTGACTCTTGGGTACCTCTCAAAAATGTTGGTAAGAAATAAAACTCTCTAAGGATCTCTCTTTCTCTCTTTCTCTGCAACAACTATTCCTAATTGTAGCTTTTGCTAATCTGCTTGGTACAATGATTTGACCAACTGGTCTTTAAGGATCAGATCCATAGATCACTGGAGGCTGAAGAACTATTCTGAGAAAATACTGGTATGTGCTTGTCCATATGTCCACATGCTACTGTGTTTTTCCTTTGCACTCTCTCATATTCTACCCGGGGCTTCCATTGTTGGACACCTGGGAGTAGGGTGGGGCCCTACATAGGTTGGTTCAAGGTTCAGCACTTCAGACTCATGTGCTTGAAATGCCACACAAGCAGATATTATATAGGGAAACCTACCTATTACTGCAGAGAATCCTTTTATGAATTATTATAAGGGTTTCTAATATTCAATTTCTGATGCATTGGTACTGTTGTGTATGAACAGAAATCTTCACTCTACTTCATTTTGGATACAGTTTTATTATTCTCTGCTCATGTAGAGGGACTTTCATTCACCTCACTGACTCAATTACATAGTGATATTTTCTTTTCTGCTTAACTAAATCATTATTCAAGGTGGATGGCTTCTAAATGTATTCCAATTTACGTGCTGGGAAAGAAATTATTTACATCCAGACTAACAAGAAACTTGGGCATTGTTTGACTAAGCACAGCAACACAAGGGCCCAGACTATAAATTTAGCAAGCCAGAGCAGGCAGCTCATATGCATATACAGTGAATAAGGTGAGTTGGATGCCCGGGGCTGAATCACAGTAGCCATCACACCAATGCTTACACTTGTCAAGAAGCAGTGCTGAAGAAAGGAGAGTGTTTGAGAGCCTACTTGTCTCCTGGCCTAGAAGAGCCGGATTAGTCTATACACTGACCTCAGAGCTTTTTTTGTATGTTTTATGTATCTAGGCAGAGCAGTTTATATCTGTGACCAGGCTACCTCATAGTGCTGTGCTATAGGAAATGAATTTTGAAAAAGAATGTCAGCATTTCCTTATGTCACCAAAAAGATAACTTTACACGACAAGGAAGAAATGTTAAGAATATGTGTACCTGTAACCTGACAACACTTTGGGTAGACAGATCTGACATAATATTCAGCAGATTCCTGTCAAATTTGGGTGCTGAGAGATTATTTCTGGATTCTGTACTCCTGTATGGCACATAGGACTGGAGTGGTGGAATTCTTCTGTAACTGCATAACGTAAGCATCCTTTGTGAACAGTAAAGGCAAATACTGGTCATAGGTTAAAACCTTAGAAATCAAGGTGACCACCTTCAAAAGAAGTGCTTCTGCAACAAATGAACCTGCACTTTATGCTCTATCTAATTAATTGGAAGCTTGCAATGTTCTTTCAGGCCTGATGTTGGAGAGGGATGGCCATTAGGCATACAAATCAGCGTGTGGTGATCAGGGTTACAAGGCAGGTCGCCCACTTGCACTGCAATGGAAAATGAATTTTCTTTCAACCCTCTTCTCAAGCACTGGAAATTCCCAAGTGGACCCAGGCCAGGGCCAATTTATCTCATTAATCAGAGATCCCATGACTTTTTGTACCTCGTTATAGATGCCACAATGTCCTTAGTGGAGTGTGCTGGTTTTGGCTGAGGTAGAGTTAATTTGCTTCCCAGTAGCTGGTGTGGGGCTGTGTTTTGGATTGTGCTGGAAAGGGTGTTGGTAACACAGAGATGTTTTTGTTATTGCTGAGCAGGGCTTGCAAAGAGCCGAGACCTTTTGTGCTTCTTTTAGCAACTCACCAGTGAGTGGGTTGGGGGTGCACAAGAAGGTGGGAGGAGACACAGCTGGGACTGTTGGCCCCCTCCAACCACAGGGATATTCCGGACCATATGGCATCATGCTCACTGTATGAAGCTGGGGGACGAAGGAGGGAAGCGGGGGACGTTTGGGTGTGACATTTGTCTTCCCAAGTCATCATTACACCTGATGGAGCCTTGCTTTCCTGGGGCTGTCAGAACACCTGCCTGCCCATGGGAAGGTGGTGACAGAATTCCTTGCTTTCCTTTGCTTGTGTGTGCAGCTTTTGCTTTCCCTATTAAACTGTCTTTGTGTCGACACATGAGTTTTTCTCACTTTTGCCTTTCTGATTCTCTACCCTGAGGAGAATCACCTCCCACCAGGGGCAGGATGAGGGAGAGTGAGCAAGTGGCTGTGGGGGGCTTGGTCACAGCTGGGCTTAAATCACAGCAGTATTATTTTGTACTTTCTTATTAGCATCCTTTGCCCTTCCTTATCCCCACTTGGCAAAATCTCCACTTGACTTTTATCAGTAAGATGTCAGCAGACTCAGATCCATTAGATTTATGGAAAGAGAAACCATTCTGAACCCCATCAACATTTTGAGATACAAGTTATTCACTGCTTTCCCCATACAAGGTAATCTCTCTTAATATTTTTTATAGTTTCTTAACCTTGCTGTAATATTTCTGATGCACAGGGGAAGGAGAACATGCAACTCACTGCTGTATGTGTCCCAAAATTCCCATAGACATGCAAAGCTGTGAAATACAGCTCCAAAGTACTGCATTTTCTCAAGTAGGAAGGTCAGATAAATTTTAATCTTTATTTTGCATCACTTGAAAATGTTAACATTTTTCTAAATATAGCACCTGCAGAAGCAGTTTAGTATTTAAAAAAATATTTCTTGGAAACTATAGGTTTAAATTTGGAGTAACCCTTGCCAATATATATACACATGTTAAAATTTGGCTGGTTTTTAATTATTTAGTTCATTGGCAAGATCATCTTCACTGACTTTGTAAGTTCATAAAGCAATGTATTTATAATTTACTTCTGCCTTATGTCTTTCCTCACTAAGTTTAGTAAGATGTGGCTTCCCTTCCCTACAAAGAGCATCAGTTGGGAACTGACGAATTCACCTTCCTGTTGTGTTCCTTTGAAACATTGCAGAGTGTAAATTCTTCTGTCCTTTTGTTCATCTTCTCTCTCCCACTGTTACTGTTCCCTTCTTGTTCTTGCTTTCAGTCTCTTTCTTTGGTTCCTCTGCTTCCCTGTTCTGTGAGGTTGCAAAAGTGATGATTTTATGTTTGGAGATATTTTTTTTTTCAGCTTAAAAGGCAGCATGAATATCCTTGTCTACCTGAAAATTTCTAGGAAAAAAAAAGGAAAAGCAAATATAACCAGAAAAAATTTAGTGGAGTCCTACTGGGAGAATTTAACCCAGGATTCTGCATGACTTAAGAACAAAGGATAATGAAGAAACTATTGGCATCAATAATTGTTACATTTCGTTTTTACTCTATAATAGAGGGCTATAATTCGTTCCTTAGCCTAATTTTTTAAACAAAATTAACATGAACAATAATAAGCTATGAAAATAACTGATATGCAGAGGTACTTTTATATTATTCTTTGCAATCCCGGGTAAGCAGGCAAAATTGTTTGAAATTAATATCTAAACTATATGATTTTATGATCCAGAAGTACTACTGATAACTAAGGCTGAAATCTAAACTAAGAGGCCAGGAAATCTTAAAATATTACTTTGTCTTTTCACCTCTTTGTGTCTCTCTTCATCATCCCCCCTCTTCACCCTGCATGAAGCAACATACATGTGCAATGATTTGTGGATGGTTGTAAGTGATGTTGCCACTGTTGGATTTGTCACTGGTAATTTACTTGTGCACTGCTGGAGAACAAGACCTTTCTCCTTCTCTCACACTTTTTATCTGAGTGTGTGTGTATCTGTTCTACATCATATAATTTACCTAGTCTGGAAAAGCAAAGAAGTGAAGGTAGATGGCTGATGCAAGCATTGTAGAGAAATCATCCTTCCAACGAGTGGATCCAGAAAAGCTAACAGCATCTCAGTATCCCATTCATATGTTCCACTGATTTGGGGCTTTGAAAGACATTTAGCTTGCTGAGTTGGATATAGATTTGCCTTATATTTTGACACTTGCAAACTTTAATCAAATGGGATAATCTTATAGTTGTGCTTTCTCTAAAATTCTGACCCTTTAGCTTGGGTCATCAGCCTTTTAAGGTCGTTAGTATTATATAATCTTGTTACTAGAACTGGAGATTTTCTGGTTTTTATAAATATAATTTCAATGCTACCATTCCCAGATATCATCATGCTTTTCTTGGACAACAGATACTCAGTAGATGGTGGAAAAGACTAAGCACGTATTGGCTCCAGTAGTGTAAGTGAGGAAGAGACAAAATTCAAGTGTAGCTGTCATCAGGTATTAAAACTCTGGAGATGGAGAGCAAAGCATTGAGTGGTAAGGGTTTAGCCTTATTCCAGATATTGGCTTTTTCTACTATAGATGTCTTGGCCTTTATGTCCTCTGAGAGAAATTCTCAGCAGGATCTTCTCTTTAAGAGTAGCTTCCTTTTAAATGGGGTCTTACTTCCATGTTGTCTTGTTAATACTGTCCGGAGATTCTTCTTTCTTCTTCAGCTGTATGGATAAATATTTAATATGTGGATGAATCTGGAATAATAACTTCTGCCAAAAGCATAAGATGTCAATATCAACCAGGTTTCAGTTTTTTAACAGCATCATCCCAACAACAGACTGTGGTCTTTTCCCAATATATTCTTTGATGGCGAACAGCACATAAGGGAAAACAATTTCTGGATGCTCTCTAATTAGAGTGACTGATGTTTTCACTGAGGTTTGCAGACAGTGCTGACACTTCAGTGTGCTTTTCTGAGGCAATAGCTCAGTGACAATTGACGGGGAAACAACATCTGCAATACTGAGAAGTAATATATTTCTCTACTTCTGATATTTCTGTGAACCTTACAGCTCGATCCCAAGGTCACAAAGCCCAAGTTGCCACAAATACAGAACTGACTGCCAGAGTTTAGGGCTCTGCATAAAACTCAAGCCACTGTCCCGTTTCAGCAAGGCTTTCCAAATTTAGTTGGCATGGCTGCTGCTGTTGATAGCAGCCTTCAGGTCTGTGTCAGACTTCCCCAAGAACAGTCCCTTGCTCCTGAAAGCCAGAACTGCTGCACACTCCATCTCTGCAGGCTACAGACACCTCAGTTGGAACCTGTTGCCTTCCCAATGCTGCTACAGCAGCTACACAAATAACGTCTTCTGTGATTTGCCTTTTAGCTTTTCCTCTGTTCTACTGCACAGTCACAAGTTTGGATCATAAAGCTTTTATTTTCCCCGCTTTCAGTCCACACATTCCTGTAAATCTGGGCTGCAACACTGTGCCTTCCAACACAAGCTTCACTTCCATGTAGACATACTTTTTATTTCATGACACTTGGGGCTTGTTCCTGCAGAACAAGCAGGTCCCTGGGCAGAAGCTTGGGAACTGGGCTGGGCTGTTCAGGGACTAACTGGATTATGGGCAAATTGTGAAACCTGCAGGTGGAGGCTCCCATAGTGGCAGAACAGGAACCACCATCTGGATAGTTCTACCCTGACTTTGTGACTGATTTGTGGTTTGGAATAAACTGTGTCTCAACAAACTCCTGTAGCTACAGCTCCTGTTCTTGTACTCCTCACCAACCAATACTGGAGTGACCAGTAGTGTCTGTACTGCTTACGGCTAAAATTAAGCAGAATTTGGGGATAAATAATTGCTAAAAAAAAAAAAAAAAGGTTAAAGAAAATAATCTACCCTGAATCTGTTGAAATGTTCAAGCTTAAAAAAAGTGATTTATTTTTTTTCCCTAGGAAGTGGAGCATTTTGTCTCGTCATTCTCAGATAAAATGTTTTGATGTTTAGTTTTGAAACAACAAAGACATGTATCTTCTGATTCATGTTTTTAATTGGCACAAATGATTTATTTCTGAAAGAACACTGAGATCTTGACTGTTTGATTTTCTCTAAGGATAAGTCTTCATTCATTGCTAAGTCTGTTAGGAATCTCCTTGAGTTGCACGATGTCTACTGTGATACAATGCTGAAGCCTCTGTTACTCTGATCTACCATATGCTTATTTACTCTGCAAAAAATCTGTTACTAACTTAATGCTCAGAAGCATCCTTTGTCTCTATGCTAATTCACTTCTTGGCTACTTAACTGGCACAGTGAGAGTCAGTTGCAATGGATTTTATATAGAGTGGAAACCAGACTGAGGCCCACATTTGCTTTTGGACAAGCCATTCTAAGGGAGGTAGAGGTCTAATAGTGAATAAGGTTTTGGGGAGTTGAGTGTTTTTCTCACTTGGAAGTATTTTAATACAAAAAAAATGAAATTTTGGCCCCCAAAAACTCACTGAACGCAAAAGCATGAATAAGTAGATTAGAAATACTTTTAATATCCCACTGTCCATAGTTAATGTTTTCATTCTTTTGTCAGACACACGCATCATGGTGATCCCACATAGTTCTTAAGGACCCTTTCTATTAGGTATTTGTCCTATCAATTCTGTCAGAGGCAAATTAATCTCTTTATAATGAATAGAGTTTCTCTTTTGGTTTTAAGAAACCATGGTACCATTCCTTCACATACATATGTCATAAAACGTGATAATTATAAGCCATATTGAGGATAGATTTAAAATAACTTCAATATAGGAGCCTCATATTTTTCAAGATGTGTGAAAGCTGAACTTATTCACCGCAGACTAAATGATTGGACCACTTAGTTTCATTTTAAATTTTAGATCTAAGAACTACTTTTAAAATAAAGCAGACTGAGTTTGGGATGCGATGTCAGAAGTAAGAATCACACCAAAAGCTTGTGTGAACAAAGGTGACATTAAAGTGTCTTTCTATGACTCAGATGGTTGCTTGGGCACTGACTCTGCTCCTGTAATTACCAAGAGAAGTCTCAGTGCTGATGAAGGAGAATGAATGATACAGTTGAAGGTGAAGTAAAACAGTACAAGAAAGATTTAGTCCTAAATTAGTGTAGCTACTAGGAAGTAGGAAAGGCACAAATACCCAGTTAATCTATTTAAAACTCTTTCAGCTCCAGAGACTTTTAAACCACAGTCTTAAAAATGGGTGCTCTACAAGCAGCAATGAGGAATCAGCTCCCAGAGTTACTTCAATAGAAATTTTGCCAGTTCATATAAAATTAAAGCTAGTGGAGAAGATTCATTGCTGTCCATTCAATTCCCTTCCCCAGGCATGTGGCTGGGCCTAGTTCATGGCACACAGTGGTTCTGCAATGCAGCTCTGACCTGCCTTTTGATGCAGTTGGGGTGTTGAGACTGAACATCAGGGTCTTCTACTATAGCAAGAACTATGTCAATCTCCTCAAGTTTTAAAATTTCCAATGCCATTGTGTTTAAATTCAGAAATTTTGGATGCTTCTGGGAGAAACTGTCATTAACAAAATGTAGACTACATTAAGCATGGCAGGGAGCAGTTTGATCTCTTTATGCAGACTCGATTATATTCTTGTTAGGCACTTATTCATGCTGAAGCTTTTTCTGCAGAAATGCCTACTATGGTAACAGCATGTTTAAACTGATGTGCCTCTGAATCTTACAACAGGAAAAAGCAACTCAGTCGTGAGTAGGCTTTGAAGTTTTATAAGGACTCCTGTGTGTTTATGACTACCTGTCTAGATATATTTATACAGAAGTAGCACTAAACTTTATTCTTATGTGCATCCTATTGTTAATTTAAAACCCAAGACATTTGGAAGTTACCTAGTCACTAATGCAATCCTGTATTCAGGGGGGAAAAAATGGGCACGAATGATGTAGCAAAATCCCAGGGGACACATGACAAATCCATAAAAGTATTTTCTGATGGAATTTGTATCTTTCCCTGTGTGCAGAGACACTTTATATGACTGAGATTAGTCCTTTGTTTGCCTTTTTTAGTTTAGGAACAAGAAAAAGTGAGACCACGTTGTGAAAATGTGAGCTGCTTTGTGAGCTGTAGGTTAATTGACTCTTGAGTCTTCTGTGCTATTGTCTTCAACCTGAAAGACAGAGGTGCTCTGGCAATGCAGTTGTTTCCGACAGAATTTTGCCAGTTCATATAAAATTAAAGCTAGTGGAGAAGATTCATTGCTGTCCATTCAATTCCCTTCCCCAGGCATGTGGCTGGGCCTAGTTCATGGCACACAGTGGTTCTGCAAGGCAGCTCTGACCTGCCTTTTGATGCAGTTGGGGTGTTGAGACTGAACATCAGGGTCTTCTACTTTATTGACCAGGAAAGACAACAAGTTTGAATAGGAGAAAACCTCTCTCTCCTTCCCACATTAGAAGGTTATAAACAAAAAATAAATTATAAACAAAAAAAATTTATTATATATCTCATCCCTCTTTGTTTCCATCAATGCCTCTCTCCTGCTCATATACACTTTCTTGACCATTTTCAATGTCTTCCCTGCTCTCAACTTTGAATTCAAACAAATCATCTTTGATTTCAACATGGAAAAATGAAATATGGAGTTTTTTAAAACTTTGAACTGCAACTCCTGGTTTTACCTGGTACCATTCTGTCTAAATCCACTGTTGTGCCTAGACTACATTATTTTCTGCAGTAATTATAGCATGATTACTATTCTAGAGCCACTTTGAATATACAGACTTCAAATGGTCTTCAGAGGGCTTGTTTGCTAATATATCAAGCAGCTCTGAATGCCCTACTCCCACTGTGACCAAAGAACCATATTAGCTTCTCTGATAATACTCTTTGCTAGTGGTAGGTGCCCTTTGATTGTGTCTAGGACAAGCATTTCTCCTTTTTGTTGATAGCACACCTGGTCACCCACTGCAAACAATGCTCAGCCAATCCTCCATTAAGTCTTTAGGCATCCATCCTGGTTTTGACACCCAGCAATTATTCCAGTAGGCAGCTGTTCCTTCGGCATTGTTTTATGCTTGGGAATCACATATGGTGGCAATTTCACACCATCTGCTGACACTGCCAACACGACCCCGATGTGCATTTTTTCACTGCCCAAAGTTTTTTTATGATGACAAATTCCGTGCCTATTTTTTTTTTTCTCAGTGGTGAAGCTGGGTGGTGTGTCGAAACAAACTGGAGTCTCGTTGGCATTGCCCAGTTGGCTCAGCAAGTAATTGTGATCTCTGCATAACCCAGTCACATACTGCAGGAATGCATTGATTTTTCGAGTTGGAAAGTAGGTGTAGGTATAACGAAGTTCCTCACTGTGGGCAGAATCCATTGTGCCCCATCATTTGTACACATCAACTACTACTTGCCTTGAATTCTCTCTGTGCAGTGTTTTGTGCTTGTGCTATTTCTTGATCTTTCTGTTTAATGATTTCCTATATAAGTGGATTTCTGTCTTTTCTTGGGATATACAACAGTTCTACAACTTATTCTTCTACTTCGTGAAATTTCTATTTTGGTTGCATTTATACATGTTATAAGTTAAATATTTATACATATTTTATATGTCCTCCCACCACCACATATCTTTTTATTTTTTTTTAACTTTTTTTTCACAAGAGGTACCACCAAGCTTCAAATATGCATTGTATATCTTTTGATCCCTTCCCTGTTGCACTCATTTTCCTCATCTCCGTATGATCTGCTATTTCACACATAAGATTCAGGGAGATTTATAAAACTGTGAAAGATCACTGTGGCTTTCTGAGTTACAGTACATCACACAACTTCACAAGTCAGTGAGAAAAACAGCTAACATGCTAACACCATGTTTTATTTAAACTGAGAGTTGCTTTGGGCATATTCTTGCTCCTTCTTCATTAGGAGACCTTCCACAGCACACACTCACTTTACCTTCACTAATCCTAAAGGAATATGAACTAATTTTTTAAGTTGAACTACTTTGGGGAAAAAAAAATGTCCTATGGGTTTTTTTGTTGTTGTTTTGTGGGTTTTAGTGTTTTTTGTTTTGGTTTGGGGTTTTTTTAGGTTTTTTTGTTTGTTTGTTTGTTTTTTCCAAATTTGTTAACTTGAATTTAACATTTTATTTTAGGTATTTTTTTCTAGGTTCACTTTATAATAAAATGCATTTTTCCATTCTCTCCTGCAGTAGGTGGCTAAAAATGTGGAAGAAGTTTCCCTCTACAGCTGCCTTACTATCCCCACTCAGGAGTGTGAATGACTCTGCTCCTAAAACCAACATTTTAGACCACTGAAGTTAGATTAGAACAGGGACAAACAGCTGGGGGGACCTTATAGCTCTCTCCAGCTACCTGAATGGAGGTTGTAGCCAGATGGAGACAGTCACTTCTCCCAGGTAACCAGCAATAGGATGAGAGGAAACGGCCTCAAGTTGTGCTTAGGAGAGGTTTAGGTTGGATATTGGAAAAAATCACCAAAAGGATTGTGAAGCATTTGAACAACCTTTCCAGGAAAGTGGATTTAAAAGAGGTGTAGATGTGAAATGGAGGGACGTGGTTTAGTGGTGGACGTGGCAGTGCTGGGTTAACAGTTGAACTTGATGGTCTTAAATGTCTTTTCCAACACAGAGGATCCCATGATTAGAGTGAGGTGGGGGTCAGTCTGTTCTTCCAGGTAACAAGTGATAGGACAAGAAGAAATGGCCTGAAGTTGCACCACGGGAGGTTTAGATTGGATATTAGGAAATATTTCCTCGTTGAAAGGCTGCTCAGGCATCAGAACGAGCTGCTCGTGGAAGGTGTGGAATCATCATCCCTGGAAGTGTTCAAAAAGTGTGTGGATGTAAGACTTGGTTCAGTGGTGAACGTGGTGGGGCTGGGTTAGTGGTTGGACTCAGTGATCTTAGAGGTCTTTCCACCATTAACGATTTTATTATTTTATGGTTTTCTTTCTCAATTTCTAAAAGGAATAGAGTTGTGGGAAAGAGATCTGGAAATACAGGGAAGAAGTGAGACAATAATGGAATCACGATTGAAGGGAAGGTTTAGGGGAGTAATTAAGTATTGAAATGTTAGGATCTCTCTGCTCTTTTCCTCCACTCAGACCTTGGGTTCTTTTCTTTTTTTTCCTGAGCAAATATATGCAAATGCAAGCTGGGGTTTTGTGTCTGTAAATATATGCCAGAGTGTTTATTGTTTTGCTGCCAGTTGGTTTGCCCACTGAGGCCTCCCAGCCCCTGTATTTATATACTTTTCACACTGTAAGGGGATCATAGCTCCTTGGGAGACACAGTGCTAACATTTCTGCCGTGCAGAAAACAGAGAAACAGTGGTAGGCCAGAGCTGATATATTGTTTAAAATTCCTAACTTCATTATGTGGGAGTCTACTAAATCTTTATTTTGCTATCTGAATTCAGCAAGAGGAAAAATGATGCTGAATCATTTTCTTTCTCCCCGGGAACAGTCTCATGCTTGCTGCCTGTGCTTTGTAAAGGCTGCATACACAGTTAAGCACCTTTAGCATTTACAGATGCCTTTACATTTACAAATGCCTTTATCTTCAGAAGCATATTTGACACACTAGGCTGGCTTACAGTTTGAAAAGCCAGTGAATCATCCTGTGAATAGCTGAATACAGAACGTTTGAAACAATCAATGACAACTTGCCAGGGCTTGGGCAGAATGCTCCCTATTGTAAAAAAGAGCTGTAGAGCAGCCTGTGAAACTCGAGTGGTCATCTGATAGGAAATGAATGCAACCAATCTCCAAGGAGCTCAGCAGACATTAGCAACACCAGTTGCCTGTAGTCATAGTGCAAGTTATCTCCCTGCATTTGACTGAGCTTCTCAGGTTCTGCTTAGGAATGAAAGGATTGCTACTTTTGCTAGTCTTCATCTCTTAAGTATTTTCATATTTAGCAAAATGTGGTGTTTTTTTGTTTTGTTTTTTTTTTTTAAATATTAGACCTATTTATACAAATGCACTTTTTTCCTGAATTTGTGAAATCATGATAAAAGCTACAAACACAGGTAATTCCTGATTCATGTGACATTACGCAGGATTGAAGGTGAAATCCTATTATATGAATATGTGTAGAGTTATCTTTTTGTTATTAAACTGTTAAAAGCCAACAGCTACTAAAAGAACTGTTACATTGCTTCACATCTCAAAATCCTAAGTTTCTGGCATTCTTGATGTATCTGTAAGATCTGGTTGGGAAAAAGTATCTTCCTAAATCTATTGGATATAGATTCTGACTTGCCACCCTGCTGAAATCCAGTGTAAACTATTGCTTTGACAGCCACATGTTGTAGATGAATACTGTAAAGAATGAACCCTAAGTAAGCTTTCAGATAAACTGTATTATCATCACTCACCACTGAAGTGGAAGTGCTACTTCAGTAAAACAAAAAAAAAATCAGCAGTTATCCAAGTTTCCTCAAGAAATATTACAGTTATCGGAAAAAAAAAGTGAGTAGGGTGAACTCTCTTACACTTTTGAACTTACAAGCAGAGTAATAGAATTTTGCACCCAAGAGCAATAGTATTTGTTATTGTATAGTATTTGTTATTACCACATCTCTTCCTCTTTAGTATCATGGTACATATCATTGTATACCCAGACTATTGGTGTATTTATTAAGGATTATCATGCTACAGTGTAACAGAGCAGAGTGCTCAGAGATTCAAAACACAATGGCTACGAATGAAATTAGATGCCACTACTAAGGGACTCTTCTATATTTCATTTCTCTGTGGTTTATATGAGTATAATCTGTGAATACATATGAGATTATGACAAAGGACATATCCTGGGCAAATGGTGATTATATATCTCTGTTATCAGGGCGTCTAAGAATGTGTAGTTATGTATTCTAGTTTTTACCCTACCACAGAGTTTGATTTATAGATATCTGGGGGATTTTTTTTCTGTGGGAGTTGGTCTAAGTCATGGTCACAGAGGAGGAAGAATTAAATGTATATAATTTTTTTCTGTTCTGGTGAATTTCCACCAGAGATCTTGCAAATCTTTCGTGGAGCCCGTCTAAATCAGCAGTAAATGATGTGCTTTTCTACCAGGTGGATGTTGAATTGATTCAGAGGTGATCAGCTGCTGCATCATCTTTATTTTCACACATCAAAGGTAGGCATATTGCAAGCAATTAATCATGCACTTGTTTATTGTTTTGGAGTAAATGCATTTTACACACCTTTTTGTTGCTGATTTTAATTTAATTACAAATCATCCCGGTGTGTATCTGTCATTACCTGAGTGAACACAAAAATGAAAGGATGAGAGAAAAAAAAAGAAGTGTTTGCATCCATGGCTCTGGTAACTTTTGAAACAGGGGGCATAAGGCAGGTTGCTTAGCACTGGTATTTTTAAAACAAACTAACTATTAAAAGTGCTTACATACATATTTGGCTACTAATATCAAAGCATTTGTGTTTTACATGAAAATATTTAGTCAGTCCTTGGAACCCAAGTCACTTTGATCTGAGGGCCCAGTTTGGTGGGGTGGGGTTTTTCCAGGATGGACCAGTGTGGTGCTTAGTTGTCATTGGGAACAACAAGTAAAAAATAAGGGGTATTATACAATAATTCTTAAAAAAACGTTTTTTTATTTCTTTTGTGTTCTCTGCCTACCAGTGTAGACATTAGTCCTTGCTAGTATAACTATTTCCTTTCACAATCATGCCCCCAGGCTGTCTATTAATGGCTGTGGCAATAGAGATCCCCAACAGAGAGTGTTTCTGTGCCTCTAAGGTTGTTATTTGGTATATGGACATGGTTTTCACCACCATGTGTTTAAACATGAATGTTAAAAAATATATGGGTGCTATTCTGTGGGAACTTTTCAGTTGCCCACTGCCTTTTTGTTGAGAACAAGGATTGATGAATTTGGATTTTAAACTTTTTAGTTTGTGGCAGATAAGAATTCTTTACAAAAACCCAGAGGCAGCAATAAGATTTTCATCAGTTAAGGCTAAAACAAGGTTTCTGTTTTAAGTCTAAACCCTCATCTTTATGGAACAACCAAACACGAACCTCTTATGTCATCTTGTCTTCATGAAAAGTGAAAATTTACAGAAAAGGGAAATTTCAAAACCTTTATATCAATGGTTGTGACAAGTGTCAGCATTGCTGCGTCTGTAATTGTAATTAAAAAATAATTTTTGGGAACAGAATTAATGATTTTCTGACAAACAAAGAACGTAATTCCTCTATTTCTCTTTTTCTTCACTTCCTGTCCCTTCCCAAAATGGTCCTGTTGGTCATGCACTGTAGTGAGTGTTAGTTATTTATATTTCCTGATAGATTTAAGTCTGCGGTATTATTTTGTTATAATTATAATAATGCAGCTCTTTAAAAAGGAATGGGTAGGTGATTCTGAGCAATTTCTGGTTTTGCATAAGAGTGCAAAGAGAGGAGGATGTAGAGGTGTGGCATCAGCATTCATATTTGTATCTCCCAGTACAGAGTTTCATTCACTTAATGAAGAAGTTCATTTAGCTTTTTATTATTTTTAATTAATTAATTTCCTAAATCCTGTCCTCCATCCTTTGTGTATTGTACCCATTCTTTGAATCCCCTTGTGTAAGTCTCACTTCTGTTTAGTTTCAGATGGGTTATGTACAATCTCCGAGTTAAACTGGGATGAAATGATATAACTGAATGTGGAAGCTGCCCCTTGGAGTCTTATGCTAATTTTCCCCTTATAAGCCACAATTAGGCTGATAAATGTTCAGAAAGCTCTTTTAATCAGTAGACACTTTTTTGGGGCAAGGGAAAAATTTAAAAAAACCCACCCAAAAAACCAGAGAAAGCTCTTTTCACTACATTTGTAGTTTAATTTCTGTGGAGCTTTTGTAGTTTCAGACACCTAAGACTTAAAGCCCAAGTTCCTTAAAAAAAATAAAATAGGCAATAGCTTGGTTAATACTTTTGCTCTTTGATTAAAATCACGGAGAGTTCCAGCTTTTAAAAGTTCTTAGACAAAAGGACAAATTCTGCTCTTGGCCTCATTCTGTAACATCAATGAATCCTTGCAGTTAAATTCTGTTGGTGAGAAAAATGTATATTCTTTACCTCAAAAGACTTGTGTTTAGACTGTTGATCATAACAGAGAAATCTTGCATTAAATTTAGGCAGCACATGAGGAAGAGGCTACAAATCCAAAGTACCAACAATGTGAGAAGGGTTCAAGCTGTAATGCCTTATGTACCATAAGTGGGATCTTGGAATTGAAATGTTGGATAACTGGGGACTAATTCAGTGAACTAAGTATTTGTATAACACTGTACACATAACTCTGGTTCTAGTACTCAATGAGTCCTTCTGTGTTCATAACAATAGAATATATTATTGTAACACAGCCTGAAAAAAACATAGAGAAAATACTGATTTTGTTGGTGGCAAAATTCTGCACTTTGGATAAAAATTTTAATGGCCATGCATCATGGGTTGAAATAAATGTGAATTGGTGGCCAGCATATGCAAAATGAGAAATCCACTGAAACTTCCATATCATAATTTCAGTTTTGATACAACAATGAAATATTTAACGATTTCACAACAAATATTTAAAAGCAATGAAGCTGTTTTATGAGCAAGGATGTGCCATCCCTGACACCCCCTGGGCTTGATAAAACTCTGTCAGATGTGAGCTGTTCTCCTGGAGCAAGGATTTGATCAAAGCAGACCCTGAGCCTCCCAATTTGGGTTTCAGACGTCAAAATATTTACCCCTGTTTACTCAGTGGTCTTGTTAGCACAAGAAGGCACCAGGAGGAGGTGAGACTGGTGCATTGCATGGACTAAGAGAACAGCATGGCAGAGAAGGGAAAGGAGCACTCAGTGCTAGTTTGGTAGTAGTTCTATGTAATATTAAATGCATACCAAGGCACCAGTTTTTATGGAAAAGCCCTCTATCTTGCCCAGAAGTGCTGGCAAGTGCATTATCACTGTTATCAGCTAGACCTGACATTACCTAAATCTTACTTAATTCACGTCCCTGCAAATTTAGAAGTCAGCCAGAAACTATGAAACCGTATCACTGGGCATCATCACGTTATCATCTCATAACAGTCAGACACAAGATGATGTAAAGCTTGGAAAATGATTTGTGTTTTCTCTGGCTTAGGGGCTGCTAAAAGCCTTCCAAAAATCCCAGCCCTCAGTCCTCATGTATAGCATGATCTGACCATACAGGATTATTTTTTCTCGGCTGCAGCTTTATGACAGGGAATATATTTCAGAATTAGGTGGATTTAAGAATGGCTGCAGAGTCTGAGTTAACTTTGGGTGGAAACTGCAGGCTTCAGCCACTGGGATTTATTTTAAGAGATGAACACCAAAATTATAAATTGTGAAGTATTATTGAAGAGTGACTGTGTAGAGGAAACAGATTTGTTCTACAGCCCAGTTGATAGGGTAAAATATAGAGGGGTAATATAAATACTGAGCAAGCAAATTGCTAGAAAATGAGGGAAAATTGTTGGTCCAGATCTTTTACCTAGAATAAGAAATAAATTTACTTTATTCTTTCAAGATTGATGCAGGACATATCTGCATAAAAATTTTACATGATAGCTGGGAACCCAAGAGGTGTCATAAAACCTTTAAAGATGTTATCTGATTCCTGAAACCTGCAGTGACGTGAATTTTAATCCTATCCCCTCCATAACAGCTCCAAAAATGTGTAACACATGAGGGCTAAAAGAATTCCAGCCTTATCTTCATTATCCTTCTTCCACCTATAAATACTTCTCCCACCAGCAAGGAATACCTCTAAAATAGCAAGCTGAGTGTTGTATTGGTGCATGGTGTGGGAGGGGATTTTGGGAACACGAGAGAATGTCTTTGCACATTCCTGCCACAGGAATAACAATATCTGGTTAGCTTCACTAGAACCTAAGTATAAATCAGAGCTTACTTTGCCAAGTCTCAACAAAATCAGTGAGGTCACAGATTGCTTGTTTTAGTGTAAGTATGCAGCTGAATGCATAGAAGAAACAAAGTTCATTCCACAATGCTAATCTTTGTTTCTAACTGGAAATAAGCATCTGCTTAGCTGAAATGGATCATTTATTGATCTACAAATACCTTAAACTCTATTAAGGAATTTGTAGAATTTTTCTGTTTCTCCAAATACCAGATCTAGATCACGAGAATGTCATTAAGTATATGTTCAGTCATTTTAACTGCATTGATTCCTCATCTTTGGATTTTTAACTCATTACTCTGCAGTGGATTTTGCTCCTAGTCACTGAATAATATATGTACTGAGGATTGGACATATAAATGTACTGTACATGTTTTGTATTTAAACCATTATCATGAAACATCAGTTAATGTTGCAAGTAAATTAAAATTCAATTTGTTTTAAAGACTGTATTTTATAAATTAAAAAAAAATAGGTAGAATTATACAGATTTTGGTGTTTCTTTTTCTGGAATGGGAACTTGAAGCTTCTTTAGCCTCTGTGCAATATAAACTAACGTTTGTCAAAATTTACTTTAACTAGTCAGGTAGGTTAGTGAACTTTACAGAGGTCTTTTACAGAAGAGCTTAGTCAGCACATCTGGGTATTTTGGCAATGCCACCCCAGCTCAGAGAGTAACATAATAGGTGACAAAAGAGCAGCAAGGTGGTATGGGGGGAATGAAGACAGTGGCACTGGACCTGCTGTCTGCACAGGTTCTCAGAGTGGGCACGAAGGGACTAGAATTTTTAGGCTGCACCTGCAATAAATATCTAAATGTAGTCTTGTCTCGTGTAGTACATAAGTGCATTTTAGGTAGTAGAAGTGCACAACACAAACGTGCTGGATGTAGAGTGAGTTAACCTGAGCTCTGATGTATCTGTAATTGATCTAAGTCATCATCATTGAGAAATTAAAAACAGCTCATAAAAAGTGTAACAGATATTTTTCTTTGTTTCCTCTTTCTTTCTCCCCCACTTGCAATCGCTTTTAGCTCCAGACTCTACTCCCCATGCTCTTCCACAGGACCTTGACCTTTCTCCGGTCCCAGATGGATAAAAAAGTATACTTTGTGATTTCTTTCAGGCTACTACTGAGCTAATTTATTGAAATGAATAGGTATGCTGTTTGGTTGACCAGCTGACGAATGAGAACTCAAACAGTTGCTCGTTCTGTGGGGATACAAATTTGATCTCTTTTTTCTAGTCAGAAGCTGATTTTCTCAGGCTTAATGTTTCTGATGAAACCAGAGTCATATGGTTGGAATCAGGTGATTTATTGGAAAGGTTTTAAGAGGGAAGGTAGGCAGCATGCCTGAGTAAGCTTTGCTTCTTAGGATATCCAAGTGCAATTTGAAAGAAGGATGCTTATTCTGGGATAGATTTTAGACTTCTGCTGCTCCCCAGCAGAAGGAAGACAAAAGGAAGATACAAAATCAAGGAAGATATAACAACAACAAGCCTTACTTGAGCAATCTATCTATGTAACACTAAGTCTGATTACTGGATACATTTGCAAGCTGTGTAGTAATCTGAAAATTATACTCCCAGAACCAATTTATCCTCATCCTTTCAGGCTTTCCCAGCCCCCCCCCCATAACCTTTATAGCATCTGGTTTCCTAAAATCCGTCTACCCATCCAGAATTTAATTTTCTCCTTTGCCCTTCCAAATTCTTTATTTTTTCTCACAGTGATGGCATAGCACCATCCTTTACCTGTCAGTCAAACCCACAATAGCACTACAACTTTCAGTACTAATCTCATTTACTTTCACTGCCTCTTCAATAATGTCACCTGCATTCCTCAAATACATCCTTTGACTCCCAGTTTCACAGCAGTTCCAATTCAGATCACTTTTTCTTATTTTTAAGGTCCTCCACAGCTATGATACCCCTGCTTATCTGACTTAGGCTCTTTCTATTTCCTCATCCACAACTTCCTCTCTGCCAGTGAAACAGCGTTTGCTCTTCTATTCCTGGACATATCAGGAAAAACATTGCAGGTTTCCTTTCTCTGCTTTGGATTTATAACAAAAATATCAGTAGTATTGTGCTTTTTTTTTGCTTCATGGGAGTGGAAGCTCCCAGCATTGACCTAATTTTATCTCATTAAGGATCGTGGGAGTTTCGTTTACCATTACCTTTTGCAGGAGCAGTGATGACAACTCTGAGAAATTTTAGTCATCCAAGCTTTGAAAATTTGAATGCTTGCAAATTTCTTCTAAGTTATTGCTTGGTACTGTTGAAACCGGTTTATTAACATAAAATGCAAAGGTCAATGAGAAGGAAATCCCTTAATTTACTCTTAATCTTTTGGGAAAAAGAACTAAATAATCAGAAAAGGCAAAAGTATCTATTTTGAAGTTTTAAGGAAATGCTCTAACTTTTTAAATTTTAAGTCAACAATTTTTTTTTATATTTTTTGCTTTGAAAGGGTTAAGTCATGTTAAGTTTTCTTATTCTTACAGTTGAAGTCCTATATTAATAATTTTCATTATGTACCTCTTTATTCAGACATATAGTCTTCTTTGTGTCCATCACAGAATGATACTCCCAGATGCTTTCAAATGTAAGTGACCATTGCTTTTGGAGGGGGGTTTGTTTTGTTTTAGGTTTGAGGGTGTTGCAGCCAGCAAGTCAGCAGAAACCATCAGAATGTATTCGTTAAACTAGTTTGTAACACAAACTAAAGATCAAGAAGTTCTCAAATAAAATTTTATTCTTTGTGTCATTCAAGAGACTGAAAAATGCAGAATTTTCATTTAGTTGTTTTATTTACTAATTTTCCAGGTGGAAAGGCTATGTACAACTTTTGCTAATATATTTAAAGGCCCTTATTCTTTGTTTCAAACATGTACCCTTAAAACCATGTGTAAAATCTGTATGATGTTCCAGGGGAATGAGAATGCTCAGCATTAAAAGTCTATTTTCCCATTTTCTTTTTAGTCTAGTCAGTATTTCATTCACACACACTGTTAATATTCTTGTTGCCTAAATCATATATTAATGTTTTTGGTCTCCGTAGCTGAAAGGCATAATTCCAGTAATGAGGGGAAATAAGCAGAATGCTTGATGAAGTAGCTAAGCTACCAAACAACAAGCAGAATGTTTCATCAACTGTGTTTTAACAACTGGTGTATGAAGCTGCCACAGTTTTGTCATTTCCTCCCCAAGAAATGTATCTCTTTTTATTAAAATGTGGTGTGGTATCAAAAGGGTCAAATCAACCAAAATATTGTGAAAGCATAAAATGCAGCAGGAATAGAAAGCAAGCTGGGAGGAAATTGTAGAAAAAGTGATATTTTCAGAATTATTTCATACAGTGATCCTGTTGGGTTTTTTTTTTTCTTCTGTGAGACCTCCAGCACACCTACTAAATCACATGAGAACAGCCAGAATCAGCAGTTACCCAAAGGTAAGTGGTACGATCTTATAGCTTAATCAGTTATTTTGTTCTTTACCCTTCCAGTATTTCATATTGAAAAGGAAGTCTGACATCTCTAAGACAGTACTAGACTTTTAAATATCTCTTTTTTTCATCCATTTTTTTTTATTCTGGGAGATTTACAGTGTAGAAACTGTACAATTGAAAAAAAGAGAAGAAATCAGAGATATTGGAGTTAACTTCTAAATTATTGACACCTGAGTTCCCAAGGTTGTGTGCTTTCTTCATTATTTGTAATATATATTTTCTAGCAGTAGAAATATAATCGTATAATACTTAAAAAAATTACTTTTTATTTGTTTCAGTTATTTTTAGCATCGTTCCATGACAATTTTTTTAAAGGGGAAAAAAACCCCAACAAAACAAGTAAAGATTCTTAGGATTGTTTTTTTAACCTGATATATTGAAGAGTATCTTAAGTACCTGCTATTAAAAATTTTGTTTTACATTTTTCCTTATGGCTAGAGCATTATTATACCTTTTCTAAGAAGTACTAACACTTAAGTGTGACCTGCCTCAACAAAAGCATTCATATATATGGAAACATGTTAAAATTTTTTGTTCCTAGTACTGTGTGACGCAGATGTTTCAGAGTGGATCACCTGAATATTTCTGTTTGCTGCGAATTGAATTGACTCTCACAGTTTTGGTGCACATGAACTAAGCCTGTTTTGGAGGAAACAAAGTTAGGGACTGAGCTCCCAGGTGCTCCACACCCCCAGCAGGAACACAGCAATTCTGAACCACGAGCTGGTTCCTCAGGGACCTTCAAACCTGAGATGTGGTGGAGTGTTTGCTCCAGGAAACCAGGCAAACCATGTGTCTTCTAGAAGGAAAGATTTTCTAGGTTAAAAAATATCCCAGACCACCTATGGGCCAGCAGAGGACGGGCAGATCTACCTTCTTCATCCTGTGGCTGTGCAGCTGTTGGGTAAAATGATGCTTGTGTGTTCAAAGGTAAAACAGTGACATAATGCACTAAAGCCAGCCCTAGAGGGATTGAAGAGTAGATGAAAATATCCATGAATTTTTTGAAGTGCAACACTGACATGTGGGGAGAGACAGGATCTGTTTGGAAAGTGTCCTGATTCTATTAATTGCTTGCTCATTATTCCATGAGCAAGCTTACACGCTGTTTCCTGGTTTCAGATAAGGCACAGCTGGAGATCTGTCTGATGCTATCAGCTCTTTTGAAGTGATTGGGCCATACCTGGATGATTAGAAAGAAAAGTCTACAGAAAGAGATTCTTGTTAAATACATTATGCTCATTGTGCAAAGTGACATGAAATGCTGTTTCAGCCATTTCTGATGTATTTAGTCAGATATATCAGTACCATATCTGGTGCTGTCTTTCTTCAGAGTACATTAAGTGTAAAAAAAACCCCACGGTCATGGAAACTACAGTCGAAAATTGCACTCAGTCTGGCAGTAGTGAATTCTCTCAGAGTTACTTGAGGAACATGAGAGAGACCAAATGAGGTCAGACTGTTTCTGACAAAGTCTCCTGTCTGACAAAGGCCAGCAGTGGATGTTCAGAACATGGCAAAAATGCAATGACATTTCGTGGACTGCTGTCCCAACATCCCATGGCCCGTGGTCAGAGGCTGTCCTAGACAATAGAAAGACTTTGCATTTTATCCTCTTCAAAGGACTAGACTTTTCCTTTAAATGTGCACCAATTTTTAAATACTGTAGCTCTTTATGAGGAGAGAACAAGGTCATTACTTGATCTGCATGTTCCACTCGTGGCTGTTTGCATTTGTGCCATGTACCCCTCCCCCTGTTGTGTTGTTTTTGGGCTGAAGGGTCCTAGTCTGCTTTGACATTTTTTGTACAGAAAACATTTATTACCTTGTTAATCACTGCCATTCTCCTCTAAAACTTCACATTTTCAGTGCACCCTTTTTGATGTGGGAACACTGTATACTTAGAATATCCGACAGGAAGGTGCAGCATAGTTTTTTACATTGTCATAATGATAATATCTGATTTATTTTCTGTTTCTTTCCTGATTATTCCCAAATATGGTTTGGGTTTCTTTTTTGTTCCTTTTAGATTTCTGTTGATCGTTATATTGATGATCCTAATTGGCCAGAACCTTTAGGTGTATTTGTACAGTTGAAATTGGTTTTTTTCCTTACATGGTTAATTTTTTATTTATCTATGATGAATTTCATTGCCCAGTCACTGAGTCTTCTGGAGTTTCTCTGTTCTTTGAAAACAGCCATAATTTTTGCTACTGTGAATAAGTTAGTATCATCAACACACCATGTCCTTCATTGTTCATCCAGCTTTTTGTATCCTTTATAGATATGTTGAGACACCATCAGAGTTGCTCATGACTCCTCATTTGACATTTATGGCTCTGTGAAAACTGGTCACGATTCTGTTTTCCAACCATGTGAGGACCTTTGCCATCATCCTATGCCTAGGTTTCTTAAGTGTTCAGTTTGTGATCCTACGAGACACCTTTTGACATTCCAAGTGACTGATATACAAATCTGATTTATCACTAGAGATGTTCCTTCCTTCAGAAGACCCCCATAACTTGGAAGGAAATATTTCTATTTAGAAGAACTGTATTGAACCATCACTATGTATTTTATTCTAATGCTCACTAATTCAATTCTTTATTTTGAGTAACAGATCCCTAATTTCCCTTTGATCTATATGACAAGTATCTGTTACTGGAAAACCATTATTTTGTCAACTTAATAAATTCTTCTACCAGTATTTCAGCTTGAGATGGATCACTGATATTTTCCTTGCAAAGGAAGATTTTTCAGAGTAGGCACCTAAGTTGTTTTGCAAGCTGGTGTTTGGCCTGCTAAAACCTGATAAAGATTGTGATCCCTTCTATCTTCCTCATTTGCACATACATATCTTCACTGTTTGAAAGCTGACTTCTGGATTTCAGTACCTTCTCCTGCTTTGACATTTATACAGACTTTCTCAACTCTATGAATTTTCTTAGAAGTAGTATGCATATGACTTGTGCCTCTGATATTGTGGTTTTTAACAGTTTTGAGCCTACTGCAATAATTTACTCTTTTGACTGCCTTTTACACATTTTGATGACTTCCTTATTCTTTGTTTTTCTGCATTTCACAATTTGCAGTACCAAACAGTAGTAGACTTTGCAAATATTTTTATTCCTATGTGGGTGTCCAACCTATTTTCGTCTGCTTGATTTATGCAAAGCAGCTCTTTAACCATAAACTGTGAGCCACACCTTTACTCCTAGTCACGACCTGGTTAGAAGTTTCTTCTTTTATTTCCTAGTTAGGGCCTCCAAGAAGCAATCATTTAACATGACTAAAAATTTGAATTTGATCTTATGCTCTGGTGTAATATTTGCCAAATTTAAAGTACCACTGAACTTCCTTGTCTATTGCAGTTACTGCTCTGCAACTTCCCTGAGCATGTCAAATGACCTTCTAAATATTCAATATTCTTTTTCACCATGTTCATTGGACAACAGTATGTTTTAAATTCAAGGTTATCTTCTAGGGTATGTAGACTTGAAAAATTGAAAGGCCCAGTTCTGTGCAAAAGATGTGTGTATTTTCCAGTATCTTCAGTGTGTTGGGAATTTAGAGACCCTCTTTAAATTTGTATGACATAATCATATGGTGTTTGTCTACAGTTGACCATCTAAAAGATAAATTTTGAAGACATGATGATTACTGGGCTTAATACTGTCTTTGAGCTTTGAAAAGACTTCTTGCATACAAATAATTAACTTTATTGGAAAAGAAATGATGTTATCTCTGCAAATGCTGAGTGTTGGATGTGTGAATCTAGTTTTCATGTCCAGGCTTGATTTTGATGAGTTTCTAAATTAAACCTCACAATGATTCCATTTTAAATGATTCCTTAATAAAGGTTGTTAGCTTGAAAATGAGTTAGCTAAAAAACAAAATCCCAAAAAAATCACTTCTATTGGAACTGGGATTGGTCTAAGCAATCATTAGAGTTTCACATACTGTTTTCTTCTGCTTCTGCACAAACTCAGCTCTAAAGCTGGGCTGTGTCAGACTAGGAAAAAGTTTTCCATAAGAATCAAGCTACATAATGATGCAGTTATGTTTAAACTATTATTTTTGGTTATTACTTTATTTTTACTGTAATTTACTTTTTGCTCTTGAGCATAAGCTTTCTTAGCCATTATCTAAGAAATTTGCAGGCTTGACAAGTTCCATAGGTATGGAGAATATTGATTATAGGTAGTACATTCAATGTGGCCTCTCTGAATGAGATTTCTCTCAAAGTCATGTTCATACTGTTAACTGGCTAATGTTCAGTATTACCTTTCTCACACACTCCTTGTAGGCTGTGGGCACACGACACCCTCTGTGGCATTTAAATGTGGCTGAAAACTCAAGATCCTGCTGGAAACACGGTACAATATCTTCAGTTTCAACATGAAATTTGTTTCGTTTCCAGCTGTCCTTGCTGGCTCAAGCTCAGTTCTTTGGGTGGGACTGGGATAATTATCCTCTGTGCCAGCGACAAGACAGTTCATTCAAAATGATGCCTGGAGCTGCAAACAATGTTTGCAGGAAAACAGCAGACTAGGCTTTTTAGCATGATGCTGATCCTTCCCATAACAATTACCGAGAGCTGACCTTCACCTTTTCCCTTTAACAAGTTTGGGTTTATGGTGCATGGCTGAGTTTTCTAAAATGAGGTTTGAATATCCCTCTTTTGAAAAAATAGATGTGTTACAGAAAATGTCGCAGAGCGGCCGATTCAGTTTTATTTACTGGAAGTAATAAATGCCTCATTTTGTGGTACAAATAAGCATTGTTAAAAGCAATTCCATTTGATCTGCTGTTTGTGAAAGAAGACAAAATGGTAGTTTTGAAAACTGAAGACATCTGTTTGACTACAATAAAGCTACGATAAAGATAGCTGTAGAGCAAAAATTCGTGCTTCATCATACCAGTACTGCTCTGTCCATTTTGTGAATGGGCAGTGAAAGAAAGCAAGAAGTAAAGGATAGATTTTTTTATTAGCATAATTTATCAAGCAATTATCCAGCATTGCAACTATCAGGTGCTTACACCTTTCTTATTTTAATTCCTTTTGAAGATCAATAAATGTTTCTCTTCTTTGTAAACTGTTGTTCTAGAGGCAAATTTTGGTCGTTTGTCTTCTAACTACCAGGAAAAAGGACTTATGGATTGTTACAGGATCTTTTACTCTAACCCTAGTGCAGCATGTTACCCTGCTGTGGCAATGTTTCTTAGTCATTACTCTCCCACCAGCATCAGCATTTCCTAATTTATTGTGGGCAACCTACTCTTCTTGTCAGGTTGAGTCTGACATTTTAATGTGGTGTGGCACTGGGTAAGTAGGGTTTTTGTGAGCCTTGGGATGAAAAATGCCAAGCTGTTGTTATCTGTTGAAACATTTTCCATGCTGGGCATCATGTGTAGACTTTGCCACCTTCTGCTAGTATGAGAGATAAAATACGGTTTTTTATACATAGGTGTATCGTGAAGTTTTAAGATATCCAAGTTCCAAATGGGACTGGGTGTCAGGGTCTTTTTTGGCTGGATAGGAGAAATATAAAAGTTCCTAAAAATTAAAATTTTGTATGCAGGGTTTTCTTCTCTCTCTTTGGGCTGAGAACAAAGGAAGATCCATCATTTTTGACAGAGGACGCCTTGCAGCCAATCGGAAAGAAGGGAAAGCACCTTTTCAGAGAAAAAAAAACCTTTTTAGGCAAAAATGAATATATTAAACTTATCTGAAAAGGGTGGGATTTTGTGAAACTATAAAATGTATGGAATTTAAACCCAAAGGGTCTTTTTTCCCCGGAAACTCGGTGAGAGAAAGACCCAACGCGCTGAATAAATCCTTTGTTTCAGGAGTTTATGCTGTCTTTCTAAACTTAAAAGAGGAATTTTTCTCACAGCTAGCACCCTCTAAGCTCTTGTAGGGGAAGCAGAAAATAATCCTCTCCAGTGATCTCACAAGTCTCAGCCTTTCAAAAGGTGATCTGTCCACTGCCCACCACAGAACGAAGCAACTAGTGCAGGATGGAAGCTGGTCATGGATGTCTGTACATGGGACAAGTATGAGTGAAGAAAAATAGTTGGATGTGGGCAGACAGCTTTGAGGAGAGGGAAGTTTTGCTGACTGATCGCTCCCATTAGGTGCTCAGGGGGTGCCAAAACCTCTTCCATCACTGACCTCCATGGAGACATTTGCTCTGGCCAGCTGAGGAGGGTTTAGGCACCAACTCCCTGGAGCTGTCAGCAGAGCCCCAAACACTGCTTGTGGCCACTGTCAGCACCCAGCACATGGTGGTGACAGCTCCCAGCTGCTGCTGGGATAAGGCAACTGGTTTAGGGGGAGGAGGGCTACTCTGTGCCTCACTTGCCCTCGGCACCACACAATGGCCCTGACTTCTTTTAATAAGGAAGAAATCTGCAAAATTGTGACGCTGATTATAACTTCTATGATTTATGCCTGCGTGCACCAGAACTCAAGTTGGGACTTTTGCATTATAGCAGTCTCCATGTGGTTGTTAGCTTCAATCAGTAATATGTTTCACTAGATTTAAACCAGTTAATTAGGTATGTGTAGTACTGTAGCCCACTGCCATTTCTGAGCTATCCAATTTCTCCTCAGGTTAATTTTTTTATTCAGCTGACATCACTGTGTGATAATAATTACTAGATGCCAAAATTAGCTTAGTGCAGTCATCGAGATGTTGCAAGTGGCTATATTTCCTATATGAGAATAGCAGAAACCAATACATAATTAGCCCTTTGTATAGCACAGCAGTAAGGAAGGAAATGATAGGGAGAAGTAGAAATATAAAAGAGGGTTTGGCGATGAATGTCTTTGGAAAAAAAAAAAAAGAAATGAAGGACAAAAAGGAAAAACAAGAAAAAATCCGTGAGAAAAGAGGCATGTCTGCACAGTGGAATAAGCTCCTTTACCTGGTGTCTGACTGAAGGATGTGAGGAAGCTTTGGTTCAGAATCTCTGTAGGCACAGTTCATACTGTCTGAAACACTGATCCTACTAGCTCATGTTCAGGATCGCCCTAATATGATCCTCTGAAGCAGAACAGGTTTGAGCAGAGGAGCTTTTGTCAGTACTTACTTGTTCTCTCTGATCTGTCTAAAAGCAAGAAGTTCAGAAACATTAGAGTTGTTTAACCGGTATGTGAAAACTGTAACATAATAAAATTAAAAGAGTAAAAGTTATCCTACTGAAATATCAGGTTTAGGCACAGTGATTTGGCTGAGTACCTGCAGATGCTCCCTGAAGATGTAATTCAATTTTCATTTGTTGCATATTCAGTGTATTTCTCATTTTGTTCATGTAATGATTGATTTTGTGCTAAAAACTGGCAATCATGCTAAACTGAACACAATTATTTTCTTTTTTGTGCAGTATTAAAATCTGTCACAAAATAGAAAGAGATCCAGTTCCAGTGTTGTGGTAGGTGTTAACAAAGGAACTACACGCTCCAAACATGAGGGCATGTTATCCATATCTTTATAGAAGAAGAATTAATTGATTTATCTGAAATAGGGATATGTTTACATTCTCTTCAAGAATAACAAACACCCAAAACCAAACCAAACCAAAAAAACTCCAATCAAAAACACAAGAAGATGTGAAAGACTTTGCTTTATATTTTAATTTGTTGGGAAAGTACCTCTGGCTTAAAAAAAAAAAAAAAGAAATAAAGGCAAGGCAGCAACTTTCTTGATTCATTAGACAAGTAATGTTACTACGAATTAAATAAAGAGATGGAAACGGTGGTTTCCCTGATGTTGGGGTCCAAAGAGAGAGTATTCCAAGTGATGTAGAATGTTAAAAGAAGCAAAGATTTTCTTTGCAAGTTTAAGACAAAGTTAAACATGTACAGGGAATATATATCATAAGGAATTTATTTCCAAGCAGCTCCATAGAGTAAGAAAGGCAAGGACACAACCCATTCATTTGTCACAGCCCCTCAAATGGGAGGCTGCTGTGTCCTCTGGGAAGGTGAGAGGAGGAGGAGGCACTGTGGGTTCAGGCAGCTGAAGTCCAGGCTTTGGTTGTAGCAGAGCTGGTGCCAGGCTCCTGGGCTTTAAAACATATCCAACTGACTCAAAAACATCTGGACTTTGGGCTGGGGTCAGGATGAGTAGAGACTTCTGGATGGAAGAGGCTGAACTTCATGTACACAGTAAGTAAAGCAACATGACTATATTCACTGTGGAATATAGGAATTGTGTTGTCTCCTTGTTATGGTTATGAGTGGGTTTCATCATATGTCTGGTAAATGGAATTTAACCATCTCCTTTCAGGTCAAAATATTTGTCATTTCCTGTGAGACTTGTTCAGTGTTCTTGGGGTGACCTTGGAAAAAAGGACTTCTATGATGAAACTTGAAAAATCAGTTTCTTTTGCTAATGTAAGGCACCTTAGGGTGACTAGGTTTAGCTTATTTGCTTGTTTGTGTTTATGTAAAGAAAACTGGCATTGGGTTTTGATCTACTTTGACTCTCAGTTCTGATTGAGCATTAGCACACCTGAATAGAAAAGTGTAGCACCAGACCAGTGACATTTATTGATATAATAGCTGTAAAACGTTACAAACTTCTGCATGTCAATGTATTAATATAAAATTAAAATTATATACGTGTGGCAAAAGTACAACTAAAATATATTTCTCACCAAATGCTAGAGCAGACCTGAGTATATCTAGAAAGCAGGATGCTCTGTAGCATAGTCAAAAGATATTCCTTCCACCTCTCCCTTCCAGATTTCTTTGAGCTTCAACATCTCTTTGTACTCATTTATAATGTATTTTCTGTCACTTAGATTTAGTATCTGGATACTGAGCTACCCATCGTTTCACTTACCCTTAGTCTTGCTATGTACTGCAAATATTGAAATGTCTTGTTAATATTAATAAAGTAGTTGCTTGTTTAGACTGTTAAAACTACAGATTAGGTGTCAGTGGGATGCCCAGGAAGAAACATGCATTAAAGATGTCTGTTTAAAGGAAAACCAAGGGTAGGATAATAAATCCTCATCTGCGTGTAGCCATCATTACCTCTTCAGTAGAAAGTCTGGGCTTCTCATTTGTCACACTTTTTAACAAGGGGAAGAGAGGGTTGGAGTAGAATGAATCATTGCAAATTTCTATCAGCACTCCCCGTTACAACGCTCACAGCTAATGCTGCATTTAGCTCCTACTGCGTGCTCCATAATTCTGCCAGGGAAGGAAAGGATCCTGCTGAAACATGAAATTCCCGTGTTGCGGGGATATTTCACAGTTTTACTTTGTTGTAAAGTGTAATTTTCCAAAATGTGTTGTCTAATGGTTTCAAAAACCTGAAAGTATTTTAAAGATATCTTTTTTTGGAGGAATTGGAGTTGGAACAGGGTCGTGTTTATCACTTGTGCTTTATTTTTTCAAACCGTAAGAATTTCGAACTTTTCTCATGGCAAAAAAAAAAGATGTTTTGAACTAGAAAACCATTCGACAGTAGAAGGAAATTCCATCTCTAAGGATTTTTAAAAATAGAGTGCAATAATTTATCAGTGCAACTTTATCAGTCATTGAGATATGTTAGTAGTAATAGAATATTTTCTAGCCTTTAATTATGATTTGATACAGGACATTCTTAAATGCTAATGCTATTCATGAATGTATGTAAACTTTACAGAGACAATATAAATTAAAATAAGTTTATCTGAGGTGAATACTTCAGAATATTTGTGGAATCTCTTGAAAAGAAATAATAATTCAAAGGACGTACTATTAAAATTAAGAGTAATATTAATTTTATCATTTAGTTCATCAGTAAAACTTTTTTGGAAAATGTAATTTATTAAAGACAGTATTTTCAAATTAAGTGCTGTTACAGAAGAGTCTGTGTATTTGGATACATGCAGAAATCTGTAGGGTGGTCATACAACTATTGTGTGGGACCTCAATTTACATTGCTGCTAGTGAGGACAAAAGAGAAAGAGGTGCTGAAACCTGAGATGGCCTTGTGGTTCATAAAATCTGAATATTTAAAAAAATGCAGGTCCCTGAACTCCGTGATTTTTTTCCTTGACTCATTTTCTGGGAGGATCATACAGAGGATAAGGTGCTAGTTTTAATTAGCAGTGCATTGGAGGCAAACATATGGAATGGTTTAATACCAAACTCACAACATGCTTTAAGAAACTCCTCTGAAAAATGCCACAGCTGTTGCAAAATATTCCTGCTATTTAAAAAGGCTTGTTCAGTTAAGAGCTCTGCTGGTACCTTGGAGAAAAAGGTAAAAAAGGATAAAAAAAATATTTCCAACTGCAAAATTGTTTGTACACAAAGAATACTGTAGAAAGGGAGATAGAAGTGACCTTTTGGTTTGCTTATGACCTACAGACCTTAAACATCATCATATAAATTATGTGAAAAGTGGTGTCCCACTCACACATGACTGGATTTTATGTGTTATGTCTGTTATCACTCTTTATCACCATTGATTGCTCTTTAATTTTGAGTCAATGCTAAGAGAGATGTGAATTTGAAACATCTCACGTGGCTTTGTAGCCAAGGTAAATATCAGTGCTCTGTGAAAAGATGTGGGAAGAGATCATCTGTGAGGAACCTTTTGCTGTGCAGTTTGTTTCATCTGGCTTCAACTTCACAGATCCCAGGCAAGATGGCAATTCCTACAGTGTTTTCCCAGAAAGGGTGGAAATCAAAGCTTCTGGGCTGTAGGTGATAGTTATCAGCCACTCTTATAATAATAATTCATCAAAATTGCAAAAGAAAGGCTTGTTTCAAATGAAATGTTTGGTTAGATATATTTGTGTCAGAAATCACACAGGAAAAAATCCTCTAATTTCCTGTGTCTTAGATATATAAAAACTTTCTGTCACTATTTAGTTGAAGCTGAGTTATCTCATCTGTCCATCGTCTTCTACACTGCAGAACTCTGTGAAGCTGCTCTTCCTGTTTTCATGATGTTTGCCTTTTTTTGGGTTTTATTTTTTTAAAAATATGAGGGTTTATGAATGTTAAGGAGTAAACCAATGTTAAATCCTACAAACCCTAAGAATGATCTTGCCTCCATTCTCTCATTCTCTCACACTCAAACAAAGCCCTTCAATGATTTCCAGTGCAGTGAAGTAGTTTAAAAAAATGAATGCTAAATAAATTTAAATTTAAACACTGAAGTTAAAGAGCAATCAGAATACTTTTAGGCCTTAATTGAATTGTGAAAATCTTTATGACTTCTTTGACCTTCAAAATCAGAGTTGTATGCAAAGTTTTTGCTTGATATCCTTAGTGTATCAGAACAGAAAGTGCTACAGATATATGTAATCAGAAGATAGCCATATAATCTGAAAAACACTATGCCATGCTGATCTTGGGTGTTTGACTGTTCTAATGTGGATAATTGTGTCTGAAAACAAACATTCAAAGAAACCAGGTTAAAGATCGAAAGATAATTAGCTTTACAGATATTTGTAAATAATTAAATTGGAGAATATTGCATTTATCACTCTATAAAAAGTAACATGGTACCACCAAGACACCATATGCTTCTTTAGTGTATTATCTATGATATGATTATTTTAATGATTGATTTGCATATATCTCTTTCCTCTTATTCAATAATCTTAAGTACTGACAAGACTTTTTTTTTTTTCATTTTGAAGAGATTTATTGTATAGTAAATGAAAATTTGTTGAAGTAAACTCCTGTGAGAAATACTTTCAGGGTAATTTTACACTCATTTCTCAGGTCCAGCATGAATTTGCCTAGAGGTTGAAGCATTTATCTGGCCCTGGATTCATGGTGTTGTTTTGAGGAATATTTGGGTTTTTTCTACATTAAAAAAGATACAAAAAACTGTGTCCTAATTTGATAGGGAGGGATTGCACAAAAACACAGCCAGCAGCTGAATCTGTCACAGCAGTGCAAGAGCCACATTTTTAGTGATTGATGTGATTCACAGCAGTGACTTCAAACTTAGTATCCCATGAAGTTCTCAAAACCATGATGTTACTGGTTGCTTTTTGTTTTGTGAATGTTTTCCCATGTGAAAAAAAAAAAAAAAAAAAAGAAAGAAGCTTCAAAGGTCTCACTTTTGACCTAATAAATAATGAGAAGAAAAAATACGAAAAAAGTAAGTCAAAACTGAAACGGAAAACAAAAAACCACACATCTCATCATTTTACATAAAAACCCCAAAACAATCTAGCTCTTTCAATAATTTCAACTTCTTACTTTCCACAGCTATTCATAAAAACTATTTCTAGACACTCTTTTACAATAATTGCCATTTTGCAATAATGACAGATTTTTTTAAGATAAGAATTTCTGACTGAGCATAATTTCAATGTTTATTGCTTATTTTCTGATTATTTGTTTGTTTGTTTTCTGTTTTGTGTTCTGTTTCTTGGTTTGGTTTGGTTTGTTTGCTTTTTTTTTCAATTAGTTTGCTTGAAACCGTGGAACATGACTATTAGAAATGGCTCCAACTGTCTTCTTGTGTATAGAGGTTGCAATCACACAACACCTACAGCACCTACAGGATGGACAAGGGATCAGACCCAGCCAGCACGTGTTTAGGAAGGGCAGGTCCTGTCTGACCAACCTGATCTCCTTTAATGTCCACCTGCCTGTGGATGAGGGGAAGGCTGGGGATGTGTCTACCTGGACTTCAGCAAAGCCTTTGACACCGTCTCCCACAGCATTCTCCTGGAAAAGCTGCAGCCAGGCTTGGACAGGGGCACCCTGTGCTGGGTCAGGAACTGGCTGATGGCCGGGCCCAGAGAGTGGTGGGGAATGGGGCTGTGTCCAGTTGGGATCCGGTCACCAGTGGTGTCCCCCAGGGATCAGTGCTGGGCCCAGTCCTGTTTAATGTCTTTACTGATGATCTGGATGAGGGGATTGAGTCCAACATTAGCAAATTTATGGATGACACCAAGTTGGGGGGATGTGTTGATCTGCTGAAGGGCTTCTCAGAGCCAGACAAGCTGGACAGATGGTCTGATTCCAGTGGGCTGAGGTTCAACCAGGCCAAGTGCCGGGTCCTGCACTTTGGCCACAACAACCCCCTGCAGCGCTACAGGCTGGGACAGAGTGGGGCTGGAGAGCAAGCCAGGCAGGAGGGGAGGCTGGGAGTGGGGATGGACACAGGAGCTGAATAGGACAGCCAGAGTGTGCACAGTGGCAAGAAAGGCAATGGAATCCTGGCCTGGCTCAGGAATGTGGCCACAGCGGCCAGGGAAGTGATCTTCTACCCTGGGTCAGCGCTGGTTGAGGCCAACCCCTGATGCTGTGTCCAGTTCTGGGCCTCGAGCTCAGGAAGGACATGGAGGGGCTGGAGCAGGGCCAGAGAAGAGCAACAAGGCTGGGGAAGGGACTGGAGCACAAGTGCTGTGAGGAGAGGCTGAGGGAGCTGGGGCTGTTCAGCCTGGAGAAGAGGAGGCTCAGGGGAGACCTCCTCACTCTCTGCAACTCCCTGACAGGAGGGGGGAGCCGGGGGGGGTTGGTCTCTTCTCCCAGGAACCAGCAGTAGGACAAGAGAGAAGGATCTTTAGCTCTGCCAGGGGGGTTTAGGTTGGATATTAGGAAGAAATTTTTTCCAGAGAGAGTGATCAGCCATTGGAATGGGCTGCCCAGGGAGGTGATGGATTCTCCATCCCTGGAGGTTTTTAAGATGAGACTGGATGTGGCATCAGTGCCGTGGGCTGGGAACCACGGTGGTAGTGGACCAAGGGTTGGACTTGATGATCTCAGAGGTCCCTTCCAACCCAGTTGATTCTATGATTTCTTTTTTAGCCATGAGTTTTTTTCAACTTTAAGAAACCGAACTAGTTTCATATTTTTCTGGTTTTGTTGTAGATGTACCGCAGCCTGCATGATACCTATTTTATGTTGTACTTTACTGTTGGTACCGTGATAAATTCCAGTTTCTGTTTCATAATTGCTGTCTCTTCAGCACAACTAGTGATAATACCCTTTTCTAGTTCTCACTGATATTCCATACAAGGTTTATTTGGAAACTGTGCTTACAGTTTGTTAACCAAGCATAAACCAAGCTGGTGTTCCTGGATGGGCAGGCCTAATTCTCTTTGTGATGAATGTAATTGTCCTTGGCAGAAGGAGCCTCTGAGAAAATGGTCAGCTTGACTATATATAATGAACACTGTCACTATATATAATTAACAACATATGAGGCTGAGGATTTAGGAATAACTTGGAAATGTGGTTTTAATCTCAATTAACTGATTATCTAAATATGTTCTTAATGTTAAACCACATATTACTAATGTATTAAGTAGGCCAAGATGTTAGTATGTGCTGCAATTATTGCACACATTAGAACTTACTACTTACCTTTGTATGGAGTATTTTACACTTCTTTTGTTTTCTTTTAATCTCAACACTTTGGAGTCACAGTATGTTCTTTTGGATGATTGTTGGGATTTCTTTGGGATTTAGGTAACTAAATGTTACAAGTGGTTCTGTGAGGCACAGAAGAGAATATAAGTGGAATGTGTAGTGACACTGGGCATCTCTAACAATGAGAAAATCTGAATCTTCTGAATGACTGTTGTGATTTGAAACAACCACACACTGTAACTGTTTTACCTTTAATGTCTTCATCAATGAGTGACCCAGAACTTCACTGAACCAAACCTAGACACCTGTCCTATACATTTAAAACAAGGGAACTTGCATAAATGTAGGCAACTTCTGCATAAATATCTGCTGAACTCTTTTGACTTTGATTTTACAGCCCTAGTTGGAGATGATAAGCTTTACAGCTTTTCTGCAAGTCAGTATTCTAATACCCTGGGAATGGAAAAACAATCCAAGTGACAGAAATCTTGTTCCTTCTCAATGACTCTGGCATATTTATTGTGTTAGAGAAGCATATCATCCCCAAAGTCTCTGCTGCCTATGTGGAGTCAACATAAGTTATACCAATTCTTCAGCTACTCTCCTCGACCTTCTCATAATCATTACTTCTATCTGATCTGCAGAAGGATGGCAGCTAATTAGTCATATCAATGTTACAGGTCACACAGACATGTACATTTTTGGTAGCAGGTTGGAGAGAGGTTCAAGACCTCAGAGATGTAAGATTGTTTTAGACAAGATGAATATTATTGCTAATCTTATGTCCTAAATATACATTATTTTATTTATTAAAAGATCTCATGATTATTTTTTCCTAATTTTGTGATAAATGAGAAGTTCCTTCTTGTGTTAAATCCTTAAGTTAAATAAGAACATAAAAATACCAGCTTTCATTGAACAGAATACTTTTCAAAGATCAAAATTATACAGCATTCCACAAAAAACGATAAGAGTAACATATCATGAGCATAAATCTGAAAAATAAAAACACCACTGAAAGGTGTAAAGATTTTTAAAGTTTTTCTTGGGTTTTTCTGATTGTTGGGTTTGGGTTTTTTTAAGATGATGTCATGATTTTTAATTTTGACAACTTGCTGAAATAGAATCTATTCATTTTCTTTATATATCGACCTGCCAAAACTGTTTCTACCAGTTGGAAACAACTGAAGCTGTTTTCCTCAGTTATTCTGCCAGTTTCCCACCTTCAGAAACTGGAAGCAGAAAGACAAGAGTTTGTGAGAGCTTATTATCTGCTTGCCTCTTCCTTGTTCACCTCCCAATAATGACATCTCTCAGCCTAAAAATCTCAAATCTTAGCATACTCTGCTTGTTATTACCTGTGTTACTTGTTTTTGTTTAAGGAAAAGGATGGTTTAGGGAGTTCTAACTATTCAAATGAGATTAAATATTGAGGGTGTTTTGCTTCTGGTTGTGATGGTTTGGCTGCGCTTTTTACAAAAATCTCAGACTGACCTCATTGTTAGAAATGTAATGTGCTAACTCTGGTTCCTTTTACTCAGAATTGCTTAATCTGTAGGATAAATTATAGATGCTGTGTTTTCCCTGACATGGTGGCTGTTTGTGTTTACTGTGTGGTGAAGTGTGGGCTTGTCAAACCTTCCCCCCCAATATCTCTTACACTGGGGTGGTGAGGGCAGACTGACTCTCTCAGAGCTGGCTGTCAGCTCTGAGCTGCTCTGACAGCTCTGGCAAAAGTCCTTCCCTTTTACAGCAGCTGCCAGTGTCATCTGTCACCTTCCAACATGTTGTCAGCACGGCTACTTGATGTGTAGGTGGAATATTGGTCTATACCTACAAAGGCTGTGCCTTAGCTATATATAAATATATTTAAAAATAGATTTTGCTTATTCATACTTGAGGTTTTGGGTTGTTTTCCTTTTAGTCCTCAAGGAAGTAAATCAATAGTGTGTGACACTTGGACACAGAAATACAACAGACAGGTTTCTCCTCTTGCTTCCTCTTTGTATTGTACAATACTTGGAGAGAAGCTGATAGCAGATGTCTCTCATCTAATCCTAAATCTTTCTTTCATTGATTTCCAAAAGTAAGGTAGAACAGCTTTGGTGGACTTAACAGTGCTAGGTTAATGGACTTGATGACCTTAGAGTTTTTTTCCCAACCTTAATGATTCTATGATTCTGTTATTCTATCTCAACACTTAAAATGTTGTATTTGGATTTTATATTATTTATAGTAAAAACTTGATTGTTTACAGGCCTTGCTACTTTTTATCATAGAATCACAGAATATGCTGAGTTGGAGGGTGCTGAAGTCTCCCCTCAGCCTCTCCTTATACGACTTCCTCTCCAAAACCTTCAACATCCTCGTTTTTTTTAAACTTGGAATGAGTTGTTGAAGGAAAAGCTGAGGGAGTTTTTCCGTTTCTTCAAACTTTTTGAACTTCTTTCTGCTTGTGTAAGAGCTAATAACAATAATTTTCTGTGAGAGAGATGGATTTCATATCTGGTAATACAAATGGGAGCACAGTATTCTCACAGTAAGACATATTCTCCCAAGAAAATCTGAACTAAAAGACATTTCAAAAAGCTAAGACAAGCCAGAATTTTTCTATTTAAGGATAAAATCTGTGCTCCCCAGGCATAACAGAGCTCACACTTAGAATACATCACCACAGGGACTAGAAATTGATTTCTTGATTTTTCCTAGTTGCCTTTCTAAGTTTGTAATATGTGGCCTAACAAGTAGTTTTAGGGAAGCATAGTAAATTTGTCATTAAATAGTCTAATCCCCAGCTGGCTATGAGTCAAGGAACATTTGAGTATTTTTTCATACCATCTCAGAGTTTATTTTCCCTGTTATTGTAGCTTTTGTGTAAGTTAGTGGAGATAGTCTTATGCTTAGCCCAATGATTGAGAGTCAGTGGTGGAGGATTTCGTTCTTTGTATCCACTGGATAGCCATCTATATTTATTATGCCTCACAACCACTTAACAGAGGTGCTGAGCTCTTCTTGGATCACAGAAGCATAGAATCATTCAGGTTGGAAAAATTCTTTAAGATAATAGAGTTTAACACTTAACCCAGCACTGCCAAGCCCACCATTAAACCGTGTCCCTGAGTGCCACATCTACATGACTTTTAAACACCTTCAGGGATGGTGACTCCACCACTTCCCTGAGCAGCCTGTTCCAATGCTTGATAACCCTCTCACTGAAGAAATTTTTCCTGATATCCAAGCTAATAGGCCTCTTTTCTTCACGAGGGCATGTCAGTTCTTCTTCAGGTTCCCATGTGTCATGGGTAGCTGGTTGGTGGATCTCTTTGTACACACCAAGAACAGCTGTGCAGAGGCACTGCACTGAAAAAGTCTGAAAGCAGCAGGTAGCAAACCTGATGGAGTTGATTTTTCTGAAGGAAGTATTAGATATGACAAGTTTGGTGATAATAATTAGATGTACTACAGGGTTGCTGTGAGGTTTAATTCATTAATAGGTCTTACTCTTTCATGTAGGCATAATTCTTGATTTTGTCTGGGAAATTTATGTTAGCTCAAGCCATAAGAGGATTGTGTAGGTACAAATCAAACAACCCAGCAGAAAGTACCAGACACAAACCTTATAAAATTCCTCTTGTAACATCAGTAGCAGTAAGAAAATACAGTACTTTCTCTGACTGGAAGACAAAGGCTGTCACAAACAGGTTGAACTGTGGATCTGTGGCATTGATTTGAAATAAAACATGACAACATAATCAGAAAACTTTTTCTCTGAGATGGTTAGACTTATAGGAGAACATTGCCTGCCTACTTTTTTGTAGGTAGATGTGGTTAGAAATGATTGTGAAATATAGTCTGTGAAGAGGCTTATTAGAATGTGTTAAAAAGATGCATGACAAAAACTTCCTCCTCTTGCTGAGCTTTGGGACATCTGCTCTTTTAGCTCATAAACATGTTTTCCTAGAAGCCAAAAATCAGTATGAAGCACAAATGCAGAATTTTCTTTGTAGCCGAAAATGTTTATTTGAACCTTATTTCTATCCTTATAAAAAACTATGCAAAGGTGGCTTTTTCTTGTATCTTGAGAAAGTATGATAGCCTTGCAAGTGCTGTTCCATTTAAGTTTATTGTTGGTCTAGCAACACAGGAAGGATCAGTTACTGAATAAATAGCGTGTTTGCAGTTTTTCCTGGGAAAACACCTTGGCTTCAGCTCTGGAGCTGTATTTTTTAAAGGGAGTCCTGAACTCAGCCTGTCGCAGAAGACTCGCTCTCCTGAAAATAATTTGATTAAATTATGTTTGGCTCTCTGGGCTAAATGCCATCCCAAGGCCTTTGTTTTAATCCATCATATCTGCCTCTGTCACAGCGTCTCAGCACTGCTCCCTGCAGCACCCCATGGTGTGGCACCTGCTACGTTGACTGGCGTGTCTACCTTTCTCAGTAATTACATGTGAATCTAACAGTTGTGTAAGCATCCCAATTTCTAGATGACTGATCACTGCTGGACCTCGTTGGTGTGTTATTTTTAGTCCTCTTTTTAAACCCACAGCCAGATCAACTTGCCCTGATGAAAGAACATAACCATGCTGAAACGCAGTCAATGGCACTTAATTACTTTTATTTTCTGCAGCTTTCTGATTTCTTTTGAAGAATGATGACCAGGTTTATCTTTAAAATAATGTCGTAGAGCATTGTCCATCTCTCAGAAATTTCAACAAGGTATTATATGGTTTATCTATTTTAGGCAGCTGTCGCTAGTGCAGATGGTCACAGTCCCACTGATAGTGAGGGTGCTGTCAGGATCTGCTCTGAAAATTAAACTCACATGTTTGTATTACACGCAAAAAATTAGCCTCTAATTAATGCATTGGCACTTTGTTTTCAGCTTTTTAAGCAAAGTACTATCAGACAATATTAATAAAAAATTAATTTATCAAGTTGAGGTTACGATTCAGAGTTCATTGAAATCAGCAGAGAATTCTCTGAAATTTTAATTTATGTGGAAAAACATTAAAATTATTTTTAAGCTCCTTTGGCTTATATATACATATTTTAAATATTTTCCTGAGTGGGTGTTAAGCTTAGAGTTTGGATTTAGTCTGTTGCAAAGAACAAATAATTGTATTCCTATATGTTCGAAAATGAAAGAGATATTTTTGTGTTTTAATAATTTAATAATTTAAGTTGTTAATGTCTCAGGTAAAGACTTTTAAAATGTGATTTATTTTAACAGCATCACTTAACATGATTTGATCTCTGTAGGAGGAAGGCAGTTCATTACTGAGCTCTCTATTTCTCAGCTGGCTCCACCACTTTACAGCACAGTACTGTTTATTTTTTTACTAGGTCATTGGTTTCCACAGTAGGTCATAGTTTCTGCTAAACAGCTTGGCCTCCTATGGATACAGAATCTGTGACCTTCTAAGGCTTCCTTGCTTGGGAGATGTCAGGTCTGCTTTAAAGAATAACTGTTTAATCAGAAGAAAATTTTCCCTGGTGAAGTGTTAGGATGTACAGATTATTTCAAGGAAATGTCTAACCTCAGCACTTCATAGGAAAGTACAGCAAAATGTTGTTGAAAAAATACATCTTTTCACGTAGAATGCTGACAAATAAAGGAGATCCTCTCTGTAACTCCAATGCCATTTGTAGGTGCCTGAGGTTAATTGTATTTTTACATTTGTGTGGAGTCACATTCTGTGGAACAGAAATGGAAGGATGAACAATTCTTTTTCTTCCTTTCTGCAAGTTTCATCATCTGTTCATGGTATATATTTTCAATATGAGCTTTCAAATTCTACTTATGGTTTTTTACTGAACAAGAAGATTTTTTTAAAACTCTTTTTCCTTTCCACCTCAACAGTGTTGGTTGGAGTTTTGTGTATGTGTGTTAGCTTGTTTGTTTTAATAGAAAATAGATTTTAATTAATCAAAACAATGGGGAAAAGGGAGTAAAATGAGATCTCAGATTAATTTCCTAAATTTTGTCTGCAGTACTATTTGCCTTTTCATTTCTACTTTCATATAATCCTTTCTAAAATACCCTTTAATTACAAAGGGTGGAATCTCATTTCTTTGCTAACATTGCATACAGAAGTAATCTGTATGCTATTACAGATTTATGAAGAGGACACCTTTGTGTTCACAAGATATTATATACAGCAATGTAATCAATCCTCTACTTTCATGTGCTTTGTTTATCAGCCAATACAAATAATTTAGAAGAAGAGTTTTTAGCTTATCTGCTGGAAATTGACTCTATGAAATTGTAAAATTAATCTGCTCTTCTAATCTCCTTTACATCTTTGTTGATACTTATTTGCTGCATTGTATTACGAGCACATCTTTCTCAGATATTAAGTGATTTCACAGCTAAGTGCTTGAAGAAGCAAGTACTTCTTGCAAACCTTTTTAGAGAACTTTCTGCATCAGAACTCAGAAGCTGACCAATGCTACAAGACCAAACCAAACTCCAAAAGGCAAAATCACCACCCACGAATTGGTTTCTTATTTTTACTGTTTTATACTGTGATAGGGCATTTTTTCCCCACTGAAGAACTGCAAAAGCAGTAAAAATATATCCCTTATTCTGCAATGCATACATGTTTCTCAAGTTGGAACAACATTGAGAATTAGGTGACTTTTATGCACCTACAGTGTTTTTTGGTTTCTTTTTTCCTTCAAAGAGTGTGTCAATAGGGTTCCTAGGAAATGTACTCTAATATTTTTTACTACTGCTTTTACCCAGAAATATTTCAGAGTATGATCAGAAAAAAAACAAACATCATTTCAGAGCCCAAGAGCACTCTGCCTCTTTCATCACTAGACCCAGTTAGGTCCTTAGAGCATGTGTTCAACAGCACATCTTCTCTGAGAACTTGATCTGGCAGCAAAATTCGGAGAAATGCATTTTCCGGAGGAGAATTAAGCAGAGCCCCTTCCACTCAGTGTAATACACTGAAAGACTCCATCCTTTATATGTTATTATTCATAGTTGGGACTCCAGTCAAAGATTCAGCCCGTGCTGAATTCCCATATTTCTTTTAGAGCCTCCAAACCCCCCTTATCCTTCAGCTGAAGAGTGAAATGAACTTTTTCCTTATGTTCAGATGGACATTTGAATCCACCCGTTGCCTTATGTCACTAGGCACCTCTGGACTAAGCCTGCTTCCTGCTTCATTGCCCCTTCCCACTGGGATTTACGTCCATGAATGATAGTTGGGGTATTTATGGCGTTTATGTCCATGGATGAGTCCAGCTTGGTGTCTACTGGGACATTCCACCTTGTCAGCCCACAGCATGTACTGGTGCAGCACGAGGGAGTTCCTCCTCAGGTGCAGGACTTTGCACTTCTGCTTATTGTAGTTTATAAGGGTCGTGTCAGCTCATTTCTCTGACATGAAAATCTCAGAATAGGCTTGTGGCTTTGATCTTCCCTCTGAGTTTCCTTTTTTTTCCCACCTTCATCTGAACAGCGCAGCCTAATCATATCCACTCGCAGAGTTAGTTGGGGAAGAATGTTCTCTCTTCTGTAATTTTGCAGAAAATAATTGAAGAAATCCAGACTAGAAAGAGGAAAAGGCTGCTATTGGCTCTGTAACCTGGTGCTTGTCTGGGTCCCTTGCTCCAAAAACAGCTCAGCAGAGCACAGGCTCTTCCAGCAGCAATGGCCCTCCCTTTGGTGCCTGTGCTGAGAAGGAGGTTTTCACATCAAGGTTCTGACACTGGAAATTTGACATTTCAATTCAAAATGTTACAATACAAAAATTCATTTGCAAGAAATTTTCGCACACCGTCTATTAGAATTATGGATGGATCTTTTTAAAAAGCAAGTCTAAGCATAACAAAGAGATAATTCTGTTCAAAGCAGTTGTCTGGTCCCAGCTTCTTTTGGTGATCCAGAACACTTCTAAGGGTAAGGTGTCTTCTTTTACCTTTGGTCCCAAATGAGGGGTGGACTGAATTATTTTGTAGCCATATCAATTCTATAATTAAACTTTGATCCACAAAGGACATTTGAAAACTACTACATTTCGGTTCTTTTTGTGGATTCTCTCTTCCCTTTGCAGCTCTTTCTAAGAAGCAGTGTGATGGTGCCTTTCTGTAGCACATAAGGACAGCACTAAATGAGTTTGTTGCAAAACTATATTGAGAATTTTGCACATTTCTACTGGAAGGCCAAATGAGGCTTCTCTGAGGTTTATGAATTAAAAAAAAAAAATAAATAGGGTTGTTTCCAAGGTTTTATGCTAGGTGTTATTGCATTTTAAAACAATAATGTATGCCAAGGTAATCTTAAAAAAAATAGAGTGGGAAACTGAGAATACAGTAATAATCTTAATAAAGATATGAGAACAATATTTCAAAGATGTTTGTGGAGAATTAACTGACATTTAGGAAATTACGTAGAAAAAGAAAGTCTTATCAAATATTTAAAAGTTATTTGAAGAAACATTCAATGTAAAGCAATTATAAACAAAGGTGATTTAATCTCTGGAAATTGCTGCTCAGCCACTTAGGGAAAACACTGAACATGCTGTTAGACTGCCTGTTTAGCAAGTGCAGTAGCTTCAGTAGCTATTTAAGTTATTTAGGTTCAGTGCACTGTGCTGTACAGGAATCCAGTACTATACATACTTAGATGCACACTGTTGTGGAAGTGATAGCCGTGTGATAAACACCATAAACATTTACAACCAGAAATAGTTATTAGGGCTACCATATGTCTGGGTTTCCTCACACATGATCTGCTTTTTATCTTCCCAGAAAGGTTCTTCTCTAAGTGGAAGAAGCCTTACCTTGGCCAACTGCTTCAGCTCTCAGATGGGTTGGCAGTCTGAGTGGAAAAGTGGCTCTGAATGAGCTACTGGGCATCCTGTGCTCAGAAACAAAAGCAGTGAATCTGAAACCATGATTCCCATGTGTCCACATGTACAAATATGACCTGCACAGCATGTCTGAGGTACCTCTGGCATGTCCCAGAAGCATCTTGCTTAGTGTGCATGTCCAGACACTTGGTTTGCTTGTGCGTAGTCGTAGCAGATGATTTTGTCTTTACTGGCCAGAAAACACTTGGTAGAAATATGAGTATCCTCTTAGGTCTTAATGTGTGCCCTAACTATCAGGTTATAAATTAGAAAACTTCTTTGGCAGTCCAAATCTCAGCTCACATATCTTTAATTAAACAAGTTTTCTTATTTTATTCAAGTAATCTGGTTAAAGGGTAATTTCTTGCTCTTTATCAAAAAAATGGGGCCTTGTTCTGAAATGCTGCCTGTAAAAGCTGCAATGTCTTGGCTAATATAGATATTCTTTACATAGAAAGGCCGTGGATATAAAGTGTCATGTTTCTGCTAGCATGAAATCTTGTAGCAAGGTATAGTATGGCAGGAAAAAGGTACATTGTGTTATTTCATTTTTTTTCCTTTTTTTTTTCAATGTCTTTAGGGATTATATGAAAATGGAAATTGTATCAATGAGTGTTAACACCTTTTTATACACAAAAGCCTGAGTATTTCTTCTCTTAATCTTTTATCAGGATTTGACAGGCTGAGATAAGAATAATAAATTCTATTCTGTCATGACTATTTCAAGGCTTAGAAGACCATCTTGCAAACCTAACTCAGGTAATTTTACTGCAATTATCAAGAAAATAACATTTGACTTGTACAGCATTTTAAGATATTTCAGGATTATCAAAAATCAAATGTCTTTTAAAAAAATAGTCATAGTAAGTGTCAAATGGTACATGATACTGACTCCTTGTCTCGAGTCATAATAACTAGAGGGAGATTGTATGTACATTATAGTAACCAACATTTACTTGCTAAAATAAATTATTTAGAAAGCATAATTTTATATATGGTTAAAATGAACATATTTGAAAGTTATTACATTAAAATGATGTACAAAAATTAAGGATATTGAATGTTCTAATTAGAAATCACAGTAAACACATAATGAACAAGACCATTCATAACCATTCATAATTGATTTCATTACCTGTTTGCTTTTTTTGGTACATTCCTACTGCATGCCTTTGAATAATTTAAAAACATGTCTGATTTTATTAAAAATCTTGATGTTTTGCTTCAAAATAATTTTCCTCACAATGCAAGCAATAGCCAGGAAAATACATACTTTATAAGGTGTTTCATCTCTAGTGTTCATGAGAATATTAATGAGGAAAGGTTTATCTGTCTTAGTTTTTTTTTTTTTTTCCTATCTTTTTATATTTCATGTTGATAGTTGGCACAATCTATATGGTGTAATTTAGTTGCTGGAGCACAAATGAGAGTTGACTAAATTTTAACCCTATTTTGCCCAGTCCTAACTGCATGTCCTTAAGGAAGGCACTTATCTCAGTTTTACAGACAAGAAAAGTTTTTGCCTATCTACCCAACAGGGATGTTAAGAGGATTAATTTGTTAAAAGCATGAAGATTTAAGTAAAAGGAAAGCATTGCTGTTAATGTGTTTGACTCTAGTCAGAGTAAAGAAAGCAAAGTTTTGAAAACTCAAGGCATTTGCAATGTAGCATTGCAGACATAATCACAAAAAACCTCTTTTGGTCACATTTGAGAGGTTTAAGACTTAACCACTTCTTGGATTTTGTTACCACCCTTGGACTTTGTTACATTAACTGATGATTCCTAGTCCACTTCAGTCCATGAAAGAACTGGTGATTTTAAGCTTCTCTGGAGAGCATTTTAACCCGTTTTACTGTATTCCCACACCCCAAATGATGACACTTCATGTCCTCACTCACTCATTCATTCATTCAGTTATTCTATTTTAAAGAGCTGGTCCCCTGGAGGAGTCAGAGGACAATTTCTTGAGGTGTTTGAATTACCCTGCAGCAGTCAGTCTGCCAGCTTTCTGTACTTAATTTGTTTTGTTCAAAGGGTACAGCCCACTCAAGGTTTGATAGGAGAAGTTTAGAGGTGTAACCCTACAACCCTGTAAGCAGTGCCCTTGCTGCAGTTCCTTGAGGTTGTGTGGCTGTGGGGAAGGGAGGGGAATTACCTGTCTCAAAGGACATCTTTTTCTTTCTTGTTCCACATTACAGTGGGTGACTAACAGAAGGAGGCTTTAATTAAAAAAATTATTTCATTTAGTGTGAAGCTTTAATTGTGGCAAGCCTTAATCCTTTTGTTTATGTGGACTCTGGTGTGTGGTTTGGGTTTTTCTTTACCACCTGTCCCAAGGGTGCCACACGAATATTTTCTCAGGTTTTTCATCTGCCTTGGGAATTATCTGAGGTTCCACTCTGCCCTCCAATACACTCTTTTTATTCCCTTTCCAGTTCCAGGCAGCCATGCTGGAGTCAGGCACACACACTTTTAGTTTGAGCCAGTCTCAGGGTGGACTGGCACAGCTCCATTCACTCAAGCTGAGTGACCCAAGATAACCCACAGGGGCTGAGAACAGCAGTGCAAATGATATAAATGAAGTTTACTGTGTGGGAGTTTTACTCTGAGGGAAAATGTCCTTTGCTGTGGTACTGATGGAAATCCAAGATAAATGCATTTATGCATTTTGCTAGAAAACAAACAGGAGAGGTTTATTTCAGTAAGATTAGGGATGATATTGACAGAACTGAAAACCAGACTGAGCTTCTTGATTAATTTTTGGCAAGGAAAAGGAGAAGCCACAAAGACCCTGAAATAATGTATACTTCATTCTTTTGATGTTGCCTTTAACGTACCTGTGAAATAGTTATTAATAGTGATTAATTACCTCTGGCCTATCAAAACCTGAAGAAAAGAACAAATCTTCACTCTTGGTTAGGGTTGATTAGACTCAGTGACCCTGCATTGAACAGTGATTTTGTTGCCACGTGAAATTCAGGGTTTAAAACCGGGTGTTGAAGAACTTAATATTCCTGTGGGAGACTGGAAGAAAAGAGAAATAATTTTGGTGCTTTTATTAGCACAAAATGTTCCTCATGCACAAAACAAGATGTCATTTAGACAATTGCAAAAGATTTTTAATGGGAAAACAATATGGCTTAAAAGATTCCAGAAGTGGCTTTGTTGTACTACTTTAATGTCTCCACCTTTTGAAGTCAGCTGTGCAAAGAAGGGAGCACTTTGTTACTAATACACATGCAGGCCACTGTTCCTGCTGATCTGCAGGCTGAAAAGTATGTCATGGTCACTTTTTAGGCCACTGATCTCAAGAGCCAGAATTTCTTGAGGTTTATATGAAAATAAACAGACAAGAAGGTGGTGGCAACGCATGGAGTGTCTTCCTGTGAGAAGTATGAATGCATTTCTCTCCCAGTTGTGTCAGGGCTTTTGTCAGTCATGTCTCTAAAAAAAACATTCTCAACCATCCCTGCATTTGTTTTGACTCTCTCATCAGTGCTCTGCAGTGAGTGGCATCCCAGGAGCTGAGTCCCTACAACAGGCAGATCCTGTTTAAAGCCTTTGAGCTGCTGCAGGGCTCTCTTCCTGTCAGACTCAATTTCTCACAGTATGAGCGATCTCCAGATTTTTTTGTTTGTTTGTTTGTTGTGTGTGTTTAATTATAAACAATAGAATTTGAAATCATTTATCTTCAGTAGCTTGCAACTAATATAAAATGCTAGTTAAAACTTTTGCTAGTCCATTGAAATTCATGTTCCTTTCAAGTAAAAAAAGATATTTTAATGTGTAAAAGCAAATGTATAACATAGATAGTGGTTTAATATACTTTTGAATACTGATGTAGTAATTATACTTTACTTTGAGTGAATTCGAGGAGTGCCAAGGAAAATATTTATTTAGTTTTGGTGAAGTTTTCTGAGGCATTTACAACAATATTTTTAATTGTACGTTGTTCAGTAAAAAATTCCACACATAGTGTGCTGAGAAATAATAGACATTCTCTTATGCTTGAATGTAAAATAGCAATCAAAATTCCAAGGATAAAAAATGAATGGATCAAAAGTGTAAAATGTTCTTACTCAGAGATGGTTTTCTTTTATTATTCCCTTTAAAAAACTGGGAAACCTGTTCTAGTTTTAATTGTCTGTTATTTCACCTAGTCACTTCTGGAGTGTTTTTTTTCTTCCTCTGAATCTGAGCAACTTCAGTAGGAGTGATATTGCCCCTCTGGGCCAGATAATGCTACTCATTTTCTGTGTTTATATGACTGCCCAATCTATACCAAAGAGACTGATGGAGTCCTGCTGGTCAGGAGTGCTGCTGGCCATGGGAGGAATGATATCCAAGCCCCTTTCAGCAAGGAGATGATTAATCCCTGTAAGTGTAGTTCATATTTCTCGCTTTCTAGGGGTTTTTGAGCAGGGCTTTCAGTTCACAAATCTGTTTCTTGTTTCACCCCTTCATTCTCTTTATGTCAGGGAAGACTGAGGACCTGCACTTTTTCCCTGATGGGGATGTAGTAAGTTTTATGTTCCACAAAATGAATGGTTGTGGGTAACCATAGGCTACACTAAAACCTGTATCTCACTGTTTATATATGCTGAAATCAGGCTATGATTGACATCTAAATTGTCATCTATGTATTGACAACTAAGACCTTTTAGGCTTCCATCTAGTCTTTCATAGCAGACAATGAAAAAAGTATGTTGTGCTCACAGTAGTTCGAATTATGAAGGAAAAAACTCTTCAGAACTTTCTCTAAGTGAAATTTAGTTGCAGGATGATGCAAAATCCTTCACCTTTTGTCCACCATTTGGACACTTTCATTTTTTCACTGGCACAGTCCCCAGCTTACAGCAGCTCACCTTCAAATACCTATTTCTCACCCATTAAGCGATCTTACCTAAGCAGTTTCTCCAGAAACTACCTGGATTTTGCTTGTGCTGTATGGCATGTTCTCAGTTTTACAAACTGATCTAGGGGTTTATTTCCCATTTTTGACCTCACAGGTGAGAATTTCTTGCGCCAGAAGAGCAGTTTCCCATAATTGTTAGCCTTTGGGAAGAACCTGAGGAGAACTTAAGTAAGGTCAGTATGTCCCCCTGCACATCTGCTGCTTCTCTCAATAGGGACACTCATCTCCCTGTCGTTCCAAATTGCTGTGCTGAGTGTTTCAGGGAAGTGTGGAGTGCTGAGAGAGACTCTTCCTCTCTCTCCATTGATGATGGGGAACCAAACTGTCCCCAGTTTGGTTTTCAACACTCCCAGTGTGAAAACTAGGTGAGAGTAGGCTAGAATTTCCCAGGTATAGGACACAGCTTTTCAAGGCCATGTTGCCTTCTCCAAATTTGCTCAGTGACAGAAGTTTTAAGTCCTTTTAGAACAGATTGGAATGAGTGTGTCCTAAAGGGACTTCACATGGACCAACATGCCGTGTGGCTGAGGGAGGAATTGTGTTATTTGAAGTTAAGTGCATATGTTCATGCATGAACTTCAGAAGTCCAGACTTGTGCATCACAGCTCAGGTTAAATCTTGTTGGTCTGAAGTATTTTTTCACTCTATTTTGATATTCTGTTTTAATCCATTACTACTCCAAATGTATTATAATTAATGCTGCTTTTTCATTAACCAGCCATTATACTGTTTTCTGAAGATAACAATCCCTTAGCAATGCATTATTTAAATGTGAATCACAATAAAATAATAGAGTTTTACTGTACCTTTATTATTTATTTGCATATTTTTGTTTTCAACAGGCTTGTGATTTAAAACTACTCTGGGAATTAAATGTATTTTCAAAATAGTTATCATAATGTACTGAACATTTGCTATTGATTAAATGATTATGACTATTAAAAGGAAGAAAACAGTTATTGTTTAATAACTAATGAATAACTATCTTTTAATATACCATTAAAACATTCAAAATATTTAAAATGCATTTAGTACCATATGTCAATTTTTTATTTGGCATAGTTACAATGTGCTACTGTTATGGTCACAACTATGTTAGCATAGGAGAAGTTAATCACATCTTTCAGGTCCTCTTAAAATATTTATATGCAAATTACTTTTTTTCTTTTTAATGAGAAAGGCTAGTAGATGTCTAAAAGAATATGGAAACACACCACAGCAAAATATGCAATCCTTACATCCATTTTATAGCATTGCCTCTTTCCATGTTACTAGGAATCTGCTAGGCATCAAGCAGATGTTTCTTTCTATCATAATTGCGTGGTTATTTTTCAAGTGTCTTCTTAGCACAGTTATTTCCATATATATACATATATATGTATATATATATATATTTATAGACACATCTTTCATTTGCTAATACTTTTTTTTCATGTGCAAACAGCGGATTGCATTGCTGAGGCCTTTTGGATGAAAAGACAGTGAACTCCTCAAAAACGAAGCAGGTTCTCAAGTGGGGCTTTTCTTTGTGTTCTTACTGATATTTTTATTTTTTCCTGCTCAAGTGATGATTGTTACTGGTGTAAGTTGTGCACTGGGTCTGTCTCTCTCTGGCAATCTTCCACTTTCTGTAGCACAAGCAGAGTGAATCATTCCAGGGTCTCAAGCATCTAAACACTTGAGCATGCATTTAAGGGAACACAGTTATTTGAGAATCACAGAAAGGAGTAAATTGAAACTATGATCATATTAGGCACATAGTTAAAGCTGTGGAAAAATACTTTCCCTTCACTGTCACATTATCCTGCTCTTCCCATGGTGCCTGTGAATTACCTCTCTCTGTCCAGTCCATCACCTCATAAGGTTTTTCTTTCATGTCATGCCTGCCAGATAATGGACTCAGGCAAAGTGTTTGTATTTCCAATCTGTGAGAATCAGTGTGAGGCTCCACTGGGAATCTAAAATACCTTGCCCCTCTTCTCCCAGTATATTGAGGCAATGGTGGGATGGAGATGACAATTACAAACTTGCTTCAAGCATGTAAATGCATGTTTTTCTATACATTCAAGGTAAGTAATACATTGTGTAGAACATTGGGAGTGACTGGAGAAGAGTCTGAGTTTTTCAGTATAAATCTATGGCACGTAGCACACATCCAGCTTGCTTGGAGTGCAGCAAAATAAATGCACAAATGTCTTAACAGTCCATGCCAACAAAAGCAGAACTTCTTGGAGCTCTCTAATGCAACTTGCTTACCAAATTATTGTTTAAGTGAGTGTGCCATTATCACAGACTTGATCTTACTGAACTTAAATTTTAGACTGATTTCTGGTGGGTTTTATATGTTGTATGGATATTTCTCTATTTGTTCATAAAGAAGGGAAGTTTAAGATATGAGGTGCTATCTCATAATCAGAAATTACTATAAATATGAAGCTGAAATGTTCAATATACCTTACATCTATATTTAGAATTGAATTAAAATTAGATGGAACTATTTCTTGCCTTCCTTGGTGTTTGTAAACCAATTGGGAATGTATTAGACTGATAAAGTTTTGCAAAGCATGTTATAATAGTGGTATCTTATATTTCCTTTGCAGCCATATCCAAAAAGGAAATAAATCAATGAACTATTTTTGAAGTACTTTTTCATGTTTTCTCTAGTGCATAAACTCTATGATAAAAATGATTTTCTCAATCACTGCTACAGCAACTTCATGTATTTCACTAACAATTGCTTTTCACCTTTGGTAAAATTGCAGAAAATACCTCAAGTACAAACTTATTTCTCCCAGTATATGGTAGAACCTTTTTAAACTGTAAATTCAGTGGTAATTTCATGGCAGATGTGAAATCTTCTTTGTTCTGTTCCTTGTCACTCCCTCCACCCAACATTTTCAAATTTTAACTCTAACTGTCAGATCTTTCTCTGTTTTCTCAGGCTTTTTAAATGGAATAGCAGAACTATAAGCATTAATAGTAATCAGAGTTTGAAGGTGTATTCATAGCAACCAGAGTTTGAAGACACATTAATAAATGCCTTCTAAAGTTAAGAAATAAGAGAGAAATATTTTCCTAATGGACACATATTGTATATTTGAAAGTATTTAATCATTTAAAATCAAATCCATACATATTTTTGCATAAATATGTACTGCCATACAGAATTTCATAGAGTATACATTATCCATAGTGAGGTATTACTGTACTGTCTTAGTAGATGCATTAAAACCTGTAAAGCTGAAGTATGACTTTACAGTCCCTAGATTCTGATATGGCAGGGTTACCAGGCAACTCCTGGGAAATCTGTTACTTTATAAGCATTAAAGTAACAATTTCTGAAGCTTCAGATTAATTTTAGATAGTTCCAGATTGGATTTTACTCATAATTTATTGTGCATTTGTTGCACCTAATTTTGCCAAGTCTGTGCATTTCTACCCATGAGTTAGACCACTCACTTCAAGAACCTGTTCAGAAGTATTGGATGAATAAGGGAAAGATATCTGTAAACTTGATCCATGTTTATTTGTATACCCTCAGGTACCTCCTCTGCAAATCAACTTAGTCATGTCATTTCTCCTGGTTTCTTAGAACTTTGATTTGGTTTCTAAATTTTGCACAGTAAGAGTCTTCATCTCACTTTTGGATGATAACAGAGTGTTCCTTTCTTTAAGGCAGCTAAACTACTTTTTTTCTTGTTGTCTCTTGAACTGTTTTAAAGTACTCAATAACTTTTTTTAGGAAAAAAAATTGCTCTCCTGAGCCTCAAGGTGAGTAAATGAATCACTTACCTGTAGTTGCCTAAAGTCCAAGAATTGAAAATGTTGACTGTGTTATTTTTCATGTTCAAAACAATTATTTGAAGTATTTATCCATATCAGTCATTGATCAAGCTGAGATCAAGCTCTGTGCTCTTTTAGTATGACCAGAGACAAGTCTGTAACTCTTAAAGGTAAATATTGTTGGTGTTGGAATTCTGGCCTCTCATTCAAAAGATTAGTTTGCACCTGTCTCATCTCAGTAGAAGCTGCTGAGTATTAGGAGACAAATCCCTGTTCCCAGATGCCTTCTTTTTGCCCAGTAGCCCTGTACATGCACACTGTGCTCTGCAGAGTATTGACAGAGTCATTCTGTTTTCTAGCAGAAGGCAGAAACAGGCAAACCAGGCCAAGCTTATAATTTTAGCAGTTCTTCCTCATCAAGTATGTGTGTTTCTCCTTTTACTGCTTAAAGACTGTTCCCACTGTCATCTGTGTGCTTGTTCTTAATTCTCTGATAACTGAAGGATGAGAATAGCTAGAGATATAGAGGGACTTAACAGTAAACCAGGCAAAAGAAAAGGTGAGAAACTTGTTCTGCTTTTTAGAACATGAAGACTTTCCAGACTCCAATATATGGGAATTTCAGTCTAACATTACTGATTGATACTAAATAAAAAGCTATCATGAGGCATACCCAGTTAATTTCTCTGATTTCCTCGATGAGGGGATGTAACAAATTTTCTGCAATCTGGTTCAGCAGATTATTTTACGTCAGTGTAAAAGCTGTGCTCCCATCAGTAATTGTTCGTGATCAACAAGCTGAAATGTTAACAAAGATAAGAGCTTGGTGAGTTTATTGCCTGGGAAATATGTTACCTGAGTATCAGTAAGGCATGTGAGAGTACTGGTTCGGTATTTTTATCTCACAAGAACTAAAGTCCAGGTTTCTGTGAAATTACTACATGGATTATTTTATTGTCTTGGTATAGGACCAATGATGAGGATCCTGAAATACTGTTAGTAGTAAAATCTGTTCTCTCAGCACTATGTCAAGTTATATAGATTTCATCTGATTGGTTCAGGGCCAAGACATGCCTCTCAGCTTTGTTATTGATATTGGGGCTTACTGTAGAGGCAAATATTTATTCTTTTGAGAAACCGCTCCTTTTCTTGCATCCAAATATCGCTGATTAGCCACACGAAGAGAAACCTGTCATTTACTCTAGCTGATTGGAAGTTTGGTTGCCCTTTTCTATTCTTCCTCCATAGCACTTCTTCCCTTCATAAGCTTAATTCAGTTAAAAAAAACAACCAACCGAACAAGCAAAAACCAAACACCTTTTTGAAAACAAAAAGATCTAAGCCACAGGTGGCAGAGCTGTTCTACAAAGTCCTAACTGCCCCTTCACACCCCTCTGGCATCACGTGTGCACAGTCTGTACTCATCTTCTCTCTAAGTATCTTAGCTCAGAGAGGAAACCCAAGAAATTCTTAATTTTCTTTAATCCTCTCTGTCCTGAGCCCTGTTGGGGAGAGCTGAGGTGCCCAGTGGGTTCCAGTATCAGGTGCAGTATTACTGATAAGGAAGAGAAAAGCTGTAGGTGACCAGACAAGCTCAAAGGCTCAGCACTCATCGTGAACTTCCCCAGAACTGTTAACGGGCTGAACAAAAGCAGAACTCAGGTAAGCACGAGGCAGCAGAATTGTTCTCAAGCATTATACTGCCTTTACACCTGCATAAAAATTTTGTCTAGTTCCAGTTTTGAAACCGAAGTTTTCTCTGCTGTTGTTTCAATGCTTTTAAAATGCTTTTAGGCACATGCACGATTCAACTTGTAAAGTAGTTATAACTTGCTCTGCTTCTCTTGCACTGATATGTTATAAATTTTTATATATATATATAGAATAGGTTATTAGAGGTACCTGCTGCTTCCATGTGAAAATGGTATTTCCCTTTAGGGAAGCTATCTTGTTAATGCACTTCATTTCAAGGTGTGCCAAATTTGCTTGATAGAGCTGTACATTTATAAAATAAAATACAAAAAAAAAAAACTGACAAAAAAAAAAAAAAACCAACCAAAAAAACCCTGCACAAACCCTACAGAATCTTTCAAAAGCAAAACCTCTCCTTCATCTGAAATGGCACTCAAAGACAGAGGGCTGAAGTCTCTCTGTGGCTGTGTAGCAGAGCTCCTTAGCAGTCTCTCCTACGTCTGGGAATCTTGTTTTCTCAGCTGTCAGTCACAGGACCAAGCTGCAGTATGTTATTACTTGATCACTAGGGTAACAAGTTGGAAAATGCTGTCTTTGCTGCTACAAAGGTTTGGTTTGTGTCTTTGCACTGTTAGACTGGCATAGCCACTGCATCTCTTTGCTTTACCTCTCTGTTTACCTTCTTCCCTGCAGGACCTGTAAATTTGATATAAAACTAGGAAGGAAACAGAGCCCAAACTCTGCTTGAGAGAAATCCTGTTGAGTTGCTTTATTTTAACTTAAATTTTTGTGAGAGTGGAAGAAAAAGGGGGAAGTTGCTAAAACAGCTCATGCTGTTTTATGTTCACATAGATTCCTGACAGTCTGTTCTCCAGGCCTGGAGGTTCAAAGGGATAATGGAAATATTGGGAGCAATGCCAAGAAGACAGAACAGAGGAGATCCTCACCACAGTGTATCAGTGAAAATAAGAATGTTTCTATAATTTCCATATAGTACAGTCTCTATATAGTGCTGGGAGGCTACTTACCTGATCAGAATTAAGATTCATGAAGATGAAACAGAGTAGGTAAACTGTGTTCTTTGATTCACTTCATTTAAAGAAAATATATTTGGAAGTAAAATCTGGGAGCTCAGTTTTAATTACTATATCTTTAGAGATCTCCTGGGAGTAATAGTGAAAAGGATGTAAACTTCAGGCTAACAAGAATCCAAGGGCTCCCTGAAACACTGTTATTTATGTCCCATGAACTGAGCAGTCTTTGTAAAGACACTTCATCTCATCCAACTCTGTCCATCCTCAAACTTCAGCAAAATTCATTTAAAAATGCACTGCTTGTGTGTTTCCCACAGGAACAGCATACTATGAGAGCACAGACATCACAGAGGGAGGTCTTACTGTTACAGCTAAACTTTATTTTTTAATATCTAAGAGTTAGTCTCAGACTGCTTGGGTATATCATCCTCCATCTCTCTGTTGTGCTGTAAGGCCATTATATTTGTGCAAATGTGGCTACGTGGACAGCAAAAATGGGAAGTTTAAGATCCTCATCCCCTCCATTATGCATATAGAACTCTGAGATATTTTACTGCATATTTAATGCTGTTTCTAATAAACAGGAACAAAAGTCCCAATTTTAATAGTGTTTGCATATTCAGTGAGAGTCTCTACATAATGAAGCCAAAGCGTAGATCTCCATGGATTTGATGTGCTTTAATTAGGCATTTCCTGAGCATCTCATAATGTTTCAGTAGTGTAAACCCAAGGAGGGTAGGGTGTGAAAAGAGGCAACAAACTCGACAATATTTTACTGGGGGGATATCCTTATAAAAGTTAGACCATGTCAGTGTTCTGAAGGAACTTGAAAATTAAATCCCTGCTTTAAAAGGATAGTTTTTGCTTTGCACACATAAACAGTACCATGCTGAATGGGAAACAGATGTGATATTCTTTGCATACTTTTTACACACTTTGATCTGTTATTATCAGCTGCGAGTGTCTCTCTTGAGATGTAGCACACACCCACCTGACATTAGAGCAAAGGGTATCCAAGGATCTTCACCAGTTTAGGAGATTGGGACCTGAAGTACTGATTGATCAGTTAAGCTTGTATATTTAATAACAGGGTTTTTTAATGTGGTTTTCTTTATTTCATCTCTTTAAATACAACAATCTTGGTGTACTGGCAGTAGCCAGATTACTGCATCCCATGCAATATCACTTGAAATTAATTAGACCTCAGGTCTCAATTAACTGCCCTTAAATTGGCCAATTCTTGTTCTCTGTAAAGGAACCAAAACGTTTTATGTACTGTTCCTGCCGGTCATTGCTTGTTTCTGCTTTGCCTGCAGAATTAGCTAAAGCAGCCTGTTTCTGATCTCAAACTTCATTCAGTCTTAGCATAATTTAGAAATTTGTTGTCTAAGAGACTGTAACTAGAACTCTCCTCTTCCTACAGGGAATTTTAAAGTACTTTTTACTGAAGGACGCAATGGGTAAATAGCTAGTGTCTACACTAGTAAAGGCTGACTAGTGGAGGGTGTAGTGAAAAATAAAAAGGAAAAACTTCATACATAATCTGCTTCCTTTAGAACTACTTATTTTCAATTAACTTCCTGTAACAAGTTCCCTTAACTCCTGAAGCACAAACTCATATCATGACACATACTGCGTTTTAGGATGAAGAAAAAGGGAGGGAGAACTGAAAGTCAAGATTAAATGATATCAGTTAACTGCGTAAATTAACATGTGTCATAAAACGTAATTAATATGTATCCCCAAAGCAGAGAATATTTGCAGCAACCAGCAGTGGTCGTGGTTTGTAATTACTGTTTCAAGAAACAGATGAGCCTGTATTAAAGGTCTGGTGGCTGATTAATGGAGATTTCTCACGTGCTCAGTTATCACCTGGCTACCAAGAAAGCAAGAAGCATCCTTCTATCACTCTGAGTTTAAAAATAGAAATTTGCCCCAATTCTGTTTCAATATACGTTTTCTCCAATGTGAAGTCAGAATAGAAGGTCTTGAAAGACTTTTTGCCTTTTGATCCACCCTAATCAAAACGGTAAAAATATGTAGCAAGTTTTTTTCTTGGTGTTGCAAGTGTCAGCCTCTCCCCTCACATTTTTATCCATGATGTTCTCTGGAAATAATACAGTACTGGCAGGGAAATTTGAGTTTTATCCAGTTTTTCAATACACATCTCACGTGGTGCTATAATGACAAATTTTTTCCTGATATCTCTCTTTCATTAAGACCTTTTTTAGAAATTTCCTAGGTCTTAAACACATTCTTTAATGTTTTGTTTTTCCCAAAGAAAGAATATACTTTCTTCAACTTCTGTAGGGAGGAACTCTGACTCAGTCTAATCTACCTAAAACCCACCTTCCACTTCCAATCCTGAAGAAGTATAAACTATACTTTAGTTTTCTTCATATTGTGCCCAAAGATTATATAGGTCTGTCTCAATGTATTTAATTTTAACAATACAAGATCTCCTTACAGACTACTGGGTAGGGATGATTCATTATTCTAGTTTCCTCAGTGTAAGGTAGAGCCTTTTTATTTGATGAAGCAAAATAATTGTCCATCTGACTTAAAGAAAATTCCCTGCCTGTGAACAGGTCAGTGATTCATATTCTGCAGAAGTCAAGGTGGAACCTATTAATGAACACAGTGTCTCACAACTGAGCCTGCTTGATGATGTTCTTCAGAAAAAGATGCCTCATGAAAAGAGAGTTACTGTTCTTAAAAGGATCTGGAAAGCTTACTGTGACATTATTAAAATACTCTATTTTTACATGAGGGTCAAGTTGGAACAGCTCCAGTGGTAAGCCTGTGGCAGTCATCTTACAATGAGCACAGTTGGATAGGAAATGTCTCTTTGACTTCAATCCCATTAATAACCTTCCACATGATGGAGGTTTGCCAAAGGGTCTGTAAGAGATTCCTTTTAGTGTTATTTTCTACTGCAACTGTCATTAGCTTGTGAAACTTCAGATCACAAGGGCTTTTCAGCACATCTCAGGTAACTGGCATGTAATTTTGTTTTTTGCTTTGGATCTTGTTTGCTCCACTAAGGGTAGGGTCTTTAAAAAACAAATCTTTTGTTCCAGCTCAAAATAAGTAGAAGGCTGCATAAAGTACTTGGTTCAAGAGTTGTCATCTCTCATGGTTCCATGATTTTTTTTGGCATCAAATGCTAAGTCTTTAAAACCCTCAATTATTGCTGTTAAATGTTCATAACATTTAGCTTGATGGTTCAGCAAAAGTGCAACTGTGGGTGTCACAGTAGTTGTTAATAATTAATGCTTTTTAATAAGAAAATGTTAAAAATTGGCTTGAATTTATTAAAATCTGCCCCAACTTTAAAGCTCCTTTTAGGCAGCAAATTGATCCAATATGACCAAGAACACTGAGGTTCTTAATAGATCAAATTTTTTGATAAAAAGTTAATAATAGTGTTCACCCTTTAAGTTGCCAAATAAGAAATACTGCTAGGATATTAAAATTTTTAACACTGCCTGATGTCACATGCTTTTAGGACTTCAATTATTGCAACTCATTCTTATTTAACTTCTTCAATTAGATTCTGCTGTCTCAGGAGATGGCAAAATGCTGGTATTAAGATATTATTCCATGGATTATCTCTGTCCATCACTCTTCCCTTGTATTACATTCTCTTCAATTAATCATTGAACACTATTATCAAGTGTTTACTGGCATTTGTGTGTAACCTTTTATATCAAGACTGACTACATTATCTCTATTCCTGAAAGAATTTTGTTCATGTTTCTTTGTTCCTCCAACCACATCAGTTTGAAGTGCCTCAGGAAAACACAAACCTAATGCCCCAGTTCTTCCAGCTTTGAATCGGTTTACATCCCCTTCACACCAAATCCTAATACCCAAGTCTCCTCAGTTCTTCTGAATCTACTCTATAGTCTCTGCTCTCCCATTTTTAAGGTTGTCTTCTCCTCAGAAGTGACCACACCCTCATTTGCTGCCACTCTTTCCAGTCTGTTCCAACCTTTCCCATCCACTGCACTGTCAGCCATCAATTCAAATATCCTTGCCCTGCAATTCCCACTTCATTCAATGCTCCATCCTTCTAGTCTAATCACTTCACATGCCTCGGACCTTACCCTCCAATCCAAAGCTTTTCTGGTCTGCATAATTCCCAGGCCCCTTTCCCTGCTTGTTGCTGATTTCTCCTCACAGATGGTGCTGCCACACGTACTCCAGTATTAATGTCTTACTTCCTTCACCAGCCATGTCTACTTCCACACCCACAAGGCTTCTGTTCTAAAAAAAGGCTTCTGTTCTAAAAAAGGCTAAAAGTAAAAAGACTCACTCCCCTTCCCAAATTCTCCCGGATGAGTAGGATGCATTTCCTAAGTGGATTACAGATTACCACCCCTGGTTTTTTTTGACCCTTCTTGGTGAAGGTGAGAGGTAAGGAAAGAAGAGAGACTCCCTACCATTACAATGACTGTTCAGAGGACTTTTGCAGTTAATGTAAACGCAGATATTGAGATACTACGCCTTAAAAGAACAATTCACAAAAAAAAAAGAAGAGCAGGATGAAAACCAAACAAGAGCTCTGCCTTACATACATTCCATTATCTAGCATTGTTAAGTCTGATAGAGATACCTCACATCCAGTCAGAGTTCCTGGTGTAAATACCACTTTAAGAATAAAAAAAATACCCCCAAAATTATGGTAACAACGAGAATGACAACTACCTGTGATGGTTGTCCTATGGGGAAACCTGCTGCATATACTTTCGACAGTGTTGCCTCACTATCTTCTCCCTCTTCTCCACTACATTTTAGGAGGGCAGGCAGACTGTTGCCTACCAGAGCATACTGATGATTGTTGTGGGTATTGTGTGACTGATTATTGATTAAAAATTTTTCATAGCCTTTCCCTTTGTGTGTGAGAAGGAGCATCTTACCTGTATTTTGTCATCTATGGAAAATTGTTGACTGAATGCAGGGGGGGGTATTCTTTTCCTAAGCTAAGCTTCAAAAAATATAACCTTTTTCCCAATATCCCTTCTCATCTTGTGTAAAATTATGACTTATTAACTCATTTATTTACCAACCAAATCCTTCTCGAATTCTTTGCTTTTTTTAAAAATTTTTTTAATTTATTGGAACCTAAGACATAGCTGTTAAAATGTCTCTGCTGCTGATTGTCATCTTTGATGTAGATCCATTTTCATCACTGTACCCATTCTCCATTCCTAACTCATTTGAAATGTCAAGTTTTGTCCCACCATCACCAGGTTCACAGCATCCCAAACTGACAATATCTTGAAGTTGGTGAATCTTGCAGTTTGAAGAAGAGAGGGGAAAATGTCCAACTTTGGAAAGATCTTCCTGTGTATTCTCTGGTAACTGCTCTCTCAGACAGCCTTTTGAATTGGATTAAATTATCTAAATTCGACTGAATAGTGCCAAGCCAAAGTATTTTATCCTGTTTCAACCAGTAGAACAGTATGAAATCTAGTACTTTTCACTTAGTGTTTATATAAATGACATTTCTAAAAAAAATTTAAATTATTATAGCTGGTTTTCTTTTTGAAATAGCAGCCTACCAGAATTATTTCATAACCTTAAATTTTCTTCGTAGAACAACCCTTACTGCTATGTTCATGTGTGTCATGGTGGGTTTTTTTCTCTGCTATCTTGATGTAGATTCATACTACCAAAGATCCCTGGAAGACATTATGACAGTTATCTAAACATTTCTATTTTGGTATTTTTAAAAGGAACTGTTTAATGCATGTGTCTTGACTTGTTTGCCCCAGTCATGTCACAGTAAGCTAAAAGGAGATATTGTTTCTTGGCTTGTTTCTGATGATCATCTTTGGCATGGTCTCACTTGGTTTTCAAAATAAGATGATTCTTTTTTGATTTATCAGTGCTTGTGATTTGAATGTCCAGAGCCTCAAATCAGGTTAGGTACCAAAATTCTGGATTCAGCAAAGCAGCTTTTCTTTTCAGCTGAAATATTTCTCATAAATCCATTCATTATTTGTTGTAAAGATGTAGAGAAGTTCTTTCTTTCTATTCTCTCTGTCCTTGATGATGTGTTGTTAGTTTTCCTTCACAGTAGATAACTACATACATAGACAGATAGCAAGCATGCAAGCAAGAGGGATTTGTGGCCTTGAAATCTGCTTCAACTATAATTATAGGCGTGTTAAAATGAAGTATCATTTGTGTTTGGAGGACAATGTTACTAGCTAACAGTTAACTTGTTAGACATAAGTCAGTAAACATCATACTAATAGCAATATTAGTATTTTCCTTTATTTCTTGCTGTTACCAGTTGTCCTGCCAGTTGTTAATATGCTACTTTTTAAATCCCAGTGTCAGAGTCTTCTGCTCAAAGGAACAGCCCCATCTTTTCTCTCTCAGTCTTTTTACCATCCTGACATCAGTGGTAGGACCTAATCTTTTTATATGGAATTAGTGATATAGATAATGCAGGAATAGGCTGTGAGGGACTTTAAAAATGAAGGCAGGAGCTTATGTTTGTGAAAGAAAACGAATGGGAACCAGTGAAGAGATGACAAAGACAAAGCACAAGGCTTATGGAAACGATATCCTGAGCAATGTTTTCTGGAGGAATATTGATTGTGTGAGATTGCATTTGTCAAGGCCAAAAGGAAAGGGTTGCAGCTATTGATATATGATGAAACTTTAGACAAGTGCTTTATCTGTGAAGGCAAGATAGGAAAACTGGTAAAGGATTATCTACTAGTCTTCAACAGAACACAAGAATCTAGAGTAGTCAGAAGTATCATCCATGGCTGAGTGACAGGCAGGGTGTCGTCCACAGAAAGACGAAGGGCTTTGAGGAAGAAGAGGAGTAGTGGTAGGTAGGAGAGTTTTGAGTTACTGAAGGATTGTGGTCTGAGACTTGAAAGGAAGACCTGAGATGTAACACAGAATAATAATGATGTGCAGCACCAAATGCTGGTATATCTGGGTTCTGATTGTTTGGTTTTCAGCTCTGCAACAGGCCTCCTCTGGGCTCTTTGATAAAGCATTCAACCTTTCTGTGTCTTTGTTTCCCCATCTGCCAATGAATGATAAAAATCTAGTTCACAGGTGCATTGTGTAGCTCAGTTAATTAATATTTTGAGGGATTTTTGCAGTCATCAGATGGCACAGCTATAGGAATGCTAAAGCTATTAGTTAGCAATCACCACTGAAATCAAGAAATGCAGAAAAGGCCCTGGTTTTTGAAGCTCCATATACTTAATGTAAATGAGTTTGTGATAGATATCTAAGTACTGTTTGGTAACTTAATAACCTGGGACTAGAATAAAAAAAGATTGAACTGCCCAAAAAGGCAGAAAAGCACTTAGCAGGATTAACAGAAGCACATGACCAGGCAAAACATTTAACTCATTTTTAATGACAGTGGCAGCTACCCAGTTCCTGGTTAGGCACTTGTGTAAATCCCATGGCATGCCTAGCTGCATCTTCAGATGTCTGCAAGCTGTAAATTCAGATATCTCCATGCATTTGAAAATCTGGTCCACACACCCCAGGCCACTGACTTTGAGACCATTGGCACGTCCTCCATAGCTGTTCAGGAGCTCACCCCACCCTGTCCCTGGCCTCATGGGGTTCATTGTCACAAGGCCTCTGAATAGGTGAGTACAATGAAGAGATCTTTGAAATGGATTTTGAACTTGAAATAATCTGTTTTAACAAGAGTGGAAATTGTTATAGAAGTGGGGGGGGAGGAAGCTGAGAGGGAAGAAAAAGGTTCTCTGTGTTCCGTTCAGCAGATCACTGACATCCCCACTTCTCAACACACAGCTGAATGGTCCTGCCTCTTAAATAAGGGTCCTCAAGGTTTTCTTCAGTCCTGCAGAGTTGTAGGGCAGTACAGACGGAAGTTTTGGCAACCCTCATCCGCGGGTTGGGTTCTCGTGGATGTTCTGGATACAGCTCCTGGCACGGCACCACGGCTGGGAGTGGCTGGCTGTGCTGCAAGCAAGCCCTGGCAGTGCACACGTGGCTCTTTCTTGCCACGTGGAATTGGCAGGACAGTCTGTGGTTGAACACAAACTTGGAGAGCTGAGCCAGCTCAGTGTGTGAAACATCACAACCCTTCTTGTCTCCTGCGTTTTGCTGCTCCCGTGTTGTTTCCACGTGCTCGGGACGGACACACAAACTTTTTATTTGAACTGTTGGGGGTCTTTAGCATTGAATATAGGAAAAAAAAAGTAAAGCACGACTGATTTTTAGTTTATTATCCCCATCATGATGACAGCATTTCTAGAATAAAGAGAATACTTAAAAAAATTACCTAGAACAAATAGGACATGCAAAAGATTGCATCAATTATTAACAGGAAACATTTCTGACAAAAAGAGCTCTGAAATCCACTTAGACAGAACCTAATGTCATGTTTCAGTTGAAGGAGAATGCTGACTGCAGCAGGAATTAGGCACGACTAATAATATGGAATGACAAATGAATGTTCATAGTATGCAAAAATGTGTAAATAAGACTAAATTTCTAGAGAAATGAGGGAGAATGGGGAAAAAACCCACCAGCAGTGCCGATGTCACCCAAGTCCTGCTTACATTCTGGATTGATTGATTTATTATGAATTTTAAGTATTTTAGGTGTTGATAGAATGTCCATCCCCATCAATCATTTTAAAGTGTTTATTGGAAAGTGCACAGATACATAAAAAATGTGTTTTAACCCTGAGTTGCTATGACTTTTTTTTGCATGTTTTTCTTTCTTACCATCTTCGATCTGATTTATTTCCTCTAGCATCTTTTCTCCCAATTCTAAATCCTTATTTCCAGTAATTTATAGTGCAATATAATTATGAAAAGAATTCTTGAGATTGATGTTATGCACTACTGGTTGTGGCTGTTTAACAAATCGGCCTCTTCTATTTGGATTTACTGTTGTGTACACAGTTTTGTAAGGAGTAAATTTTCTTCTTCATGTTAGCTGCTAGTAACCTGTATTTCATGTATGCTCCCTTATGACTTAGTCCAGCATCAGATTGTAAAAGGAAAACAAGTCTCTCTTAACTCATTATTAATTAAACACTTTCTTTAACTGGAAAGCAGATTCCTTTCATTCTATTGTCATTCATACAATTTAATTCCTTCCCTAAATTCAAGTTTGGTTGATGCAGGTTGTTTTTTGTTTCCTCCCATCTTGTTGAGTCTGTCTGACATTTAATGTTTTCAGTAACTTTTCTTTATGAGCCCTGACAGTGTCCACAAGACTGGAAGTATTGTTCCTGAAAATTAATGTAAGATTACAAAATAATGCTCTCTGTTTAACAGATTCCCCATATTTGCCAGTAAATTAAACATAATCTTGTGTTGTGGGAGGCACTCTGGAATCTCTGTGTATCATCTTCCAGCACTCAGATGAGCAACTGGAAATAAAAACATGGCTCTACATCAGCATGCTGGCACCTCATTTTAGCTAATGAAGCACGAGTAAAACTCACAGCTTCAAGGTAAACTGTGTCTGCCAAAACTACCTGAAGTTCATAAGAGTAATTAATTTCTAAACCCAGAAGAATAATTAAAATATGCAAAACATCTATTGATCTTGAGCATCTGGTGACTTGTCAGTAACCACAGACACTAAACCAGTCCATTTTAACATACTGTTCATTTGCAGTCTTTGATTAGATAGATTTTTCTGGTATGTATCCATAAAACTACAGGGATCATCCCTGCCATTCATTATATTCGTTCTAATAAATGACCTCAGTTTTGTATCCCAGCAGGGAGGTTTGCAACAGTGAATGTTCCTGTCAATTGAAAATTGATCTTTTCCACAGGATGTTCCAAAAGATTAAGCAGGTATCTTTAGGCATGAGACCCAGGTCACCTCCATCCTGTAAGTAGCATTGTGATTTTATTTTTTTATTATTTTTTTTTTCTAAATCTGCAACAGCCAAGAGCAGTGTCTCTGAGGCCACAGGATTTTACCTCTTCTACTAACTTTGAAACAAAAATGTAACTTATAAGATAGACACATGAAAATATAAATAGTCTCAGTAGAATATGATTCAGTGGAATAGTCTCAGATGGATAATGACTATACTTGCATCAGGTTGAAGAGAAAAATACCTTTCTCTATAGAGATGTTTCGTAGTATATTGATCTTTCCAAGATTATTTTTTTCTCTGCCTCAAAATCTGCCATCAAACAACTGACCTTTTAATTTTAAATAACATATATAGTTTCTGTTTTGATGGACTAGAACCATAGGGCCAGGTCATGCCCTGTTAAATTCCATCAATGGTAGCGGAGTAGAACTTGGAATAGTGTCAGCCAGAATATCTTGCTGTCAAATTACCATTTCCAAGTCTGAATAAAATATACAGTGAGAAAACTCACCAAGTGATACAAGGCATCCTGGAGGGGAGGGGGAAAAAAAAGAGAAACAAAAGAAAACAAAAAACCCTTATATGCAACGTGATTATCTGGAAACAGTTGTACTTGCAGATTGCATTACAATTTGAACTTGGATACAGATTCACAGAAAGTTAGCTTAAGCTCACCAGATCTCAGAACAATTTTGGGTCAATTTAAGATACTTTGCTCATGAAACACTGCAATATTTCAAAATGTCTGTCTTTAGTAAGACATCCAGAGAAGATCTCTCTTTTCAGCTGAGTTGCTTTTTGCTCAGAGCACATTCGCTTCATGCAGATGGAAATCCTGGGTCCTGGGAGTGGTTGCATTAAGCCCTGCAGGGCAAAACCACTGGGCATTGCAAATTCAAAAGTCAACCCGTCAAGCTCTGTGTCAGGAGAGCCTGGAGTGCCACGCCTGTCCCGGCACATGCAGGAGGCACCTCAGTCACATTCACAGTCCTCTTTGCAAATGTCCATCTGTGGAGGTCGATAAAGCTAAGACGATCCCAGCTTGGCAGCAAGAAACTGGAATGGTTTGTTCGTACAAAACCTGGTATTTTGTGGGTCTGGGGTACTACATATTCATGGCAGGATTTGAATATTCATCGGAGGGCTGGCTTATTACAATTGGGGGCTTTACAGAGATGAAGTAAAAAGGGGAAAACTCAGGTTTACAGATCTTGGGGGCTTACACTTACATCATAGGGGAAAACCCATTTTATCTTAGGGGAATTAAAGGGGGGGGGAAAAGGTATTCAGGTTTACAGGGTGCACAGGATCCAGGGAACACAAAGGGAGAGATAAAGCACAATAGGTCTTCTGCACAGGTTTGATGAAATCAGGGTGTGGATTCTCTGGCTTGGCCAGGGCGCTCCACACCAGTGATATCTCATTTACTTCTTAAACTGAGGTTCTTTCCCCAGCTTTCATAGCCCACAGCTTTTTGCAGAGACCACTCAAATCCCTCTCTGCAGATATTACATTTTGGGAACCAACACCATGCAGATCTTACTACTGCATCCCACTCTACCTGTGTAATCCACCATTTAACACTTTAAACTCTGGCAATGATTATGCCCATGATATTGGATTTGCTTTCAGAGATGTGCAGCTTGAAATGCAGGATCTAGTCCTGAAACTGCTGCAAGGCAGAAGTTAAAGCAGCGACAGAAGTCACTGTTTCAATCTTCTCTGCACTCGTTTCATTTTGTTAGTTTAATATGGATATATATTAGATGAGTTGCTTATTTCATCAGGTGAATTGCTACAGTTTGTTTCCTCTTATGGAGGAACTAATTTTCTTAAACCCTTTCATTTCCAAATGGTATACTCCTTGACCATTTTTAATTCCAAGCAGCTGTATTAATTCCTTCTGCAGCAGTCCTCAGCACTGCAATTACAGCATTAGCATTGAGCTTTTCAGGCTTGATAGCAGATTCTAATTTTATCCCATCTGGTTTATTGTGAGGAATTTTTTTCGTGCCTGGAGGTGACTTTTCCTTAATCATTTCTTCTGTACAAGATTGCTAGCAGGAGCTTAAAAGGCTTTCTTTGCTGCAAAGACCAACTGCTGGTTTCTTCTCCACCAGGACAATGCAAGTTCTCTGGATAAATTGTCTAGAAGGCAATCATTTGGAAGCTCTTGCCAAGCTGGAGAGGTTATTAGCTTTTGATCTCTTTTCTTAAATAATATCACTGCAAAGTTGCTCTGGTGTAATGGCATTAGATCTCTAAAGGTTTTCTTCCTGAGAGGAAAGACTACCGAAAGCTCCTTTGTTCATTTACCAAAAATAAAATAAATAAAATTTCTTCAAAATTAAGGCCTCAGATATCATGTGAACCTGCCACTGCAGGTAGTAAAGGGGGTGTGTGTACAAGTGAAGTAACAAATGGGTTCAGCTGCCGACTGAGAATGAACAGGAAAGGAAGAAACAGGAAAAAAACAAGCCAAACCAAACCAAACCAAATACCCCAACAAATGAACACAGTTTCCCTCCATCAGTAATTTTTAAAAATTTTTTTGAGACTTGCATTTTACCTTTGCATTTGTGCTGACAGTGACATGTCTGGCAGTGCAATAAGGTGTTCAAAGAAGATGGAGTGGCTTAGCTCCCATCTAGGCTCCTAATGTTCCAAGGCAGTCACCCTAACAATGATAAAAGATGGGAATTTAATGAAAATAATTTTTTTTTAAGGTAACTATTTCTAAATGCTTTTATGTCTCACTCATGCCCACTCCGAAGGTATAGTCTCTGTGGGCTGCCCTACAGCCTTCAGCTATCCTTGTGAACTTGTAGGGTCAATGAACTTTGTAGGATGATACCTGTTCATTACACTAGTAATACCTCCCAAGGCTAAGGAATGAGCTCTGCTCTGTGGCTGCACATATATCCTTCATCTGCAGGCAGATGTCAGCTTTAAGAATGTTTTTTTTTTGGAAGGTGGATCATCCTAGGCTTTGAATGAAACAAGCCCATTCCCCCTAGCTGAGGGTAGCAATTAGAAAGCGGGAATAATTTGTAGCCGTTTTTGTCAGTGTTAACAAATTGGCAAATAGCTTTACAGCTGGACACTCAAGGAACATAGCCCTGACTCCTGCTGCACTCAGGCATTTCAGCTGGTATGTTCTTTGGTTGTGTTGACTTTTGCTCAGTGATTATGACCTAAAATATACCTTCTTGCTATAAGAAACCATATGTGCTTGTGATTTTTTTTTAAACAGAGTCTCAGTATTTCTATCCTGGCCTTGCCACAGGATATGTTGTACTATATATCATCCTTAGAGTTGGGCCACTCTACCAGTCAGTGACTGTTGCTTCTTTAACTTGGTGTAATTAAGGTTATGACTGTATTTTTCATATATATTTCAGATGCTGTTTGCCTCACAGAAACATAGTCAGTGGAACTGAGAACATATCCAGAACCTATCTTCAGCATATGGGGGAGTAGATCACTGCTTCATCCAGACTTTATGACTCAATAAGAGCAAATTTCCTTTCATCTAGAAAGTCTTTGTTTTTTTTTTTTAAGAGACTTCTCCATTTCAGATAACTGGTATTGTGGAAATACTTTAGATTGTTATTCAACAGTTATATGCTCTTTGGGAGTTTGAAATAAACTACAGAACTTATTGCAGTTTGTTCTTTATATTTCCTGTGGATTCTTAAATGCTCTGAGTTTCTTCCCAGCTCTCCCTAGTTGAACTGTAGCTACCAAAACAATATTGCAATATTCCTTACCTGTTGGATCGAGTCCCAGCATAACTATAATAACTCCACTGGCTTCTGTGCTTTCACTATACAAATCTGTTCACCCTGAAAAGGAATTTCTTAGCGAAAAGATTTTATTGCCTTTTTTTTGATAAGGGAGCATGTCTCATCACAAATGATGTAATTTCTGCTTTTTCCTTATATATGTGCCTGGCTATAATTTTTTGAATCGTTTTATCTAGTCTTAATAACCTTTTTTTTAATGAGCTTTATGTTGTCTAACCTCCTGCAGATGGCTACTCAGTCCTCAATTTACCCCTCCTCTCTCCCCATTCCCACTGGGCTTTGGTACCTTAAACCTTGTTCAGAGATTAGTGAATCATCTTTTATTTTTTTGTTTTGTTTTGTTTTGAAACGCTTCCACATCTGCCTTAGAAGTCTCACATCTAACATCTACCAGTATGCTTATTCCATACCATACCTATTCTACCAGGTCTAGTTTAGGTGAAATTATTCTCACATGCTATCACCTAAAAAACCTACATTTAATACCATCATTCATGTAATCATCTCATGCATGTCTTTGAAATTAAAGTTTTCTTTCAACCACGTGTTTAGAGTCACCCACCCGTTTCCTAATAATATTGTTGTTGTAATATAATATCTTTCAGAACTGAAGACTAAATTATTTCCTTTATCTAATATCTGTCAATGTAGGAAAGCAACCACCAAAGCCTGTAGTGCCCCAAGAACATCTGTCCTCCACCTCAATCAATAGATAGTCATTTATCATTACACATTTTAGGACAACAAAGTCAGATTTTCATTAATGTGGCAATGCTTTTTTTCTGAGCTAATATTGAATTAATTTCCTTCAAATACATTTTTGTGGGGAACCTTATCAAATGTTTAGAAAAATCCAGAAATACTACATTTCCTGTCTTCACTTTGCCACTAATTATTTTACTCTCTCTCTCTTTACATTATATTTTTCTTCCAAGTTTGCATTAATACGACCTGTCTTCTGCATGACAGATAATGAGCACGTTTCTTTAATGAAACATTCCAATTTTGAGAACAGGTGGTCGAGCGTCTATTCCACTGACACAAGGAAAAAGCTATCTTGACTACAAAATAAGTCTGTTGTGTGTAAAATACAATACCTGCCATCTCAAATTGAATGGAAAATGTTCTGAGTATGTCACTTTAACGGTGGTTTCATACCCAAATTGTATCATGGGCATAGATGTTTCGTTTGGGGTTTTTCCTTTACGTTGGCAGCTGCTAGATAAAAGTTGTTTCAGTTTCCTTTTTCTGCTGATTGAGTGGTTACCTCGAAGTCCAGTTTCTAAACAGCATCTGGCACTTTTTATGCAGCTATAAAATATTTAAAAAATAAGGTGAACCACTTCTGGCAAACCTGTTACTTGAAACCCAAAGGGAATTCCGGAGTCTATAGCAAGCTTTATTATCTCTCTGCCAATGCAGCACATCTAGTAATATGAGACTGTCTACTGTGTTAATATCAAGCAGGCAGAGAGAAATAGATGACCCTTGTCACAGCATCCTGCCCTGACTTTGGCCTGACAGGTACTGAGGATTTCCTGATTAAGCAAAATTCTGAGCAATTACAGCTGAGATGTGGAGGGACACCTCGCAGTGCTGTCATATTTTTTGTGATGGATCAAAGTCTGACAGATTCTGTATAGGCTAGAAACTAAACTTCACAAAGAGGTTGGCCACCCTGAAGGCTGAAACACATGAGCTCAGTCATTTGTTGACACGTTGCTACTCAAAAGGTGGAAATGGGAAATAATTTATATTCATGGCATGTTAATTTTAATGTTGCTGTAAAAGTCCAAGCCCTTTGATTGTTTACTGTTTGGAAGAGGGTTAAGGCACACAACTGATGGAAGTGACAAAAATAATATACCAAAAAATACAGAAATACAAAGCTTGAGGTGCTCGTGGCACCGGCTGCCTGCAGTGATGGGAGACCGGGAAGGAAAAATTCCCCTCTCAGGCAAAAAGCACCTAGGAAGCGTGCCTCTAAAATGCTATATTCAGCAATAACAGAGTGTTGCCTGCTGAGAAAAGTTCTTTCATGTAAAAGCACATCAAGGAGAAGGTTTGATTTCATAAAATGTTTATTTTTGTTTTCCAAGAGTGCAGGCCTGCTGCTCAGCTGGAGTAGGTCGGCATGGCTCCATTGAACTGGAGTTGCCAGCTTCAGGAAGTTATCGATGCTCTCAATACTTTTGTGCTTTTATAAGACATTTCTGTACATATTTTTGTGGTATTCCAGCCTTTACCTTGTGGTCTTTGCAATTTTGCCTGTCTCGGAACGGGTTGCCTTTTATCTCTTATGGGAGAGCGAAGCTACCCCTCACAAAGATGGCAATTCTTAAGGCTTAAATATAGTTATCTCTCTGCTCTGTGATTCTTTCAGAGTCCCTGAACTGAGATAACTGTGGCACTGGCACAGAAACGAGGTTGCAGCAATCCATATATGTTAGTGCCTGTGACACTCTCCAGGGGATGAGAGGATTTCAGATGAGTCAGATACATAGCTGGCCTGAAGCTGAAAGGGAAGGGTCCAGGGACAAGTAGCCTGATGTGTATCACCTTCTCTATTGTATCCTCCATGTTATAGCTTCTGAAAGCTTTGGGCATGGGTATTGCCCTTGGAAACTGTTATCTACCACTGTGCTATACACTTTATCTGTTGGCTGATAGCAATATGGTAAATTAGGTTTTAAGCTTTGCATGTAAAATATAATTTAAAGTCCTCGGGATTCAGTTTTGAAGTCAATAGAGAATAGGGGGGAAAAAATCATTTTAAGTCAGTAAGTTGAAGATTTCTCTTTATTTTCCTAATATGCTCTCAGGTACCCTATAAAGACATTGGAAGTGCTGGTTAGGGGCTTAGGGCATCGATTCATTTCTTTCCAGTGAGTTTTCTGTCCCCCTTTACAGGAAAAAAATTCAGCAGAAATGTCATTATTCCACTTCACTGTAGACAAGGCAAGTGATTCTGAGGCTTATTAACCCCTTGAGTAACTTAATGGTATATTGTACGTCTCGTAAAAATGGACATTTTGAAAAAGACAAAGTGTTGGCTTCCCCATGAGAAACACTTTGTTTCACTGCCATGCTGGCGTGGAAAGGTTCAAGATCATGATAACTGTAAAAAATGCATCCTCATGGGGACAGCACTCAGCAATTTATTTAGCACAGCTTTTGATTTAGAGGGATGCACAGTGGAAAAGCAGGTACCCAGCAGCTATGTCACTGCGTTGTGTGTGGGTACACACACATCAGAGGGGCTCAAAAAGAATAAGGCAGCACAGGCTGCTACCTAAGTAACCATCACATCACCTATTGAGGTGAGAAAATAAGAGGCAGCGTGAGTAAGGAATGAGTACCCAAGTGCATTTGTGTGTGCTGTTTATGTGAATGCCTTGTTTTGTTGTGTTTATGTTTTGAGGAAAAGAAGGAAAGGAAAGGGGAGAAAAGAAGGGAAGGCAAAGGGAAGAGTAAAGTTATGCATCTATACCAGTAGTTTTAGAAAAAAATAATTTTTGTGGTGCAGATACTTGATTTGACATTTTTAAGACCGTATATGAGCGAAGATAAAAAGCCTCTTTTGTATCCTGCTAGTGTAACAGGAAGAGAAAAAGTGCCAGAACCCAAGTCTACCACAACTCAATAACTGGTAGTTCTGCCACCCTCCCTGGCACTGCTCTACATTCTTTTCCCCATGACTGGTGCACAGACACCTGTGTCTTCCTGCCCTCTTCTGCCTGCAGGTGACCGAGATACTTTGAACTACATTAAAAAAAAAAAATCCACTTCCATTCCTAATAAACATTTCAAGTCCTTAAATGTCAGCTTTGGTCTCGTTCTAGTACAATTTATACAGCCTGCCTTCTGCTTGAACTGATCATCTGCTCTGAAACAGTTTTAGAAGTGACTTCCAGTCCAGACTGAAGATGGAAATCCTGCTCCAGTGGCCTTTGAGAAGACTGTTTTCTGCAATGAAATAACTTTTTTTACTGCAAAATAATATAGCAGAATTAAAAAGCTTTTGCCTCTCTCTACCAAAGACAGCATGCAAAGAATATGTGGAAGCTGCAGAGTGTGTGTCTGCATATAAAACATACTTCCAAGTGCTTTATAGAACACTTCTAAATGTTTATAAATAAATAATCTAAATATATGTCTGTAAAATATCATATATCTATTTTATCTTCGTTTTGAGTTACAAATGCTGAATTTTAAGGAACTCATAGCTAACATGATTTTAAACAGTTGTCAGATTAAGTTCTTCATTTACTTGTGTATGTTCAATATGTGAAAAAAAATTTGTGCTCTGTTGCAAAACAGAGTACTGCTGTCACACAGCAGTGAAATTGGCCCTTTGTGTAAGTGATTTTGAAATGAGTGAAGGTAAATTACATCTGTTTTACAGGTATTGAATCACTCCCTGCTCAAAATCCTTAAAAGCCTGTTGAGAAATTTTTCTTCTTGAGCACTCTATGAAGGAATAGACCTGGTGGGAAGGATCTCCAGTTTACTGAAGAAATTTCATGGACTATAGACTTCTGATATCATGCTATTGTAGGATTCTCTTAGAGGGCTATCTGATAAAACTGTGTCAGTAAATATTGTATTCGCACATTTTTATGTTCGAGATTACAAAAAGAAGTCTTATATGCTTTCTACAAGTGTTTCAGACAATTCTTTAATTTTTTTTCCAAGAGCCATCTGGGAGATGCGTGCAGCTTATTCAACTCTTTGAAATTATTCACAGAAGTAATTTGTTATTTCTTTTGCAGAGGGATACAAGAAATCTCCCCCTTTTCATTTTGATTGCTTCTTTTCCTTTATTATTATTCCCTTGTTGCGCAGTTTTTTGAACTGCTACGAAATATAAAACCATTTTTATCACAAAAGAATATGCATAATGATATAAAACATATTTCAATTTATTTAGCCTTTTCTGGGATAAAGTCCAATTACAATCTTTAAAGTATACCCTAGCTGATATTACTCTTCCACGGAACTTTCAAGATAGGTTTTCTGATAAAGACTGATTTGAATATTGTATCTTGGCTTTTTGCTGATTTAAATGTTCTGCTAAATAGATGCACTGTTGTCAGTTACTGCTGTGTAGTTACCATATATATTTATGCTCAATTTGTCTTTTCCATTTTTAATCATCTTACCTGTGCATTGAGCATTTATATTTTCATGAAAATGAACTCTCTACAGAACATCATATATATTTGTTTTTCATTCATGCTGTGTATTTTAATGACTTCAAATGCTTACAGTAAACACAAAACTTGAACCTAGTGAAGTACTTAGCCAGGTGATTAATTTTCAGCACTCAAAGCTGAGATATTTTGATGGAACAGTTCACAGGAGCATTTTTCCAGGCCCAGGCAAAACCGAACACTGTGAAACCCTGAGGCAAATTTAGGTGCCTTCTAAAGTTTGTAATTATGCCTACAGATTTTAGGCATCAGCAACACTGAAAAGCTTCCCAGACTGAGAGAGATAGAGATTGGTTCCTCTTGTAGTGAAGTAGATTTTGCCATGAGATGTGTCCTAGGTCAGATAGGGTTTAGCATGGCTGGGGCAGACACCTACAAATAAGTATTAGGAGAATAATCTTCACTTACCAAAACTCATCTAAGCTTTTTATATATTTAGACTGACCCTAAATACAGAATTTTCAACAGGTTCATACTGAGTTTGTTTTTCATTTACTCTCTTCCAAAGCCAAATATTTCTCTTCTGTTCATTAATTTCTTTTTCTTGTCCATTTGTGTAAAAAACACCGTAGGTGCCCAACTGTTCTTTTGTTCTTTTATCAAGCTGGAGTGCTTGATTCATTGTATACATTTCCTGCCACACATAAAGAGCTGCTCTGAGCAAGTTCTATTCACTGCCACTGCAATAACTAGGCCTACCAATGTTAAATTTGGGATTAACAGGTGTAAAATCAATCAGTCTCCTTAAAGGGAAGTAGTAATATCTTCCTGTTTAATTTCACATAGGAAAGAAGTTCTGCTAGCTCAGTCTTATCCCTTTTCAGATTCATGAGTGTGTGTTGAAAAAATTACTGGGTACTTTTTGTTCCCACCTATGGGCAAAGAACAGAACTCCAGAGTTTTACAGCACCAAGGACGTGGAACAATCCTTGGGACCTTCACATTTGTACAGGCTGTTCCGAATACACTTATTTCTTTAAGAATCCTCCAAAGCATCAGGCAGCATCTAATGATGGAGTCAGGTTGTCACCCTGCCTGATTTTTGTCTCTCTTCCACCACCCTCATTTTCTGCTGAAGGTCTGCATGAGGATGACAGCTCCCTCTCCCACTATCCTTGCTTCCTTGCTTTGCTACTCTGGAGGTCGAGAGGGGTCCTTTTATGTGGTACAGTTCAGTAAGGGATGTGAGCCTATCCACACTAGTCTGTCACCATCATTTCTGTGTATATACAGTTCTTCTGTATTGAAGAGACAAGTGCTGGAGTAACACAAGAATGAAGGCATTGCTGTAGTGTTTGCAGCTGTCCCTCAGTTCTTCCTCTGCAGTGAAACTGGGGCATATTTGCAGTAAACTGAAGGAGACTCTCAGGTACCAAGTGGATTTAAATTATTTAACAACAGGACTTTATTCAATGATTTCTGTCTATTGCTTCGTATTTTTCTGCCACCCTCCTAAACCCCCTTTCTTCCTTGCTTGCCAGATGCATGGCATAGTCTCTGAACCACAGAAAAGATGACTCATTGCAGTCACTCTGCACTTCTCTCCCCTTGTTTCCTGCCCAAATAACAGCAAGTGCTTCAGACCAAATGGAAGCTTTCAAGTTTTCTCTTCAAATTTCTCAAGACACTGTTCTCTATTTACTATTAGTGAAGTTTCTTAATTTATGGTTTGGGGCTTTTTTTAAAGTGTGAAACTATTTTTTCTCAACATCATTAAATCTGCAAAAAGTTCACATAGATACATAGAAAGTCTTATTACTGGAACCAGCATTTCAGAACCTTCCTTAACTGAAAGGACTTCTGCTTGAAACACTTTCATGCTTCTGCTTGAAATAGCTGAGTTTGACATAAAACTGTTTTCTTGATCCAGAAAGAGTTCCAGCAGCAGCAGCAGCAACAGTTGTGTATCTGGAATTACAGATGCAAACTGAACATGAATATGCAGCGTCTGTGGGGATTTTTGCTGTTATAGCTATGGTTTTAAACTATATTTGTAGGGCTGCTGGTGGTTTTCAGGGGTTTGATTTGCTAGTTTACTTGTTTAAGCTCTCTTTTTTTTTTTTTTTTAAGGAATGTGAAAGCAGTATGAGAAATTCTATAACATGGATGAGAATTTCTTTATTTCTAGGAGTAACTAGAATTGACTTAACAGTCCAGAAATATATATTTCTGAAATGCTAGGAGAAATGGCTAAGACAAAAAAAGAAGGACAGGCCGGTCCATTAATCTTTATTTTGTTGCTTAGCCTGGTAGATTGTTTTAGTGTTTCAGTCTGCTAATTGCAACTAATCAGGAAAAGAAAGTCTATTAAAACAAGAAAAAACCTACAGTGCTTTGTTTTGTTGTGGACTATCAGCTTGTACTTGGTAACAGCTAAGGTGACAGCTGCCAGTTTATTTTTTGTTACTATTACATAAATCTGGCTGGAAATGTTCTAGATGCTTTTCCTTTGCTAATATGTAATTTAAAGTTGGTCTTAATTGGTTTGTTGCTGAGTTTTCTGCTAGGAAAAGAATCTACTTTAACTATGTGCTAAGGGTCTATTTTTGTACATTTAAAACTTCCCCACCCCTCCTCCTTCTTCTGTACCTGCATTTTTCTGTAATAGAATGGAAAAAGTGCTTAGTTTCTGCTATTTTGGATTGTCTTGGGGTCCTGTGGAGTAGATTCATAAAAGATGCATCCATTGCTCTTTCTGTGTTATTTTCCCTTCTGTCCCTTCCCTGCTCCTACCCCAAATAAATGCTTTTAAGAACAGCAGTTGATATGATCCAAACCTTGGCTTCTGAAGTCAAACAACAGAAAGTTTCCCTGAGTTTGTGAGCCTGGGTCCATTATGGAGCTAAATAATTTTGCTAATATTAATATCCAATGAGCTGAGAATATTCTTTGAATGCTCAGGATTCACTCTGTCAGGAAGCAGAAATCATCCCAAGTGACTAGCTGGGATTAGTCACGGCAATTACAGACAGTGCTGGGGATTAGCAAAGGTGAAGCATTTTAAAGCTCATATATACATATTGATGCCTTGCATAAAATTATTCTTAAACACAAACTTATCTATAAAATGGAGAACTGTGTGTTTGGAATTTCCCAGAAAGCAACAAAAAATCACACAAAAAAAAAAATTAAAAAAAAAAAAAGCCTTTCTGTTTTTTCATGTCTTTTTGGATGAGCTTTAGTTATGCAGTTCTAAAAATCAGCATGTTTAGTAATTCATGTACAGTTTTATGTACACCCCCAGTTCAAAACAGGCTTGTTTGCTGTCTTTAATATATAACATTTACATGAAATGTGAATGGTGATATTTATGAAAATCACAGAAACATTCATTTAGGTAGAGGTAAATTCACTTCTAGTCTTTCAAAAATTAAAATACTTTCAGGTCATAGTGGTGCCAATAATAGCTTTACTGTAAATTATTCTGAATAATTCATAAGCAGGAGAATGACATTCTGACATTTTCCTAATCTAGCCTAAAAGATTAGGATCTAATAGGAAACCTGATAATATGCATCAGCTGTTTGCAGTAGGGCAAAACTGAAGACCCTTTCCAGGGACACAAAGCTCCTCTCCAGTCATTCTGCCAGCAGGTGCTTTAACTCTGCACGCAGATGCAAGGTCATTATCACTGAGCTACAGAACAAGGTGCTGTTGTAGACCCCGTTGAGGTTATAAAAAGGAATTGGATGTTCCATGAAAGAAGATTCCTGAAGTAAAGATGGTATGAGCACAGCTATGAGGTGATCCAAGTTTGGGAAAGAGGCTTAGGGTTTCCATTTAGGGGTTGCAAAGGCTGCCTAAAGTTTTAGCTGTGATCTTCAGGTGATATGGTGTAAATGTGATTGCTTGTATCCACGATGGTCTGGGAAGAAACCTTTTCTTCCTGTTGCTTCCCAGCAATTTGCAGTTTGTGAGTAGTTCAAGGCCTTTCTTCTTCTGCAGTTCAGGAGCTCCAAGGAAAAAGGTAAGTGTGAAATGGAGTGAGTGTGTATTCGTTTTGTTTGATGTGTTCACTCATTTTGGTGTTTCTGTGATTATGGAGGATGTGGAGTTTTATGGGATGTGAATGGCGTGTCTTTGGATTTGCTGGTAACTTGGAAGCTTCAAATATGTTAAAATGTGTCTTTGGAATAAAGCTACACAGTGACTAAGTTGGATAGCAGTGTCATAAGTTAAAATAGGCTACTTTCCCCCCCATTTTGCTCTGGAGTTGTGCAGGACCTTTTTCTTACTACCTTTGCCTTTATCACAGTGATCTTTCCTGGCAGGTCACACAGTATATCCTTGTCTGTGTATCTTAAGTGCTGTATGATTTAATTTGATTTATGTGTCTTCCTCTGTTGTTAATTAAACTAAAACCTACACCTCAGGTTCACAACAGCTTTGCTGTTTTAATATCCAAGTTTTCTTCTGCTCTGTCCCTAATCAGAACAACGGAATACCCCAAGGAAAAATAAACAATCTCAGCCTTTATAGGACTGATTTTTATTTGAAAATTGTCAGAGCACAAAATACTGCCTGTGCTGTTATAATAAGCCATGCAGGAGGAGGCAGATCTTGGCTCCAGGGAAGACCAACCTATTTAATAGAAAGATTGGCTACCCAAGGAAGCCATTTTTTAAGCAGATTGAGGTCGCAGCGATCTGCAGGGATATGTGTGTTAGAACTAATAAGTTACCGCTGTACCCATGACGCTTTCCTCCTGATTGTTTTGTTTTAATTCCAGCAAAAAGCCATGGAAAGTCCCCCAGCAGTTTTTCCTGTTTCTGACCTGCTGGGTTTACGGCCCCAGGTAGCCAAACACTTCAAGCTCCTCATTTTATAATGTATCACTGACAGCTTGGAAGCGAGGACAAAACTTAAAAGTTGTGAAGCTCGAGAGGTGAAAAGAGGGTGGCAAAGATGAAGCACTAGTTGGAATTATTTCTTTTTCTCCTCCACTCAGGCTAACTGAGTAATTGCAACCCAGCCAAATTTGTGCAATGCAAATAATTTGTCTCTACAGCAGACAGCTGCTGTCTTCAAGCTCCTATGGTGGTGCCATTTGTGTTGCACGTGTCCACTCAGGACATTCTTGGACTCCATTAAATTGGCTTTGAGTATCACTGAATATGCCCTTCCTCGATGCTACCCGGCTCCAGCCTATATTTTATTTCCTGCCTTTTAAATCAGCAGCAACTTTAAGGGTTTTAAGCAAAGCCAGGAATGTGGCCACCTGGTAGTGAAACAAACAATTGCTAATAAAACTCATCCCCTCAGGCAACTCCTTGGAATCATGTACATTATTTCTGCTTCCTAGTTGAGGGGTACAGCGTAACCGTGATGAGTTCTAAATTATTTCATTAAGTTTTCTTCACTCCCTGTTCAATCTTTAAAAAATTAATTACCAATTCCTCATTCTGTCAATTAGTGAAAACCTACATAAATTATAAGAAAGAACTACTCAAGTCATGATGATTTTTTCAAAGAGTTCTATTATTATATAAAACTACTCTAAAAAAATTGCTGTGTTTAAGTAAGTGATATGGCTTTTTCCTATGAAGCGTATTAAATAAAATTATTAAAAAGGACTTATTTTAAAAAACAACACAAGTCCTTTATACTTTATTTACTGGAGTGCCAGGCAATGATATTGGTCATATGACAGTGTTATGTGTGCCACAGGAAACAGAGAATGCCTTGGTGCTGTACCTAAATAGGACTGTTGCTGAAAAATATGTTGTGGGTATTTTTTTTCTTTCTTTGCTTTCATGTTAAAATGGAGTTCAAGTTTCAATAAAATTAGAATGGGAAGGTTTGTGTCATTTCTTAAGCAAGGAAACCTTTAAGTGTATGTGGCCATATGGAACACTGACTAATAAAATAGGGAATATGCCGATTTATTTTGGTATGGGATTCCCCTTCTTCCCCCAGAGCTTGTCCAAGCTGTCTTTTGCTGTTGCAGCAAAAGAAAAATGGGATAGTCTTTAGTATTGTGTTTAACACAAGATACTGGGGTTTTGAATCAATGCTTGTTCAACCATGTAAATTCCCCACGGATTAGATTTAAAAGGGTATTGATATGGTAAAAATGAAGTGGTTAAGAAAAGGCAGCGCTTAACTGCAACCATCAACAACCCACCAAAGAATTTCAGCTTGTCAGTTTTCTTGTGTATTGTAGCTGTTGACAGTCTATAAACATATAACATCTGTTTTAAAATTATATCCCTGTATGGTGGGGTTTGGAAGGTTGCTGTGTATATTAGTTCAGACAGGACTTCTGATCCAAGGGTTGTAGAAAAATGGGTATTAGATGGCATGCTAATAAAACCTAGTATGCATTCTTTAGCTTTGCTATAGCATCCCCATAGGATTGTTTTTATAAAAGTCCCAATTATGACATGTTAAAGTCAAAGAAAATAAACACAGGAGTTCTATGTGGTGTATTTCTGTGGGTTATTCTGCAGTCCTAGAGACAACTCAGACAACCCAAATGCACCTCACTCACCAGTAGATCAGCTGTGTCCTGTTAGAAGCTTTAGGGCCTTTGTTCTTGCTCCCTGTTCTTTTAAATGCTATTGAAATATCATAATAACCCCAACCCTTATCACGGCTGTCTCAGCTTAGTCTCTCTGACCCTTCTTAAGGGAACATTATTTAATTCAGTTTAAAAGCCACCTTGGCTTTGTAGGCTCTCCATCACTGCAGTACCTATACCCAGAATGATTGTCCTGTGATATGTAAACCACTATACCAATGGTCTGGTATGAAAAGCTTTGTGTGTAGTTTGTGTATGACCTTTTGTAACTTAAGTTTTTCAGGCTCTTCAGCTTTTCTGTTGTCTTGGATTTCTTTTACGAAATAAAATCTATGTTTTCAAAAGAGGCAAAATTCGGGTGTAACTGATGATGTCTCTGGCTGAATGAGTTTTCTTTGGGGGTTGGGAGGAAAGTAGGCCAAGTTAAATTTATGCCTGCTTGTATATGTATTCACCTGCTTTTCTTATAAAGCAGGCAAGTAGCTAATTTTCACTTATTACTGCCATAGAGATTTTAAGTCCCTTTTATCTGATCCCTTTAAAGACTTTTTAGTGGTTTGGGATGGTGACAGCATTCAGGGCTCCCTTTAAATTAGCAGAATCGTGATTGTTTCTGTCAGATATGGACCTGTTGCTGTATGTAAAATTAGAACTGCATCTCCAGCCTGACTGCAGGGCTTTGTTCAGGTCTGTGAGATCTTCTCAGTCAGTCATTAGTATTTATGTAACACCTGGAAGAGTTTTACAAATGAGGGCAAACTGAAGTTAAACAATCTTATTTCATTTGAGTTGTGTCAGGGAGCCCTGAGAGGAGAAGAATGGAACAGAACTATGAAAACATTGGTCTCTTTTTCATCTTACTCCGTTTATTCCTTTTAGATTAATGGAAAATCAAAAGGGGAGTGAAGATCCTTGTTGTAAGGAAAAGGGAAAGACTGTAGGGATGGTATGTTCCCATGCTGCAGAATAGGAGTTGTTGTCACTTGGACTACATGAGATTTAATATTTGCCCCCTTTTCAAATCAACAGAAATTTTAGGTCTCATTTTAGTTTCCATCATCAGACAGTAATTCCATTTTTTACTCCTGTCTGCTTGGAAAAAAATAAGGAATAAAAATAAATGTAAGAGGGATTAGGTAGAGAGTTTGGGAGTGTTGTAAGGTGTAATTGTATGCATCTAAAATAATAGTTGGTTTGGCACTTGTATGTGTCATCAAAGTTGCCAAGTATGCAGAAGTACTAAATTCTCAACAATTTATCTTGATTCTGGTTATCTATGTTGTTTCCATGAAAACAGCATATAAACTTAGAAAAAAACATGTTTTCCATGAAAACAGTAATGTAAACTTAGACTGCATGAAACAAAACTGAGAAATAAAGGCCACTATAACCACATGGTGTTCTTGTATAATCATAAATTCAATATTATGGTAAGTAAAGACAACCAATTGTTTCTCTTTTGGCTCATTAGCTTTAAAGAAATCGTATAACAAATACAGGTCCTCTGTATTATTGTCAAATATAACTTCTCTGTGTGCCCCTTAGGGTAAATACCTCAATTTGGGAGTGCTACCACATTAAAACAAAATAGCCAGCAGAAGGCTTATTTTTCTTTGACAACTTAATATCCATGTAGTGAGAATTTTGGTTGAACTGATTGCACTTTCATTAGGTCAGGTGTAAAATAATTGAGTATGAGATGGGTCAATGTGATAAGATCTACTGTTGGGGCAGCACAGAAGATCCCTCATCTTTCTGAGGAAGAAAGGGCAACTCATATTTTTTGAAAGTAAAAAAAAAAAACTAAATGATTATCCAAATCCCATTGCTCTAAAACTTTTGTGTGTGAGTTATTAAAAAAGTGTATTGGTCTTATTAGATTTTTATAATTTTATAAGATGATCCAAAAGAAAGCATACTGCTATACCGTGTGGTTATCTTACAGTGTGTGTGCTTGATTTAAAAAAAAACACAAGCAAACATAAAAACCCAAAAAAAACCCCAAACTTCACTGAACTTCCTAGACATATTATTTCAAAAGTTATTTAGTTTTTACATAAAGTGAAGTATTAAAGCTTTTCCTCTTCTAATAAATAAAACATAGGTATATTAAAAGCATCTTAAACAGCTATTCCCTTATAAATTTAAAATGGTAATTTGTTGTCTGGACTCCTGTGTCTGTTTGTGTTAAGAAAAATAGAGCTGTTGTATAACTGTTTGACTCTTTTTATTGCAGCACATCTTACAAACTATTTGTGTATCGTGCACTAAAAAAAAAATTCCTCTCACTTTCATGCATATTTATTCTATATTAGAAGGGAGAGTTTCTTTTGTCTTCTAGAAATAATAGATTATTTTATTCAAGGAGCAGAGGATATTAGTCCAGAGTTCTAACTCTGTCTTAATCTGTTACCAGGTAAAAGTCATGATGTATCTCTTGGTTTCTATCACTGTGTTTTGTAGGGGGTGATATGGGTTGAAATGGTGGCTTAAAATTACATGACAGTTATAGGTATGGGTTCATACATGGGCTCTTTGTGTCCCACTTCCAGCATTTATACCCTTCCTGTGGCTAACCCTTTCTGCCACGTGGCTCCTTTTATTTGTAGTCTCTGACTTGTCTTTTCCAATAGATATTCCAGGTGCTTATATAGGAAGGGAGACTGTTTTGGGCTCCTGCTGACAGAGAGAAGGGAACAGGCTAATAAGCTTGTGATCATAACCAAAATGGCAATACTTCTTCATGCATGGTGTAGTGTTTGAGAGGGCTGAATTATATTGGAATGCTTTGAGCATACAGGACTGAGGTCAAAGTATAAATTAGGTGAAATGTGCTCTGTAAGGATCCCTTTAACTGGCTTAAACAAACAAATCCCACTAAACATGATGTCAGGAGGAACTGTTAGAGTTTGGTTAGTGCTTCTCATTAGTCTGTTCTATGGTATTCATGGAAAAAAAATATCCTGGTGCCATCAGCTCATGGAGGTTTTAAAGGATAAAGTTAACTATGACTCCAGTAGAAGCATGTCTGGGACAATGTCAGAAATGTAAATAGATCATTGAGCTCGTTTATATCTGTTTTCTTAATAACCAAGAGTAAAAATAATACACAAGGAGGTACCTGTCATAAACATCAGCAATGCAGGAAGAAAGGTGTCTGGGAGGGGTGGGACCATAGTAACCAGGTCAGAACCACGAGCTACACAAATGAGGGCATAAAATCAAAGCTGGGAGGAATTCAAAGCTTGGTAAAACTGGCAAATGTGATATGCTTGGCTTGAAAGTAGTCTTTAAAATATATTCACTGTTTCTGTCCTTGTGATCACCACGAGGGTTTTCTTTCCAGCCGGGTGAACCGAGTATGTCAGCCAAACAATTTGCCCAAGCCTTTGCAGCATGATAATCAGCCTTTCTTTGAGTCAATGTTTAGTTAATATGTTGTGTTATGACAAAACTCCTGTGTTTTTTGGATGGAACTTGATAGACTGTTTCTAATCTGCATTTTGGTAATCACTTTTCTGGTATGTTTTCTCTAAGCTAATTTAAAAATGAGTCAAGGTTCTGTGTTTCAGTAAACTTTTAATGAGTGCAATGTGGTAAGACTTTGCTTGGGGACTAATCAGGGAAAGTGGACAAAACAAAATATGAACATCTCTCGAGTGCACTTAAAAAATTTAAATGAAATTAGGCAGGCTACATAATTCTTGAAGCAAGATACTTATTATATGGGTAATGGAGAACATTTTTAAAGTCCAAATGTTTAAACTAAACAAACTGTAAACTGTATTTAAAAAAATGCACAAAAATCCCTATCTCTTGAATGTGTCTGTTCCAAGCATCAAACTGGGAGTTAAACATGAGTAGTTCTTTCCCAGTGCTACTGTTGAACATTAGAAAGAAAAAACAAATAAGGGGAGGAATCCACTGTGTTGACAGGAAAGATAAATGCTTGATGAATGCTGATGAATAGAGTAACAGAAATATCCAAAAGTCCTCAGAACACTGTATTACATTAGTGGAATGCTCTTACACTTCAGTTTCCTCTTCCATTTTTTGTGGCAAGTTTAACGTCTAATGAAAGTTTAATATGTAATGAAAGTCAAGTAATTAAGAATAGGGCTAAGCAGAGACAAATAATCACTTATTCTTGCACGCTGAGCCTGGTGATGTTCAATAACAATGGTTGGCTCATAACTGGATGATAAATCCTCTTGATGGGGACTATTTTCAGTGTTGTTTCTCCTATTTAGCAGCCTCTACCTCTCACTGTGTTACACGTGGGAGGCTGGGAAGAGAACCAGCTTCTCTTGTTTCAGCATTACCTGCTTGTGACACTGTTAGCTTTCTCTTTTATGGAGTCTGCTGTGCTGGCAAAGCTGGGAATTGAGATACTGCCCTTGGTATTGGGGAGGTGATGCAGGAGTTTTCTCTAATTATTTCAGGATGTCTGTGTGGCAGAGTTTACTCTCAATTCCATGGCCTGCCTTGTATGGGCATGCTCCAGTTCTCCAGGCAGAGGCATAACGATGTCCTAGAGATAATGAAGTTCTAAATTGGGGTGAAAAGCCAGGAAGTCTAATGTGAATTAACAATGAAACAAGAAAACCAATGCCAGTGAAACCCTTTTTTTGTTGTTGTTTGTGGGTATTTTGGTTTTTTTTGTTCTTTTTTTTTTTTTTTTTCTTTTTGGACTTGGGAATACTAGTCACACTGTCCTTTTAGCATCTTCAGGACAGTCTTGTTTAGGTTATCCCCTTCTTACTGAGCCCATCTATTACCCTGTGCTGTAGGACCCTGCAATTTCATTGCACAATAGAGCAGAATTTTAAACAAGGTCCAGAGACAAACGTTTCCAGCTAAGACCAAAGTGCTGAGACCCTGTTGCAAGTTGTAATAAAACACATCCAAAATATAAAATTTTAAAATTGCAACAAGTAAAGGATAGATGAGCTGGTGCAGTGTCTAGGTATGGGCAAAGTTGCTCATGTGTTCAGCTGTTTCTGTGCTCTTTACAAGGGGGATGACCTGTGGAGATCGTTCAAAGCAAACCACATAATTCTACAACTTAGTTGTTTAAAGCAAAGCAATTAATCATTAATGAAATCATTTAATAAATAACTATTTAGTCGTGTATTTTTTAGTAACTGAGCATTTCTCATCTACTGGAAAATCACACTGTAAAGTATCAGATAAGTGAGTGTCTCTTTTAACTGTTTATTGACAGGATAAAGATATTTACAGGAGACCTAATACAGCACTGTAGTTGGATATGAAGTAATTAGAATCTAATAGTTTTTCTTGAAATGGTATTTTATTCAGGAAGCAAAAGAAGCTCAGTTTGTCTTTGCAGTAGAAATAGTCAAATGTTGGCTCTGAAAAACAATTTTTTCTGGAGCAGTGATGTTTCAGAAACTTTGCTGGAAAACTGCTGCTGGTAGTTCATATTGCAGGGATATTTTTTCCAACCAGGTTGTATACATTAATGTGTTTTTCATTTTCCAAGAAAATCTGTATCTCCATATTGGTGAGAAATATTTTCCTTGCAAGTATCATCATGATAGAGTGTAGGTATTTTATTGTTGTAACTGAAATTTCAGTTTGCTTTTGTTTCTATTCTGAAAGCTTTGATTCTGTAAATATTCCAAATGGATGGAGCTGCCCCAAAAAGCTTTTTTGAAGATGGATATATGTGTTTGATATATGTCTGCAATAAAACAAGATGTCAAAAACATGTTCTGGGCGGCGGGGGGAAAGTGGAGGCAAAGTTTGGAGTATCTTAAAATTGTCAAAATATAATTCTGATGGAAGGACCTAACTATAGGCTCTTTTTTTTTTCTTTTTTTTTAAAAAAAATTGCAAATATGAGCTGCCTTCACCAGGGGCAAGCATATGGATTTCTATTGACTGCAAAAAATTTCAGCATTGCTCTCTGGCACTCCAGTTGTCTCAAAGATTTTCAGGAACCCATTTGTCACTGCGCTGGGTGATGACAGACCAAACCTATTTGTCACTGTGAGTGACAAATAATGTGCACCACTAGGGACTTCTTGGCTGTATTTCATTTGTAAATCACAAAAGCAATAAGGCGTGTTTGAAATTCCCTACAAAGAGTTGAATGAAGGACTTGCTACACATTTTATTTTTATACTGCATGATGGTAATTCTGTATAATATGTAAGAATAATTGCAAACAAGAAGGTTTGCAGCATTTTTTTTCTCAGAGTTTTGCAAACTATGGTCATAAATCTTCTGAGGAAAATGTAGGATTGAGCTTTCTTATTTTGAATTAAGACACTGAAAAAAAAAAAAACACCAAAAAGCTGTATTTTGTAGTCACTGGCATGAGATTGCCAGAAGGTTACTTTAATACTTATTGACCCCAAAAAATCCAACCAGGAGAAGTAATATTGTAGTATCCATAGTATACAAATGCTTGAAGAACAGAAGACTTACAGTAGGGCCAAATTAAGTTTCAAAACAGTAAGGGCTGTGTTGGTTATACCACACAACAGATTTGGCTGCTTTCTGAAGTGTGAGGCTCTATCAGAAATCAGAGACATTGCTGGTTTTGTTCTGTTTGTTTATTTTTTAAGTCATCTCGCCCTCTATTTGAAACTCCTCAGTGTCCTGGCATTGAATTTGGCTTTGATTTTGTTTTGTTTATGTGATGGATTTTTCTTTTTAAATATTTGAAATATTTCTATGTGTAAAGACAAGCCTTGAATGAATCTGAAAAGTTTCTGATGCTGGTTTAAATGCAAAAAAATCATCTTGCAAGTGCTGCACAATAGTAATATTGCCATAAGAAAAAGCCTGAAAGGCTACTTAAACAGCTTTTCTGCATGCTTGATAAATATTTCTCTCCTATAGAATGTCAGTCTGAAGTTCAAGTTTTTCAGTTCAATAACAGAGATGGTCTGTTATTGAAGTATATGATCAACTTCATGGTGATAATCTCAGTTACTTAGTATTACTACGATACTATCATTTTACCACTAACAGATCCTTCTATCTAAAGCATATTTACTGTTGGGCATGTAACTATTTACATACTGGTTTAAGCAAATTATTAGTAAGAAAGAAGAAAGAACCAGCTTTCAACTGAAGTGTTGTGTTCTTTTCAAAAGACAGTCTTTCCTTTAAGTTTTACTTTATTTTCCATGACTCTTGGAAAGCACGATATCCTTGGCTGGGCTAAAACTAGAAAGAAAAAAAGACTGGAGTTCTACAGAAAAAAACTTTTATCTTGGTTAACAATAAACCTTAGTCAAGGCCTTGTTTTATTTGCTTGTAGTATCTTAATTAATTTGATCCTGAACTCACAGTAATTCTACTGGCACAGTTAAACTGATACACTAGGCTTTCATCTTTTTCCCCTAGAATATGTTGCTATAATGCTACCTAAGGATGACACAATTTTTTTCCCATTCTGACACAACAGTGTGCATGTCAATAGAGCTGAATAAAACAGATTCCCCACGCAGGGGTTTCATTAGTCCAATTATTTATGGTTTTAAATATAATTGTTTTCCCAAATGTAGATCAGTAGAAGTTGGGAGAGCCTTAATTTTGATAACTTGAAATATATTTCCAGTTTAGTCACACTGCTCCTAGTTAAAAATAGTATGTTTGTATAACAGGGTGCCTTTTGTGTGAACACATGCTGCGTAGGAGCACTTATCTGCTTTTGGCACTGCACACTCTTTGAAGCCTGGGACTTTACAGCTTTTGGAAGTCACAGGTAAGGGGAAAAAAAGAAGAAAGCTGAGCCTTGATTATTCCAGCAACAGTGGAATTAGAACGGTGGGGAGTCAGTGCTGAGGTCCACAATTGTTCATTTATTCAAATTATTTGACTGAGCAAGGGTTCCACAGAAAATCTGAGGGTGGCATATGATTTTTAGGAAAGGACTATTGATTCTCATTTTTAAATGATGTCGTGGTAATATGCTGCCCATCCTTTCAAGACTGATTTGGTTTTTTTCTTGATACTCATAGCAATGAATGCATGAGAAAGACAAATGAAATACTTGAAAGTGTCTTTGGAGATGGGAGTTTAAACCAGTGTATGAAATACTGAAGCGTGAAGATGCCATTAGGGTGTAGATATATATTATAAGAAATAGGAATTGATCCTCAAAACACAAGTTTTCTTTTTTTTTGTATAAGTTTGAACAGAAGTAGGTATTTATTGCCCAAAGTTAACCACTAGCACTGCTCATCTTGCACTTAGAGAGGAAGCATTAATGACAGAACAGAAATTGTGCTCTGGCCAGAGGGGGGGAAAAAAAACCCCAATCTATTCCCTTTCTCAGAGATGTCCTACAATTAAGTGGCAAACAAATAAAAAGAGTATGTGTTGAAGGCTACGTTGCAAGAGATAATTAAAAAAAAATTGTTTGCACTGGACTTTCCTAACACTTTTCCACAGAATTTGCTACTGTTTATAGCATTATAATAGGAAAAAAATAGAAAAAAAGAAAGAAATGGGAAAAAAAAAGCTTTAGTGTCCACTTTTTATTTTGAGAGAACTACTTGTTACAGCATATAAAGCTAATGGAAAATCAGATAACCTAGTAGTAAAAACAAAGCACATCTTCTAAGTCCACATGAAATGAAGGGTACATCTGTCTTAAGAGTGATGAATTGCTTCATTTCTTTGTGAAATGTCTGTATTGAATTTAAATACTTCTATTAAATACTTTTTAAATAGTCTTTCATCAAACTGTAACTGCTCATGTGATACTGAAAGTAAAAGTACTGAGCAGCTTGTAGGAGAAAAACAGAAATCTGAAATATAATATAAGCTGTCAATGTTTCCACTCATTACAAGTGACAAAACCATGCTTGCAAATGCAATAAATTAGAACTTAGAGGTTTCATAAGAATTTCCCCATTGTTCCCTGAATCCAACAGGCAGGTTGTGAGAAAAACACTAATTAAAGGAATTGGTGGCTTTTTTCCAGCACTGAATTATGAGGTCATTACTACTTGTTAAAATACTTATCCCACTCAAATATTCATAATTATCTATTAGGTTTCTTGCAGACAGGGAGATTATGATAATACATCTAGCTCTTTTTATTAGTGGGTAGTTTTCATCAGTATTCTAGATTAGTCCATTACTCTGAGCCATAGCCACATCAACATAAATCACCAATGCAAATGCTAAACAAAAGTAAGTTCTCCATGGAAAGGACACTGCTGGTTGCTTTACTTCCAATAGTTTTTTATTCTGCATTACTTGCAGCACTTTGAAACCTGAAAATACAATTTCTCTTCCTACTGATTTTTGTTCTTTCCCATTTAGTGAGTGTCATGGTTTGAGACAGCCCCAAAATCCAATTCCCTAGCTCCATTCCCCCTCCCACATCTCAATCTAATATGAGATGGGTTTTTCCAGACAAAACACACCAGACTCAAAGTGGGGGAAAGGGAATATATTACAATGACTGTACAAATAAATACCATATCACATTATACACACGATCACACTATCTCTACCATGACATATAGTATTTACAGTGAATCAGATCTCTTCTCCCCTCCAAATAAAAGTCCAGGAGGGAAAGAAGGACAGATCCCTTCCAGTCCTTAAGCAGCAACATCTTCTAAGGCCGCAGGTTCTGTCTGTCTTCTCCACATGCAGCAGCTGATAGCTGGATTTCTGCCAGCACTCACGAGGGAGGCCTCCAAGCTCCCTCGGCCCCCTTGACGCAGGCAAAGGGGTCTTCCGTGGGCTACGTTCACCCCAGACAAGGTCGTTTCACCACGGTCATATCACGAAGACACAGGGGGGTCTTCGTGACGGTCTGGTATCTCCAGGAGACTCAGCTCCTTGCAGGGCCTCTGTGCCCTGTCTCTCAGGCTGCCACCGTGGCAGCAGTGCAAGGGGGGGAGCCAAGGTCAACTCCCCCCGCATTCCTCTGGCCGTCCCGGTCCAGCTCCGGGACGCTCTGAGCTTCTCAGCTCCTCTCTCTCTCTGGTGCTGCATGTCTAAAACTCTTCTCCTTAATAGGAGTCCATCTCCCTCTTTTCTCAGAGGGATCTCAAAGGAGTTTTGGGGGGCTGGTACAGTCTTACCCCCAGAACTCTGTCTCTCAGGCTGCTGGCTCTCTTTTTTCCCGGCTCTCCTTCCAGGAGTCCTTTCTCTGGTGCTGCATGTTGCTTCTGCTGCTCCTTCAGTTCAGGTGTTATCTGTCCTGGCTCTCTGCCACCGTTTCTCTGGTCAGTGCCGGCTGCTGCTCTGTGCCCATGGAGAAAACATCTCCCGGCATAACTACAGGCACCTAGCCCAGCTTTATGCTGTTCCAGGTCCCCGCAGCCCCCCAGCCAGGGGCTGGGAGGCCCCAGAGGGCCCAAGGGGCTCAGAGCCCCTTCCTCGTGGCTCTACAACATGGCCACCTCTCCAACAACAACCAAAACTACAAGTCATCTTTTCCGGTGAGCTTGTGATATGTTTACATTTCTGCAGGAGCGCCCATTGGACAGAACTCCAAAACTTCCAGGGGTTTCCACCCCTTGGGGTCTACCACTTAATTTAGCCTCTGGGGGAAAACAAGATTCAAACCACGACAGTGAGCACTGAGGTAGAGGGAGATCTATGCATGCACCTTTCCATGTGGTGAGCTTGGAATATGCTTTAATGTTTCAGTATGATGCTTCTGCAACTTGGGCCCCTGGTCTCACCTGGGATGAGACTTTGGGATATTGGATCTGCTTTCCAGGAGCATCTCATTCAGTAGCCACCAACTTTTCTCATGATGAGAAAAGGTGGCTTCTCTCATGAAGAGAAAAGTAGGTGTATGAAATGTGAATGCCATGGTTGAACCCAGGAGGAAGCAGGAGTGTCAACTTTTACAACAGAGAGTGATCTCTTAAAATAGATTAATTTGTTATAGACAGGGTTTTTTTTTCTGTGGAAGAGTAGTGAGTAAGCAGTTGGCTTAGAGAGGAAGTGGGAGAGAAAAGGGGGGAAGAGCAGTGATAAACATAAAGACAAAGTTTATTAGTTCTTCAACACTTAAGACCTTTTGAGGTCAGTGAGAATCTAAGTTGAGGAAATGGACTTCTGATGAATGTACTGAAGAAGCCAGAGCTATGCAGCTCTGCAGTTGACTCGAAGATGGTTAAATGCATATTCTTTACACATCTTTTAGATGTCTAATTCTTATAGACTCTCTGAGTATTTGATCACTCGAAGGAGGTTTAAGGTGCACAAGTTTGTAATTTCACAACTTCAGCTCTGTGTTAAACTTCAACTTTAATATTCTTTCCTCAAGAGCAAAATTTATTTCTATTTATTTATAGGTTTCTGTTACTTGAAAAACTTCTATCACCATAAAGAATTTCCTGTTAAATGCTTTGGTCAAGCAGCAAAACTGTAGTAAACATCACTGTGCTTACACTGCTGGAGTGTGTGGTGGTTAATCTTTTATCCATCTGGACAACATGGATTTTTCCAATCTGGGATAAGGCTATTAGCATAGCTGAAGTGTTTTCATCTTGTTAAAGTTTTGGTCAAACTGTATGATTCCTAGATTGAAATTAAATGTATGATTCCTAGATTGAAATTAAAAACAAATGAAACTAGAACTATAAGATGAGGACTTTAATATCTCTGTTACAAGGTAGAATAGTGTACTTACTGTAATATCCATACCTTTTTACTTGTTCAGAGAGAGGCAAAGAGCAGAAGGTACTTGTGCCACACGGGATGAGCAGGAACGAAACTGGTCTGTTAAGGACAAGGAACTGGAAAGAGGTTTGAAGCTGATAATCTCCTACCAGGTTGATGCAGTGTAATGTGACATTTCCCTGGGGATTTCCTATGAGAAGAATAACTAATGCTCTAGCAGGACTGGCACAACAACAACCACAGAAAATGCCACGGGACTAGGAGAAAGAGGTAGTAGTTAACAAGAGGAGCAGGGGGAGATCACAACTGCTCTTTTATATTTTTGATTGGAAACTGCCAAGTGCTGTAAATTATTGAAAGTCAGGTATTTTTGTGGAAAAAATGGAAGTCCAGGGTGATTACTCCTTGCAGATACAAATGTGGTACTGCTAGAGAGAAAGTACAGATTTTTAATCAAATTCAGTCTTGCAATATATATATATTCTGCAGAAGAAATATAAAACTTAGTTTGGAGATGTACTTGCTCTGTGTGGGTGCCTTGTTCTGGGTGTTTGGGATTCTTTTTGAGTTTAATGAGGCTGACTATTAAATTTGCCCTACTTCAGCCTATCCAAGTGCAGTCAGGGAGGAAAAAATCTGCTAGACAGGACCAGTACGTGGTCTGATGAATGTTAGACATCATCTATAGGGAAGAAGAGCTACACTGACAATCCTTGTTTAGTCAACAAAACTGTTTTAAATAAAAAGGTGTAAAGGGACCATATTAAAAAAAAGGTCTGGTTTTTTTCCCCAGCACTGCTATTGTTCCCAGATATCAAAATATTGAAATGCTACCTGGACCTTTGTCAACCAGGTTAACTCTCAGTCATGGAGAACAGTTACTGATTTCCATCAGGCAAGTGCATAGTTTTATGTTCAATAAAGGGGATAAAGATTACCCTCTACATATTTCATCTCTTAAATGGGAAAATTACTTCTATTTCTCAAGGTTCGTTGTGGAGTTTGATAAATAAAGGTTAATAAATAGAAAATGTTTACAAAAATATTTACAAAAATACAATATTTACAAAAATTGGACATTAAATTATTCACTCCTTTCTGGGCTAAACAGTAGCATGAGATAGAGGTGGCATATATACTACTAACCCCTATGACATAAGATGCATAGACTCAAATATTTAGTGAGTTAGTTCCATGTGATTTGTCATGAACCTACAGTCTAACACCTCTCACTCAAATTCTAAGAAGTATATTTGTCTAGTTGTGGCATTTGCCTATAAAGTGGGATGAAGATTCATAATTAGATACAGAGAAATGGCAGGGAACCAAAATCAACAACTCTTGGGTTAATGGCATGCAGAACAAAATTTCTTGATGGATGCTGGCTAGTGCCACTTGGTCTAATCCAGTCATTTATTTTTTTCCCATCTCAAGGCTGCAAACTGTCAAAACTAAAGGTACTACCTGCAGTGGTTTGCATGGGAAGCCCCAGTGTCTCTCAGATAGCTAAGACTTTATGGCACGGGAAAATGTTTTTCACCCTTGGCAGTTGGTTATAAAACCTCTCTACATGATCTCCCCCTTCAGTGTTATTACAGGTGCTTAAGCACCTCTTTAGAAAGCAGAGAGGTATAAAATGGAATTGGGAACTGAAGCAGATACCAAGGTATTCTAACCTGTCAAAGTTAAAACCTCAAGTAATCGGGTTCACAGGCGTGGGCCGGGATTTTATGGGTTCCCAAAGCACCCTGAGTGCACACACACACACTCTTTTTAAGACACAGCTGAAGTGTAAAGCAGTAACAAAGTGATGTCCCCTGTCCAACTCTTTTAAAACTTACTGCCCAGGGCTGGGTACAGAGCCAAGGTGTGCAGAATAAATTTGCAGTGTTACAAATACGTGTTCAGATTAGAAGGAGCTGCTCTGGTACTGACCTTGCTGTAACTGTTACTGCAAAAGGTGTCAAATGAGGAAGTGTTTGCTGGACTTTGATTTTCTACAGTGAAGACTTTTATGTTTGTTTTGTTTGAGATTGGTTTTTGTGGGTGTTTTTTTGTTTGTGTGTGGGGTTCTGTGGGGTTTTGGGGTGTTATTTTTTGGTTTGGTTTTTTTTTTTTTTTAGTGTTGGGGTTTTTTTGCTTTTTTTCCCCCTTCTGCATTAAAGTGACTAGTTTAAGATAGTCACCTTTATGAAATGATTTACTTGAATGGTGTTTGAACAAACTTTAAGAGGAAAAAAAAAGGAGATGTTCTAGGATCAGAATTTCTGTGCAATACAGCATTGTTACTCTTGGGTTTACAAAGCCAAGTTAGAAGACCTCAAAATGCATTTAAAGATGCAGACTAGTTTCTCTACAATATTGTTAAGGTGTTGTTCTTTGACTTTTGACAGGTTGGTGTTAACTTTAGGATTTATTCTTTGTTTTTCAAGCCATGTGACGTGAGAAAAAGAAAAATACTGCTTAGGAAGCTGACCTCATACAAGTAAACATTTTTAAACATCAGATTATTTAGATAAGTTTTTTATATTTCAGATCTAAAACCAAATACCTAAATATAAATATATATAAAATATGTAAATACCTAAAACTACTAATGGTCCATTCATGTAGCTTGGTCATTGAGCAGAAGAGAAACTGAGCTGCAACTGTACCTGCAATCAAAGACAGAACCAGGTGGATAACTTTGGGATTCAGATGCAGCTCTTGTTTAGGTTTTGCTGTTCAGTGTCCCTCTGATCCATTGTTTTTCACGAAAAAAATTTCAGAAGACAGGAAGTAAAAAATAATTTAAAATGAGACATGAAATTATAAGAACTGTGGTTAAAATGGAGGTATGTTCTAATTCCTGATCAGCATGAATCATAATGCAGGGATTTTTCACTTTAAGAAGTGGGGTGGGGCAGGAACAGGGAACAAGACAAAGATTGACAAAATAATAATAATAATCTGCTGCACAAGAGTGAGAGGTAACTGCTAAAAAGTATTCATAGAATTTCCCTGGGTTGTTGGAAAGCTTGGAGGATATGATTTCTGGTGGGTAGTGTTCACAGTTATGAAAGCAGTTATGAAAGCTATCAGTCTGTTTGCTTATATGATGAGCATATATATCTATGGTTTCTGTGACAATTCCTCTCTTGTGCAATAGATCCTTTCTGGATGGCCTCTCTCCTATAATTTTCATATAAGAAGGATTGGATTTTATTTATTTTTTCCAACATTATATTTTTTTTTTCCATATGAAAAACTCTGAGAAAGTTTCCCACTAAATCTGTTGCAAGAAAAAAATCAGTTACAATAAAATTCTCTTATCAAATTACCTGTTGCATTTGGCATTTGGATTTGACAGCTGCCACGTTGAATTTTGTTGGGATTGTGTACTTCTCATTCATTTTGGGTTTTTAGGGACATCATGTTTCTAGACATATTAATGGTACTTTTCCCCTCTCTATTATTTTTTATTTCTTTTAAATCCGTGAAGCATTTCTCACCAAACACAACCCAGACATGTTTTTGAGTCAGCAAGAAAGAACTCAAGCAAGTGAAACACCCTGTATAGCTCTGAGTAAAATGGCAGAAGCCATTACTCTGGGGGGAAAAAAATTCCCAAAAGAAGGAGATGCCTGATGTACAAAACAACGTGGTCTGACACCTGATACATTGAAATGTCTGTGTTTTAAGACTCCTGCCTCAAAATAATAGTTGGCAACAAGGTCAGATTCAGAGGCAGGACTGTTCCATTTAGCACAGTGGTAGAGCACTGTGACACACTTTGACAGAGTGGTGCACAGCCCAGGGCTCCTTTTAGGTTTGAGGTTTGTTCTGCTTTGGACGGTGGTCAGTCTGTTGGCTGTGAACCTGCACACTTTTATTAACTCACGTGGCACTGTGTTCCTCTCCAACCAGCTGAAGGTCTGGCCTTAGGGCACCCAGGATGTGCAGGTTCCATGCACTGAAATTTGAGGTTTGTGACCTCATCATGTGTAAGCTTGGGATCTTGGGCTTTTTTCAATTATGCTGTAAGCTACAACAACTCTAATTGCCATTGTGGAGAAATGTATCAAATAACTCAGCTACTTGGACGGCACACAGTTTAGAATTTATTAGCTGCTGCTCTGATCCTAATTTAGTGGCATAGTCTCATCTCACTAAAAGTGTAATTGCCATTACTGAGTAATCATTTTGATAGGTTATTCCATTTTCTACCCTGTTTATCTTCTGTTCTTAAGTGTCTCGCTTTCCTCTTTCAACATTGCCATCTCAATCTCAACTCCTTCTCACTAATTCTGAGTATTTTCCAGTCTTTTTTAATGGCACAATCAGTGCTTGATAACATCTGTATGTCTTCTGCAATGCTGTCAAATTGGCTGGTATGAAGAGACTGGTGTTTGCAACTTGTTTTCTGAGCTCCTGCTATTGCAGGGTTTTTTGACACATGGGGTTTTTTATCTTCCACCCCTTTTTTCCCTCAGTTTGGTCCCATACAAAAAGATTGCTTTTATATTTAAATCAATTACACACTGAAAAAGTTAGCTTTCTGAATATATGAGTAGGTAGAAGTTGTATTTCTTTTTGTGTAGTATAACCTGCCCTAAAATACTTTATTTTTCCAGGCAATTGTACCTAGCTGGTTTGCCTCAGCTGCTTGTAGTTCTTCAAGAAATGGTGAGTTGGAATGAAAACACTGGATGGCAAGGTTAGGAATGTCTGATCCAAAGGGAATTAATTAAACAGGATTATTATTCTAATTCCAATGCTTTCATTACTGTACTAAAAAGAAGTATTGTTGGTATGGTTTTAAAAACTCACGTCTGTTGTTCCCTCATAGTAGCTGCAAGAGACTGCAGTCACATTTTTTCATTTCTGTGATTCCACTTCTTCCCCTCCTGGTTTGCTTATTTCACAACTTGTTTTCTCCATGTCACAGTTCTTTTAATCTTGTGGAGATAAATAACAACTTATAGCCAGTCAAAGATTATTTCTATTTGGCTTCTATATTTCTCTTTTCCTGCCTACTCAAGGTATTTATGTAATGCAAATATCTCTTCCAGTGAACAACACGTAATTTTTGTGTCCTATTTTGGATCTGAATTGTCCATTCTGTAAGGAAATGGGGGGGGAAACAACAACAAAAATAGATCAAAGAGAAAACCTAATTGTTTGCATGAATGGCAAAAGAGGTTTTTTAAAAACCCTCTTTAAGTCATCAGCGTGGCATCTCTCACTGGGTACATGCTTAGGAAGACTACAAAGAACTGTAGCTTTTTTATTTTTAGGTGTATTCTGTGTGTAAACAGATTTATATATATATATATATACACATGCACTGATGCTTTAACTCTGTACACTGTGCTAGGCACGGACTCTGCAGTAAAGACACGTTCTTCTACTCTGGAGAGTGAAAAGACCCACTGAAAAATGCTAGTCCTGTAACTCTTGCAGGGTTTCAATTTGTCCTCCCAGCATTAGAGATTGCAAAGATTTGAGAGTGTGGCAAGTCTCCTGGCTCTTAAAATCTTGTCCAGCCTGGAACTCAACCAGACACAATTTTATTGTGTGTATTTATGTTCAAATAATATCTCACAGATGCTCATGTATCTTAATTCCCATTTATGTATCATTTTTACTACCATCTGATGTTGCAAGTTTGTATAAATACAACACAAATAAATACAATTTGTATTTATTGCCATTACTCAAGCCATCCAGTCTTCTTTAACGATACTAAACAAAAAGTGTGACCAATTATATAGATTGTTAGAGAAAATGCACACAAAACTGAACTGGCTATGCACAGCTGTTAACATTTAAATCCCATCTGTAAGTAGAAGCAACTGTCTTTAAATTATATATGTAATAAAACCCCCAGAATACTTCTTGCCTTTTCTGAAATATCTCTTTAGAAATTAATATGGAGAATGGGCATTTTCTTCATTGCTGTTTTCCTAATGCAAACTATGGGGTGAAATATACTGTTAGTGTAGGACTGAGATAAAAGGCCTGAATCCCTGTCATTCAGAAGGCCAGCCTTTATCCTGAATTTGAAATAAATGAAATCAGATTCGTGGGAAGAGATTGCTCAGCTAGTTCTAAGTATATTCCTTTTGTATAGAACAACTTACAACAAGTATGACTGTGCCAGATCAGGGTCTCCGTGGGGCCAGTTTGGGGGCTGAAGCTGGTCATTGCTCTATGCTCAAAATAACTTAAACTCTGCAGCTGAAGTTTTATTTTATTATTCTAACTTCTCTTCTCAAAAACCTCTTCCCTTTTACCTCCCTTTCTGTTGCTAGTGGTGGATGGCAGCTGTCACGAGACCCAGTTGCTTCATGCTTCCCTTGTCAATGAAAGTATTTTCATGCTGGTGTTGACAGCCAGGCTGAAATACTTTTATGCCATCCTTATGAGTCCTGTGAAGTTTCCTCTGATCAACTGGATGAGTTAATTTTAACTGGTAGCTCTCTTAATTGATTCCACCCTTATTTTTTCTTTGCGACTTTGTGGCTCAAGAATAAATTTTCACATTTATCGGACAGCTTGTAACTAGCTCTCATTAAAGGATGTCTGGCAAGGGGATGCATTAAGGTTGCACTAAATCAGCATGACACCCTTCCAAAAACTTGTATCTGGCAAATTATCATAAGGACAAGCAAACACAGGCATTGCATCCTGGATAAATAGCTGCCAAGGAACCTGAAGATCAGCAGCTCAGTCATCTAGGACAGGAGCAAGTACGTATACCTGAGACTAGCTGGTCTTTTCTTAATACTAACAAGATGAATGCACTTATTTTCTGGCTGAATCAGTTGAGTCCAGGCTGAAATCTAATAATAACTTTATTGTTCTTGCCCTGAAGAACATATAACTGACTTCAATAGTCCAGGAATATATTTTTGTATTCCCTGAAAACATCTGAACTAAAATGAATAATAATGAAAATCTGTGATTGGAGGAATATTAGGATATCTGAGATTGATAATGGCATTTTGAGGTGCAACAGTACATATAGCATGATGAGGTACCTCTAGAGTGTGATGAGTTCTTGGCTATACCTTGCTCTAAAAATTGGAAGGGAGGAGTGTGTGGGCTGGATGATCTGTATTAGGGCAAATGTCAATCCAGGACACTGTGTTATTGGATATTTTGCTCTGGTGTTTTGTTTTGTCAGGCCAAGCTTGTTCAACTCCTTATTAGTGCTGCAGAGCTAAAGACATTCTTCTGTAGCATTGGCTGGAGGAGGATGAGGCAAATAGGCAACTTCTGTGCTAGTGACCAATAAATGTAGTTAATGAAAATTCTGATTGTTATAGAAAAATTTAAACCAATTCTGGCCATTCTTTGAAAAAGAGGGAAAAGTTATTTCCTGCAGTTATTTTTTTCTGATTCAGTGAATGCCTAAGTGTGCAATCAGGGAAGATCATAGAATCACAGAATAGTTTGGTTTGGAAGGGACCTTTATATGTCATCTAGTCCAACTCCCAAGGTGCTCCTCTCAAGAAAAGATACCTCTCTTGACTGTTTTCCTTGTGGTTAGGAAGTGAGAGAAATTCCAGAAATGAGAGCTTTCTGTATCTACTCAACTCCCTTACTTAAAGAAAAAAGAAGGGCAAAACCCAGGAAATTAGCAACTGGAGAAAAAATAAAGATAAAATTCTTGTTCTTTGAAGTGTACTGAAAAGAACATAATGCTTTGGGGAGAATCAATATATCATCTGCAAACTAAATATTCCCACTTCAATATTTCCTCGCTTTCTGTGAGTGTTCGTTTTAAATGAGTCTTTAGATGCCCTCCTATCAGGGTGAAGTAATACATCAGAACAGGATATAGTAAGATAATAGTTTTGAGATCCTCTTAAGAAGAAAATGTGAAAGTGCCCTCTGTGTCAGTTCATGTGGGTTCCATCTTTTAAAGGTACCTACATATCTAAAAAGAGAAACAACTGTCAGGAAACAAGGCCCCAAAAAAGGAGGGAGTTATGTGCTGAGAGCAAACATGGGAAAGGCTCCCAAAAATCCATCAGTCCAAAGACTAATGGCCCTGTTGGATCCCCAAAGAACTGTTAAACTTGAGACACAATCAGCTGAAAATGTGCAAGGCCACTGGCAAGTACTAGTGTCGATGATAGGCTGTATAATTCAGACCACATCCAAGAGTACAGTGCCTGTTCTGTGCAGACAAAGTTGACAGGATTAGTTACACATCTGTGTAGCCAAAAGAAAAATCCCTTGAAGGACTTTCTGTCCTAAAAGTCAGTGATGCCTCCATGTGATGTTCCACTAAGTAGCTGGGGTTGACCTCCCAGCCATTGCTCCACCTCTGAGAAGTGTGTGTGTGTGTGTGTTCACTATGTGAACAGTTATCTATTAAAAAAAAAAACTTATTTATTATAACACCTTTAGTTAGTGACAGTGATCCTTCTTGGCCCCATCTCTTGTGAGAGAAAGGGGTATTTATGATAAAGGAATGCAGTGAATTTGGTTATACCTCTTTATTTTTAAAATACATCCTTTCATAGAGGTGCATGTAAATTAGATTCCTTGTGAAGGCAGCCTTCAGAATCAAGTTTAAACTTTAGGTTTGGAAGTTCAGGCTGAACTACATCATGTATCCACCAGGGAAAAAATCAATATGTTAAAATGTTTATAAGGTGGTATTAAACAGCAACTACTTTTGAACATCTAAAGAACACCTAGTATGGAGGAGAAGCTTTAGCTAATGAAGTTAAAGACTGAATTTAAGTTTTGACTGGCTTGAAATAAAAGAAAAAAGGATGGAAGAAAGGCTATAATTATTGGAAGAACATAATGTGATGCTTAGACAGGATGTGAAATTCGCTGAGGAACATATTGCAGCTATAATTAGAGATAGTGTTTCAGTCACTTTAAAAATGAGTCATTAGAGAATGCATTAAAAAGAAAAATTCTACATCTGTTGGGTCTCCCAGTTGGGACAGAAACATGAGACCTAAAAGGAATTGCAAATTCTTTCTTCTAAGGAGCTTTGAGTTTAAATTCCAGAACTAAAGCAGAAATAAAGCTCTGGAGTTGGAAACAAACAGAAATAAACCAAAAGTATAGATGGCTTGCAATACTTTCCATTCATACTTCTAGAACATATACAAGAACACTGATACTTATTCTGCAAGGAGTTGAAATTGCTTAGGAGTTTTACAGAGTATTCCTCTAATCTTTCATCATGGCTTCCAACCATAGAGAGGGCAAAAGAGTTCCACTGTATGTTTTTGTAAGGTGCCCTAAATAAGAACAGTTGAGTGATTTAGTCTCAGTTCTTCTATGTTCGCCTTCAATATCAAATGAGCTAGCTGGAGAACAGCTTCTACAATTCATTGCTCATCTATAATAAACAGTTTTCAATTAATTTATTTTCTAATTGTGCTAGGACGATGGGTGAGGAACACAGATGTCAGTGTCTGATTGCATTGGCTTTTGGAAAGAGCTGAATTATCTGTGGGAGGAGAAGTTTGCAGGAAGGAGGTCAATGCATGTAGCTGGCATTATGTTGTTCTCAGGCTGTTTGCATGAGGGAATGTTCTGCAATAAAATATATTGCCTGGTAATTTTAATCAAGCAGCAAATTAAGGAAAAATGAGCTATGCAATAAAAAAGACAATTCTACTATTTTGTCCTACAATTTCCCCTTTTTTTCGGGCCTCTTTTATAGATTACTCAGTAGATCTCTTTATTTCATAACCTGTTTTGAAAGGCAATTTGCTATGGAGTTGTGCCACAGAGTAAATTTGTGTAGACTTGTAATAAATTAAGATGACTGAGTGCCCGTGGTCTATCTGGACAAAAAACCCCAACCAACCAAGAAAACATAAAAATCCAGAACAAACCTGCAAGATCTGGGGTCTCTATCAGCACATAAGCAATATCATTGCAAGTTGCTGGGGAACACAGGGATGTCACACTTCACTGAGTCTAGTTAAGAGAAAAAAAATGTACACCCTCTGCTTAGAACTATTTGTTTAACTTATGAAACTTCTTGGGGTGTGTAAATTTTGAACACCAACAAACAGTTTTGGAAAAATTAGTTATTGCAGCATGCAAAAGCTGAGGTATCCTGAATAGAAAAGTTTGAAGGAGTTTTTATTTTGTCTTCATCATGTCATCTAAAAGCAGTTATTGTTCTATTTATCAATGGAATAATGGTGTTTCTGCTCAACTTGAGCTGCCTGCAAGGCATGAGCTCTCTTAATTTGTTTGTTAGTTAAATCTTACCTCTGAGGAAGTGCACGGTGTCATTTTAGAGATGGTTTAATATCTTTAAACTTAAGTGTGTACTTCTGTGACACGCTGCTAGGTGGAAGCTGATCCTTCTGTTCTGCCCTAGAGTGAGGCAACCTCAGTTATTGTGGTGCAGTGAAGAATTCCATTCAGTTGAATGCTCTGGTTCATACTCAGAGTCACCCCCTTACAGGTGTCAGTAAACAGTCTGGTCAGCAGTGCATGGAAACTTGGGCAGTGCAAATTCAATTCTGATAATAACTGCTATATTTTTTTTTGTCGGAAGACAAGTTATTGCCAACTTTCATAAAATTCAAAGATGTTTATTTAATCCATTAATCCCATCTTTGTTAAGCTGTCACAAAGATGATCTCTTGGATAAGGACAACCTGTTCCCTGAGACACTAATAGAAAACCTTTGTGTAGTTCTATAGGTTAGGAAATATAATGAACTGTTCACTCCTCATGAAATGGATAAAATCAAGATTTAATTTAAAAATAATATTTTTTTTTTTTTTTACCTTTACATATAGTCTCAGGGGAGTTCTGGTCTGTATTTACATCAGCCTAGGAAGTATTGTCTAATGCACCCAAATATAAAAGCACCCTTTGCTTTCCCTTAAAAAGAGGGGGGAAATGCTCATCAGCCAGCAAGCTCAGAGGATGCTTGATCAGCTGTCAGCAGCCTTATGTTGGCTGTGACCACTGCAGGCCTGCTCTTCCAGCTGGAGACCTAGAGATAAACACAGAGTGGAATAATCATATTACAACTATCTGGATATGCTTCAAACTAAAAGGTTTTCTCGGGGAGAGGAATTTTAATGCGTGATTTTTGTAAAAGTGGTTTAGAACAAATTGTTTGTGCACGCTAGAACGTGAGCAACTCCACTAATGTATCTGATCATGCTCCTGTGTCAGCATTCCTCCATTAATGGTGAATGTCTCCTGGAAGAGTTTAATACTTGAAAGCAGAGTGGAGGTACCAGTAATGCAGAATGTGGGGGGAGAGGGAGAGAGAGTTCAGGTTTTTAATTTCTAGTTTTTTTAAAGAAACTCTTGCTTTTTGACAGGTCATCTTAGTAAGAGACAACAAAAATCAAATTGTGTTTTTACATTTTACCTTCTGGTATTGGTAGGACTGTGAACATAAATGAGCCATTCAAGGCACGCTGAGGATTCTATTAAAAGAGTTGCTCCATTTTTATGTAAATGAAAATATTAATTATCATACTTGAATTATGAAACTGCAAACATTACAGTGCCATCTCAATAACAACTGTAAGTCGGGCTAAGGTTTATGACTAGTGTATTTTAAGCCATTCACAGGTTCTATAATTATACTAAAGATGTAATGTAAGGATAGTGCAAAGCAAGAGTCACTTTCTTAGTTCAGACAAAGCACAGTTTGAACATCAGGGTTAAGACCTGAAAAATAGGTTAGTCAACTCTTTTTTTAAAAGGTATAAAGTCTCATAAAACTCCACTCACTTTTGAAATGGAATGAATTAAAATAATGATGAAGCTCAATTATATGTTTGAATTTTCTTCCTCTAGCTTCAAAACTGGGGGGGGGTCCCCTTCAGAATAGCCTTTGCCATTTGTTAGATTTGAAAGTTTTCTTTCCCAGTATCACACGTATGAGAGGATTTTATATAATGATATCTAGAGTATCATCACTCATTTTGGTAATTTTGGGGTTTTTTTGCCATTGTTCATTCTTTTTGGGGAAACAAGAGATGATGATAATAAGGACATTGGATAAACAAACATCACAGTCAAAACAGTCTTCCCTGTTCTGGGGGGTCCTTTTGAAATGATTTAGAAATACTTCAGGACTTTAGCAAGCTTGGTAGGAGAATATAAATATAAACTGACCTCCAATGCCTCTTGCATCAATGCAGCAAATCTGATATAATATTCTTGAAAAATTGACTTGTGTGCATAATTCTGTTATACATGGAAACAACTGGTGTGTTACTAAGACTTAGTGGCATGGCATTGCCTGGTCCTGCTTCTAAGAGATGAATTATGTTTACAGATTGCTGAGAATAACTTATTTTTCTACACTTTTTCCCTGTACATTTTCTTCGTTACAAGTGTGTCATACAAAGGTAAATGAGATGGAAAGACTGCAGTTCCTTTGCTTAATAAATGGCTGTTGAGTTGATTCACAGAGCAAGCTCTGTGATGGTATTTCTTTCAAAACACAGACATGAAGATTAACAGCTACTTCACTGTACATATTTAACTAGTTATTAAAAACCACAACTCTCGAAGGTTTGAAGGAAATAATGATTTAAGCACTTTTTTTCCGTGTAGTTTTTAGATCTGGAACAAACAAATACAGGAGGCTGCAAACAGCCCCTTTGCAAATTGGATTGCAAAGATCCACAGATTTTTTTTTTTTTATTATGTTTTTTTACCTACTGGTTACACACCAATACACATCAACTAGCTCATAAAGTCTTGTTGAGCTTGCAGTTTTTCTCAGATCAAATCTTGTGTTGCACCATGCTCTGCAAACAGCTTTCCACTGAAATCTCCAGAGCTGTTAAATTTATTGGACCAAATTCTGCTCTGAGATGTGCCTTGACAAGTTCCCCAGTTAACAGAATCTTCCTCATCTCCTTCATCTTCAATACACACCCTTTTTCTTCATGAAAAACTCCATGAAAAACAAAAGGTCCCTCTCCCTAAAAAACATCTCTCCCCACTGAAGGAGTAGTTGAAAGCAAAGTAGGTAAAGAAGGCAGAGTGAGCAAACTGAAAAACTGAGAGTTACTTTCATTCACTTTACAACCCTTTTCTCAGGTATTCTTCCAAATGAATTTGGGAATGAGAACTGTGTAAGAATTCTGAAAGATACTTATAACTAGTTAATGACAGAAGTCCTATTCACTGTTTCATACTTTAAGTTGATACTTATTTTCTTCTCTTTTTGTCTGATCCTTCACAAAAGGATAAGGGGAAAAATAATTATGAATCTATTTTATAACTTTTTTGGTGGTAAGGCAGTTGAATTATGCTGTAAGTGATTTATGGGGAGTTGTTAAAAAAGCAGTTTTTTCCCCTGTATTTTTGTCTGGTGCTTTCATTTAAAACAGTGCACTAACAAATCAAACTTTAAAGCATTTAAAATTAGCAATTTTATTTTTGTTTTATGATGTAGTTATCAAAATTACAGGAAAATTTTTGAGTACATCAAGTTACAGTACTAAATTACATAATTGGGATTCTGAGTAATCCCTTAAATAACTACTGTGACTTTCATTATTTGACAAATTTTTGAGGAATGATTGAGAGCAAAATCATAGCCTCTAACTAGAGTTCAATGATTGTATTGGGGTTTTAGTTGGGTCAGCTGACCAGGGCCTGGAAACATTATAGAATAACTAATATCCAGGATAAACTAAATCTGGGAATACCTCTGCTCACAAACATAGGAAATAGGGTGCATATGAGAGTGGGCATAGACACGTGCACTCATCTGGGGCAAATGGTATTTAATAGGGTGAGGTTTATAGTGGTGTGGTACATGCTGTTTGTCACCTAAAGCTGTGGTCTTAAGTAAAATAAAAAAAGAAATATTGAAACTGGTGTTTTCTTCACATTTGCAGGAGAGCAACATGATGCAGCAACCTTTGTGCTGGGCTTGAGGCTGGCAAAAAATTTACATGAGTATTCTTTTTTACAGGGATTGTGGTAATGATCTGCTTGGGTAGATTCCTCAGAAATTGGTAGGTGTGTTTTCAGCGTCAACCTTTATCTTAAGGAAAAATAAAATTTGTCTGGCAGACATAGGAGAAACTTCTGTCTCCTCTTCCACACCTCTATCACCAAAGAATTTTGTTCTTAAGATCACTTACCTCTTGAAACACTGGGGAAAAACATCCTGGCTCTGGCTGCTTTGTGCTGACTCTGGCAGGGACAGCAAATGAGGACTTGAGGTGCCACATGGTTTTGGATGGTGAAGGCTGGCCCACAGGTGCTGAGCGTGGGGGACAGATGATAAGGGCCTGAGGGATCATAAAGTACAAACCTAAGAGGAGGAAATCTTATGTCCTTCTCAGGAGATATATGAGTGAATGTAACCTGGTGGCTGGTTAGCAGGGTTTCTGATCTCAGGGAAGTAACGACGGAGCTCAAAGGGAAAGGAGAACACAAATCTGCGAGCAGTTATAGGGTTCAGTGGGCAACAAAAGTGTGTGAGGCAAAGGAAACATTTGAGGGAAAAGCAGCAGCTTATTTCACATGTTGAGGATCACTGCTGACCACGTATGGGCAAAAGTGTTTGCTGCCTGCAAGTGTAGAGCACTCACCCCAGCCTCCTCTGATCAACACTGTTGTCATCTATTCCCTTGGGACTGCTGTCCTCCTTGGGTGTCATATATTTGCCAGGGGTTTTGAGTCAACTCAAATTTGCAGGGGAAGATGAAACTAAAAAAAAAAAAAAAAATTAAAAATATATAAACAAGGCTTTTTGTTTTTCCTTACCAAAGGAAATGGGAAGCAATTTTAATCGCTGTTTTATTTTTTTATCCATCCTAATCGATCTGTTTGTCCTTGTGTCTTCATATTTTTGCATATACTGTATGAAGAGGGGAAAAATGAACTTAACCAAAAATGGTTAAAAGTCAGTCTGAAATTGAGAAAAGTGAGATTTATTGTCAGGAGAGAGATGTTACGAGTGAAGCAGTTGAAATAAAGCCATATGTAAGGAAGGTAAAATAAGGTAATAAAGCACAGGATGAATGGTAATAAAAAGACCAAAGATTCCAAATTTGAACAATAGAAGCAGAAGTCAAGCAGTCAGCATGTAATGGATGGAGAGAATTAGTTTAATATGCTGGCAAGAAGGAGACTGTAAAATTCTGTGAAAAGAAATGGAAGTAAGCCACCATGCTGAACTGGACTGCAAAACCACTATAAAAGGACACTTTGATGTAGATTTGATGGGGGTGTCCTGTGGGGCAGAGGTAGGGGAGAAGAGCCAGAGGCAGTGACTTCAGAAGATGGAAATACTGCAGACGACTGCCCTCCCCTGATGAAATCAGCCATGAGAGCTACAAAGTATGTGGTCGTCCTGTAATCTTAATAAGCACCTTGCTGCCCTAAGACTAATGCTTTGGTTACCTTTTTGCCTTTTACTTTGGGAGGAATTGGAGGAAATCTCAAGCTCGTAATTGCCAGTGTTGGTTCACAATCTCTGGATCCAGCCTCCGTGGTTCCAGTCATTAAAGCTTCCTTCCCACGGTTCCATCCGTGCTATGAACTGGACGTGCATCCCAATCTCCTTTGTGCTGAGTCCAGGAACGGGGGTTTTTTTGGCTGAGCTTTGAGTTTGGGGGTGTGTCTGTTGCTTGGATAAGGCTTTTGCTTCCATGACTAGTTGGGAAGAGTTTATCAAACACAGAACGGTTCTGTTGCATGTTTTACGAGGCCAGATACGTATATACACACCTACCCACGGGTACAACCATGTCCCTTAACAAAGTCATATATACCTTTTTTATCCCACATCAAGAGTCATTTTAAACAGTTCCACAGCAAGGTTTTCAGCTGTGTGGAAGGCACAGTTGCAGTTCTTTCATGGTGTTATTAGCACTGTTTCCTGCAGTTTACGGGCTTGTAGCTAATATTTGAAAAGCTGGAAAATGTACAGTAAATGAGAGCTTTTTGCCAGTGACCAGAAATCCTGATATAAAGGTATAAAGACCTAGAAAGATACAGAAAAGGGAGTGCAAGACAAAGCCCTATATATTGTAGTATGTGTAATAAAAAGTCATTTTGATTTAATACTTTATTTTTTCAATATACACTGAAATACTGAATACTTCAAATATACTTTAAAAAGTATTTCAGAATGTAAGCACAAAAGCTGAACTTTCTGTGTTTCTGGCTTTGGACACAAGGTCCTCTTGAGTTCATTACTCCATAATTAGACCTTGTCTGACTTAAAAAATTTAAAAATAAAAAAAATTCGAATTAATTTTTTATGGCTAAATTCTATGTATTTTAAAAATTCCACCTCTAATGTTTTGTGTTTCTCTAAGCAGTTACAAGTATATTTAACCTTTATGAATAATGGATAAAAAAGTGCTTGTTGTTATGTGTTTATCAAGGAGTAGAGACAATACATAGATTTTTCTATATAAAACAAGATAAGCTTGAATTAGTCTGATTTAACCTTGCTGCAATTACCTTAAGGTAAAATCAAGACTTCAAAGAAAAGATTTGATTTGAATTTTAATGGTGCTCCTAAACACATGATTAATCCTTCTTCTTGGCTCTTTAATATCAGTAATTTACGGTTTTATTTAACACCTGTGCTTAAACAGGCCTTCTTTTTGCACCTGCAATTACTTATGCAGACGTTCTGCAGAATTTTTCACCTTCAGTTAGTTGTAGGAACACTTATGACAGAAGGAATCTATGTAAACACCTAAACTGAATGTGTACCACGTCTTCATGTACACTGATATTAAAATTCATTTTGTTCCAATAAAAAGTAAGGCCCGTGAAGAGTTACACAAAGAATATGAGGGGCAATTTAATCTCTGCCCTTATTTTGTCCTCCAAAATATGTGCTGAAAAAAGGGCTGACCTACCAAAAAATACCTCCAAGCAGAAATAACTCGTGACATTATAATTAAAATGACAGCTGTGTGTTGGTCAGTATGGAATGACTGAAATTAAACAACATCCTGGAAGAAATACAGAATGAATGACCAGGAAAAGGTAATTCTAGTGGACTACAGCGAATGAGCCCCATGTATGGGTGAAATCATCACTGTAATCATGTCTGAGAAAAGCAGTTTAACTCTGTTCCTTGCATTATTTTTGTGGATACACAAGTAAAGATTTGCCATATGAGTATTTCTTTTCAGCTTCTAGTGTAGAAAGTGAGTAATTGCATTGTAAAGCAAAGATTTAGCTGTCACATTTGCAGTCTCCATGATAATGCATCCCTCTTGCAGCGTCTCCTGTGACAGATCCTCTCTCCTTCCTTCTTAAATCTTGGTGTTTTTTACCTTTGTTGTAAACAAGTACTTCCTATTACAGATCTCTTCAAGCAGCTTCTTCAGGTAACTGTTTTACCATGTCCCCTTAATGATATTCTGCTACTTATACCCAACAGGGTCAAACCTTAACTGGATAAATAGTATCAGTGAATACTTTGAAATTGGTCACGTGAATAGGCCATTTCACAGAATTGCCATTTCACCTGTATTAAAGGAAGATGCTGATATAATGATCTTTAAACCCTCAATAATGAAATATTTTAGGTCTTCTTTCTAAGCCAAGCTTGTTGGAATAAAACCATTTTTTACATTATCCCACAGCAAATTACTTTTCTAGTTATTGAAAATTACTTTTCTCAGTGTCTTAACCAGAAAGTAACAAGAAAAAAATGCTTACTGCAGTGTGGAAGAAGAACTTCTAGAACAAGTGAAATTTTAAATAGCTAGTGTTATTTTAAAACTTGACTATCTGTTGCAGTGACTTGCAACACTAATGACTTGCAGCACTGAGTTTGGTATGTCAGAGTGGTGAAGTCTGTCTTCAGTGTTTGCAATGAGTCTGTCTGTACCATGTGTCCCTTTTTTACTCTCTCCAGTTTTTGGGGTTTGCTGCTTAGTTTTTAAATATCTGCAGAATTCTCAATCTCGTCTTTCATACCTGACATAAAACTGGCACATCCCTGCTTCTAATCATAACTAACACAACTGATTTTCTTACTTATCCAGTATTTGACAAGTTTAATTTTAAATTACCTGCATTCATCCAATTATAACTGTAGAGGAAGAGAATTTGTCAGAAGTGCCACTGTGAGACCAACATACATATCTTGGGGGAGGAAACCTGTACTAATTACTAGACTAGTATGTCTGACTTGCAAAAAACTGTACTTCTCATCACTGAAGACTTTTTTTGTGTGTAAAGAGATTTCTTTATACCCAAAAAAGCTCCCACATTGGAAAGCTCACCTGTTTTTTCTCCACATCTATCAATTTGCTGTATTAAAAATCTTTCTTATACATATAGACCCTCACAGCTATAACTGTTTTACTTCTGAGCTAGCTTCTTGTTGACTACCAGAGTAGACTGAGATTAGTTACCTGTTCCTTTGCTGTGCAGATCTCCTGGGCAGTCACACTGAAGAACTGAGAGAAAGTCAAAACAGGTTTGCCAGAGCAAGAAATGAATTAGAATTAGTGTTTATTCTTATTGAAGCAAATACATACATACATACATATATATGTCATCCAGATTAAAGAAAGAAAGTGGCCTGTTTGCTTTGGGAAAAGCAGCAGAGACTCACTCACTCTCACTCCTGATATTTTCTGTGGTAGCCTTACTTCACACATCTGTTTTCAGCAGCATCTGTTAAGCATGTTCATGTCTGAAAGTATTAATTCACACTGGCTGCACAAATCACTTTAACTAGACTTATAGCAGTATTTTTTTCTATGGTTATCACTGTATTTTTAACCTGTATTTCCTTTCTCGCTGGAAAGACTCTATAATGAAAATTAGAACACAGAATGTGAGTGGCCTTTACCGGGTTCAGCCAAAGATTGGTCTGTTCTCTGTCTCTGCAGCACTGCTGCTTTCAGCTCACAGAGTCCTCTTTGAGCTGTGTGTTTCTCTGTATTTAGAAATACAGTGGATTTCTCTTGAACATGCCCAGTGTCTCCTCGAATGCAGATGAACTAATGGGATTCCTGTTACCTGCAGCAAGGAATTCCAGAGCCCAAGTGCATTTAGGCATGAACTATCTCCTCTATTTACCTTTTTCTTGAATGTACAACTAATCATTTCAGTAGAGCCCCCCCAGCCCTAGGCAGTCCATCCTTAGGCAGTGACTTGTATATTCTGTGTTTCACTTCAGAAACCTGCTAGTAAAAAAAGTGTATTTTCTGTCTATCAGGACACCTAGATTTCTGTTCATTTAGATCAAGAGAGCTTCTTAACTCTCAGTATCTGCTGCTACATCCCCAAAAACCTGAAATAACTCAGAAAAAGCAGCATCTTGCTGATTCCTAGTGACTGTTGCCAAACATCACTTATCTCAGTTTAGGTGACAAAAATATACAGAAAACCCAGGACTTAAAAGCACAGCATCTTTTCCACAACGTTTCAGCATCTTGCTATGTATCTTTAATATAGGTGATCTCTGAAAAGTGTGATTTAGCTTCAAACTGAATTAATTTGTTGTGTGCTTTCCATGCTCTTATTTTCTTATCTGAAATGGCTAGATGTAGTTCTCCCAGAAGTATCAAATCCACCTTGTCAGACTTTGATGGATATTATTATCTAAATCGCCAACTGACATAAACAAGAGTAGCTTAGACCTATTTCCAATTTCTAAAAGACCATGTTTTTAATAAATATTTCCATGTTAAATCTTATACCTCTAAGACCAGTCTCCCATTTCCAACATTTCTGAATGATTCAGAATGTCACAGTGCTGATGAGAAGCTATAGAACACAAGTGTGGTCACCTATAGCATTCCAGAAGAAAAAATATGTCTTGGTTTAAGGGTTTATTTTAACTTAGACCTTGTAATTTTGACTTCTTTTTTTTTTTGTGTAATTGATTTGGGATACCATTCTAGGACTGTGAAAATTACTTGTTTTCTCGATTGAGTTGATGAACAGAAAAAAATCCAAAGACAAAACAACAACAACAAAAACCCCAAACAAACAAACAAACCACTCCTCAAACAGATAAAAAATCCTCTTCCAAGGGGAAAAAAAAAAAAAAAGAGACATATATTTGATTTGACTGCTCTCCTCTATCCCTCTCTGACTTATGAACATGTCGTTTCCTGGCACATATGATAGAAAATGCTCATGAATTCAACATATAATTACTGTGTCTGGAAAGTTAAGGGACCCAATTCACTCCTGTCATCTGTTCAGTGTCTATTGCTTGTGTCAGAAATACCAGATATTCTCTTTTAGACAGGAATAGATTTATTCTGTAGACTATTTAAATACCTGTTTGACTCAAGAATGTCTCTTTTTCTCCATGTCTAGAAAGTGCTAGATTGCTCAGAAAGCAAACTGAACAATTCGAAGCAGGGAACCCACAAAGTCAAGAGCATCTGCATTAAACCAGTTTAAAACTGAGAGCCAGAGGTCAATATTTAAAGCAATTGTGGCACATCACCGATACTCATTTCTGATAACTCTCGAAGTTACTGAAAGGGCAGTCTCTCTCTAAATTTTGCCAGAATAAAACGAGTGGAAGGAACTTAGCCTTACACTGGTCTGTAGCTTACTAGCAAAATAAATAGGGTTCTGGAGCACTTGAGAAGCTGACATAAAAAAAAAAAAAAAAAGACAAATAATAAAGGAGAAACTTCATGGAGAACAAAGACATGAAATAAGGGAAATGCAGGATTTAAGGCTGAGCAGAGCCCATACTCTTAAAGGTTACAAGATTACTGAAGGTAACAAGGTGACTCTCCACAGCAGCATGTAATAATAGGAAGTCACTTTGAATCCTGGTAGCATGATTCTGCCAATATTTGGTACCATATATAGCAGCAAATTTTACTATTGGTTGGTTGCTTACTAAATATGCAAAACAGTAAATGGGGGAAAAGGGTAATGCAACGTGTCCTTTTTTTTTTTTAACATAAAGTGAAAAGAATAATTCATAAAATATTGAAATTATGTTGTCTATGTGATGTTATAGCTTTTCTTTGCCAATTTAAGAATCACTCTTACAATAAATATAAGTAGTGTATAGCTCTGTGCCTTAAAAAAACCCAAAAAACTAAAACAAAATAAACCAAACCTGTCCCAGTTTTTTTTTTTTTAAATATTTATGTGGTTGTGAATGCTGAATATTTTTACAGCCTACTGCCACACTAATTTTTTACTTCATGTTTACCAGCACATTTGTCCCTGAAAAGGAAGTCAACATGTATTACACAAAGAACCTGTGAAGGATTCAGGCAGCAGATTAAAGACAAGGAAGATGGCCTATTATTTAAAACAGTGTTGAATTATTATCTCGATTGGTGGATATGATTTTAAGTATGAATGAGATTTAAAAAAAAAAACAAAAAACCAAACAACTAAAATAAAATAAGAATACCTGGTTTCTTAGGTTAAAAAGAAAGACATCAAAGTTTCAGAATAAATTCATTCTATATTCTGGCAATATGAGAAAAACAGTCGTGTGTTACTCTGAGACAGTTTCCTTTGAAGTATCTGCTGAAATATTGAGGTTCTAACATACTTCACCTCTGCTGCATGTTATAATTGCTTTTTTCCTTTCACTTTTGGGACCCTTGTAGCACCTGTAATTGCACTCCCTGTTCTAGATCATCCACTAGATTTCTTTCATGTGAAATGGATACTGTCGATGGAGCTACTTCATTTGAGGATGCTAAAGTGAAATACTTGTCAAAATAAACAGCTCACCCAATATAAATAAATCACAGGTTCAGAAAGTCAATACAAATAATATCAAAAATAAAAATAATTGCAAATGTAGATTTATTTTAATTGTAACCATGCTTACTAGGTCTTTTATATTTACATTGCCATGCTGTTGGATGTATGGGGATGGACAATATTAAACCAGAATTGCTTATTCTGACTGTGACATTACAGAAACATTTTGATTTGGGCTGAGGACTAATCCAGATTTAAGCAGGACTTCGCAGAGAGAATGTTTAATACTTATTTATGGGAAAATAGTGTAAGGAAAAAACAAAGCATAATTAAAAAAGCATTACTGAGTAATCAACTTTATCAAATGCACAGCAGCAAATATCCCCTGACACCTTTGTGCAGAACTGAAAAAACTCAGGCACACAAACAAAAATCAGTTGATGATTATCTCTGTTAACATTAGGAGAGAGGCATTATCTCGTAGCCCAATATTCCTTCTATCATAAATACCAAGAGAAGATAGTTTGAAAGCACTTTGTGTGGTTTTTATAAACTAACCTCACCAACTAAAGGCACATCCATTACCTGAGTTCCCTGCATGCTCTCTGACAAGAACTTTGTTACAGGCAGAGAAAATTCAAATAATAATAACAGTTTAAGCGATATCTGGCATTTCTTCAGGGTAAATAAGTATGCTGGTTGAATTTGGCTGTTGATCTGTACGTGAAAGTAAGTGTTATCCTCAAGACATGAAAAACTGCTGGCTACTGTGATGATGAAACAGGTGCTCACAGGTAGCAAAATGCCAGAGTGGGAAAAAGTTTGGAGAAGATTAATTGGAAGAAGGGTTAGCTTGGCAGAAATAAGTAATCCTATTTAAGACTTCTGTATCTGCAGGGCTGCAAAAGCCCTTTTGTTGCAGTGGGTGCATCAGTAGGGCACGGAAGGATTGTAATAATCACCTTGACTGACTAAATAGGTGAGTCTTTCAGAGGATGGAGTGATCTAAGAACCTCACAGGTCTTCATATGTCTCTGAAAGCATTTTATCCTGGGCCCTGTAGAAGGTGAGGGATAATCACAAATGTTGAGAACAAAAGGAGGAACAGAAAGGTTTCCCTTTATGTTTATTTACTGGAGGTGTGGGGATTTTGTTTGCTGTTTGTGGGGTTTTTACACATAAATATTGCACAAAAGGGCTGAAGTTTTGCCTTACAAACTTAAAACTTATAATGGGGTCTAAACAACTTTACTAAAGTTACCTGATGCAAATAAAATCCTGATATTAATTCTCTTTGATTTCTAATTGGGGTTATAATTACTTTAAATAGAGCCTTGCTCTACCAGCACTGCTGCATAATTAATTTCACTTGTGGCTGAAATGTTCTCCTTGATAAGGCTTCTTGATGAGTAACTTCTACTTTTAGGCTTAACAAAAAAAAAAAAAAAAAGCCAACCCCTTAAAAAAAACCACCAAACAAAAAACTAAAACTCATTAGGGGGAAAAAAACCCAACTGTTAGGTGATCAATCATCTGACAGAGTTTTTGTCCATTATTAACAAACCATTATTCTTATTTCTTATTATTGAAATCTCCTTACGGTGAAAACTTTGGCATTAAACTTTGTATCCCAAGTTTTCTTCAACTAAGAATGAGGCTTTCAAAAATGGGTCTTTAAACTTCTGCTACCTGTAGGATCAGTGATAAAAAATAAGGTGATAAAAGCAATCTGATCTTAAATGGCAAAGTAATGATTAATCTAAAGGAGGAAGCAGACCACTGCTGACTTTGAGGTGTCTGTTTGCTGTTTTTTTACTGCAAGTGGCAAAAATGTTAAAGTATTTCAAATGTATTTTGTCCCATGCTTAGATGGTTATAAGATAAAAATTATAACTAGAGCAATTAAAACCTGATTTTTAAATATTTTTTAGTTTGTTAGACTCTGTTCCTCCCCCCCCTTTTTTTTGTAATATATATATGTTTCTTTTATTTTGACTTAAATGAGAACTTTTTCTGGTAGAAAACAAGGACTTTGAGAATAATAGGTGTTCAGAAATGTCTGCCCTTTATCTAAAAACTGGTTACTTTTTTTAAAGAGTTATTCAGTCTTATTTATGCCTACAAAAATTAGAAAGACACCAGATTGGAGTTGTGTAACAGTAAAGTTGATAACAGGCTCTCTTGCTGCATCTTTGAGGTACATGGGACATAATTCTACTTATCAGCTCTTATTTGTTGCTCTCTAAATTAGACATTCATTGTTTTAAGTTTTAATTCCTGCAAGCTATCAGCTCTGGGATTCCAGGCTTACTTAGCTGGTTACTCCATTTGTTCCACTGTTAGATTCTCAGGGTGTGGCTTATTTGGACAAGGGATAAATAGGTTATTTTTCCCAGTGGTGAATACTTACCTATAATTTCTTTTCCTCTCCACAGCTTTAAAAACAAATAATCAAATCTTTATCCTGATTTTAGTTTCCTTGAGAGAATCTGTTTTGATACGTATGTAGGTAAGGCAGGAAGGAAAGATGATGATTGAAGGCCAAGGTGGGGAAAAATTCTATCCCAGTTGAGCTTTTTAAATTACTTACTGGAACAAATTAGGAATACATTGGTATCAAGTTTCCTTTGATTGAAAACAGGGTCAGGGATAAAATTTCAAAGTTCTCAGAAGAACACAGGAAATAAAATGCTACTAAAAAAAAGTGCAGGCAAACAACAGTGTTTAACCTTCTCGGTTCTAGAAGAGTCCGTGTTAAATCAATATGTTACACTTTTATCCTCCTAGTGATACATGTTAAGTTGTATTCAGACATCCCTCTATAAATAGCAGTGACATATCCCTCATGTACTGCTGGCTGTGGAGCCCGTGGGCTCATCGCTGTTGCCATCCTCCAGCAGCAGATCAGCACGAATATTCCGTGTATTACGGGTTGTATCAGCGACACCAAGGGGGTTGAAATCACATAGTCTGCTAGTCAGCTGTTTACACTAATGTTCATCTGGGATGTTCCGCTGGAACTTGAGGGAAAAGGGAATTGTGCTTTTTAGTTACTGTTTCTGCCGGTGGGTTGCCGAATTTGTGCTGTTTTCCGCTCCAATTGCTGACGTGGAGCACCTACCTTGGAGTGGCTACATCTCACTGCAGCTGCTGCAGAGCTTGCAGTGCTCTCTAAGGCATGGACCACATTTGTTCAGTGTGAATCTTTTTGTAATATCAAGAATTCCTCTGTGGAAAAAAAAGGACAAAATAAGCCTCGCGTCGGCTTCAATGACATTTTAAAATTAGGCGTCTCAGTCAGATTTCTCTATTATATTAAATATGCATGTATGTCAAAATGAAAAGTTTATGTAAAAAACGTTTTTGGATCATCTGGTATTCTCCTTTTTCCTTAAAGTTCACTTCACGGGGAGTGTTGGGAGAAGGGCTGTTGTGGTGTTCTGTTTTTGAAACAGACTGTTCCCAATGTTTGTCTGTTCCCACAGAACCAAAAACCAATTTCTTGATTATCACTGAACTATGGCAATTTTAAGCCTGCTAGGCTATGCAAGCAAAATATTCTGCTTTCTAACTCGATAATTTTCGCCATTGTCTAATGGAAATGTGTGCTCTTTCTGATTGTGCTCTCCCTTTTTCACAAAAAACTCATAAATAGAACAACTAGGTTGTTTTGTTTGTTTCTAAGTTGCTTGCCATATATTCGTTGTGTCAGAGGACAACTCAGGTTGGAACAGACCTTGACAGATCTTGAGACCAAACTTTAGCTCAAAATGGGGACAGTTATAAGGTCAGACAAGGTTATTCAGGATGTTTTCTGGCTGAGTCTTAAACCTCTGAGGACTGAGATTACACAGCCTCTCTCAGCAACCTCTGTCATTGCCTACCTGTCCTTTTAGGGGAAGAAGTGACTGAATAAGCCCTGGTCCTTCAGCCTCCCCTCATAGGGCAAGTCCTCCAGCCTCAGCTGTCCTGGTAGCTGGTACCCAGTTGGGCTTCAGTTTCTTTCAAAAATTTTTAAGGTAATATGCATATTTAAAAAAAAACAAACACCCAAAACATTTTAATTCCACATTTTAAAGTCTTTATAATAAATAACCGTTATGTATTTTTAGTTGATGCCAGTAAATATGAGGATTAATTTTAATTTCCTTTGTTTCGTTTTGGCTTCTAGCAAATTGGTTTTGCAAATTTCTCAGGCATCTCTAGGAAAGCAAACTTCTGGTCTTGTGCAGAAATTTTAAAAAATAAAAAGAAGATCAGAGTAGAAGAAATGGCTCAGACTTGAGATATGATCAAACACACAAGGACTCTTTAGCTTACTTGTGGCTGATACAGACAAAGCAGGAAGAACACAATTGTTCAATGTCTTCAAATAAAAAAATTAGCTGGAATTAAATCCAACTCAGAGGAAGCATTTCAAAAGAAAAATCTCTATCTGTAGCTTCCTGATTTTTAGGTCATTTTGATTTCACACGGCCAAAACTTGATCTTGAAGCAGCTGTTTCCTGAAGGACTTCAGTCCATGAGAAGGATGCTGTCTTAGACACAAAGCACAGCACCCTGAAGACTGCTATGAATAGTTAACTTCATACCTTCTTGCCACCCAGATTTAGCACAATACATCTTTTAATCATATATCATTTTTGTTTCAGCAAAATTAGTCCTACCTCAAGGAGATCAATACAAATCCATCTATAGAATGAAAACCAGGGATAGATAGACAAGCCTAGCCAGAATCACTTGCACTCCAGGAAGGTCCCCAGGTTTTCAGTTAGCCCAGGGACAGAGGAGCCACCTCATTGAGGGAAACTGTGATGTGTTAGGTATTAGCCACTTGTATCTGGTGCATTTCCTGTTAAATAAACCCTTCTTTTAAGGTGGATAATGATCTAGTTTCAGAGACTGAAGAGCTTTTTAATGAGATTTGTCAGGGTGTGAATTCTGAAAGTTTTCAATAATTGCAATATAACTTTCTTGTTCCCTCTTTCTCAGTCTTTATATCATTTGAGAAATGTTTTGCATTTCATCCCCCTGCCCCAAGTTATTTGTTTAGAGACGGGCTGTACAAGCCCATGAAGCATGCATTCTCTTTCTTAATTACCTATGAAACCTGGATATTTACTGGCTTCTAATTTACTTAACTGTGAAATAGAGTTCCAATATCATTTAAGATATGAAATGACAAGTTAAATGCCTCAGAGTCTAAATGCGTTGCATCAATATTCCACAAACAAAAAAATCTTGTATTCTCACCAAAAATTACCCTATTTTCCTTTCCTAAGACCTGCATTTCACTTGTTCGTGCTGTTGGCATTAATTATAACACCACTCCTTAAAAATTTCTTATACCTTTACCCATCCTGTGTTGGATTTGTCTGTGGTTTATGTCAAGCTGCCAAGTTTTCCAGTTATCTGGATCTCTCTGTTTACTTTTAAAGCATTTAACAGAACAGTAGCTTCCTTTTTGTTGTCTGAAACACTGACTGGCTGCCAAGATATTCAGGCCCAGGGATTTGTATTTCTTGACCTTAGCTTTTCCCTAGTTAGTCATGGTAACTGTTTTGTAAACAACTTTTTTTACTCATATGAGACAGACATCTACATTTTCTTCAGATGCTTCTACCATTTCTTTCTCATAATGTACTGTGGCATTCTTTTAATTATGATATAATTAAGCTCTTCTTTTTTCAAGTAAAATTTCTCTATGGTATACCTAATATCAGCTTTTCTCCTGAAGTCATCTATCTTTCTAGAAAGCTTTTTTCCTCTCTCTCTCTCTTTTTTTAACCTACTGTAGCCTTCTATCATTCAAAATAATGTGAGGTACCTAGAACTCCTTCATAAGCTTTTATTACATATTTACTGACTATTATTCAGATATCTTTTTATTGGTTTTTTTTTCAAATTTAATTTAAACTATAAGAACATTTACTCCAGAAGAAAAGTCCTCTCTCAAGCATGAGAATATATTCCATTTGTAGCAGTAGGTGTAATTGATTCATGAACCATTGCAGTTCTAACTCTTAATTTGAGGCTGTTACTTATTTTCTGCCTAAGTTATGCCTTGTTATGTTAAATAGAAAACGAGAGTGAAAGAAACTTCAGCAGATATTTCTAAAACATGCTGGTTTCTCTATTGAGAGAGATCCCAGAAGGGAAGAGGGAAAGCTCCACAATAAGGTGAAAGACCCAAATCAGTGTGTAGCTTTCTACAGAAGGAATAGAAAATGAGAAAGGCTAAAAGGAACAAAACACTAAGAACCCACAAACAGTGTGATTGCCTCAATGACATTTAAAATAGATTTCTGAAGCCTCCCAAATAGGGAATTGAAATGTTACCTTGAATTTTAAGCAGTACGTATTTATGTTGAGGGAACATAATGATCACAATAAAACTGCTTTAATAATGGATTTGTTCCTTAAACTGCCCGAGATAAGCAACAACACGAGTTAATGTTATAAAACTATCGTGTGTTAGTTATAACTATACTGTTACAGAGCTGTTGTTCTGCCTCCTGTTTACTAGAGATGTTAGGTTTGAGTGGCAGTTAGAAGAGAATTGCTTTTTAAAAGAAAGCTAAAATACTGCCTCTCACTCTCTTCCTCCAAAGTTTTAGTGAAGTGGTGCTGATCTTGTAGTTTAACACTGTGAAAAACAGCTTCTTCTGACCTTAAAAAATTTATTTCAAGAGATTATGTTTTAAGCTTTCAAAGCCATAAACTAAGCTTTTTAAATATAGACATCATTTCTAAATAGCAATCATTTGTAAATAACAACAAGGTCTTGACTTTTTAATTTTTTTTTTAAACACTCTAATCAGTGACATAAACTTGCTGCAGACTTCAGTACAGCTAATTTTCTTTGTATAGGTGAAGAATTTGGTCAGCTCTGTTGAAGATGCAAGTCATGCACCATTGTTGGTGTCTAGTGCAGCCTTTTCCATCCTCCAGGTGTGCCTAGCACTACCCAGAAGTAACCATATGTTCTATTAGCTGCTAGTAGCTATTGTTCCAGCAGGAGACATAAAGGTAACTTTAAGTTCCTGGATTTGAGAAAGGCATATAAGTTTAGAGAAATATTGACATTAAACCCAGCAAAAATACAGGAAAAAAATTAAAATAAGTTCCTTGGGGATTTTACAAGGCATTTTTTTGTTTGTTTTCTCCCTGCTGTAATTGAATCTGATTTCTCCTACAAATCTTTTGTGCTTTAACTGATTTATACTTGTAAATCTTGCTCCATAAAGTGTCAGGCAACAATATTGGCTCAGAAATAAATCTGCCAGTTACGTGAATGTCCATAGTATAATCATACACAAGAAGACAGATCTACATTAGTTATAGTTTTGCAAGCATTTAACAATCATCTGGGTTCATATAGAAGCAGACACTCGAGTTTATTCGTTTTCTGTAGTAACATATTTAAAAGTGGAACTACTTGGATTGCCATTCACATACCACCAATCTTAAGAGTCTGACTTGGCATTAGGATGTCTTCAAAGGAGGAGAGTGCACAGTTCATTACTGCCTCTGAATTCATCATTCCTAACACTGCACAGCTTGGGGCATGTCGGACTTCACAAATTAAACAGGCAAGTCTTGATCTGTTCCGGGCTGGTACACCTGCAGCATAAGCACCTGGTGCACAGAAAAGTGCCACCGGGGATTCATTAGGTGGCATTTTCCTTCTGAAGCAGTGCTGATTAACTCCATGCCATGCTAATGAGCTGCTGGAAGCACTATCAGTCAGCAGGACAGGGAATGGGCAGGTAGAGGGGTTTTAAGGATAGTGTGAGCTTCTAGGTTTTGATCAAGTTCTTAGCTTCTTAATTGAGGGGTTATTGATGGGGTTTTTCTTAGGTTTTGGTGTTTGCAGTTTGCTTTTTTCCCCCTCTCTCTGTGGTTCTTCGATATTGTGCTTAAATACTTTTTTTTTTTAAATAATATATTACGCCATTAAAAACAATAAAGTATATAGTACTGAAATACACTAAACCATGTTGTAATGTTCTGTCCTGCTTTTGCCCCTGAGTTAGATTTACTTTGCTACAGGGCATGTCTGCTATTGTACATATTTCAGATTTACTAGGGAGGGAATATTAGAAGGCAAGCCATCCTTAACCTCAAACTATAATTATGGGTGCACGGTGTACACACACAGCCTTCCTCCACAAGTGCTGCAGTCAAGCCCTCTGCTCACTCAGAGCCCCGTGGGCCCTGGAAGGGTTGTGCATTATTGATGTCCATGTTGGTCAGTCTGTTGTGCCAGAGCTACTGGGGGGTTTATTTGCAGTTTTGCAATAAATGTACAGTAATGCTTTCCAAGCCCAGCAAGGAATTAGGCTGATAACACGAGATTGTCCAAAAGAATTACACTCCTTCCCTCAGCTCCCTTTAGCTCCAGCAAAATTTCCAGCCTCTCTTAGTGTTCCTAAGTAGCTACCCATTAACAAGGATGTGTACAATGCTGTCTGTATCTTCTGCTCTGTATTAATGCACAGATAGTGTTGTATAGTGAATATAGAAATACGAAGGTCAGACTTTATAATTAGCTCATCTAAATAGCATTGGCATATATTAGTCATAGAACCATTAATGTTGGAAAAGACCTTTAAATGATCAAGTCCAACCTTTTTCTGAGGACAAAACCAACTTCACTTTGAGGATGACATCAGCTTCCTTTTATATGACACAAGTCTCTGGAGACTCCCAGAAGAGAATTCAAAATTGTTATCTGGTTATACATATATTTAAGTCTGCATTAAAAAGCTGTGTTTTAAACTTAGGAAGGAGTTGATATAATCCTATTTCTGGACTTGAATGAATGCCAAATTGAATTAATTGATATCAAACAGGGGGGCTTTTGCTTTCTTTCAAAAGCAAAGAATTGAATCACATTATAAAAAAATGAAATTAGAGATCTTTTGGTCAATGCCTTGTTCTGATATAAACTCAAAACATCACTGCAGTTTTCCATTCATTACATCTTCTTACCATCTTTGTTTTATGAAGGGTTGATGATATCTGGGATTTACTGATGTGACCAAAGGAAGAATAAAATATTTGGACCTTGAAGAAAATGGTTATTTTGGAGAAATTTGCTTTGAGCTCTGAATTGAAAGAGCATACTTCCTGAACTTCATGTGTAGGGAAGAGGTGAAGGGAACTATTTCTTGTATACTTGTGTGTTTTACTGTTTCTGTTTGGTTGTTTTTATTTTTTAAAGAAGGGTAAGGTGGTGGGAGGGGGGGAGGAAGGGAGTAGGGAAAAAAAACAAAATATAATAAAGTGCACATGATAATCTGCATTAAGATATTATCTAAATTGAAGAAATTAGTTAATTCTGAATGGAAACAGTTTCTTTTCCTATAAACATTCTTAGTGCTAAACATTGAAAACCAGTTAAAACTAAAAAAAAAACCAAAAACCAAACCAACAAAGCAAAACCAAAAAACACACAACAATTCTTATAAAGAGAAGCTATGCAATTCAGGTTACATATCCTTTTTTCCATATTAATTTGAAAGGTAGATGGGGATATGAGTTCAAAATGGGTGTCAATCATCTGTAAAAAGCTACTGTATAATATAAACAAAAATTAAAAATATGGATTCATTGGCTTTGCCTTTGAAGCACCTCAAAAGAAGGGGGTAACGATTGTTACAAATGAGTTTGTGATTTGTAATTTCAGACACACTTGAATACATTTTCTCTTCGGGCAACAGGAGCATTGATTTAACAACTGAAATCAGCGTAGTCCTTGCTGTTGGCTCAGAATAGACCAGAATTTCTTTCTCTGAGCTTATTGGTACATGGATAGTGCAGCACAGGGCTCAGGGATGAGAGATTTCTGAAAAACTGCAGGATTAGGATGAAGGCAGAGAAACTGTATTCATTTTCCAGGGACCCAAACTTGCTGTATTCTGCAGTAATACAATTTCAAGCATAGTATTTTCTTATAAAGTTGCTGTATAAAATGCATGTGAACCAATATTCCTAATGGGAATGATAGAAATGGTAGAGGGATATTCTACTTCCTAAAGAACCTAGTTCTAGTGATATCATTCTATTGAGCTTATTCTGACTAGTGGATCTGTTAATTAGTGTTTTAAAAAAATGACAAGTCTTGTTTTACTTTAATTAGCCTGTTCAAAGGATTTGTTCCTGAAAAGAAACCCATGATACAGACTTGTCTGGATTATTCTTTCTGAATGACACTTGGAATATCAATGCAGAATTAGGGAATTTCTCTACTGCTGCTTCAAGCTCCTCAGTGAGCAACAGCAACTTGGAAAGACATTATTTTGCATAGATTTACCAACGTACAAAGAAAATCTGGTCAAACTTGGCCCAGTGTCACTGAAATGTCAGCCTTGAAATGCCAGAGAACATCATAATGCTACTTTTCGTGTGTCAGTGTTTTCCCATGATCACAACCTTTGCAGGGCTGAAGAGCAAGAAAGACCACAGGAGATAAAGTTAGCAGCTTCTGATTTGGTATTCTGAATGCTCTCTCTTGGTTCAAACGGTGGAATGTGTTGAGAAATCCGCTGTGGAACTGTGGAACCTGCCCAGTTGCCAAGGACAGCTTCCCAGAGCAACAGAGATCCACTGGGTGGTCGTTTGAACAGTGATAAGAGTTTGCTTGACTAACAAAATAACAAAATAGTTAGCTAACAAAGCAAACTATTTTCACTCATCTCGCAAATGTTTGATTTGATTTTGGGCTGTCCAGATAAATACAGTGTTCATTCCTGGAGTGGAAGGGAATTGTTTTATGCACAGAGACCAGATGTAAAGGCGGAAAGATCTACTCTTTGGTTTTCTTTGATGGTTTTTTTATTCCTTCTTTCTACACATATTTTCAGTGCTTACTCTTTCAGCTTTGAGTGTACCCCTGCCCAGAGACATGAGTTCTAAGAGGACCCCTCAGAACATTGAAACCACTACTTGTTACTGAGGAGAACCTGCTGCCAAAATACCTGCATGCAAATATCTCTTAATTGACTTCTCTGCTTCTGTTTAGGTTTGGCATTTGGAGATCTTCGTGGTTTTGCTCTTAGCCAAGGTTTGTGAATCCTTTTGTGTCAGTGACTTGAAGATCACTGGTCAAAATGGGTCAGCTCAGTCATGTGGAGACACTCCATGATCATCCTTGTCTGTATGCTTGCACTGAGCTTAATTTTTGTTTAAATTTTGTTTCTTTTAATTGCTGTCTGGGAACAGAGTTGAATTTGTTCTAGTATTGGTTGAAGGATCCCTCTAAATATGCCTTTTGTTTTTGTAAATCTTCTAATCCTCTGCCACTAGTCTCTGCTGCAGTGAGTTACCAGGCTCTTAAATTCCTTTTGCCTTTTTGCTGGGTGCTCACCAATCAGAAACTTTGATGTGATCTGTTAGATATTGCAACAGAAATGTTCACACAAACCCTTTTTCATAATGTCAACGTGCCATTCCAGTTTTACTGCCCTTATTTCTGTGGAGAAGAGAAAAGAGCTGTTGTGCATTTAGTTAGACCTCTGTCAAACAAGTTTCAGGGTCTTGGTACCTGTAGATCCTTTCTCCAAGAGGGGGATTAAAAGAGCAAACTGCAATTTAAAACCATAACTGCCAGTAATGATATTCAAGGGACTTAAAAAAAGAGTTTTCTCTTTTTAAACAAAACCCCTGTGGGCAGTCCCAAGCATGTAACCAATCTCTTATGGTCTTATCCATCTACTTTTTGTTATGTGAATGTTTTTTGAAGTATGAATCTCTTAAAATGTTCATAGATGCTTGCTGCAGATCATCAAATTCATGTTGATTTAAAAAAAAAAAAAGTGATATAATTTTGATTATAGGGGCACTAGAGCTTCAGTTGCTGTACAGCAACCACAGTGCAGCACAGAAAGAGGCGAGGCAGATATCTTCAGGAACTATTTCAGGAAAGGTATAAAAATCTTAAACACCTGGAGACTTGAATCTCCTCATTCCACATCCCTATCACTTTAGCTGATGTGAGGTATTTCAATAACTTATGCAGCTGACCTAATTTTTCATATAGAGATTATATGAATAAACAAGTTTTGTTACAGTAGTGCTCAAATGTGAGTAATTTCTAGGTATTTATACATCCATAGACAGAATTTTGCATTCTGCTGCTGGACTACTTTCAACCCAGTGTTTTGGTTCATATTTTCTTCCTTAAAAGATATCACAGTCTTGCTTGTAAAGGCCAGTAAACCTCTCAATAAATCCTGAAAATAAATCTTTTCAATTTTAAGGTGTTTGTAAGACCTACTGACTCCTTAACAGTGGATTGTTTGTATTAAAGGAAATGTTTTAATGAGGTTTTAATACATGTATGAACATACAAATTAATATTGTATGTTGCAGAGATGTAAAATCTTATTAGGAACAAATTCTAAAATTTCATCCTAAAATGAAAAATTTAAAAACAAAAATTTTACTGCTATTAATGGAAGAGTGGCTGTGCTGTGTGCAGTATTTCCTGCTTTCCTGTGGAGTATATTCTCCACATATACCTCACTAAATATATCCATTTAAGGGATTTCTAAGAACCTCATCACCACAATATTAAAATGCCAAACTTTTTCCTAATAGGTGTCATGAAATACACATGGTAGGAATATTATTTCACGTGGAAGTTGTGAAATAAAAAGAAAAACTATTTTTAGTACTTTCTAATATATTTTTCTGGTTTTATGTTCACAATTAATTTACCATTCCACTGTTAAGAAATATGTTCTCAGTGAAGAAACAAAATAAAATTCTTAACAATTTTCAAATTTTTAATTTTTTTTTTTTAGTGGATGTAAAAGGTTTTTATGAGAGTGACATTTGTGTGCAAAGCAAACGGGTCAATGCACCTGATATTCAGTACAGGTGTGTAACAACATGCAATATTTAGTGTGTTTAAAATTGACAGGGGATTTCCATGCTAAATTTAGACCTAGAAAACTCAGCAAAAGTAGAGCAGCTTTAGTTGTTAAGCATTAATCAAGTGTCTCCATAGTGACAGGTCAGTACTGGAAGTGCTAATTCATGGGGGAGAATTAGTTGTTGTTTCATGGGGGGAAGAATACACAGTGGAGGCAAAGTAGACAGAACTCCTTTGCATCACAAACCTTTTTCTTGGGGATAGGAAAATGGAAAAAACTGAGGAACATTGGATCATGAAAGTGAATTGTAACATTTAAGTGTTTGGCTGACATATAATGGAATAATATCATAAGTTAATCAGTGATTACATGAAACAGTCCTGAAAATTTCACTGTCCTTGAAGGGTTTGGAAAAGAGATGAGGGCAAAGCATAACACCCATTCATCTGCTTCACAGTGCAAACTCCCTGAATGCTCGTACCAAAGCTGTGTGAAAGTAGTGTTCACTTCTCCAAACCTTTACATAAGCTCAAAAAGAATAACCTGAAACATCACAACAATATTTTAGAAATAAAATCAGCCTGGTGTGCCTAAAAACTACTTTTTGTCTTTATGTGTGGTACTTAAGGTTACTGTATGTGCCATAGCCAGTTGTTGTTTCCTGCAGAGTTCACGAGCACAGAGTTGTCTTCTATATGGTTTTTTTATTGGCAGACATGTCTGGAGAAGGAAGGCCTTGCTTGACATTTTCTCTTCCCTTGCTACTGGTCTTGGACTTCATTTTTCCAAAGTTTGCTGTCTGATCTGAACTGTTGCTAATTCCAGGTCAGTTTGTGCCAACATCTGTAACTGTCAGTGAATAAGAGTAACAGATTTGGGTGTGAATTTGTTATGACTGAATATATGCAGCTGATTCCAGTTCACCACGTTGATGTATTTCCCTTTCATATATTTATGAAATATAAAATTACTAAAAAAAAAAAAAGTCTTGTGATCTACTACCAACTGATTAGTAATCCCATCTTGGTGAAAAAAGGATCCATTTTAGACCAAATGTATTATTTAATGGAAAAAAGTGGGTCAAAGACTGATGTTTTTGATAGACAATTCCTTAGTGACAAGTCCCAACTGAAGAATTTGCATTTGAGACCGTTGCTTGATGAATAGGCATTTTTAACAAGGAAAAAGTTTTCCTTTTGTCAGGTTTTTCACTTTCATTTCAATGGACACGTGCATGTCATAATTTAGTGGTGTTTCATTGACTTATTTCCTCCATAAATCCTGAGTGAAGTTACAGATCTGTGTGGTGCTAACAGCAGTTCAGCTGGGAGGGACACGTAGTCCTTTCCAGGGAAAGGAAACTGTCCTTAAAAAATATGGAAACAAGTGGCCAATGGCTATTACACTGTCATAGCAACATGTGGTTTAAATTCACAGATAAATGCATAAAGTCAGATGACTCAAAACTCACCAGGTATTTAAATTTTGAAATGCATAATCATAGGAGTGAGTTAACCTGCACAATTAGATTTTTTGTCCCTGGAGAGGAGAAGACTTGGAAGGACCTCATCACAATTTCCTGGTCCTTCCTAGTACTTAAAAGGCACAAACAAAAGATGATGGAGTCTCTCTCTTCCCAAGAAGTTACATGGAGAAGACAAGGAGTGACATGTATAAGTTGCACTGTGACAGGGTCTATCTCAATACAGAAAATAAAATTTTTAAAGTAGGAACAGACATCCAATGGAACAACCACTTCAGGGACATGGTAGAATTCCCATTGCTGGAGGTTTTCAAGCTGCAGATGGGCAGGCTGCTGGATAATCTGCATTCTTTTTCCCATGAGAGGTTGGACCAGAGGATTTTTTGAGGCCACTGTCAACCTAGACTGTTTTATGATAAGTAAGAGACAGAAAAAAAGGACTGATTCCCAAACTAGTCTGCTTCTTTGTTGTGTTCATGTGGGGGTAGTTTCCTTATACAAAAATAAATATTTGGTAAGACAACTTATTATTCTTCAAATGTTTGGGATATTCATTACACTCTGTGTAGTGAGCTGGAAAATTTTGACTTTAAGAAGAATTACGCTGGCAAAAAATAAACCCTAAAAAAAGAAAAAAAACTTAAATTTTTTGAGGAAGTTCTATAAATTGGGAAATCAAATATGAGAATGAGAGGAGAAATTGTCAGTATTCAATTGAAGTAGGCAAAGGCATGAAATGCAGTTTAGTTTTTAACTTGTTTCCCTTGCCTTTACTGTTAAACCAAAGAACAATAAGTGGGGAATTAATGTAATACAAAGAATTTTATATTAATATATATAACTCACTATCATAGAAATTTCAGTCAGAAAGTAACCTCTAAGTGTGGTGATTTTGTTAAATCATTTCTGTATACAAGATACTCCGATGTAATCCAACATGTTTTCACTGAAAACCTTTTGATAACTCCACTTCTTATGTGTGTGTTCCCACAGGACTCTTAAATAAAGCTGATGGGAAGACTGTAAAAAGTAGTAACCCTGTCAGTACAACTGATGGGCCATCTACTTCTCTAATCAACAGGTAGTTTTATTGTAGGGGGAAAAAAACCAACCAAACCAAATCAAACGAAAACCTTGTGACTCTAGAATAAAAATATAAAAAAATAATTGCGCATTTTATGGCACAAAAACCTAATAGGTACTCACCCAGGCCCCTCTGCTTTCATATACCTCAAATATAAGGATTTTCTCACAGTCTGTCTGCACTGTTATGTGGTATAACCCCGTGCCCCTAGTCTGTTTTCACCACTGAGTTTTCCCATCAAACTGAAATCCATTTATAGTCCATAAATTACAGAAGAAGGGCTGGTGTATGCTCTTTTCCCAGACTTTGTTTCTGGGGCCGGTGGGGATACCTGAGAAACAAATACAGCTATTAAATGTTTTTATTCAAGACATGGTTATGCCATCTTAAAGTTTTCTCTCGAGGAAAAAAAATACCACTTAGAGGTCATTTACTGTCTGAAGAGTGTGTGATGGTAAGTGCAATCCTTAATGCATAATTTTTCCTCTTAAGCTCAGTTGAGTTCTAAGCAATTTTCTCTCTCTGCTCTGTAAAACTGAATACAGTACGAGTATGATACAAATATGTATCTTAATCCAAAATATGTACATGCTGTCTGGTCTTAGTCTTAGTGCTAGGCCAAATATTTTAAATAATTGATATGGCATTTACATGCAAAGTCCTAGAACAAGAACCTTCAGGTTTTGAAGTCAAACACTGAAGTTAGAAAGAAGCCACAACTTAGGTTGCCATTCTCTTGTGGTGTTGTCTTTGTGTAAGCATTGCTGTGGTCATTCATTGCATAATCATTTAGTGTAAACCTCCTTATGAAAATTTAGCATTCATCACCACACAGGGGAGAAAGCATTTGCTGAATGGGGAACTACTGAATGATTCTTCATTGTGTTCATCATTAAGTAGTGGTTCTGTATCAAAATGCTGCAACTGATACAGAATTATTAATTTCCCTCAAGGGGTTTCTTTGGTATTTATCAACAAAATCTGAAGGATTCATAGTATTTTATGAAATTGGATGAACAACAGCATGTTAGGTTAAGTGACTGCTTTTGCATTTAATTTAGAGTGGAGTATCACAAACTTTCTCTTTACCTGATTCCTCTGAAACTAAGTTTGCTAGACATTGTATATAATCAACATTTTTATTACTTGCATTCTGGGCAGCTTTCTTATTTTGGAAAATGATTTAATAGATAAATGAGAAGGTATTTAAATGATCATTGGTATATCTGGCACTGTGACTGCTGAGACCTGAAAGAGTATTGTTCTGGAATTTCACATTGCTTTTAGTTACATTGATAAATAACTAGGGAAAAAAAAGTATAATATATTCCCAGCAACCCTTTTAATCTTTGTAGTTATTTAGGTTGCTTCTTCTGCTTTTTGTAAAATCTATACAATTGATTGATACTTGCTTTCTAAGCATGAAGATTTAGAATATCTTTTGCTGTAACTTGTTTGAACTTTCATCCAACTTTATGAACATACTGCAAAACCAAACACATCCTAGTGTCTGGGTTTCTTTAGGATTGCTCAGATTAATATATAAGTGTCCCAACATAAACACAGACAGAGGTATAACTGTTGTGAGTAAGCTGGTTATATTTAAAGACATTTCATCATTGTTTTCTTTCCTTAAAATCATAATTTTATTGAAATAAGGCATAACAGGCAATGACTTAGAAATCTGATTCTCTAGATACTAATGCATTCAAAATGACAAACCAGCATAAATGTTGCTGGCTGCTGTGTCTCACAGTGGTGTAATCCTACTGATGCTCACATTCCAGCAGCCCAGCCAGGTTTCATTCACCTCATTGCTCTTTCCCTGCCCCACAGTCCCCGGTGCCTTCTGCCCATGTCACCATCCTCTCTCCTATACTTTGTTTTCACATCTCCTGTTATAATTGCATCTGAGAAAAACTTCTGTACGCAACGTGCTCTTATGATAATGTCATTAATAGAACCTTTTTCCCTTCCCTGCCCTCTCCAGGACTGTGGTTGTGTGACTGCTTGTTATTTACGGTGTGCACGCACCGAACACCAGCAGCGAGGATGAACCTCATCTCCTCGTTCCTCGCTGTACATTTGCCAGCGAGTGGATGGGCTTAATTGTGGTTTTATCTAAGCTAATAAAGCTGTGCCAGGTTGTTAGACATGGAAGACTGCTTAATGCCAGTTTTGTCCCCACCAAGGGTCTCTGAAGACCCCGTTGCCTGGAAACACCGAGGCCAGGGTACCTCAGCGGGCATCAGCAGGGGCCGAGTGTTTGCAGGGGAGCTCTCGTGATCTGGAATTGCTCAGAGAAGTTGGTGATGCTCTGAGGTTCCTTTTCCATCAGGGAAAGGTGGCTTTTCATTTTTATTTTTTTATTTTTTTTTCTTTTTGTTCTTTATTTCTTTCTAAAGTTCCTTTTCCTTCCTTTCTCCCTTGTTCTTTCATATCTGTGATGCACTTGTCACAGTCCCGATGTTTTATGAATGCCCTTTTAGGACTGATTAATTTATTTCTTTTGTCTGTTAATGTATGCAGTGTATAAATTTAACAGGCATCCTATTAAAATCCCTTAAAGTGAAATTGTTTGACTGTATATTTGAACTTTATTTGGTATGCCAAATACATTTTAAAAAATGCATGAATCTGAATGAATTCTTCCCGCTTGACCAAGTGTGATTTCCTGCTGAAATGTGAATACTGTATACTGGAGCCATCCACAGATTCTTTTGACAGCTTGAGTACATTTCCAGATGGTGTGTAATCACCATTCCTTTTTAAATCTGTTTTTATAATGGTGATAATTAAGAATTATTTTCTAGGACTGAATAGTCTGTAACACCCAAATTGAAAATGGTCAAGAAAGTAGTTGGCAACAAAGGGCTGAGCTAAAATTTATTTCAGTATAATAGGACCATGATTGCACCCTACTTTTAAATGAAATGGTACTGTGCTAATTGTTGCACATGGGAACAAAATAGTTCAGTTTTTTGTGTTTTCTATGACAGAGAAAGGAGGCAGAAATAATATTTTTTTGGTTTGGTAGATTTTGGATCCGATCAAGCTCACTACCTGTAAAATACAACTTTCAGCAGTAGAACCTATTTATACACACACCACTGTGCATGCAAAGGTATGTAAAATAACTAAGATTAATAGTCAGATTCTTCTGAAAATGAAATACATGACTACAGGCTCAATCCATGTGCAAGATGAGTGACTGAACTTTGTTTTTCTCATGCTTTGTAAGTATTTATGCCAAACATCATATTTATTCAGAATCACAGTTATTAGCTATATAGCTGTAATTAGCCACTGCATTTAATTGCACACCATTATTTCCATGTATTTACCTAATTAAAGTAGTTAGCTTGTATGCATAAAACTGTAATGAGTAATTATTATACTGTGGAATGGCTGTCTGCTCTTGTCTGAAATCACTGCCATTGTTGGTTTTCAGCAGCAAGCCTTGTGCACAGTAACTTTTCTCCTTGCAGTTGAGGAAGAAACTTCAATAATTCAAAATGCTTCGCTTTAATCCTAGGTAGACCTGAGGCAGTGGTAGAAGGAGGAAGATGACTTAAAAAATCTGATTTTTACTCTGGATAGTTTAATAATTTCAACATGACTAATTATTTTTATCCAGGAACTGCTAATTTAACAGGTATAGTATCTTTCCAGTGACCTTTGCAATCTTTGTAGTTGTGGGGGTTGTTTCTTCTGCTTTTCATAAAATGTATAAAATCTCATTGACTGATACTTGCTTCCTAGGTATTTATTTTAAGAATCATCCACTCTAAATGGGTTGGATGGATTGTACTATATCATGCTGTTCTCTGGTTAGACAAATATATAGAAGTAATATTGATGCATGTAATCTCCTGGTCAAACTGTGACTGCTGCTGCAGTGTTCAAATTGCCCAATAAACCCAGAAAAGCCAGGAAAATTCAGTCATGCAAAACCAAACATGACTGAAACATAGCTCAACTGGAGCAAGCACTTTGAAGGAAAAAGTAGGGCTTTTTGGTTCTTTTGGAACTGATAATTTAGCTCTGGTGTCAAAGGAATCTGTAGGTAATTTGTATGTCCATTTCCGAATGCTTAATTAACAAATGTATGCATTAGCAATATGTATAGCCCATTTCCAGGAAAAGGCATTGCCTTGCCATAGGTCTACTTTGCTTGTGCTGCAAAAGAAATATATCTGATAATTTTTACTGGGAAATGGCTTATACATTGATCTGATATACACACACCATTGATCTTCGAGACGCCTTAATGGGATTAAACGGAAAATACATTTATTATTTATAAGACTGAAAAATTCCACAGAGGAGGGAGGACCTGAGCTGTTTTAAAAGGAAAAAAAGTATAAATCTGGCTTGAGTGGAACTGTTAATGAAAAGCCTAAAAGGCAAGGGATGAGCATAACTGCTTTGGGTGCCTGGTTTTTGGAATGGTTTTATTTATTGCATCCTCTGCACGGTTAGAAAATTAGTAGGAGCCAAAAAAAGAGGGTTAAGGTAAAAAAGCGTTTGAGGCAGTAATGTTCACTAAGTGCACTTGTATTTCCTCCTGCTAAATTAGAGTTTTATGCTTTGCCAATATATGTTCACAGTTACTGCACTTTCTCCAGTAGGATCACAAGTGGAATGGATGGGCTGCTCTTGCCCATCAATTGGTTTTTTCCAGGCTGAACTGTGGGAGAAATGTGGGAGAAGGAGGAAAGAGGAAGCAAAGAGTAAGGGGTAGAAAGGGCATTGTCTTCAGCAGGGAGTTTCTAGAAATATTCTGCCTATTGTCATTCCTCAAGGTCTGCTCCAGTTTAAATAGTTATCAAAACAAGCTAAGAGTACTCATTGTGAACCAAACAGTGCTTTTGGCATAATAAATATAAATTCATTCCAGAGTTACTTTTCAAATACCTTTGTCTTTTTGTAGAATTTATCTGGTGTAAGTTATTTTGTTCACTTTCTTTGTTGGAGAGTTTTAAGCCTTCTGTTCACTAGACCTCAATCCACTGTAAAGGGCAAGAACACTGCTTAGGAAAGACCCACAAAGAAATAGAAGCCAACAGTCTGGAGCGTGCCTGAAATCCATAGATAAGAAAATAATCCTATTTATCTGATTGCATAAATATAAGTATTATATTGATATAATGTAAATCTATTTATATAATATAACTAAAATAGAGATATATAAAATATACTATAAACATAATAAATAAATATAGCTTTGGAATCTAAAATGCTTTCATCAGTTAACATCAAGCATTGAATTTTACATGATAACTGATGTGAAGTATGAAGAAGTACCTCTTCCAGTATGAAGAAAAGCCTAACTTCAGTCTCTCAAATTTCCTTTTAACTAAGTTCTGCTTTAAGGAAGATTAACAGTTGCAGACATGTTTGTTTAGAGGCGCTAGAATACAAGATACATGAACACTGTATTTTTAAAGGAGGACATATATTAAATGAAATTACCTTTCAAAACTGTACTTATCTTTTCAGTCTCAAACACTGAAATTACTTGAGCAAGCATAATTTATTCTGTTGATGGCTGTGTACACAAGATGATCTGTAGATTGCAGCATCACCCAACCTCTTTCCTTTTTCTAGCTCAGCATAATACTCTGTGCTATGTCTAAAAGCGAGTGTGTTTACAAAGTGTTTTGTTTTCCCCGAAGTTAATGTGAGTTCAGCAGTGGGTGACCTGAGCTTAGTGCATTAGTAAGTTGTACTGATAAAGCACAAAATATTCTTGAACTCTGAAAGGCTTTGCAACCAGAACTATCATGAGAAGATTTCTTTTCTGACATTCAGTTCCATTTTTTAACCATCTTGACCTTGGGCTCTTCAGGTTGAGCATGTCTGGTGAATGGTAAGAACTTGAGTTGGACTCAGTGATCCTTGTGGGTCCCTTCCAACTCAGGATATTCTGTGATTCTCTTTCATTTCACCCTTCCCCCCAAGAAGGAAAGAAATTACTTATTATGGGGTATTTTTAATACCTGAGCATGTTTTCATTGTCATGCTTCGTGTGTGTTACAGGGCCTCCAATCCACTCAGGACATTTTCTTACATTAACGAGTAAATATTGATGATTGGATGTTTTTAATGATGGCAAATAGGGTTTATTTCCTTTTCCAAGCTGAGGGTAGAAGGTATATGTTGAAATTATGTTAATTATGTATTGCACATAGGCATGGAGTGTTTTGTATAATCAATTAAGGCATGGGAGAAATTATGTCATTTATAATTACATCTTGGAAGATATGTGTAAATAATGAATGCTATAGGAATGTTGTCAGTGGTTAGCTCTATTTCTGAATATTAACACTCTGAAGATTAATTTTCAAGTATTTACTAATCCTTTAAAGAACATAAGAGAAAATGCTTTCAAAATAAACTATTGATCATAAGAAACAAACGAGCAAACAAACCTTTGCATTGACACATTGAGAAACGTATAAATTTGTGCACAACCCTTAGCTGATAATCTATGGTCTTTCACAGTAGCTTACTTAGAGTGCAAAATTAAATAGAATTTAAGTCCTTTATTAAAACCAAAATGCCTACTATATCATTGAGTCTGCCAAATTGGTATAAAAGCTCCCTCAATTCAGTAGATTTTGTGTTAAAATTGAATTTGCCAAAATTGAGCCCTGAATAAATTAGTCTGCCTAACCTTGTCTCTGCTTTAGCTGTATGTGTGATCTATGACTGGTATATTTAAAAGAAAAAAAAAATCACATTGTCATCTAAATATTCAAGCTCTGATCCTGAACAGACCTATGAATAAGCTTAATTTTAGCAACATGAGAGACCCAATGGCCCTTTAGTTGTCTAATGAGGTGCTCAAAAATAAGCAAACATGCGTAATAATCTTTGTTAGAAACTGGGCACAAGGAAGTCATAGAAATGGCAGTCATGTCCAAGAGAGCTAAGCATCTTTTCAAATTGCTGTAACAGAAAGGGTAAATTTAGCAGAAAACAAATTAAAGTCATGATTGAGGAATAGCTGCAGAGTTAATTAGCTTGTTTTTAAAGTGTATATATATCAGAAAACATTTTCAATGTCATCTTACAGAAGAAAATATGAATATAGAAAGAAATTGGCTAGTGAATGGGGTTTTTAGAGAGTTTTTTAGGGTTTTAAATCAAAGAGGGACACATTGTTCCATAAATTTTAGGAATTTTTGGAAAGAATGCTTGTGTAAGAAAAATGCTCCCAAAACTTACAGTGGATGCATGATGAACTTTACAGAGATTTGTAAGTAAATCTGTTAATTAGTCTGTATAGAAATTAATCTGAAAATATGTTTATGAAACTCTAGTACGTGTATCATATTCTCTTTTGTCATATATGATTCTCCTAATGGATTAATAGACACTTTTCACTCCCTATGTGGTTGAGATTAAAGTCTTGTGAATAGACCACAATGGAAAGCGTAAGCTGCTAATCAAGATAATTTATTTGCAGCTGTACTTAACTGTGGAAGATTTACACAGGCCATGGGAAGGGTCAAACCAATACCTTTATTACTTTTAAAGTGGGTCCTTTGTGGCCTCAGGGATAACTGGAGTGATCACTACTGCTGTGCTGTGTTTGTATTTATGGGTACAATTTCTAAGCCCCAGCTGTGGTGGTGGCAGTGAGTCTGCAGGCAGACAGTGTGTAACAGTGTCCCTGGGAGCTGTGGCAGCAAACTGCACAGCCTGTCCTTTCCCGATGTGTGCAAGGATGCACGGGCTTTCCTGGCAATACAGGTGGAAAAATCCTTTCTGCCGTGGCCCTGCTGAATACTGAAGCAAGTGGGCAAGTTTCCTCCTCAGGGTTTTCTCGTCCTGTATTTCTCTCTCCCTGCTCAAAAAAAACCAAACAACCCAACAACCAATCCCCCCAAACCAACAAATCGTGCCTCGTTATGCTGTAAGTCTGTTGCAAATTAAGGGGCAGATCTAAATAATGCTGGTCCCTGGCTTAATTAGTTGGTGCCCTGTGGTGGGTTGACCTTGGCTGAACACCGGGTGCCCGCTGAGCTGCTCCATCACCCCCCTTCCCAGCTGGGCAAGGCAGAGAAAGTAAGAGAGAAAACGACTCTTGGATTGAGATAAGGCAATTTACTTAAGCAAAAGCAGAAGTTTGCACGTGTACAAGCAAAGAGAAAATATACAGGTTTATGATCTACTTCCTGGGAAGCAGGGCGTCAGCACACAGAGGGGTTGCCCTGGAAGGCAAACATCCTAAATAGCAAGTGCACTCCCTTCTTTCTCCTTTCCTTAGCTTTTACATCTGATCTGACATTATATGGTATGGAGCCTGTGGAGAACTGTTGCCCATGGGATGAGCTCATGTTGGAGAAGTTTGTGGAACGTTGTCTCTTTTGGGAGGAACCCCGTGGTGGAGCAGGTGAAGGACTTCCCTCTCTGAGCAGCGGCAGAAACAACCTGTGATGAACTGATCACAACCCTCATTCCCCATCTCCCTGCACCACTGGAGGAGAAGAGGTAGGGCTAGGGGAAGGTGGTTTTAAGATTTATTTTACTTCTCATTATCCTCCTCTGATTTTGCAAGTAATAAATTCATCAGTTAATATCCCCAATTCGAGTCTCTTTTGCCCGTGATAGTATTTGGTGAATGATCTTCCCCAGTCCTTATCTCAACCCTTTGCTATATTTTCTCTCCCCTGTCCACTTGCAGAGGGGAGCAATAGAGCAGCTTTGGTGGGTGTCTGGCATCCAAACAGGGGCAACCCACTACAGTCTTTTTGGTGCTGAAACGTGGGATCATGAGGGTTTTGAGATAAGGATTGGGAGAGGTAACGGGCAAAACAAGTACTGAACAATGACAGAGAGTGGAACAATCATGGGGAATTTTTGTTGTAAGTGTATAATTGTAATTTTCTCTCACCTGTCCACTTACTGTGGGGAGTGATAGAGCGGCTTTGGTGGCTGCCTGGCATCCAGCCAGGGTCAGCCCACTACACCCCTGTTGATAGGTGAAGACTGCCCCACTTTAGCAGGGTGAGGAGTCAGTCAGTGAGTCTTTGCACTGCTGACAGACTAGACAAATATCCTTAAACCTGCTCACTCTGTGTACACAGCTGGGTGATGGGAACTCCTTCCATCAGTCCTGGTGGCGTGGCATGGCGTTGGCTCCACCACCAGGCTCTCCCTTCTGTAGCAAAGGACTTCCCTGCACCAGGAGGCAAGAGGAGGGTCCCCTGACAGCAATGTCAGTGCTCTCCTTCACTGCATGAACCTGACAAACCGAAGGATGGGGTTGTCTCCCTTCCAGTGTCTAGGAGGGCAGCATCTCAAGCCTGCTTAAGAATGAACCATCTGCCTGGAAATACCACCTTCTGGGAGAGCCCTATTTAGTGTTCATAGATGTTTTTAACTTTTACGCAGCTAATTAAATGGTCAGACCCAAACTGCCTAAATTGGGTTATTTTTAGCATTTAAATACCACGGATGATACGATTATGCTACAGACAATCATTAAAACTAATCTGAAATATAAAGTAACTTTTTAGAAAAATTCCAACATTTCTTTTATGTAGAAGAGATGATATTATAGCTATAAGAATAAAAGGAGAAAGTATTTCAGATATAAATTAAACTAGTACAAACTGACAAACATTCAAAGCACTAGGCCATGTTTGTGTCTAGCGTGCAGTAACTATAGAGAAAAGGTGGCTCAGCATCCTAATTATCTATTTTTATACCCTAACTTGAATTTTCTTGTAGTATTACCCAAGTTTTGAATTTCATAAGATCTTTGCCCCTAAAAAAGGCTAGAACAATTGAACCATTGTTCTCTAGTAAGTTTAAGACATGTCTTCCATTCAGAGACAAACCCAACTGATGTCTGTTTAAATAAGCATCAATATACAGCACTTCATTTACTGTTCTAACTCAAGATTGTTTTCAATGCTGATTCTGCCTGATGAATAGAGGCAGGCAACTGTTTCTACACTCCCAACCTTCTTAAAATGTAGGTAAAAAAATTCAGCCTACACGTCACTTAATATTTCAGATCATACAGCAGTAAGCAGTAAATAATTTAACTTCTGTATGCATTTACCCATTCTAGTTTTCTTTGAGTTTGTTACTGTGTTCTTGTCTTCTACATTCTAATTATCTATTCTGTGCAGATGCTCTGCAAAGTCATGAACATGCATACCATCTGCATAGGCCTTCATTTCCAAGAGCAAACTACTCCCAAGACTAGTTCTGATCAATTGATGGATTGATAACTGGTTTGCTGATCTGTGCCGTCTAAAATGTGCATCGCAGAGATTCTCTTTTTTTTGCAGTTAATAAAGGGAAAGGTTGTAACAAAGACCATACACAAATATTACTCTATTTTCCTGCAACATGCTTGTTACTGCTGCAGCTGTTCACCTTCCTGCTTGAACTTTTAAACAGCCTCAACAGTACCAGTAAATCAACCTTCATCAACTTGGAGTCACTAACTTAGGAAATGGTATGATAGTGACTGATTTGGTTATCCCCCCTCATCACAAATGTCAGGTGATAGGAGTGAGGAGAAGGAAATGGAAGATCATAGGGATTTAGCTCATATTGTGTAGCTATACATGTAACTTGGGAGTGGCTGCAAAGTTTTGTTGAGCTGCATTCCCATCCCTTCTGACCCTAATCATGTGGTGTTTACCACAATTCAGACAGTGATTCAAAGTTCATAGAAGTCTTAACATTACAAAAGGACTTCCATAATCAGGGTTGACTACAGTAACTAGTTCTGAACAGGAAAATGCTGCAAGACTAGTGAGAAACGTTCCCCTTTCTTTTGCTAACCACAAAACAAAAGGGGGAAATGGTGCTGTAATACCTTAACTCTGTTTTACTGCTGTGGGGGGAACACACACACAGAAACACACTTGTGTATTTTTAGTGAGATTAAGGAAAAATTTTGTCTGCATACATATTAATCATTTTATTAAGAGTCTCTCTAAACACAGAGGAAAAACGTATCCAGCATGAGGATTTTGCAAATTATTTCTCAAGTGGGCATGTGGAATTCTTCAGGTGGCCTCTGATTAATTCTGTTGCCACCTGAGGTTTTGCATGTTTTTGTGTCCTTTGCATGTTTTTGGTTTGTTTACTTTAGCATTTTCTAATTATTTCTTTCCTTAGCATTTTGTGTATTTGTATTGCATTTATAATGTCTGGTGACTAAAGCTAGGGAGCCAAAGTGGAAAAAAACAGCTGTGGATCTCTAGTAAGTTCTACAGAAACTTTACTGGGAAATAGTTTTCAGTGATCTCTTTTGTCATCATCATGAAAGCTTGTATGAAGTGCATGTTTTAGTGCAATGTTTGTATCTTGAGTAATTACTACAGATAGTTGCTTTTTGGTTTGGTTTTTTTTTTCTCCTCTTTTTGCTTCAATCAGCAGACACTTTAAATTTTCATATAGCATGGTAACTGCCCGAGCTGATTAGTGTGAAATTTGGCTTGCACTGATGAGCCAGATGAGAAAGGAATACAAAGTAAGTTTTATTTCTTATATTACAGTTATAATCCTTTCCTACTGTAGATGTTCAGATGCTCTTTAACATGAAAAAATCAATAACCATCAGAATATGAGTTTAACAGAGGCCAATTTCATTTAATGACAATCTTATTTTGAGTTAATGTTTTGTTTTCAAGAAAAAGAACAGTTTGTAGACAGGGAATTGATGTTTTGGATCAGAACACAGGTTTCTTTGTGTTCACAGATAATAAGGACCCTGGCCTGGGATGTAGGAAGTAAAGATCTGAGTCCTGCTAATCTGAGCCAAAATAGTGGGTTAGGTATAGATTCCTCTGAATTATTCATAGAGCCTGGATTGGAGTCTCTTGCAGGCCAGACCAGTCCTTTAATTTGTAGACTAGGCAAGTCTGTCTTTTCTTCTGAATATGAAACTTTGTAATAAAGCATGTTGGCCTTAGTGCCAAAAGCTGGAATGTTTCTGATTAGGTAGAATGGCTGCTTTCAAAATAGTGTTTAGGTTTCTCTGTGCCCAAATGACCCTTGTGTGAGGACACCTCCTCAGCTTAGAGCAACCATTTGAGCTGGTTTAGAGCCTCTGAGGGAAATGCTTAACTTCACTAGAACTGGCTGAAGTACAGTTTAACTTGCAATCTCTGTCCCCAAGGATAGGCATATGGATTAGCAGTATGGTTGTCTCTGACAGATGCCTGACTCAGAGGAAAGATTTATTAGTTGTTAGACACAGATTCCATGTCGTAGGATTTATTAGTTTGTATACAGTCTCCTTTGTTCATAAAGAGTTACCTAAGGGACGATGGCCAAATGGAATATCTGTAATGGACTGGGCTGGAATCCATGTGGTATCTGCTGCACAAAAGCCTGACAGGCCTTGTAAAACCAGCCCCTAATTTTGGTGTTAACTGAAGTATCTATTGACAAGCTAGTTGGCTTTCATTTTGAGGGATAAGCTTAGGAGTTCATTGATTGGCAAGGAGCTGTATAAGGCTGGTCACTAAAAAGAAATTTTTTATTGCAGAAAACTAATGAAGGGGAAATTCTATTGTCCTGTTTTTTAATGAGTGAAATGGTCTTAGAAAAATACCTCTGTTTTAATTTTCTGGATATCAGGGCAGTCAGACCCTGCTTGTTTTAAAAGCCCCACCTGCAATATAAGTGATTATTATTAATCCATGCATCATTCCTTGCAGGAAGCCCTGCAATTCAGGAACTTCCATTTAATTAATTACTGAAGTCCTTCCTAGAAGTGTTCTTAACAATTTTGTGTTCAGTGTTGCTACAGTATGGACTATGCAGTTAGCAACGCTGCTGATCTGCATTCAGCTCCTATTATTTAGGTGCTTTTGCTCATAAAAGACTGATGTCAAGAGACAAAACATCAGAGACAAAGACCACAGAGGTTTTCAGAAAGGGACAACTCCTGGTAGTTATCCAGTGAGTACCGGGGAGAAGAGAGTTCATTTTCCACAGGATTGGGAGCAATTGGAAAATCTGTGTTTGCTTTGCACTCAGCTGCTGGTGGGCCCCAGAGCAGCACGGGAGCATAATTAACCTGTGGATAATAAGGGAGGGGGAAGGAGTGAAGAACATGGAGTAACCAGTTTGCATCGGTTCTATTGAGCATTTAAGTTCTTCATTGTGGGAGTGGAGGGAAATCAACCTTCAGTGTTCAAAATTGGTCGTGAACGAGTTTTACAGGGAAAAAAATTGTATTTACCACTGTGTTGCCAGTAATATAAGCAACCACAAAATAAAAAACAGTGGCCACAAGGGACAGTCAAATCTCTATTAATATAACAAAAGCAATATTTTTTTTCCTATGAATTTATGTGTGAATATTTTCCAGGCTGAGAATTGTTCAGTGAAGAAACTCCCAGGTAATTTTCAAAGGTTGAAGACAGCAGAATTTCAAGATCTTCTAGTTGCTGAAGGCCTTGAGCAGATGTTCTCCATTCCATAGTGTGTCCATTTCTTGTCCCCCTCCTCCTCTTCTCCGGTTACATCAGTAATGGATTAAGCAATTAGGACAAACCCCCGAAAATATGCATTCAGTAATCAGTTTCAGATTATTCACTCAGCTTTAATAAAAAGTCAGCCTTTTAATGTCAGCCTCTGCTTGTAGATAAATAGCTCTCGCTGTGAATCAGCCTTGTATGGCTGTGAACCAAATGGTCAGTGAATTCAAATGCTGAGGAGATGACCCCGCTGTAATGATTCCACCTACACTGAAAACCAAATTGATTTATGAAGAGGAATAAATTGGCTTAACAGTGGACGTGATATGAAGAGTAAACTGGCGTTATTTTCCATTATTCGTTTGAAACTATCGATGCAATTAAATATCACTTACTTTTCTCTCCCCTGCCAGAAAACACTGTATAAGACATAGAAACAAAAATAATCATAGTCTGGTAGATGAGCTGAAAGTTCTTCCCTCGTTATACTCTCAGCATTATTTGGATCACAATGCATGTTTGCCACTTAGACCACAGTTCAATCTCATGTGCCTGTTGATTAGTGCTGGATACTTATGTACACACTCCGCTCGTTCACATCATGTTGTTTATTGAAAATACAAAATGAGCTTTAACTTTAGGAAGACCTTATTGCATGGAAACTGTGAAACATTGTCCACTTAACAGAAATATGTGATTTATTTTTCTCTTAGATGAGAATCTGCTTTGTACAATTTATCAGTTCCCCTCCCCCAAAAAAGATAAACCGTTTTGGAATCATTTTCCCCCCAGAAACATCTAAGGTTCTCAAAATAGCAGGAGCAGTTGGCCAATAAAACAATTTGAAGTTCAAGTACCTCTATGCCCTATCCCAAAGTTTTAATTTCACCTCACTGAAGCCAACCAATTTTATTTTCAGAGAACATGTTATTTGGCAAGCACTTTCCTTGTCACCCATGTGACTTTAATATGACAGAATACTCTAAAACTAGCCAACACCCATATAACTCCTGACTAAAAGGATCCTTAAAGGAAAGCTGTCGTGTTATGGATCAGAAATTGAGTCATTTGAACTTTATGTAACTGCAGAAAAGGAGGATCAGTATTTCTTTGCTCTTAATGGCTGCGGCTTTGCTTATTTCAGCTGTTTTTTTTATTTATGAGTTAAACATACTAACCTAAACTTTTTTTAGTCTCTTCTTTTCTCTGTTATTTCAGTCCATTCTTCCTGATTGGGAATCACTTTCTGCTCTGGTACATAAACACACATAACCTTTGATCTTCAGTTTACACAAGTGAAATAAACATTACTTGTACTTCTCTCTTCGGTGCGAAAAGGATGTGCTCCTTTATAGAATTAGGGTGGAGGGGGAATTTTAATTTTTTAATTTTTTTTTTTTTCCCCTAACACCTCTAGAAGGGAGGAGCAGATCCCTGCATAGTGGTGCCTTTCCTCTTAATTAAACTGTGAAGATATATGCTCATATTTTTGCCTGCATAGTTCTGCATGCTCACCCATAACCCATGTCAAGGAGTTCTTTAAACTTCACGGCATTTGAAGTACCTTGAAGCTGTTATTGAAATATTCTTATTTACACCTTGTGCCCCTAAGTGCACTCTTGCTTTTAGTGTGCTCACAGGTTATCAAACTAGGATGCCAATCTTTTTCTTTCTTTTTGTGCTTCTATATCAGTGTCTGTGGGTTACTTCTGCACCATTTACTTAAAAAAAAAAACAGAGAGAGAAAAAAGGAAGAAAGAGACAGCAGGACCACTATTTGTAGGAATAGTGTATGTATGGAAGGAAAAAGTGATCCTTTGGTCGCTATACAAGGGGTATAAGTACAAAACAGAGATAACTTTTGTCTTCATTTAAACCCTGGATTAGCATTTTCTATATTTTGCTAGATTATACATGTTAATGTACAAGACAAGTCTGGTCAGCCTTCATCTAGGAAAAAATGGACAAATTTGAACAACTTTACAAAACATTTACTGCCAGGATGTTCAGTACCTGGAGCACTTTTTATGGTTCTAACAAACCTGTTCAAAAAAAGTGAAAGAAGAACAGTCTATAGCTATTTGAGGTGCAAGTAGAGGCAGGAAAAGGGTTCTTGAGCTAAAGAACCTTATCTGCAATTAGACAGGAAGTAAAATTAGAAATTAGCTTTCAAACAACCCAAAGAACATTCTATAAATCAACCTTTCTCTTAAAGAATATACAATGAATATATGAATACCATATTTGTGTAAAGATACAGCTCTGATGACTGAGGATTTTTCAGGACTGCAATTTTTAGAAATATATTTTTCCTTTTTTTTAGCCTGAATTCTATAGGTGTAAAGCCTTTAAGATATCTATTACTCCTTAGAGAAGATTTCTTTAGGAAAAGCAAGAAAGTAAAGAATCTTTCCTGAAAATTTTACGTATCTTATGGGGCAATGTAATGCAATCTTTCAACTCTAATAGACATATTGGCCTTTTTACACAGTGCTGTTTGTAAAAGCTTCTTATCAATGCATGATGTTTTTTGATATACACTCATTGACCAATTCTGTTCTTCTTTCTAATCGGTATAGAAGGAGATTATTTGTAACTTCCATCTCATGAGACTTGTCTAACTGCTTACTGACTGTAATTTGCTATGTATTGTGTTTTAAAAAAGATGAGAATGAAAAAAAAAAAAAACACAACACCTCTGTCATGAAGTTATTTTGAGTTGTTTTGGAGGCCAAATCCTATGGTGATCCAAGCTGGGTCAAGATCAATATATGGCATACTTGTGGATGCAGTTTCATGACAGGATACTGTAATAATGAGCATAATAGTTATGGTTAATATTTAATATCCAGAGACTGAGATTGTCTCTTGCTTGGTATTCTTGCTACCATAACCCTGCAGGAGAGTGCTTCATTCATATTCATGCTGGAAATTCACAGAGGTTTTTTCCGTAATCCTTTCCAAAGGGTTATGCTTTTATTAAAAAGAAGACGATGCTCTAAAGGATCTGGAGATCAAAATAATCTGATTTATCAACTGGAGGAGCCAGCACTAAGTTTTATTATGCGTCCTTTCTTCGGCTAAATGATTCGTGTCAGGTAGGTCATCTTCATTTTTCACATTTTGGAAATACTGTATGAATACCTCAATGAAATTTGAGGAAAAGAATTTCATTAGGTAATTAAAAAAAGATTGAATTATCATACTGATCTGGGTAGCATGCCATTTTGTGCCCCTTTGAACTGACACAGCTTAGTTTCACACTCTGACACTGTTTTACATCGAGCTAATTTGAGTATTTAGTACAGTTAATAGAGGCCAACAACAGAACCCTGGCAAGACTTATAAGGTTTCAAATTCATATAAGAACTTTCTACAGAAGGTTTCAAGTTCATCTCATCTGTGCCTGGTAGATTTGGGTGGGAGAAATAACTTGGAACACTCTTCTGCCCTTTCTAATTCTGGTCATGTTGGTTTTAATTACTGATCATCTTAACCAGAGTTAGTGTAGGTTCTATTCATATATTTTTTTACTTCTATTATTTCTCTTGTCTCTGAGCCCCAGGACTGCCTTCAAGCCCTGAACCTTTCTAACCAAAATCTTTTTGTAGGCATAACATATTCCTGAAATGCAATATTAATTTGATCAAGTGAGGAACTCTAAATTTTGTGTAGTTCCAAATTCAATATGATAAAATTTGCCAACGCTCCTGCGGTTAATTTGGAATACTCTTAGTGAAAAAAAAAAAAAAAAGGTTCTAAATTATATATTTTTTAATATTAAGGTGACTAAGAAAAGCCTGATAACAGTTCAGAATTTCCTCTCAAGGCGGAGTTGTACAATGGTTTATGTTTACTTCATCTCACAACAAAGTGACTTAGAACTATCCTTCTGTTTAACGTAGCCTGAGGATTAAAAATCCCCAGATGTCAACTCCTTGATTACAAGGAAGCAATTAGTAATAGAATCTAAATTTATATTCCTCAAGGTGAAGAAATAAAACCCCAGTGAGAGTAATTTCTGTGGGCTACATTTCAGGAGAAAGTATACTTTGAACAACAAAAACCTCTACAGTTTAATATCATTAAAGTTACAGCAGTTAGTGTTGCTATGCTTTAAAATAAATAAATTAGTAAGGCTATTTCATCATTAAAAGCACTTCTAAAGAAGAATATGTTTTGATAATTTAAATAATGGAATTTAAAATGAAAACATTTTTAAACTTTTAGCTGTTTAAAAATTTAAAATGAAAAATTTAAGATAACCAACTCAATCTGTCTTTAGAAATTCTTACAACTTCATTGCCAGCTTACATACATACAAAGGTTAAATTCTGAGGATCAGAATTTTTCCCTGTGAAAAATTTTCCCTACCAGATTTTTCCCTATGAAAAATCTGACTTGGTGATATTAATTAAGTTTATTATTTCAGAAAATGGCATTAATGGTTTGGGGATTTTTTGCAATTTAATATGCTGTCATTATCAGGAAAACTAAATGAAAAACAATAGCTTTGGCACTACTGATATCAAAAATTCAAGAATGTAGGAAAAGTATGAATTTATAGATGCTGCAAGTGTGCTATGGAAATCAACTATCCTATGGAGAGTTTTATGATCTTTTTTGGTAAGATGCTATTTGATCCATTGCACTGCATAAATAGGATTTAAACTTAACCCTGCTTATTAAAGGGTAGCTGTTTCCTTAACCCCTTATATACTCCAAATGACTTTGAAGTCTTCTCTATTCAGTGATACCCTCAGACAGGCTGCTGTGCAAGGTACTAGAATTTGGATTTGGTAAGGACATGTTTCCCTGAGTTGCACTAAGTGCAATATATTCCACTGGTTTTAAGCAGTTTTGGATTAGATGCAATGCCTTCAGTGTAACTCACAGATATAACATTCAGAAACCCATTTCTGAAACCAAAGATAGTAAAACTAAAAAAAAAAAAATTAAAAAAAAGGTATTATTTTAGAATCTCTAAAATAGAGGGGAAGAGGATATAAATCATCTTAATCTTTGGTGTTTAGTATCTGTTAAAAGAGTTTAATTATTAAAAAAAAGTCTTTATTATCATTTTTACTAAAAGGGAAAAGAATAGCCAATCCTGATAAGAAAGAATCCTGCAAGAAAGGACTGATGTTCAGCTCATTTTTCTATTGTAGTTAAGACTTCAGCTTATTGAGGTTGTGTCCAAGAGCAATTCTTTTTGGTGCATCCTTGCCCCTCTCCACCCCCTCTTGTATACTGGGTGGTCTTAAAATCCCAACATTTCTACTTGTGAATGTTTTACTTCATTTAAAAACTTACACTATCACAACAATCACTTTATAATTATGAGACATTTAGAGTATGGCTTTGTGTTGCTGTGTGCTCGTGCTTATGCAGGGTATCTTTTGCATAAATAATATGTTCCCTGGATCTTGAGGATCCACCACCTAATTATTTCATTTTTATTTTGTGTTTGCCCTTATCCAGATATAGCATCCATGTGGCTTGTTGAGGTCTTGTTTCTGGTGGTTTAAGGGGAATAATTCAAGCATTGCACTGTTTATTTGTCCACATAGATCTGCAGACAGATTACACATCCTGAAGCTGTGGCCTTTTTTGTGATGTAGCTTTTTTTTTTCTTTCAGTGCTGCTGAAGATAAATATTTAGTGAGTGACTTACTGGCTTTTTGATTTCCTCCAACTTTTTTATTTACTTTGTGGCATTTTACTAGCTTTTTTTTTTTTTTTTTGGTGGATGATTACTCCATCTTAAGGTCATATACTTTGAACTGAATAAAAACCAGTCAATTATGTCTGGACTGTGGTCAGAGTCGAGATTGCAGCAAGTACAGACAAACCTAAGGTAGCACTGCTTTAAGTAGCTCAGGTAACCTAACATGAAAACTTGTGTGACTGCAGTTCTGTAATTCTGCCACTTCTTTCTGGTGCTCAGATGGTGTCACAGAGGAGTTAAGGTGTAACTTTAAACTCAGGGGTGCAGGGCTGAGGGGGGAGGCACTTTCTTTACTTCTGTCATCAATCCTTGCTTATCATCTCAGAGTTGATCTTATAGAGAGAGACACTGGCACTTTCTCATGGCCATGAACCAAAAATGCATGCCCAGGATTGTTTCCCAGTATCAAAGAGCAGAATTAAAGCATAGTTCTCAAAAGAAGGGGAGGAAAAATAGAACCTGGAGGCCGTTGGGAACTGGTAAATCTTTTAAACTCCTTTAAATCTTAATTTAGCTGAATTACACCTACGTGTAATTATTCACACTTCCAGCTACATTATAACATATCCACTTCAGTTTGGTTTTTTTTCTGAATGATGAGTTGCTTAACAGTGGTTGATCATTACCCCTGGCTCTTTCAGCTGCTCTTGCACAGAACACCCAGCTCTTACTTTGCACCTTTCTTTTCTTGTATGAGGTGACAAAAGGTTGATCCAAGAGATCCAACTACAAGGGAACTACACACTGGTCAGCCTCAACTCAATCCCTGGGAAGGTGCTGGAGCAGCTAGTCCTGGAAACCATTTCCAGGCACATAAAGGACAAGATAGATAGTAGGAATAATCAGCATGGCTTCTCAAGAATAAGTCATATTTGATTTACTTGATAAACTTTTAAATGAAATGCCTGACTTGGTAGATGACTTCCAGAGGTCTCTTTCAATGTCAGCCTGTCAGTCTGTGAAGGCATTGCAAAGCTTTGCTGAATCTTGTAACTGCAGATTAAACATCATTTTTAGTGTAGAAGTCTTCTTATATGGTATTTGGTATGGGTGTATAATGCCTTTTCCATTAGATCTGTTTCTCTGTCATCACAACCTGCTTTCTTTCATCTGTTTTAAATATACAGAATTCATTTGTCCACTCCAGAAAATCACAGTAAATTTTTTTCTTCTGTGATGATGTAACATCTTGCAGAAATCTGATAACTATAAACCATTAAAGTTAATAGGAACTCATCAAGAATTTTATCTATCAATTCTGAGATTTTTTTTTTTGCTAAATATTAAGAAAAAAAATAGATCTGATAACAATAATACCAATAAAAGAAACAACATGATCTTCATTTTGTATTAATGAAAACATATTTGATGGAATAATATCTTCAGAAACAGGTATCAAGTACGTGATTATTACATAATGCTTTTAGTTCAGAAAGTGAAAAAATACCTTATGCACTCATAATCCACAAGAAATAGAAATGCATAGATTTGCTTATCCTCTTGGAAAACAGCACAAAAAGTCTGTCACAAGTCAGTTTACTTAACAGATATATTGTCCTATTGTTTTCAGGCTGAATGTAGGTTAATCTCTTGTTATTTATCCACGCTGTTGGTATCACACAAAATTGCTGGAGCTGCTGTCATAGTGAATATTGACAAACTTGAAATAGTGTAATGATAGAAAAGATAACTTCAAAGGGAGACGTTTTTCCTCCTAAAAACTACAGGCAGTTCATTGCTGCTGGTAGGCCATACCTTGCCCAGAATATTTTTAGCTGGACTTTTTTTTTTTTTTTTTGCAAGGAGACCTGCCTTTTACAATTGTTATTGGAAATTCCCTAATTTTGTGAAATATTTTCCTTAGCAAAAGTAGTATATAAAAAAAAAAGTCTAAAATTATATATTGTCAGCATCAGATCACATTTCTGAACCACAGTTAGTTAGAAGTGAAATTGGTGTGAGACTTAAAAGACCATTAAGGATTTCCTGTTTAAAATATCATTTTTGTCAATCAATTCTTTGGGGCTGATGCATGTAATATTTCTGTTTTGTTCCAGGTTTTATGGGAATATTTCACTGAAAAGGCTCAGCTATACTTTGCTATGAGGGCAAGCCAACACACTATCTTTGACATGACAAAAGTTTTGGGGAATGTTGAAATGTTTTGGTATAATCAAGTTGTCAAAAACTCAGACAGGGTAGAATTAAAATTTCTGTAGGGCTCCTGCTCAGCTCTCCTGAGCAAACCACCTGCAAGGTAATAATTCAGTGACATCATTAGAGGTGACAAAGCTTTTCCAGAGATTACCTTTTGTGCTTTACCTTCCTGGAGGCTGATCTGGTGAGTGTGGCAGGGTGGCAGTGTTCTGTGTGTTTAATGGCTCACTTGCTGAATTTGAAGGGTTGTGCTGAGTGAAACAGGGTTTGCTAGAAGGGGTTGAAAAGTTGAGACCAAAGAAAGAAGAGGTCCGTGAAGGCACTGCACACTGTTACATATTGTTGGTGTGTGCACGTGGCACACAGGACATCACAGGCAAAACTTGAAGATTTTACTGCTTCTGTAAGTTGTAGTTCAAAGTGATTATTTGTCAATTTGATTTCTAATATTGAAGTTAGGATTACGCTGATGATAAAAAAACAAAAACCAAACAAGAACAGCAAAGTCTGCCTAATAGAAGACAACAAGGTTATCCGTGTAATGCATGTTGAAATTTTGCCTTTCTAAAAAAAAAACAAGTGCAGTGGTGACGGGGTTGGCAGATGTAAGCAGGTTGGGTGACAAATTTCAAGCTGTACAGTGCTCTTTTGGCATGTGGGATTCTGGTCATCTTAGGCAGATTAGAGAAAAAGAAGAAATTGCTGCTGCATGTGAGGCGGCAACTAAAGTACTGGGCAAAGTGGAGCTGGCTGAGCAGACACCATGTGCCAACATTTGTTCCTTTTAAAAAGTAATAACCCAACACTTTCCCACTAACTGTGAGTATTCAACTCTTGTTCTTTACAGGACTGCAGTGAAACTCAACAATGCACAAGCACATCCTCAAGCCTTCATTAAAATTTCATTTGTGCAGCAGGGCCCCCCCCCATGTCAAAAATGAGGTGGCAGAAAATGGCTCAATAATTGCAGCTGGGGAGGCAATGCAGTGCAGACACATCTTTAATGAAGAGAACAGAATGCAGTCATGCTCAAAAGGCATTTCCAAACACACAAAAAGCTAACAGGAGAGGTGGCAACTGCAATATGCTGCAGAACACGAGATGCCAGGTATGTATCTTGATAGATACTGTTAAAGAGATTAGAGACATCTGTGCATGCAAAATAAAAAACCTTTTGGCCATATTCCTTTATGTACTATGGTGTTGGGTAACTTTGACCAGTGAAATGGTGGATAAGCAAAGGACAGGGATGCAGTTTGAAAACACCTTTGGTTCCACTAAATCATATATACTGCTAAACTTTAAGAGGATCGTGGGGCTATTATTATTTTTTTTTATTTTCTTTTTTTTTAGAGAGCACTTGGGCACTTTTTTCCCTGCTTTGCTTCACTGAGTGCATCTAGAGGTCTGTGAGCTACTTCTATCACTGATGAAGTATGTGTTGATTTTCAGATAGTAGTTCTTCCTGCCAGATTGTAACACAGTCCAGTTCACTCATAAAGTCTGCAGAGACATATCTAGTAAGCTCAGAGAAGAAAAATACTTTTGGTATGCAGAAAGTATTTCAGCGCTGGTTGATTGGCTGTCATTCAGTGTCCATATTTCCCCCCCTGTTGCTGTTTTTTCTATGTATGCTGGTTTTGGCTGGGGTAGAGTTGTTTTCCTTCACAGTGGTTCGGATTTGTGCTGAACACAGTGATGGTAATAGAGATGTTTTTGTCATTGCTGAGCAGGGCTCACACAGAGCCAAAGCCTTTTCTGCTTCTCGTACAGCCACGCCTGTGAGGAGCCTGGGGGTGCCTGGGAAACTGGGAGGAGACACAGATGGGACAGGTGACCCCAGCTGAGCAAAGGAATTTTCCAGAATATGACACCATGCTCAGTGGGGAAGAAGGAGGAAGGGGAAGGATGTTTAGAGTGGTGGTATTTGTCTTCCCAAGTCACCCTTACGTGTGTTGGAGCCCTGCTGTCCTGGGGGTGGATGAGCACCTGGCTGCCTGTGGGAAGTGTTGAATGAATTCCTTGTTTTGCTTTGCTTGTGTGCACAACTTTTGCTTTCCCTATTGCACTGTCTTTATCTCAACCCACAAGTTTTCCAGTTTTACGCTTCCAATCCTCTCCTCCATCCTGCTGGTGGGGGGAGTGAGTGAATGGCTGCGTGGTATTTGTTTACTGGCTGGGTTTAAACCATGACAATCCTTTTGACACTATGGTATAAATTAAATTTATAGATCAAAATCTCTTGGCACCTCAACTGGTGCAGGTCTGAAAAAAAAAATCACAAAGGATGGAATCAAACAGCAATATTCCACAGATGGATAAAATCACTAGCAATTGAAGGCAGTAAGTTATCAATTGGATGTTTGCTACAAACTAAATTTGGTTTGATCCTTTCCTTTAGCTTGCCACTAAAATGTAAGCCTCCTTTTTTTTTTTTTTCCTACTGAAATAACTGTAATCATCAACCAAAGTGAGACAAAATTTTTACTGAAAATAGAGTTTTTGGAAATCAGTTTGAAAGCCGAAGAAAATGACCAGCTTTTAATGTTTTCTGCAGCTCTGTGAGTATACTGTAAGTTAGCTGGCTAACTAGCTCAGCAGCAGTCCCCAGCTGGTGCAAGCCTGTGTAGCACACTGAAGGCCAGAGGCAGAGCCTGCAGTCCTTTTTATAACTCCTGTCTTACAACAAACTGTAGTTACTTATGTGGAGATGCAGAGTAATCGCTTAGAAGTTCAGATAGGTCCACGAGCAGATGTCAGTCCTAACCAAGCAGGCAGGGAGATGAAGAACATATAAGAACAGCAGTTCTTGCAGGTGAGCATGTTGAATGCCAGCCTGTGTTTTGGGGTCTGTCTGCCACTGTTAGTGGAAAGTAGGTTTCCTTGGCACTGTGGGCATTAACAGGTCTGACACAAAATTCTCTTGTTCTCCCTCAAGGTCTTCAGAATAGGAAACATATTACTGGGGCAGCTGAAATGGTCTCCACAGCAGCTTGTCATTGCATTATGTTGGTAGGGAGCCTAATTTACTTCTCCATTCGTGCCATCCCCTAGTTATAAAGACAGGCAATATTTCTGAATCCATAACACTTGTACCTGCAGCATAAAATCACCGATGCTGCTTTAACTGTGTCAAGGGGATAATATTTTTCTATTTTAGTAGAGGTTCTGCATAGGTAGATCATGTAAAAAAAGAGATTTCAGACTTATATCAATAAGGAATATAAATACACAAAAAGTAGGAAATTTTTAAAAAAAAATTAATTTGAAAATGGAACATTCATAAAATTGGGGCCTGGTTCATTTTTACTGTCTTCATCATGAATTACATGTTTCCTAGATGAAGGACTACTGGAGAAAGAAACATTATGTAAAGAACATGATTCTTTAATTTAGTAATTTTATTTATAGATAATTCCGAGAGAACAGTGTGACACCCTCAATTCTGATAAAAGGTAAAGCAAGAAATACCCAGTCCCAACTATTATTAATTTTTTCAGGTAAATTTTAAATGATATATAGAATGATTTGCAAACTTTATTTTTTAATATTTATGTTAATTGATCTTTTAAATATTCTATGAGTTTACACTAAAAAGTGAAAGCAAAAGATGACGGAAAACAAGAAAGGGGAAAGGGAAGAATGTTATACAATGGAATTTTGTGCTTTCAGACAATGACACCGGAAAAAGATTGCCTATAATTTCTTCTTTACATCAGAAACATTTAAAACAGACACATTGATTTGGTGCCAAAAATATTTACACTGTAGTAATATACGCTATTTCTTAGTACAAAAGATACCACCTGTTTACTAGAATTTAGAGTAGATGGTTTGAAAACACAGTACTGTTAAGAATAACCTTTTGAAGAAAAATCATGACCTGATGCTACCTACAACATTGTACTGGGTTTTTTTAAAAAATAGGGTTCTTTAAAGAGGAAAAAAAGCACTTGATAAGGAGAGAAAGAAAGCCTCTTTTCTAGCTGTTAAAGTCTCTTTACTTTCTTAATTTTACATCAGGGTTACTATTTGACAAGTGTCCCTGCAACTTGGGCTGAACGTACCGAGATCTGCAAATCCATATTCGATTTTGCGCAGCAGATCTTGTCCTGGAAAAGAGATTGGAATGTGGATTGGCATTTATGAAGGAGAAAAACAATGGGCTTGATTTTCAGGCAAAAAAGCTTAGCTGAATTTAAGCTATGCAGGCTGAAGCACAGTGTTCAATTTATGACCCATTTTTAGGAACACTATATCACTTTCTGTAACAGTGACAGATACGCACACACACACACATATATATAATTTTACAGGAAGGAAACAAATACTCTAATTTTTCTTTGCATTGTAGCAGTTTAAGGAACAAAACATAATAATATCTTCCTTTCATCTCTATTTGAAAGTTGCTGGGTTTTGGCAGGAGAAGGCACCTCCTAGGCTGTAGATAACAGCTTAGCAGGAGGAGAGCAGTACATATCATCACAGCAAAGGGACTGTTGTAATATATATTGTGAAAGTGTATTATTCTTGAAACTGTCTGTTTGATGTGTTGTGCAAATACCTTGATGATTCTGAGCGGTGGATTGCAGCAGGCAGAATTCATTCCTCAGACTGCTGCATGGGAATATTAATGTTCACAGTGTCATGGAAGAGGAAGACTAGATCGTTCATTGATTAACCCGTCATGAGACTGTTTGAGCCGATGTGTCTTATATCTTCTTCACCCTCTGTCAAATTCAATCTTCCCAGCAACTGAATTTTAAAATGTTAAACTGATTTTAAAGTGTTAGAAAAGGACACGGCTACAAACTCAGTCGACCCTGGCTGTTCGTAGGGACTGGGGAATGAGATGCTGGAAAGCAGTGCTGCAGAGAGGGACCTGGGGGTCTTGGTTGATGGCAAGTTAAATCTGAGTCAGCTGTGCCCTGGCAGCCAGAAGGGCCAACCATGTCCTGGGGAGCATCAGGCAAAGCGTTGCCAGCCAGTCGAGGGAGGGGATTGTCCCGCTCTGCTCTGCACTGGGGAGGCCTCACCTGGAATATTGTGGAAGTTTTGGGTGCCACAATATAGGAAGGATATTAAGCTGTTAGAAACTGTCCAAAGGAGGGCAATGAAGATGGTGAAGGGCCATGAGGGGAAGCCATATGAGAAGTGGCTGAGGTAACTTGGTGTGTTCAGCTGGAGGAGACTGAGAGGAGACCTCACTGCAGTTACAGCTTCCTCGTGAGGGGAAAAGGAGGGATCTCTTCTTGGTGGTGACCAGTGACAGGACCCAAGGGAATGGCCTGAAGTTGTGCCAGAGAAAGCTTAGGCTGGATATTAGAAAAAGGTTCTTCACCCAGAGGGTGGTTGGGCACTGAAACAGGCTCCCCAGGGCAGTGGTCACAGCACCAAGCCTGACAGAGTTGAAGAAACATTTGGATGATACTCTCAGGCACGTGGTGGGACTCTTGGGAATGGTCCGGTGCAGGGCCAAAAATTCGATGATCCTTATGGGTCTTTTTCAACTCAGTATACTCTGGTTATACACTCAGTGATTCTGTGATATTCTGTGAAATAATCGTAGGAATGTACCATTGCTTCCTCCAAGAAACAAAAAAAAAAAAAGATGAAAAGTTCATTTAATGCAGTCATGAGCATTAAAGTTGGTTTTTACCCAAACTGTAATTTGGAGACGACTCAAAATATCTGAGTCACTGTAAAAATTATTTTGAAAATCAATTTGCTCAGTAGCTTATCAGCTAATTAGAACACGACCAGTTTTCATCCAGCCTGGTGCTGGTGAGGAGAGGAGAAAAAAGTACCCAAAATCAATACACACCTAATTTTGTATACTTAGAAAAGAGGCCTAGTTATTTTATGAAAGGAAGAAAGTGGATTTAAAAAGAAGTCCCAAAGCGATGGTAGAAAAGCTAAAGTTTAGGTGTTGAGATTTTACCTCTCAGCCTTTGCAGACAGGTATCTATTTCTAAGGAACATGGTTTGTTATTAATATTTCCCCTTTTAAATGAAGCAAAATCACAAGAACGACCATTTACTTCTGCTCACTGTGTTGCCCATGCTCCAGCAGTACTGCTTTATAACAGTGTGTTGGAACAAAATATCAAAACAGAAAGAATTTATATTCTCTTGTCTAAAAGCCCTTATTGCTGAATTTTTGTTTGAAGGTTTTTAAAAGTACCGAGATAAATTAGATGAAAATGCTTCTGATCAATTAAGTTATACTACCAAAACTGGTCTTGTAGCATGGTGAGGGTTACAGAATGCTGAACACGTGATTCACTTAATCTTTTCCAATTCATTTAATCTTAAAGTCCTCAGATCTGAAGGTTATGCAGATGACAAGGACAAGGTTATGCAGGTATACAGAGTAAGCCTTTGTCTCCAAGAAACCTAGAGGCTGCCTAAAATAGCAATTCTCTTTGACCTTGCCTTTGTAAGATGGCAATAAATGATTTTTGATTCAGACTTGCTGGGTTCATGGTGTTTTTCTAGCTAATGGGTGCTTGCTATCTGTGTCAGTGTGAATATATATATAAAACTCACTAACAGCCCAAGTCAAATATTGATTATTTCTTAACCTGACTAACAAGGGAAACTTTTCTAGAATTTCTGAAATCTTAACAATAGAAATCGATGTGGTTTCATATCTTTGGGGAAATGTCCTCTGTCACAGCTAAACACCTTTGAATGGGTGGTATCATTATGTGGGTATGGAAAACTAAGGTTCTAACCCAGGGTGCCATAGCTAAGGAAGTGCTGGTCCTTACCTGGTCATGGCCATGCCATAGTGACAAACTCAAAAGCTCTCTGAAATTTTTAGGGGTTGGATTCTTTTAATGTGTCTGTTTCTTTGCCTGTAAAATGCTGTTCATGCTAATGCTTCCTTGTATCAAAACAGAAGCTTTATGAAGCAAAAATTATATTTGGAGATGTGCCTTGAGAGCCCAAGTAGAATATTGTAGAACTGCAGAATTATATGTCAAAATAATATATAAAGTCAAAATTAACTTTATTGCTACCATCCATCTATGTCATCAAAGTTTTATTGCAACTTACAATGTACCAATTTGTGCCTTACTGGAAGAGGATTCAGTTTAGCAACTGAAAATACACAGATTTCACAACCTGCACGACAATGTGCACAAACTGTAGAAAATCTGCAGATATAATCAAATTTTTGTTCCTAAGATCCAACTCAAAACCATAGTTAGGATTTCTTGGGGAACTGTAAGAAAAACAAAACCCTTAAGCTTTTAAGAGAGTATTGTTGGAAATAAATATGTGGGGCTTTGGGGTTTTTTTATGTAAGAAGAAAAATATGGGTATATAGGTAGAGCAATACCATGGATATACAGCATCCTGTACAGAATTATGTCTCAGATATGTGGCTTACTCCAAATTTATTGCCAATAGTGCTGAAACAAAATAGATAGGATAAACACAACAGTGGGAAATGATACATTTTTCTGGAGTGAGCAAGATCGTAAGTGCTGTGATAGATGTTGCCCTGTGACCACACTAGACAGAGTTTTATAGTCTGCTTTTAAAGATCAACATGTTTTGATTATATTAGTTGAAAGAGAAAAACTGTATCCCAAATCAAATAAAACTCCACAGAGTAAGTTCTGCTGGCTTTCTTTGCTTATATATATATATATTTTTTTGTTCATGTGTCACCTGCAAAATCTGTCTTTCCTTTTAAAAAGACAGAGGGAGCCTGATCTACCTCTATAGGTAATACTTATGGCAGTGCTAGAACAGAAAAAAGAATAAGAAAAAAGTAACCCATATGTTACCTTATTACCTTTTCTTTGCTTATTTTTTTAAATCAGTGCAGCTGACTCCAGGTGAATAAATTATGAAGGACCAAGACTGAATTTCTCCGTGTTCAGTGCATTAATGCAAGTGTTCCCCATGTGATCTGAGCTCTCTTAACAGAAAGAAAGTGGCATATAACATGAAATCCAGGCATTTTGTAGAACCCCCGTTTACAGAAGAATTATAGGTAAAGTATCCTCTCCATTTGCTATCTTGCCTTCTTTGTGTATGTCTCATGCAAATCTCATGACTGTATGACTGTGTAGTAATTCAGGTATTGATAAATATGAGATTGTATTTTCCATTTTTATTAAGTAGATGTTCCTCTATGTTCCTCTATGTTTCCTTCAGAAAACTTTAATTATCACAGATTTATCAAGACTACTAAGTAAATATTTAAATGCACCCTCCTCCAAATTATTTTTATGATATAACTTAAGTCACTCAATTTATACAGCTCTCAAAAAAAGGAATTTAGCTAAACTATCTGACAGAAAGAAATATATAGAAACTGCCAAGTACCAGAACATTAAAACACTGTTAATGATGAGTATTTAGGTGGAACAAAGAACATGGGTTTAGGATTAATCCAGCTATGGTAGATATGCATAGTCTGATTGGGTTTGTCTCATTCCTGCAGTTTAATCTGTTATTTTGTAAGCAGCACCATTGTGTATCCTCACTAAGTCTCCTGTTGGACCTTTGAATATTTTCAGATAATAAACTTTTCCAAATCATGACCCTGATAGACCTAAATCATATTAAATATAACGTCTTGTAATTTTGAATAGCCCATTCTAAGTTGAGGTTGCTTCATGTATATGAGTTTTTTAACGAACACAAGTGGCTTCTGCGAGAAGATACCAGAAGCTAAAGATGTCACTGACCCTTTAAAACCTAGGAGATGATTGGTAGAGTGATGGCAAACCACAAAACTACAGATAGGAGGCCAGCATTACTGGGGTCTGGTAAACACTAAGTCGTCAAGAGAATTGCTAAGACCAAGCACGAGAACCAAAATGTTGTCCCAAGAAAAAGGGCTGGAAGGGCTCAAATTTCGTATTAATTTTTATAGCTTGAGGATGCAGACTGGAAGCAGAAGTACCAAGGATCTTCTGCAAGTCTTGAAATCTGAAAGGCCAGCTGGATCATCAGGAAAATTGGTGAGGTGTTAGTTATGAGTGGTTAATGGAGAATGTCTGTACCTGTGGGCAGATGAATTTTGCAAAATATCTCCTTATGTCTTCAGACAACCCTTCAGGTACTCTGAGTTTCTCTGTTTCTGAATCCCTGAAATAATCTGGTTCCATTACAGAATTTTTGCCTGAGATTCTGATCATGACTTTCATAGAGTCAGGTTTTTGTAAAAGTGACCAACTCCAAAGTAAACTATGTCTTTGAAATAAATAATAAAGATTTTTCAGTGCTGGAGCTTGAAAATGATTCAAGCTCTTTCAGATGAGCAAATTAGAGAATGGAACAAGTTCAAGTCAGTGTATTCATTATAACTTTAATACTTTGGTTAGGAAAGGAATTAGCCATTAGATATCTATTTAAGTATTTTTTTTTTGTGCATGTGCATGATGGCTAAGTTATTAAGACTGTATGAAAACACAAAGAAAAAATACAGTTCTTTATATGATGAGAGAGATTAATCCATACTCTTCATCAATTTAGGGCCTATTATATATAGAAATGGAAGTGCTCTATTCAGCTTGGGTTGAGTTGCTCATAATTCTTTTAAGACGCTAATTAAATGTCTTATATCCAGTAAGTAATAGAGCCTGCTGCCTCTGACAGATGGAGTTTTGGCCAAAACCTATCGAGTTCTTTAAAAATGTCTGAAGAATTGGAACACTAAAATACATTGTATAGAAACCTTAAATCTAGTTTCAGGGAGGGGAAAAAAAAAAAACCAAAAAAAAACACATTCTTTGATGAACTTATGAAAGGAAAGATCTATTACAGGATGATAACCTGACCTTCTGAATTCTACTTTACAGGATGTGGGGAAGGCAAATTTCCTTGCTGAGGACATTAATTCTGTTTTAAACAATGTGTTTAAGCGGAAGATCTATGACCCTTGCAAAACCTCAGAAATTTTCCCTTTTAAAAAAAAAATAAACCGGTTTCTAAGGAAAGGTTTGATTCGTCCTTTTCCTCGGGAAACCTCAGGATCAAATTATTGTAGCCCATTGTGCAGAAATCCCTTCATGTGCCCGGTAGAATTGCGGCTAATTGCATTCCAGTGGTGCGATTAACAATTCGGAAGGAAAAGTGTCAGGCGTTGGGTCTCAAAACGCGAGCTGCAGTTCACAATCCAGAGAAAACCTTGTGTGTTTAGACATGCATTTTATATTGTTTCAGCCTCCAGTTAATTAACGCTGCTGGGAGAGCCCTTCTTGCTACCTGTTGTATATGATACTTTTCAGAATTAGAACTTGGCCGTGCTTTCTGCCTCAAGCTCTGTTGGACTTTGCAGGATAAAACAGCGCCTATCATGTGTTAAGGAGAAGCCTCTCAACCTACTTAATTTTGTACCTTTGACTAAAGCTGCAGAAGAAGTGAAAAAGTTTTCCAAATTTGTTGAAAGGTGAGCGTTTGAACCTTGTGTTCATTTCAGCCATTGTTCTCTTATCCCCAGCTTTTTCCTGGAAGGTATTATATGAGTTTTTAAGATTCTACAGGGAAGTACAAACTTCACAACTTAAATCTAAAATGATAATCTGTAATGCTGAAACCATTTATTTTCTTTGCTTTCCATTTACCAGAGCTGATGAGAATGGTGGCTCAGGACTGTAATAGGAACAAGCAAATCCCTGTTCCACCTACAGTGTCACCCAAGCAACAAGAACCAAGGTCGAAGAAATAAAAGGCTTCAACTGATGTACAGACTCATCTGCCTCATATGAAACACAACTTTGAGCTCTCACTTTCCTTCCTTGCTCTTCATCATGAGCCATTTCGGTGTGCTGTCCTGAAGCTCTTCCAGTTTACACTCACGTTACTTCTGCACAGCACAAAGAAGCAAAACACATTTCTCAGATTAAAAGCATGATTCCTTTCATGATCTAAAGGAAAAGTCTGGAAACATGTTCTGAACCCTGCTATGGTATCCCATGCATTATAATTCATGAATGAAGGTAAAACAGAGGGTACAGGAGTAGATGAGTAGGTGAATCAGATAACAATGAGTATTGTGGCAATGTGCAGCACCAGTAAAAAAAGTAAATTAATTTTGTTTAATTTTTAAAGGTAATTTGATTTAAGATTTCACAATTCTATACACCAGCTACTTGAATAATGAGATTAAAAACTAGGAACACAAAATGGAATTGTGTATAGGAGCACGTTGTACATCACCTGTAGTTTAATGATTGTGGACCTGATTTAGTCAGAATTACTTCAGGCATTCTCAGGCAGCATCCATGAAATAAACCCCAAAAATTTATAGGCCTACTCTTGAAGGGAGTCAGTATATAGTGAACAAAATTCACCTTTCTAAAAGTAACTATTTTTCTGTTGCAGTTAAGTCATGCTCTGAATATGTGATGACTCTTTAAGTCATTCATGTTTGTGCTTTCCTTTTTCTGTTCAAAGAACTAGTCAGGAAACGTTTACATTTTACTGTGATGGTGGTGCAGATCAGAAGGGGTCAGGTGTATACCTCGGGTTGTCTTCCTGACCAAACACACAGACAAACTTTTTCATCTCAAATTTCAATTACAGCTCAGTCCTTTCTCTCCCCTCTCCACCTCCTTTAATGAGAAAAGAAGGAATCAATGCACATTAATGCTTCCCCAGACCTAGTAATTTATTTCAGTATGTGGCTTGCTTGCACTGGCTTGGTCATTGGAGGAATGAAATCATTGTTCCTTCAAGGCTACTTTGGCATCTGTGTAGGGAGTTCCAGTCTTGTTGAGTTTAACTAAAATAGGAACAGATCTCTCTTTCTCTCTAATTGCTTCAATATCAGGAAAAAAGAAATTGTTGGGTAATTCATGGTGGATCCCATTATTATAACATCTCTGGAATTTCCTGCGTAATATAATAATCTGCAATCTTTCAGACAGAAATCCTGCTTTTTTGCTCTCATTTATGCTAATTTTACATCTGTGTGACTTCTTTGAAGCCAGATGCACCCTATCTACAGGGAAAAGAAATGAGAAATCAGGATATTAGTCCTCTGCACCCCATTCTAGAGATACAACTATTTCTGTGCAAGAAGTGCTGCTACCCTGTTGACTCTGCCTTCAAAACCTGTCTCCAAACAGCACTTGCTGAATGAGAAAGAGGCCTTGCCTAATTACCTTTTTATATGCAAAAACTTGAAGTTTAATTGGCACTACTTAAGTGTTAATAAAAAACTTTTTCCTAGGAAAAAAAAGGCAGTGAAATGGAAAAAACCTGTTAATAGAACATTATTAATACTCAGGGAAAATCATGAACCTACAGTAGTGAAGGCAGAAGTTTTAGCAATCAGTTTTCCAAAATGATATATTTTCTCTTCTGTTTTCTTTGCAAAGCTCTTTGTTAGTGTATTCAGAGTTGTCAAACGTAGTAGAAAATATCTGATAAGAAGCTTAAAGGAGTTGGGGTTGATGCTGGAACTCTTGGGGTTTTTTTAGTTTTTTTTCCTCTTCCTGGCCTTCAATGTGGCATAAACATCCTGATAGTATTATTGCACAAGCAGGTTTTTCTGCACTAAATGATTGGTAGCAGTTTGAGTCCTCATAGTCACATCTTCTGAAAGTATTTTTGTAAGCTGAAGCAACTTCATTCTCACTTAAGGACATTCTCACCTGCTTAAGCATTCTACTCCAACCAGGCAGAAAAATCACTCAGATAGATAACAATGACTCCTTGAAGGTTTTCCTGGGAGTCCTGAGCTGATGTGATTTTGCACTTCAACATCCACTGTCACACTCCCCTGCTTCAGAACGCTGGCACAGTGTACACAAATTGGAAGGAGGACATGCAAACCTCTAAAGGGGTTTTGTGTTTAAAGAGCAAAACCAACCCCCAGTCCCTCAGCTGGCAGAACAACCCTCGGGTGTCACTCAGGGTATTCTTATGTACAGCAAGATAGGAGTGTGTGTGTGCTATTCATATGTCACTGTTGCACTGTCAGCTTGGCCACATCTGAAAATCAGCCCTGCTGATTTTTATTGGAAATAGTAAACTACCAAAGGAAGATATTTCTGTGCCTGGATCCTGCCTCTCCCACCACTACAAGCATTTTGCCTTTGCAGTTTCCAGCTGTGAAGTGGCTTTCAGTTATGTGCCCCTTACGCCTCACCTGGCTCCCATCCAGGCTCTTTTGTCTGCTTGTTTCTCAACTTCATTCCTTGCAGCCATCAAAACTGGCTGCCTGCATGGCAGGCTGCCAAGGGATTTGTGGTAGGACTCTGGTATAGTTGCTCCCACTTACTGATGCTCTCAACGAGGTTTTTGTAGCATGATCCCCTTCTTACCAGGGCTCTGTTCAAGAGAAATACACATAATTTTGCATTTCCTTTGCTGCAGCTTACAAACAAGTCAATAATAGCCCCTCCATTCCTTGAAACCAGTCTATGAGTAAGCAAATAGAAAATGTAAATGTGACCTTTTCCTTCCTTTCTAAAATGCTGTGGACTTGAGCCTTGTCTGTCATGTAGAGTATGATAGGCTATATATGAAAAGACAGATATAATGGCCCCAAAAATATTTTCTGAGCGTTGTACTTAGGAAGTTATAAATTGTATGATGAGTAGTTTTATTGTGAATCTCTGCCTTTTATCTGCTTTTGCCTGCCAGTAGGAAACTCTCACTCTTCAGGTCTTTGAAAAAACAAACCTTGAACAATTTCATGTGCAGTTAATGTTTTAAAACCAGCCTGAAAGAGAAATATAATGTCCAATTCTGCCCAGTTGTTTCTCCATAAAAAACTAATGTCTCAGGCCTGGAAGGGACCTCACTGTTTAAAATCAATGAATTTGCTGATGAATTATGGTAGGAAAATGACAGCTTCAATTAATCTGACCTGAATGTGTCTGTGGAAAACAGTTGGTTTCAACAGATCTCTGAATTTTAAAGTTTTAGTGTTTCTTTGTTTTTTTTAAAAGAAATATAAGAAATGTTGATATAATTAACTGACTTTTTAAGGGGGGAATATTTGACTACAAACAACTTTTCCTTTTAAAACTTTAGTTCATTATTTAAAAAAAAAAAATCGGTACCTAACTGAGCATTTTACAGAGCTATTAATCCATATTTTTATTTTTTTTATTTTATTGAAAATTAGACTGTTATTTACGTATTTGGGGGATGGGGAAGATCACTATCAGTTATATGGTTTAATCACAGATCCAAACCAGACTTTTCTGTTCATGGTAAAGTTTGCAACATTGATATCCTTTTTCCTGTTATTTGAAAGGCTAGATATGAGAAAGTTTATTCAGTCATCAAGGAGCAGGATACTTAATTTCCCAATAAGAGGAGTGCATGCATAGGAACACACAGCTGTAATCACAGGGTTTTGAAAGTCCTATGAAGATAAGTAAAATACTCTTAAAGCAAATGTACCTAATTAAAGAAGCAATAAGTTTGGAAGCTAAATTTGGACATTGTTTTAAATTATGTTAATTTGTTAATGGCATGTCCTGCAAATGGTATGTCTCTGCACGCATTTCAATGACCACAGACATTTTGCCGACGAGAAATTGAGTAGTTTAAAATTTACTGTTTTACGAGAGCACAGATTGTTTTGTGAACTGCTTGCGAATGTAAAAATACTAAGGCAGCTTCCCTGTTAGACTGGAACAGTGTCCATGGTTGGGATGAATAATTCATGGAACCAATTTATTTTATTTTGCTCTTAATGAGTTATCTGTGAGGAGCAGAAAACTGTCGTAATTTCAAATATTTGGCAAAAGCGTTTCGTAAGGAATTTTGCTGATAAGTTCTTGTTTTCCAGGTGATTTACTGAGAACACAGGTAGTTTACTAAGAGTATTAATTATATCTATTTTTAAAAAATTGAATGTTAGTTTTCATTGCAGACAAAATTTCCACTCGTGACCATATTTCTTTTTCTTCAAAACAGAAATATTGGGTGTCAAGTGAAACCCTCGAATGTTGCAAGCCCAAAATTAACTTCCAGCACACATTCTCCAGCATTTATTTACCTTGAAGTGTTTTTACTGGCTGACTTGTTTTGAGAGGCACGTGTAGAGTGTAAATTAATATTTCACTGGGTCAGACTAAGTCTCCCATTGGTCTCTTACAGCATGAGAAATCTTGAATTCAAAGATTTCTAGGGAACTACTCCAGGTATTCCACAGGTTCTCAGCTTCCCAACTAAAGTGCCATTACTACACTACATACAAGGGTAGCAACCTGGATATATTTGAACTGGTAGGTATCTTGCTTATATTTTGACAAGCCTTAAGGGAATAGTGTTAGAGCACAGTGATCATTGTTGATAATGCACTAATCAAAGACTTGGAGTATTCATTCCTCTTAGCACCCTGAACTTCCTCAAAATCTTCCTATTTTTCTCTTTATTTCAATAGGTTGTATTATGAAACATGATGTTCTCACCTGCCAGTGCTCTCCAGTTAAAGATCATTAAAAAAAAGACAGATCTTGATGGGACCTTGTTTTTTGGAACACTGCCTCAAAGAAGAAATTTAGATGAAATATTTTTCTTTTATCAACCCTTTCTTTAAAGCTATGAAATACTTGACAGAGAGTAGTGTTGAGGGAGACAATTTGGTTAAGGAAAATGACAAAAATGAGGTATTCCTGCTGTTGCCACTTTGTCAGTACTCTGAATTGCCAAGTATGAATGCAGTGTTTTCTCTGTAATACCTCCTGGAGTGCTCCACAGCCTCTGTTGTGAGGAATTTAAATAAACTGTTTCTAATGAGTACTTTTGCAGACATTTAAATAAAAGCTTGTCATCACCCTTTCTTCCATTTGCTAGTAAATCTTGATGAACCATTTGCTAGAAGCGATATCACTAACTACCCTGTCCAAATAAAGACAGCACAAGGTCAATGACTAATTCCTTGCTGGGGCCTTGTACTGCATAGGCAGAAAGCCATTTTTAATTCTGCAACTGCCACATAACTTGGCACTTCGGAGAATGATACCAAATATTTCCTTTGTAGTGAAACATAAATGTGTGTGTACATAGACAATATATAGTCAATGTCCCCTTCAGTTTTTCCACTGGAAAAAGCTGTATATTCTGCAGACTGAAGAGCTTCTAGAGTGAACTTAATACTTTGTCATATTCTTCTATTTCTTAGGTCAGAGATGAAGATAGGGCCATAACTGTGCCTGTTGCAACTGGCATTGCTGCTGTACTTTTATTTAGTAAACACCTTTCTCTTTTCTCTACTTCTCTCTCTCACTTCCCTAACAATGTGTACTGCATCCTGGGTGACTATATGTCTTCAATAATTTATTCAGTCTATTCACTGTGTCTTATTAAAGTCTAAAGCAGCTCTGTTGTAAGGGGTTTTTATGTATGTGTAGTTTTGGTCTGCTGTCAGTCCACAAGTAGAAGAAAACAATCAAATCTTAGACTGCAGTTCGTGCTCATGCTGTACTCTGATATTGGGGAGCAGCAAGCTAAATGAACACATTGGTGTCAGACAGAAGATGAATGAAGGACCAACTTAGACTGAGTAAACCAGGTTTCTTCTTACTATTTTCCCATTTTGCTACTCTCTTTAAAATTTCTAAAAATAAAACCAAACAAGCCTCCTCCCAAAAATAGAACTTGAATTATAAAGTAAAGATTTAGAATCAGCAAGAAATATATCCATTTGCTTTGTCCTCCTACCCAGTGTCATACAGTTGCAACAACAGCAGCAGTTAAGGTAACATTATTCAGATTACTTTGACTACTGGTGAGTGCTGAATCACAGTAGAAAGGAGGGTTTTTTACAAATGTCACCTCACTCAAGAAAGCAAAAAGCAAAAATTGCACTGAGACAGATGTGGCTATATGTTGCCAGTTAATATACTGCATTCAAAACACTGTTGGGAAAAAGGAACACACCATATATGTGAAGCCAATAATTTATTTTTAGTCTAATTAATATTTTAACAGTTTAATAGTCTAAACCATTATTCCAATAACAATGATACATTATTGTATATAATAGCCCAAATTAATATGAAAAGGCATTGATAATATGAATAATAATAATTTAAAATTGCCATTCAGGGAAACTAATAGTCACTCTTTTCTCTGGTGTGATATTCATCTCTGCAATGTCCCTCTACATCCTAAGGTTGAGCAGCACCTGCATTTCTTCATTTTCCTGGTTTAACCTTTATTCATATCTATCACAACAGAGATAACTTCTTTGGTACCCAGAGTCTCTCTGCCTAAGTATGCAACATTGCATAGCTGAATACCATGTCAAATCTCCTTCCAGTATATTTTAGTTACTGGATATTTCTGTGTATTTATATTCTTCCTTTAGGTCCTCCAGCTTCTCTTTCTATGTTAAGATACTCTGTGTGCTGGCTTTGGGGTTTTTAGAAGCAGGAGATCCCTTCTTATTCTGTGTTCTCTGTGAAGCAGAAAGGAAATTTCAGTCAAAGGGTGAGAAACTTTCAGAAAACAGCTTTAGTCTGGAGTCAGCTTAGCAAATGGAAACCAAGCTTTCCTTAGAATAGCAAGTAAGAAGGCAAAGATCTTAAATCTGTTGTTTTTGTTAGGCTGTGTGTTTCTTGTTGCATGCATTGTAAAGACCAGATGAGCCCCATCTCACACAGAGCACGCAGTGTTTCCTTTGCTGTCACCTGCAACACGTGAGGGAGAGCAACGCAAAGAGCTCAAAACAAAGCGAGAACCCACCTCTTCCACCTTGTCAGCTGGGAAGGAAAAGCAGACCTCATGTCCCTCTGTGCTCGACAGGAGGCATGGAGTGTGCTCCTGACCTGGGAAGCTGCAGCTGCTCTGTTTGGCATCGCAGTGACACCCTTCTGTCCAAGTCCTGCCACTGCTCCCCGTGGGGAAACTGCAGCACCTGAAACTGCAGCACCTCGTGCACCCCCACAGTGCCATCTCTCTGACCTCTCCTTCCTGATGAGAGAGCAACTTGAAGGGGTAGGTGATGCAAGTTCTGAAAGTTTTATTTTGGCACGGTACTAGATTTCCACTGCCTAAAAGCTAAAATAACCACATTGTTCATTGCCACTCCAGATAAAACATGCCAGTACTCCAGACAGGCCACCTGCCACTTCTTCTTGCAGCAGACTTGGCCCACATAGGTCAGTTCTTAGCCTTTCTCAGTGTTGATATGAGTGCTTAGATACAAGCTTTTACTCTCTTTTTTTGTTCCAGAAATTAAGATGTTTAGCTTCAAAACCATAGTACAGAGAACGCTCATCTGCCTTCCATGAGGTCTCAAATGCTTTTTGGAAGGGCATAATTTAAACTACCAATGTATTAATTAGCTAATTTAATTTTTTATAATTGCAGCCCTGTGCCTAAAAGATCGAGGAACTTGGCTGCAATCAATTTAATGCATTCTTAAGCAGAGAGCTATTTTTTATTCCTATTCTTCCATTATATGGATCACAGCCAACGTGCTACACAAAATCCATTCTTTTAAGGATTGCTAATGATACAAACTAAGTGATTCTGAAAGACAAAATGGTTGGTGTGGTTTTCATTGATTTCGGCAAAACATTCAATCTGGAATCTCATTTGCCTTTCATTCAGTTGTGGAAAATATCTCATTCTGGATTTTTCGGATCAAGCTGAAAAATGCATAACAACCTATTTGTTGAAACACAGCAAAGAAAAAAACCCGAGTGAGGGAAAAAAACATATGACCTTGCCACTGAAATCTCTATTTCCTTATAAATTTATCAAATGCAGGTATCTATTAACAAAAAAATGTTTCAGGTCTAATCTTGGTTTAATTTGGAAGACTTAATCAGTTTCTAGCCACGTATATAAATTGTTCAGAGAGTACTAATCCTATTTTTATTTCTGTATGGAAGGATTTGTTTGTTGGGGGTTTTTTGTTGGGTTTTTTTTGGTTTTTTTCCAGAGAACTCTGTGAAGTCCATGGGGTTTCTATTTATGAGATATAAGTCCAGTGGCTGACACCTTGGAGTTAAGTAACATCTAGAGAGAGGTAAACTCTCTAAAAAGGAGATGAATTCCACTGATATCTGATGGATAAGAAGGGATGATGTACGGAGGAAACCAGCAAGCCATCTTGAAATATTTATGCTTGCATATTTTTATCATGCTTTGGTGTGTTTCTGTTTAGAGTTACAAAAATTCCTCTGCCACAAAATGCAGGAAGTGTATCATAATTACTTTACTTGGTGTCACCTATTTTTTTCAGGCTTGCTCAGTTTTTGCTAATAATTTCTAGGTTTGCTAGTCACAAATAAAGAAATTTCTTTTTTTATTATTTTTTTTTTTAAGGTAAAAACTTTTCTTCAATGCCATTTGTGTTCCTCATACAATCAGAAATAACTGAGGAAGAGAGGCTGTTACCAAAGTATTTCAGTTAGCTAGACAGTGAATTAATTTGGAACAGGTAGGCAGAAGAGCTACGAGAGAGAAATGGATTGCCTCAGTAGATGAGGCAATAGAAGTGGGGATACAAGGAGGTGGGAAAGAGCTGGCCAGCTGAACTGACAATTATGACTTCATCATCCACAGCTCCATGAAAATCCTTTTCCAAAGTCTAGGAACCAGTGCATATTTTCCTTCTTGTTCTCCTTTTGTGTCCTCTGTTTCCCTCTTTGATGCCATACCATTGTGTAAGCAACTTTGATTGGCTATTTAAGTGGGAATTTTAGCTCAGTGATCACCTACAATTTTTTCTATCTTTGTTAGAGCACCTAAAATTTGAATCTAATCCATGTTACTGCTGGCTCCTGGAAGAATACTTACAGATAATAATACAAAATTCTAGTGTATTTGTACTTGCAACTTGAAAAAACAAGCTACCATATCCTTTTCACATGCCTGGAACTGAACATAGAAGGACTGAAACTCACAGGAAATAGAGCCTTGGGGTTTTCTTATTTTCCATATAAAGGCACTGTACTTATATATCCATGTGTAACCTGGAAGTTCTTTTTTAGCTCTCACACCGTGCAAACTCCTCAAGTTCTCGAGCTGCTTTTCTAAGCAACTTGGTAGAGTTTAAGCAGCCCAGTGCTAAATCTGCATATTTCTCAGACTTCACAAATATGCTTAAAGCTCAAAATTTGCTGTCAAATAGCTTCTGAAAAATCAGTTTATGCACCTAACACAGGGTCAGCACTAACAGACTTGCTGTTTACCTTTACTCTGTTTACATACTTGCCTAGGAATCAGAGCTGGATGCCAGAGGACAAGCTTTCCTCTTCTTGAGGGAATTCAAGTTTAATCTCTCTCATGTAGGGAGAGTTTTCAAATCCAGTTACTGCCCATCCTGGAAGGAAGGCATCCTTCAATACCAGGCTTCACACCATCCCACTTCCCACCACGTACTTCAGCTTCAGTTTGCCCACAAAACAGTTCACAGTGGACAACAACCATGTTTCACAATCACCTGAGCTCTTAGAGTGCTGGTTCCCCTTCTGCATTTCACATGTAATTGCAATAGGATAAAAAAAATATCTGTTGTAGCAGAATGCAAACTTGAGCTTCAAAATCTTTGTGGAGGAAGAGGAAGCTTTGGGTTTTAGGGTGGGGTGGTTTTTGGTTTAAGGTTTTTTTGTTTGTTTTGTTTTTTCTGATTTTTCCAGAAAAGCATTACTTTCTAGTCACAGACTTTAATTCCATAATATTTCTAAGGAAGTATTAGTGTGAGTAAAGTATACTGACATATAAAATGACAGTCTGAATGTTAAGGGTGAATCTCATATCATGCCAGGCAACCAAGGGGTTGCAAAACAGACAACCTGTAGCTGCTGCTGCTCAGAATTGACTAATTATGTTTAATAGGATAGTAAGGGTCAAAATCATCTTCTGACAACCCTTACAAGTACATGAGGAATAACTCTGAAAACCAGTAGTCTTTAAGACACAGAGCTGCCAGAACCATTTTAGCAGGTGAGAAAGAAAGGTGACTTGTCAAGGACTGTTCAGGGAAAAAAAAATATAAACACTTATTTGTTATATTCATATTCATAATAGGATGTTCTTAGTTGAATATATATGGAATTAATTGGACTAACTTTATGCATCAAGAAATTGATGTCAATATTTGTGGGAGGGATGGAATCAAGACATTCAGATATCATTTCTTGAGCAATTGCTCTTCTTATTTTTCCTACATCATATCCAAAGAGGAAATCTATACAGACATCAGGGTCAAACTGAGGCCAGCCTTGAGTCAGCCCTGAGCCACAAGTTTAGAACTTCCTCATCATGCATTGGCAGTCATGTCACTGGGGTGAAAGGCTCCTGTTTGCAAAGCAGGACCTTTCTCACAAGTGTACTTCTGTTGACCATTTCTTGCTTTTTCAGTCTTATCTCTGTTTATAAACAGTAAAGAGTGCAAGAGGTAAGGAAAGGTCCTGAAGGGCTGGATAAAAACATGGTGATCTGGGATTGTAGACAGTGGACTTCTGGGCTGGAAGCCTGGAAGAAAATCCCCATCGTCCTGCAGGAAGGGTTGAAGAGGCATTAAAAGCAGTTTGGTCAAAATCCATAGCTGGAAGTTTAACCTAGATTTATAACTGAATTGACAACCTCTAAATGGTGACCTGGCTTAGCAAGTTAAATACAAATGCTTCATGTGTAAGGATGCTAGAGGAGTGATAATGATACAGTTGTGCAGCTGCACTTCCATCTAGATGTTGAATAATGTTATTGTTTCAAGTGCCTTTAACCATCTCTTAGTGCAGTTTGTTGCAGTTGCTTTTTGTGTGAACCTCTTCCCTGCAAAAATCAGTGAATAAACATGTCCTGTGACTGCTACTAAGATCTACTTAATAATTGTTTCTTGTGAAGTTCTTGCTGTCGAGCTGCTGTAACATTCTCTTTTTTTTTTTTCTTTTCAGTCCCTTCACCCTCACGAAGAAAATTCAACCTTGCTTTTCCAAAAATGGGTGATGGAAATGGGATAAGCAGACATTGCACACACACAGAGGCACGAGATAACAAAACATATGTCTAGAATGGAGGATTTTTCTTGAATAAAATAGAGATTTCTAGAGGCTAAGTGATGTACTTCTTTATAAATCTTGTACTTAACTTTCCTTTGATATTTTGGACATAGATTTTATTTATGCCTCTGACAACATTTCAGCATTGTTTTTTGCACTACATATTGTTCATCATTTAGCTGTGAGTATTCACTGCTGGGTAAATAGCATATGTCATACAGGAGACAGTAAAAGGTAAAATTCAAGCTGTTGGTCAGTAAAAAAAACCCAAAACTTTTGCAAAAAATTGGGAAATTATGGGTTCATGAAATTGTGTGGTACTTCTGTGTGGTTAAGGAAGCTGTAGTTGTAGAAATTCTAGTTTTCTGACCAATGTTTTGTAGTGCAGTAATCATTTAAACTGGGGAACCTTAATTTTATTTTTAATACATATGTATAAGCGAAAATATGTAGTTAATTTAATTTTACTTTTTCAATTTTGCAAACCATTGTTTAGATACAGAGCTGTTAATGATAATAATATCCAGCTATTTTTCTCCCATAGAAGATAATAATTTTGAAATAATCATCATACAAATGTAGAATTATGCTGATATTAAACAATCTAAACCTACCTTTGACCAAAAGAAGGAATTCAACTTTGATTAGGCAATGCTCTTTTAATTAAAAAGAGTATGCATCATCTTTTTTAGTATTAACTTTCATGTTTTGTTATTTCATCTGAAAGACTTTTGTATGGAAATTAGACTTCCCTTTCTAGTTGAACAAATGCTAATAAAAGTGTTCTACAATCACTGACTTAAGTTTTAACTGAAGCCACTTTAATTATTTTTGCACCCCGAATGTCATTTTCCCCTCCAAGCATCCCAGCAAACAGGATTACTGGAATGAATATTTCCAAAAGAAGCAAATATCACATGTTTGAAAATTTTGTTTTAAGAGCAGTAATCACCAAGGATGACGATGAATCAGGGACCACATGTACATCAAAGGTAAACCTCAAATGCACGGATCCAATTTCATATATCAATTAATTCCAGCGATCTCCTTGTATCCAAACTACTATACAGCTCCTGATCTGCTTCCTGGCATCTGTGACACTCCCTCCAGCAGTGTCATCAGCTTGAGGAGAGTGAATGAAAATAAAAGATATAACCTCATAAGGTAAGTTTACCCTGTGTTAGGCTGAGAGGTAGGACTGCAAGAGATGCCGTGCTCACACAACTTAAAATCACAAGTACTTCTGCAAACAAGTAAATATCTCACTTCCAGCGGGTTCAGCACATCAGGACAAGGTCCATACACAGAGATGCTTCCTTCTGGCTCATTAATGTTGGACTCTGAAATGTCATCTGTCTTAGGCACTTTTTTTGTGCATGAAGTTTTTTTCTCTGAACTGTCTTTAGTGCAGCAGTGTCAGTTTGAGTGTGTCTGGTTGGTTCCAACTTGTTGCCTCACATCAGGGTCCAACAAAAGAAAATTGCAGCAAAGCTCTTCCTTTAAAAATCAATAACCTAAAAAAAATATGATTTTGAGAGGGCAAAACCCGAAAACAAAGTGTATATTGTTTTATGTTTGCTGAGACAAATTTTTGTCCTTCAGTGTTCCAGTCATATAAAAAAACAGACTTTCATCATGATCTGTTCCATTGAAATTGGACTTCAGATTGTTCTATTGCAAAGGGAAAACTAGATACAGTAAAGGTGTGTGTTATGAAATGGGATGAAACAAAGTAAAAGTGCTACTAAAAATGATCTTTGGGAGTTGCAATTTCTATTCTTTCTGTTTACATTTTTAATGTTTGCCATGTAAAAGTACTGTGTTCTGTGAATTATATCAGGAGAAGGATGGGGCAGAAGATGGTTCAGTGGACATGTGTTAGATTTCTGGTTTGAACTGAACAATTTTTCTGTAAACTCTTTCTTATATAATGACATAAGCAAGGTATGTTTCTAAAAAGAAAAGATTCTACCATTTGGTGAATAACTTTTAATTTGCATATGTTTTGAATTAGGCAAATATGTTCTTTGCTTAAAAAGAGTTTCTCCAAGTGAATTAAGGTTTTGTACTGGGATGTAACTTACTATTTTCTGTCTTTTCTTCTCTCTGAGTTGAAATGCGTTGGCTTTTTTTTTACCATTTATGACTATATTTTATCCTCAAAAGTCATTGCCTTTATTGTTATTTTTGGTTCAGGTTTTATATTTTAAAAGTGTTTTCAGCTTCATCTACGGAAAATTTTTTACTGCTTAACTCTAACTGATGATAAAAGCTACTACTTGTAGAGAAGGATGGATTCCCCCAGTTATCATTATGAAAGATCATTGTGATATAAAATTAAATTTAAGAGGTAGAATGAGATTAAATAGAAAGCTCAAGTAGAAAATTTAAGAGAATTCCATCTAAATACTGGCATGGTTTTAAATTATAATAAAGGACTTATTGTTATATTCTACAGACCCAGTCACAAATTTCAGGGATACTTTAAGAAAATAGTGTAATAATTCAAAAGGAATAGACCCACTGAACCAAAGAAAGAAATGATTCAAAAGGTAGGAACAGAAGATAGGAGAAAAATAAAATATTTTATAGTTGTGATATAATACCAAATATTTTTGTGTGTTCTTTGTTAAATAGGGTAATTGATCTCTTTCACAATAACAAAGTTGCAACCAAATTTTTCTAGGTAGTTTGCTGAGGCTGTATCACTAGTTCTCACTGGGCAGATTTTGGGTCATCGTGGCTATGTTTTAAGCTAGAACACTGCTATTTCCTAAGGTGAAATACAAATGTCATACCTTGTTCAATTCTGTATGCTAATCCACAGGGAGGGGCTTCAGAAATGCTTCTTGTTTTTTACTTGAAATTATGTGATTTCTTTCTCTGTATGTCTAATTTGCCTCATCCAGGAAGACGACTTGGATCACGTATTGGAAAAAAAACTTCTGGAAGACGACTCTAGGGGGTAAATTTGATACTGAAACATTTCCCACAGCATTCTGCCCAAATCACTCAGCAGAATATGCTAATAGCACAAATTATGGCCTCTCAGCTTTCTATGACTAAGAAATCCTTAACCGTGTCTCGTGTAAACATGAATTGCTTCATTCACCAACTAGGCTTTTACTCATCTTTCCTTTTCACTGAGGGTTTCTCTTTTAGGCACAAGACCAAAAGGGAATTTAAGTACCCTGCTATCTAACCCAGAGGGTTTTCAAACATCTTGGTTCCAAGCCTCCTGCTTTTGGAATTGAGCAATCCAGCAGTTCACACCCTTTAAAGAAAAAGCCTGTAAGAACTCGTCTGCCAGCATGAGCCACAGGTGGCTATAAAACATGGACTGATGTACAGCAGCAGGTTGGGCTGGCAGTGCATGTGCTCTAAGTGTCTGCCCTACAAGAAGACATGATCTTTGATGTTTGGCTTCATCTCCTGCTGAGGTCCCTAATTCAGCCAGATCCTGCTCATCTGTGTCCAGCCTATCAGTTGTAGATGTCAGGTGATCTAAACTAAAAGTCGAACCTAAAATATGATTTTGGTACAGACACTGACTTTGAAGCTGCTTATCCTCTAGTAAAGTATACAGCTCTGGAATTAACAGTCCCTTAAAATGCATAAAAAGTCCCCTAAAATGGGATTATTTATTTTTTTTTTTAGAAAACAGGTTACAATTTTCAGGATTATCACAGACCTTTTATGCAGTGTTGAGAGAGGAAATACTCACCTGCCTAAAGTTTGCATCAAAAAGCTCTAAGGTAGCTCATTCAAAAATGAAGCAAGAGTTCATGTCTCTGATTTCAGAGAAAAGGCTCAGCAGCTGTGATCCTTCTTGGAAGGGTTGTACGACCACGCTATGTTGCACAGATGGGTTCTGTCGGAAAGGTAGCAAGGCATCCCCTCTTTTCTCTCACTTCCCAAAATCTGGAACTTGACCTATGCTTCCTGTTTATCCAAGCTGTGCTTTAAAGGGACCAACTGGGAAAGAGGGCTCAATTGCTTTCTCTTCCTGAAGAGAGTTCAGTTTGCATCTCTCAAAGTGACCATAAGCTGACCTGGGTTGGGGATACCCTCATTTCTTTCTGCTGTAGCTCTTTCACTTTTCGTGGTGTGTTTAACCTTCTAGTGAACCAGTGACTCAGAATGGGCAAGAGCATGAGTGGTGAGGAAATAAGAACGAAGAAGATGCTGCCTTGTGCTTAGAACCTTACTTGGGAAATGGGTATTAGTACAAGAAATTATGGCGAGTATTTAATTTCTCCTGAAAAGGCCATTTGACATAATTCTCAGAAGGCAAAGATTGGTAGATCTACCACAGTTGATAGATATGTCCTAGCTGGAGTAGGAAAGACAACTGAATAAATTAGATAATCTGAGCAAACTGGAGTTTTATTGGACTAAGCAGTCCAGTTTAATTCCACTTTAGTATTTAAAGTGTAGGTTAAAAGAAACAAACAAAAAACCAAAGTTCCTTAATGTGACAGAAGAACCAGACCCTGAAATATTCTATCATTATATATTTCACCTGTAAATTTAGAAGAGCATGACTTTTTCCTGTTTGATTAACTAGCTACTTTTCTGAAGCTAGGTTATCAGCAAAGCAGTAGCTTCAGAGGTTGCAGTTGTTACTTTTGGGAAATGGGATCTTGGTTTTTTTGTTGAATATGACACTTAGATGTCATATTTTGTTCTACTTACACAAGTCAACCGTGTATAGACTTTGAACTTAAGTACTCAGATTTGTGAGAGGTATCTCTAAGGGTACAGATAGCTTTCTCTTCTCTTGTGCTGTTCCTCAAATCTATTGAAACTTGCTACGGGATCATTTGGAGCTTGTACTTCATACCTTTTCTCATGCAAATGGTGTAATTCTCAATTCTATGTGCAGTTATGAGGCTGAGCTCTGGGAAAACCTTCTTCTGGAGCTAAGTGAAAGGGCTACCACCAGCCCAAGGGTTTTGCATGAATGAGCCTTTAATGATTGAATCCAACAGGATTATTCCGATGAATAAGGACTACAGAATCTGAACCTTGAGTACTTTACAGTGAGGACTTAATCTTTTGTGTTCTGTGAAGTGCTGTTCATATCTATTGTCCTCTGGGAAACAATTTCTCCTGTAATAGCCTGACCCTCTTTCGAACCGTCTATATGTTTTGGATATATTAAGTGTTCTGCGACTTATCTATTGTTCTGATTTCCAAATGCTTCTCAGATGGGGACAAATTACCATTTTTAATCTGAGACTTTATTTGTTTATTTTTAATTCTTGCTGGTAGTTGTGTAAAGTGATCATAACCACTGTCTTAATTGTGCAAGGGAGTGATTTTTTAGACTGCAATATTAAATTATCTTTCCCTAAAAGAGCTATTACATTTACAGTCTAATATGCCAACTGGAAATTTGTTATGGTTTGTTTGAGGTTTTTTCTTTTATTTTTTAGCCTTTCAGCTGTCACAGTTCCCTCTTTCTTGGCTTTTAGAGGTAATGTAGGACAGAGTACATACAGTAACATATAATGCTGTGCCTACAGAATGACAAATTTACTGTACTCTCTAGAATTACTGATGTTCAATGTCCATACATGATCCCACCAATCTCAGTTCTTCATTCTGCCACAGAAGAATACTTTGATATAACTCTAAACACATATTCAAATGATATCATTACTGCCCTTTTCTTATGTCATTCATTTATGTCTTGTCAAATTTTCCTTCTTTGCTTCTGCCCCTCTCTGTAGGTTACTTTCTTCACAGTGTCTTTACCTTGCTTGCTCACATTTGCCTCTGAACAATCAGATGGAACATTATTCCAAGCTGTGTATTTCAAATCCCTCAATGACAGCCAATGTTTGCATTGCTTATGTATTCCCTTTTCTGATGAGGTATTCTACAATCATAACAAATTAAGTGAGTGACATACAGTATGCAGATATTTGTTTGCTCTTTGACTAGTTACGGGGGAACAGCTTGTACTAGAAAAACAAAATATGTAATTCTGAATTACTGCAGTACTGTCAAGCTAAAGGTGCCACAGTTTATTGAATTTTGTTTCTGAATGCCGTTGTAAAGTTTGTCATTAAGCTTCCATTACATTTTTTAACTGAATTTGTGGGGACATTTTTTTAAAAAGTTTGACTTGATCTGATATTGTATATTTCATACTCCATCTCAATTAATAATGGATGCCTTGTCTTTTCAGGGAAAGTTAAATGGAAGTCCTCCTACATGTTTTTGAGCAATTGGAGGATTTGGTTTGTTTGTTGTCTGGTTTTTGGTTTTTTGTGGTTTTTTTTTTCTTTTTTTCAGTCTAAGTCCACAAATCAATATTTTATAACAGTTTCCTTTATCCTAATCAGTATCCTTGGTGGTTCTGGGAAAGAGATTTCCAGTTTTAGGGTATACTTAGTCTTTCTGAGTGGTCAGAAGGAAGCTTATAGCCAATCTCCTTTTTCTTATTTTATTTTCCTCTATATTGCTTTCTTTGCAGCAGGAAAGTCTCCTTATGTCTCCCTGTTGATTGCTCCCCACCTTTTGCTGTTCATGCCCTGACTGGAATTCTTGCCAACTTCGTACAGCTGTAAAAATGAGGAATAGTATCCTGATACATAAATTCTAATTGTAGAGGTTTAATTTTTTGGAAGCTATATTTTCTACCAACAATTTTATCTCTCAAATCCACAAAGATAAGATTTCTTAGATGAGGTGAGTGATATTCCTGCCACAGTGCTCCTGCAGATTACCAAAGCTGCAAAGCATGTAGAGAAAGAAATACAGATGCTAATCACATATGTGTGTTTGTTCTGGAAAGAAAATCTCCTGCACATCAAAAAAAACCCAGTCAACAAAGCCATTCACAATGGAGCAGGATTAAGACAGAATTTTGCACTTCACAAGCATGTGGCAATAAAATTACTTTCAGGTGGCCCAGAGGAGGTTCACAAAGCTTATGTGAGGTAACTCAGACTGGGCAGACAAAAGAGATCAAGGATCCAGAGGAAGATAAGGAAAAGAAAAGGATTGATACAAATCTACGTAGGAATTATCTACTATGGGAATAAATCAGGGAGTGAGGTGTGTGAGAGAAATGCCATAGAGGGAGGTAAAAGTGATACCAATGCTAAACTGGATCCTTTTCTATTTAGATTTCTATCCTGCCTTTTGATTTAGAACAGTAATCCACTCCCTGTTAAGCACCAAGAAAGTTCCCTTTGTTCTTCTCTTTACCATCATATTAGGCTTTTTTTTCCCTGCATGTGGTCTGTCATTTGTCAGCTTTCTTACTGTTACTTGATGATATTTTCCTTCAATGAGAATCTGAAATATGTGGATATTTATGGATATACCTTTGTGAGGAGAAAGGGTGGGATCAGAGATAAAAGTTGATTTATTTTGAAAAGGGCAGTATTTGGCAACCCAAATTTCAAAAGAAATCTGAAAAATATAATTAGTTTTTCATGATTTCTTAGTTTTGCAGGTTTTTTTTCTTCCATTCCCATTGTATCCAGCATCTTACACTTTCACCTAACAAATGATTAGCATAGGTAATGCTTAACTTCTCAAACAAGCTGACTCTCAAGCGACTGTGTCCACACATGCTGTAGAACTGGTATCCAAATAACCAGACAAGCTATCCCTGTTGGCAATTGCTCCTGCCTCAGCACATCTATTGTCCCCTTGGATTACCCCATCTCTACCTGCTTCAGCTCTGTTTCCATGTCACCCTCTTACCTGCTGCAATGGTTCCTCTTCAACAGCTGAACTCCATCCTTCATGAATTCCATCTCAGTGTCTGTGCTGGAACAAGATCATCTATTTGCATTATTTAATCAGGATCTTCAAGACATACCAGACTGCTCTTGCATAACATCATGATTATTTTTTTTAAGCTTTCTGCACATAAAACTACAAGATAATGGTGTCTTTCAACACAGAATGGAAGTAGGGAGTACAGAGAAATTAATTGCTTCTTATGAACCTTCAATAATTGCCTATGTCAGTGTACTTTAAAACATGGTCTGTGAATTTTGGGGTCAGGAAAACACTCAGGATTCAGAAAGACAGGAATAGCAGAGGCAAAACCTGTAACAAAACTGCTACAAAGTCATAGCAGAATAGAAATTCCAACTTCCAAATCAACTTCTACACTTGCAGTTCATGTGGAAATCGGACTTCTTTGGATTCAAATTCCTTTGTAAAACTCATCACTCCTGTATGCTGCTCGAGCTAGCACATAAATCAAAGGATCACAGAGGGTAAAGGGATGCCTTGGTTTGACTCTGTCTACAAAAACCTGGAGTCAGAACTGCTCTGCCAAGCTGCCTCACGGCCACGTTGTCACGCCATTTTCCGCAGGTGAAATTCTTTTCAAAGCCAGAGGTTATTTTACTATTTCTGGATTTTGCTTCTGTATCTAACCACATGTATTGTTTTGGACTATATCCAGCAAGAGTTTTTTCTCACCCAGTTGGCAACGTCCTCAGGTTTCGTGTATCTGTGCCCAAGGCTGGGCTGCAACTGAGGTTTTCAAGCTGCTAAGTACACATCTGAGTGTACTTCATGATGCATTTTTAATGTTAAGATTCCTCCATGATCAAGACAAAGTTTTCCCTCATCTCCTTCCTTTCAAAGGTATTCTCAAGACACACTCAATGCATCATGCAACATACAACACGAATTGCTTTTATCTTTTATATAACCTGAGGAAACACACAATCCTATTGCTTCCTCCTCTGCAATCCTGACCTTGGATGTGGGGCATTTTCTTCACAGGGTGTGTTCCCACTGCCAAGCCATTTTGAATATTCCTATTGTAATAAGGACTCTAATTTTTTTATGGAACCAAGACATACTGGTTGTGGTGCTGGAAGGAAAACGTATCTTGACTTCTATCTTACATGAACAAAAAGTAGATATATTTTCTGAAAATGCCAGGAAAAGAAAATAATTTTAAAACAACACCTTGGAAATCCCTCTTAGAAAGGTTTTTGTATTGTTTTATGGACTATTTTATGGAAAAAAAAAAGATGTTTAAGTGACTTCTTGGTTGAAAGGGTCACCCCATTTTAAAAGCTTTGTAACTTTAGTATGGTTATTACTATGTCTTAGGGACCTTATTGTGATTCATATTTGGCTTTGCATCTTAATTCTTTTATCCAAACCAGCAATATGCTAAAATCTAGAAATACCAGCAAAGAATTGCTCTATACCTGACGATTTTTTTTTTCATTTTTATCCTTCACCTGTATGTAAGAAAAAAAGTCTGTTGATCAAAGGTAGGATTAGCACTCGATTCCAGAAGAAATCCTTTTTTCTAGTTTAAAACAGGAGTTTGGAATGTTACTTCAATTCTTCAGGAACGCAAGGTAGCTTCCCAGCAATGAGAGAAACCTCTGTAGTTCAACGTAGACAAAATGGATAAATGTGGATAATTCAGAGACCTTTTGAGTTGGCCCCTTTTTTGCTCTCTGCATAAATACTAATGCTCATATTTATTTTGTATGATCCTGCTCTTCACTCTTATGTCCTCTCAACTCCTGGTTTCTTCAGACAGTACCAGCTACCTGTTCCCTTTTCCCTAAACTGTTGATATATTTCTGTTTTGTTGTACTGAAGCAATCTGTACTAAAGCAAAAGTGATGCTCTGAGCTATAGGAGAGTGGTTGTGTGTGTGTAATTCTGTTTTATTTCACACAGTGTTCTGTTTGCAGTAGAGGATGTCAGTGATAATTGTCATTGCCAACTCACCTGGAAGTCTTTTAGAAGTGATACATTATTTTTAAAAGCGTTATCCTTTGTGAGGGATATTTACACCTGCCAGCTAACTGAAGGACTATTGTTACAACCTCTCAGTTGTTCCAATACAGTGTCCTTAAGAACTTTATTAAGACAATTAGGGTACATAAAGTGATAGATTGCCATAGGTGCTCTATGTAGGTAGCAAACATCTGTTCAGGAAGAAGGGTAAACTTAGAAATCTGGATTGACTGATTTAAACTTTTGTCACAAACTCCCCAATATTTCCTTTTAAGATCAGCACTGAAATCACAGTATCTTGTCATCAGTTGCAAGCTGATGCAACCACGGTCACCTTCAGACAGCACAGGACACAAATGCAAACAAAACATACTTGATCTCTGCTATTTTATTCTTGATCAAAATATCGTGAGCTTTAAACTGACTTTTTTTTATTCTAAGGATAAAAAAAAAAAAAAGGAAGTTCATAATTTTTTTGTGTCCTAGAATTGCATATCTAATCCCAACACAGCAAGGTCCTCATTCTTGAGTACCTCACTGTGTGCCATGTAGTCCTACTGACTTCAGCAAAGTCTTGCTTAAAACTACATATATTTGTGTGTATTTGGGGCTGCATTTAAATCATTAACTGTGTTACCTACTTTACAGAAGAGCATGCTTTATGAATTTTTCACCAATATTCATGTCTATCTTTTGCTTTGTTGCCAAGGTAAGCATTAATGTAATTAACACTGGTAAATTCAACACATTTTCATGAGTGGTTTCTATCTGAACTGGTGATGAATCTCAAAGCTCAGGTCCTTCTGTGACAGCTCAAACTTTGCACAAATTACTATATATAATTCAATAAAATAAGCCTCAGAGTGGAATGAATCCCTAGAAATCATACTTTGTGCAGACGATGTGCTTTTTGAAGGAATATCGAGGGAGGACAAGAAACGCTCTAGTTCTGTTTCATGCAAACAGGGCAGTGCTGGTAAAAATTACCTATGTATGAATTTATAGTGAGCAAAAACTGATGCACTTGAAATTGGTGGAAAATTCCACAGTTTTAAAGATTTGGCCCATAAAGCAGGCAAGGAAGAGGCACAATAACTTTGGTGAATTTATTTTTCATGTTGAGATTATGACCTTGAACCTCTTGTGGAGTTCACACAGCACTAAAATTGAAGTATATTTATATGTGATATTTATTTGGCTTACATTTGTAGTAGTAATCATAACTATTATTTTTTTAATTATGTGCATTCAAATTCACTACAAAGTTGGTAATGTGGCATTGACATACATGAACTTGTTCTCATAAGTAACTGCTTTATCTTTTTAAAAAAATTGATTGTAACACAGTTACTGACCCGTGTACCTGTTGCTTGATTGGTCCTGTAGGAATCCAGATTTTGAATATAAGCTCCTTAGCAAGACCCCAGAAGACCAATTAAATGCCCTAACTTAACATGTAAGTGGACAGTCAAACCAAATATAACTACTTATTAGTTCCAATCACAGTTGGTAAAACAGCAGAGAATAAGCTGACAAGGAGATTGGATTTTCCATTTTTATTGCACATTTCCTGAAAATAAAAATACGATAGTATCTTAAAATTAAAGGGAAAAAATACAAATCCATCTTCTTTTTAAGTTCACTGAAGCTTTAAATTATAATTTTTTCTTAAATACATCCTTAAAAGCTTTCAGTAATAAATGAACATTTCTAAAACTGACAACACCCTGATTTCAGCATAATGAAATGTTACTATTTTTAAATCTGTGCATTTATCTGAGCTTTTCAATTCAGCTAAACAGCACTTTATAAGGAAAAAGTATGTTCCAGGAAATAAGGAAAGTGAGAGTTGACAAGATTGAAAATAAATTTATAGGGAGTTTATATGTGGGATACGAGAGAGCCTGGACAAAAACAAAGAGAGTGCACAAAGAGAAACATTCAAGAAATAATTTCAGTGTTTTGTGCATTCACAGTATTTATCTCTGCATAAATCAGATCAGATTATTTCTTTTTTTACACTACATAAGAGCAGTCTGTTGGTTTTTTTCTTTTTTAGGGGGGAGGGTTGTTGTGGGTTTTTTTTTGTTTTGTTTTTTGTTTGGTTTGGGAGGTTGGTTGGTTTTGGTTTTTCAGCAGTTCAGTTTGGGGTACTGCACCTCTTGCTATCCAGACAAATGGTCGAGTCTTTTAGGCTATGTTTGCACTGTCAATTGAAGCAGCATTTTAATATGCACATGTGCTTCTTTGCCAAACCTGGTGTTTGTCACTACTGTAGGGAAATTGGGGATATTAGGACTCCCTAATGTCATGAAACACTAAGAGAGACTGTGTTTCCCAGCAGCCTGAAAAGGCTCTTCCTGGACTAAAGTTGAAGGGGGGGGGACTTAAAGGACTGACAGAAATGTAATATATATATATATATATAGCTGCTTTTAGTTTGTACAGTATATTTATTTGTGTAAATAAATGTATATACTTCCCCTTCTCCCTATGGAAGCCTCTGACCTGAAAGTTTCTCTCCAGTGTTAGTATAAATTGTGGGAAGGGGGGGGGGGGGGAATCTGAAAATTGGATTTTAGATTTCTAATGTGGCTCAAACTGCCACACATGACAATAACAGAAGTCTCATTGATATGAATTTATTTGTAAATCTTACTTGCAGGAAGCTCCCCTTGCCTGCATCTTTCCACTCTTTTTCAAACTGAGTGAAGTAGCCTCTAAATCTCTACAGTCTCTAAAATCAAGAATAGTCTAACAAAGAAGATATAAAAGCAATGCACTTTTTTTTCTAATCCATCACATTTTTCTGATTCTCTAAAAACCATATCTGTTCTTCATTTTGCAGTAAAATTAAGGTCCACAGAAGGGATCTGATAGTCTGGATTGTCTTTTCCGACCTTACGCTGAAGAGTTTTGCAAATCAAACACTAAAATAAGCACGAGTGGGACAACATGAATGACTGAGGAAACACCAAAAGACATTCAGGGATGGCACAGTTGGGTTATCAAGACCTGGGTGCATTTCCATGCAGCTTCTCAGCAGCTCTGGGATTAGGAAGAGGACAGTTTGCTCAGAAGGCACAAGTCAGCAGGAAGCAGAGGTAAGAGGGTGAGACATGACTGAGGCTTTATGACACCCAGATAAAAGATGAAACAGAAAGCAGATGATAGTGACTCGTGGAGGTGAGATATCCCAGAGGGGCAAAACTTCCTAATCACCATCTGCTCTGAAAGGGTAAAAAAGGCACATCCAAAACCAGCATGCCATCACTAACTTCCAAACAACCCAGAAGACATAATAAAACCCTGATAGTCACCATCCCTCCATCTCATAATTAAACCCTTTCCTCTCAGCCATCATCTCAAGGAAACCTAGCTATCAGGACCACCTGAACATGTTCCCACTGGTGTGAAAGACTGTGTCTGAAAACAATTTTATTCTAAAATAAAATCCCCCTTGCTATCAGAGGGATGCATGTGGAGCTCTGCTATTATGTTGCTACAGATCCACAATCTTGCTTGCTTTCAAAATGTTAGAGGCCAAGGGTGGGGTCCTCAGCAAACCATTCCTTATTACCTTGGAGCATGAAAGATGCCTCGTTGCCTCTGTATTAGAGACTGCAGGGTCTCTGTCTGCCTGGTACAGAGGTTTGAGTCCACTTGAGGCTGAGTAGCTTCATGCTGAGCTACTAATACCTAAATCCTATGAGAATAGACACTGTAGGCATCTCTTTGATCATAGAGCAGAACTGCAAAAAAGCTTTGAGTGTAGAAAAGAGACGGTAGTTGCATTTCCTTTATCTTTTAAATATAATAACTGAGCTCTTAGAGCAGTAACTTTAATGTTAAGGGAAGAAAATTTGATGTCTTGCTGTTCGCTATTCTGCCTTATAAACCACGTTGTAAGTTTAAGTTTTTGCTGTTGTTGACAAAATTAGTGCACCAAGAAAAAGAAACAAAAAAACAAATATGCATGAACTGACATGGTATGGTGGAGCTCTCTAGTTCCCATGGGATCCAGTAATAGTATTTGTATTTTATTCATAGGTTACTTAGTATAAAATCTTTAAAAGGCACTGGAGCAGAGAATGAAAACAGGTACCTTCAGTTTCCTGGCAAATTCCTTGATATTGTCATCCAAAGCTTTTCTGCCCCAAAGATACAGTCTATCAGTTTTGCAAAAACATCATCAAAAGAATGTGAGTCTTTTCTATGAAGTCTGGAATACCAGAGTAAAGCACTTCATTCTCAGGTTGGAAGTAGGAGTTTGAAACTGCTTGCTTAAGACAAAGGAACTAAACCACATCTCCCATATAAAGGCCGAAGTGTTATGAAGTAGTGAATTAAAAATATAATTACAGGAAACATTACTTCTTGAGATAGACTTTGACAGATAATACAATCCCTTGTTGGTTTGTAGAAGAAAGGTGTGGCTGCTTTCTCTGAGCAACAAGCTCAGAGTGATGAAAACTTAGTGGCTGAGAGAAATGACATTTAATACATTTCGCTTTTCACAGTGTTACCTATAACTAAAAATGAGAGATCAGCATGCTGGCAATGCTGTTTGCCTGGGTTGTAATCTTCAAATCCATAGCTGGAGCACAACCTTTTCAGTATCTAAAGACTTGGAAAAAAATAGGAACCCAGTATTCAACAGATCTTTCTGCACACAACTGGTTGCAGCTACTTGTTCTTGAGACTAAAATGACATTAAGCTTTTTGTCTTGCTTTGTGGGTTGTTGTTTTTTTTTTTTCCTGCTCTTCCTTGCTTCTCCTTTCTCCAGGGACGATGCTGAAGCTGAATTCTGCCCCACCTCGTGTTTTGTGCAGAGCTACTGGCCACGTTCAAGATGAACCTGATGGGAACTGAAGACAAGCTGATGGTGTTTCACGGGGTCCTTCGTAAGTGCAAAGCCTGAAGTTAGTGTGTTTTCAGGTGACAAATGCAGCAGTTTGTGGGGTTTGATTAAATGGTAGTTTTAGCTTTATTAATGGTGTTTGTAAACAGCATTCATTTACCTCCCAGTGCTCTTCACACTAAACGCTGGAAAACAGAATGATTCTTTTATGAAGTAAACATTCAAAGATTTGCCTGAAAGACACCTCTAAACAGGCTGCAAAAATCTCTTAACAAGCTGAATCTCTACTTTCCTTTATTTGGGCAAAAAAAATCCTTAAATGAGGGTCCCAAGTCATTCTCTTTCCTGGAATTCAGATGAATTTAAAATGCAGCAATATCAATAATCCAATTTACATCTCAACCAACACCTTTTTGCCTATGGTTTCTCATCAGGACCTTATTTATTCCAGCATTCCCTCTGCTGAAAGCTGCTCCCACCCCAGGTTCTTGGCCTGGGAGGGCTGCCATCCAGGAATGGGATCCCTGCTGCCCAGCAGGGTTTGTGCTCTGCCTGCTGGGGTGGGTTGACAGAGAAGCCCCAGCACCTGGTGTGGGTTCTGCTCAGCAGATTTTGTATCTCTGTTTACACTCTGCTCAGCTATAACTGACAGTTCTGTCACCATTCCTTCACCATCTTTGGGGTGTATTGTTATAGCTGAATACATACTATAGATGGGGAAGAATCCTTGCTCATCACAGCTGTCGCTTTCCTCTTCTTCAGTTCTTCTCGTTCTTTTTTTTCCTACGCTTTGAGTAGTGTAAGTCATGCTGCTTATATTGCATATGCATTGACAGATTTTTTGACTGACATGCAAATTAATTCAGAGGACGAGAAAAAGAACATTTTTCTTCCTGACACTTTCTTTATTTTTATCTTTGCGTGCCATCTTTGACAGGCTTTAAAATCTTACTCGTACTTAAAAAGTAACTTTAAATAAAGAGCAATTTGTTATACCAGAACTGTGCTACTACTGTATCTTGCTTTCCAATTTGTTCAAGTCCACACTAAGAAAAGCTTCTCAGTTATATGATTCTGACACTAAACAAGATCCCTAGAGTTTCAGTAAATATATACTCTTTTTTCTTTTTTTAAATCAACTTGTGGGAGATTTTATAGTGCTCCTGGGCAAGGAATTTTCCTCTGGTGCCCTTTACCATTCTCCTTCAGGATTGCACAGGCAGAGCCCTGAGAAATATTCATAATTTGTAAAATTAAATGTGATGGTCCCAGAAAGAGCCATAACTAAGAACAGAAAACTCATTCCCATTAATCAAAAAAACCCCCAGCAAACAGACCTATTGTCTCAATATCAGTGATGGATCAGCTACTGCAATATGAGACTCTTGGATTTTAAGCCCCAGTTATTGGCTCTCAGATGACTGCTTCTGGCTTTCATTTTCCAGTTCAACTGGTCTTCTAGTAGTTCTACTTTTTTCAAGAAAACAAAGGGTTTATTTGCTTTTCCTTTTTTAGATTTACTTACATTGGGATTAAAATTACCTGTGACCTGCCACCTCCTCAGAACATCAGCCTTGGAATAATTCTGTGAGTTCTGAGGAAACAGAAAAGCAATTTCATAGAGAGGAAATTGCCTTCATATTTATACTAGATGAATTATAATCTTGTATGGGATTTTTTTTTTGCTAAAAGATCACGATTCTCAGGTAGAGTGGTGACCTCAATTTTTCCTCTTGTGTTAGAAAATTGTTGGATGTCCTTTTCTCATTTCCTTTCGGGACACGGTCATCTCTGAGACCAGTGCTACCCTCTGATTGCCCAGTGCTGTCCACCCCAAGGGTGCAAATGCATTGCAGGAATTTTTGGTGGGGTGTGTCAGTGGTTTTCAGGGAGGAAAACAGTGACTATTGAATGGAGAGTAAGGCACGTGAGGAAAAGAAAAAGAAAGAATAGCGATGGTAAAAGAAAACATAAGCGTGGGAACATGGGTACTGAAGAAATGTGAATGTCATTCCGAGAGGAGCTATGGGAAAGGAAACAAGAGGAAAATTAATCCTAGTTCTTTATTGTCATTGCTCTTGATTTTTCCCCCAATTTTCCCCTAAAAACGTTTCCTTCAAGATAGAATACTCTGTAATGCAGGATTATGTCACAGAACGTTTGGGCAGGAAACTTTCTTTTTTTGCGGTAAAATTTGTAGAATCCCTCACGATTTGATTCAAAATACTTCTCCTTGTAGAGCTTTTTCAGTTCTGTGTGTTCACTTGGCTAGGGCCTTGGATTTAGCTGAAAGCTATGTTAGTCAGTGCATGTGATGCTCTTAGCTGGAGAGGAAAACTCATACAAGCAACATGGAGAGAGAGTTTTCATTACAAGGTGTGTACTCTAAAATTCTCTGCACTTCCACAGGCTAAGTTGTGCCTGATTCGTGTTCCTGAACAAACAAAGGAGGAGGAACAGCTTTGGAAAATTCAGCCCTTTGAAAGCCAATGAAAAAAAAAAAACCCTTTATTATTTATTTATTTAATTATTTTTGATTGGTTTTTCACCTCAAACTGTTGGAGAGTTTTAAGTGTCCAAGTGTCACAAGATGTAAGACGTAACAAAACATATCTGGGCAGAATAGTGATTATGGGTGGCAATTAGTTACTGATCAACTATCTTAGTGGCTCGTATAGAATGATGCTTTCTTACTGCCAACAAAGTATGAATAAGAATTTAAATCTTTTCCTTGCCTACTGGTTAATAAGTGCCTTAGAATGATCTTACAGTGACAGTTTCTTGTATCACTAATGAGTGTAATTAATGAAAAAACAACAGACTTTATCAGCCTGTAGACTTTCATGTTTGCTTTCTGCCATTTACCTTGTTTGCATTTCAGAGTAGCTGTAGATTCTCTCCTGCTGTTTTTCTTCTGATGCTGGTACTGTAATTTTAAGTGAAGTTTCAGATACTGGGGCAGTTGTGCAAAGCAGGTATTGAATTACTGGGGACAAAGCTAAGTGTATACCGATTTTGTTTAATAATAAAAGGCTAAAGCAATGCTTTTGCTTTAAAGGTGGAACACCCAAGTCCAAACACTAACCCTCTGAAACTGAACCTGAGAATCATGTGCAGAATAACTGGTCTGCTTTAGAGCACTTCTTTTTACTTGACCTAAGAGTCAAGTTTCTTTTTCAGTAAACTTACAAAAATGAAGTTTTTTACTAACTGTTCCACCTCAGAACACTTATTTTTGAATTATTCATTTGGAAGTTGCTTGCTATGGACAGATCACAGTTCCCACCATGTTCATTTGTCTGACTTCTTTCCTCCCCTCCCTGAATGTGCCTGTAATTCATCATTGCCTTCTTTATTTCTGAAGTCCATAGGAGTGAACATCTTTTGAACAAATAAATAGTAATGTCTTTCTCTTCCTTGTCACTTTCCCAGTATTTGCTGTTAAGATTGTTCTTACTATTTTTAGGGCATTTTGGAAAGGCTGGGGAGGGGAGGAGGTGGCTGTTTCGAGGTGATCATGGGTTTTTCTGAAGGAGACCCATTTAGCAGGACTCCCAACAACCTCCTTTCCTTCACATCAACTAATTTCCTGCCCTCAGATTTGGAGAAGCTTTGAAAAATGAGAATATTATGCTTGAAGCAGAGGCAACAATATAAGCTGTGTGATGTACTGCAACCCAGCTGTCACTGATTTTGGCTGCACAGAGCTGGGACCTGAGTTCCATCTTTAAGCAAATTCCTAAGGAGGTGAGAGAGGCGATGGCACTCTGGATATCTTTTCATAACAAGGTCTGTGAGAAAAAGGCTTATTATTTCCTGCTTCAAATGCATCAACTAGAACATTTAGACTGAATCCTTGGAGAATAAGCAGTAAACTGATGGACCACATTATAGGGAGTATCTGACCAGGTTCAGTAGTGAAATGATATTCAACAGGGAAGAGGAAATAATGAGTAAAGATGTTTGGAAGAGTATTGTTGGTAGGGCAGCATATTGAGTGTGGTAATACATTATTCATATAATCTGCATGTTTCACCCTTGTTTATCCATTGCTTAGGAAAAATTCTCATTAAAATTCTCTTTGACCTGTGTAAAAGACTCCTTTGACCCTTTCAGATCATGCTTCTGTTATGCTGGGCACCCCTTAGCAGATGTGTCCCTTGGATAAGCAGAGTTCCAGGACATCCTTTTAAATTCTGAATTATCTACTTTGAATATCAGTTTAATTTGCAGAATATGGTGGGAATAGTTTCTTTTCAAGAAAAGATATCAAATACACTATCACTGAATTGTGAAATAAGATTACTGGTAAATCATAATTTTTCAGTGCAGCTGATTGAAGAAATAAATCCATCTAGGCACATCTAAGCAAAGTATTTACAGCTCCCTTAAACAGCCTTCCTAACTCATATTTCCTGTATAAATCAGTCTTGTTTGTGACCTTGGAAATACATCAGAACTACAAAAATAACTAAATTGCTTTCTGCCAACTCAAGCTGAGGTTCTTTTAACTTACCATTGCCTTCAATTTCACAGAAAATGTCCTCTCTGATTAAATACAATTTTAACATTACAAAATGTTGGGGTTCTTTAAATAAAAGAGACTAGGTCTATAGTTAAAATGATACCTTCGTGCTACCAATCTGAATTTTTACTACCACCTATGAGTTTGACCACAACACACTCTAAATATCTGTTGACATGCAATCTCAGGAAGAAGTCTGGCTTCTGGTTTACAGTTATAAATTCCTCTTAAATTCTTTTTTTAAACCCATTGCATTTGAAATGCCCTTCTTCTGAGTTAGGATATATCCCCCTAGGAATTTCCTGACGCTTCACTGGAGGTTTTTTGTCCCTGTGCCAAAAGACCAAGGCAGCAAGTCCTCTTCTTGTTTCCTACCTCTTTTGAGGCTAACCTAGACTGCCTGCTGTTCCTTTTGAAAGTTCATCCTGCTTCTATTGATGCAGGTCCTGACCCAAATGCTTATTGCAGCTTGTCTTCTCTCTTGGAGTTTCTCAGGCACAGAGAGCACAACTGTCATAATCTTTCAGACTTCGTTGATGTCGATAATAAAGGGATTTTGGTCACTTTTCCTTTTATCTGGGCATTGTCTGGTCATGGTGCAGTATGTGTTGGTGACGAGAGAAGTTTTTGGTGTTTAAGGATGGAGCACTGATAAAAAAACAGAACCAAATAAAACCAAAGTACCTAATAAGGAAATACAATGCTCAAATACCCTTGGTTGGTTTGGGAAATTTGTGTGACAGGAGTTCAGATCTAAGAGAAACATAGATATTATTACATTCTTATTACAGTCTTCTCATCCTTCTTTTGAGGAATGAATGAAATTTCTTCTGAGCTAGAAACTGCAGTTTTGCCTGGCTCTGCAAGCAGCTAAATTCCAGTTTTCATCAAACAATTTATGTATCAAACAATTTATGTATCAAACAGTTCATGTATGAAGTCCTGTGAACAAGTGTAGTTTTACCAAAATTCTGCCCTCCAGAGTGGGGATGTACCATACCCTTACATTCTGTACATTCTTTTGTCCATTGCCTTTCCCATGCACCAAATCCTACCTAAAGTTTCAATGTTGGCCTTTAAAAAAAAAAAACAAAACACTTCACATTTAATCTGTGGTGATGTTAATTACTAAAATCTCAGAAGATTCCACCCACATTGAGCAACCAATTCTCGTTAACTTTGAATGACATGAATAACACCTAAGAAATTAAAATTTACACATAGAAAAGCAACCAGGCAGACAGACAGTAAAGAGGCAGAGGTTGAAAACTGAAGGCATAAAGTTGTTGAAACTGATTCTGCGCTTACCTTTTTAATGAAAGGTCAGTGCAACTTCACAGCCTTCAAAAATGTGCTCCTGATTTACAGGAAAACAGAAAAGTCACAGGAGGATTGGGTCGCATAATTTAAAGATCGTTATTGTCATTCACTTTGAAATAATACTTCCACATTGGAATTGAAGTTACATTATTCACTGTGATTTGTACTTTTAAAAAATTGGAGATGGGAAACATTTTTTTCAGGCCTCAACCTTTAGCTAGAGTGACTTATGGTAATTGTTGTAAACAGAGTATTAATGTTAGTAAAGAAAAGATGGCAACAAATCAGAAGTAGAGCTCTGCCAGGAAAGCATTCAAGAAGGAAAAAATTTATGGAAGATAAGGGGAAAACATTAAACTGATGAATAATACGATTGCAAGGTTTCCTGTTTAAAATAATAATATTTGTAATTCTTAAAAACAAAACAAAATTTACTATTGGCTTTGACAGAGCAAGAATGTGAAGCAGATGGAGATAGTGGAGCTCGAAGGGGTAGTATGGACAAGAGGATATTGGAAGATTTACATCTGGGGGGTTTTATTCATGAATACCATTTACCTGAAGAAAAGAACTAAAGTATGCAGGTTCTGGTTTCCCTTCTCCTCCTCTCAACAGACTCAACAGGATCCAGATTTTCTTTCCTTTTGCCTGCAGTAAAGATTTTGCAAACACTGTAGGCTGTACATTTACACTCCTCCCAGACTCATGAATCAGAATTTGAAAGTGACTCAGAAGAAAACACAACTAAGCTTGGCATGAGAATTAAGCTTCTGATTATTTCTACAGTGAGCAGAGACATTTCCTCTTCTAAAAATATTTATTTCTTTTTAACTAGGAAAGGAATAGCAGCTATGGAATAAGCTGGACTAGTTACTGCTGGTTACCTTCCAACAGGTAATAAAGATGCCAAAAAAAAATCACAAGTTTTTCTGAATGGATCTCAGAGGACCTAAAGTAAGGAATCTCAGCCAAATTAAACCAGATGCCTTTTATCCAGTCTATGTTCTGATGTATCTGAGGAAATGGCAAATCTTTGAGCAGGGAGATAAGAAAAGGAGGTGGCAAGTGAACAACTGATCCTTTCCTGAATTCACTGCTTCTGCTTTCTCCCTCTGTCCTGGAGCACTGCTATTCAAAGCCAACTTAACTGACTTGGACAGAGTCATCACAATGGGAAAATGATTTTTCTTACATCCTTCCCTCTGTGACTAACTTACCAGGCAAAAAGGAAAGCTGACAGGAGGAAATACGAAGAGGATAGAGAGGCTACTGCTGCGTCCTTGCCTTAGCTAATGTTTCAGGTGCTGGTGTTAGCAGAAAAATTTACAATCTGCTTTTACTTTTCATTTGCAGACGGAACACACTAGAGAGATAATAAAAGTCAGGGCACCAAGGCATTTGAGCAACCCTGGATATGAACCAGCTACTCATAGGAAAATGCTCTTTTTCTAGATATACATATATTTCTGATTTCACAGCTATTTTTATACTTATATTGAGTTTTTTCTTTCTCATAATTATTTAATGCAGATTTCTGATACATTTAATTAAAAATCTGGTATGTTTGTGGGGGCTAATAGTTTTAGAGATGATATCTAAGTGTTTTTTTTTTCTTTCATCCAAATACAATACAGTTCTATAACTTACAACTTTATAACTTTATAAATTTATAACAACATCAGATTTCTGCTCTAAGTTCCAAATGTGGTTTTGTCAGAAATATCTTTCTTCTTTGAAAATTCTTTTCATTAGGCTCAGTTTTAAACGGGGAAAATGTTTGCGAGGGTTCAACAATGCTTATTATTTTATTTGCCCCTGTTCCCATTAAAATCAAAGTGGCATATACTGGCGATTTTTTTCACCAGCCTGCACATTCTGGTCACATTCATTATTTTTCACATGGTGAGGCAAATCTCATAAGATAGAAGCAGATGGTGGCAGCTTCCCCTTACTATCGAATCAAATTGAGATAGCAAAAAGAAAAAAACAACCAAACATTGGTCCCAAGCTTAGAAACTAGGTGAACATTCTGCTTTCTGAAAAGCTGTGCCAATTTTTTAGAAACCATGGACAAAATAATGTTGATTGAGAAATAACCATGAATCTCCAAAAAGAACTCTTAGGAGGCATTAGTTCACTGGAGACATGAGACTGCCTAACATTTATTGTTCTATATCAAGATGGGGTTTTTTTTGAAAAGAGTGAGTATTTTCCCTCCAGCCTTTGTGTTGAGAATGTGCTCTGATCAATAATTCAGTGTCACCTGAGGTTCACTATTTGAAATTCAAGAACTACAGGTAATATTTGCACTGTTTCTTCAAGCCCTCTATGGAACAATAAAAATCCCTAAAATATGCAGCAAAAATATTGCTACTATATGATGAAAAATCTATACGGTGTCATCCAAGTTCACTGTCCTACTATTAGTAACATTAAAATCTGGTTTTGTATTTTTCTCCTTTTAATTATTTCTTTCATGTAGCAATTTTTTCACTGCTCAGAAAACCTAGTAGCATGGTACATAAAAAACAACTGCAGGAGTAAAAACAAATATTTTGGGAATATAATCATCTCTATTGGTTTGGATCAGCCTATGTTATACTCGTGATTTTGAGCATAAAGTATAAGAAATAAACATTTTCATTGGTTTAGGACTTGGAGCATATTCAACAAGTACAAAATGTTGAATTGAACTAATTTTGGTACAATGAAATAAAACTATCACACGCAGGGATTCAAATCAGGGCAAAATCCATTCACTTTCCTCTTTCCCTTCTTCCCGTCCACCACCACAAATTCAAACAATTCTCTCTCTTCTCTGTTTGGTCACTGCAAGTTAGTTTGTCTGGTCAAAAGAGGGAGGACATTAGACTATTTCAAAGAAATTGCTACCAAACTTATTAAAACAGGTCACATCACTCCTCGTTCTCCAATAAAAACCCAGACACCTCTCAAAAAAAAAAAAAAAAAAAAAAAAAAACAAGAACAACAGCAAGCCAACAACCTTTTTTCAATATGTAATATTTTCATCCCAGATGATGACCTTTGTTAAATTTGTATGCAAGAGGAACTTGGATATACTGATACATACTTATAGAAAAGTAGGGCAATTGGTTGAAAAGTGGTACTATTTCTATCTTGCAAGACTGTTGCTTTTGACAGAATAGTATAAATATATAAATTAAAATGCCTGTAACATTAATGCTTTTATGTGACAGTTGAATAGTGTGTGAGAGAATGAAAGGGTTAATGACTTACCCATTCTAGGATTGCCAGGGGACTTTAGCAGGCTGGGAAGAGGCAGCTGGACCCATCCTCCCCCTATACCATATTGCTATAGGTGATAAATATAGATGATAACACTCAAAATGGCAACATACCTGTTTACCTTTGAAACAAAATTGTTCTTCAAATAAACACCACACATATATGTTTTCAAACATCAGTCGTTCAGTGTCGTTTCACTCTAATCCACCCCGAGGTGAAACAAAGGCAAAATAAAATAAAATAAAGCTTAACCATCTCAGCATAACTTTTGAAACTTAACTGAAGTGTGACTTTGCAAAATGAAACCTCCTGCAAGTAGGGGTCTGTGGGCAGTTAAGATAAAAGGGTGTTGGGGCTTGCATGAATGGATAAAATAAGGGAATGTAGTGGTTTGCAAAAGAGACTGACAGGAGGAAGCTGGAAAAGAAGTGCTTTGGCATGTAGCAGGAGGAATCAATAACTTTGCAAGGGAAATGGGAGATGGGTGGTGGTACAGTTGCTTGAAATAATAAGACTTTATATAACTACCCTATAGTAATAAATATAGGGAATAGGTAACCAAATGTATAATTAGATAAGACAGCTACAAACTGGACTTTGTACCTATTCTCAAAGAATGTATCTGATTAATTATATTTTAAACTTACTTCTCCCAGTGTATAAAAAGCTCTCTGTTGTTTTACCTTGTCGGACACGCACTTGGAAGGTGGAGCCCCTGCACGGCCCAGCCATTATAAAAGTGTGTTTTTCTGTGTAGTACATACTGTGTAAGGATTCCTTTGAATCAAAGGGGGTTATTAATAAACACCTGGGTTACCCCTCCCTTTCTGGGGTGGGTTGTGACAGTAGGCTGGGACAAAGCATAGAATTTGCATGATACTGGTGTCATATATTTTATTGATAGGAAGAATAACTCAGTTCAGGCAGAAGTGTTTAGCAGTCCCTCTCTTGTGGAATGTTCTATTTGTTATCTTCCAGGGGGTGAATTATCCTGTAAAAACTTGGTTGCACAACCCATTGTGTGCCTTGGTGTTCATCACCAAATAAATCTTATGAGACATTGATTTGGTGAAAAGAATTGCATGAAAAATATCACAGCATAAAGGAAAAGTGTCATGAATAACAGAGTTTGTAAATGAAAAATTGTTTTCCTTAGTGTAGTGAAAGGTAGGTTGTATTTTAGATTTTTGTTATGATTTGTAGTACCTAACTGAAATAAGTTGTATCTAAAGTTTCCATTTAAACTTCAGATGGCAAATTGTTTGATCACTAACGTGGTGTGTGCCAGATGTGCTAACACAGGACTGAGGGAAAGAAAATCCTCTTGTGACAATGAGTAATATAAAACTTACAGTTTGGTACTGTGCCTATGCATGAGGGAAAGCCAGCCTTACAGTGATTCTTGTAATTCCATTAAATTCTTTTATAATTCTGAGAATGTGAGAGAAGCAAAAGAGGTTACTGTTAACTTCAAGTCTAAGTCTATAATCTCATTGGAATAATGGGAGAATTCACTTCCTTGTCTGAAAAATTTGGAAAGATAAATCAGCTAAAGTACGTCCTTTGAATTTTTTTTTTTTTTTTACCTTTGTAAGTGTCTAAAAATTGAGGAATTAATATTTTCAAATTGTCTGAAAAGTAGTCAGAAAAAAAAAATGGAAAAGATGATCACTGTATATTTCAATGGATATTTTATTGCTGGAAGTGTGAGGCATACACAATCCATTATTTAAGAAAGGAACTTGAACTTTGATTTTAATATGTATTTCCTCCAAGGCTTCATTATACACTGCTCTGACATTTAAATAAATTTAAATTTATTTACCACAAGATATGGAACAACTAGACAGTGCATGTCCACTAATTTAACAATATCCCGGACAAGTTCCTAGTCTCTCCTTCATTAGAACAGTTTCTTCCTTACAGAAATATTATCCCAGAACTCCTTTTGGCAGGAGTGTTTTGGTGCATGGACTCCTTCTGCAAATGTTCACAAAGTACTAACATGACATTTCAATAGTATTAAAACCTGCTCAAGTTTACTTGCCAACTTGTGCCCTATTTGCAAGTAAAATATGCCTTCCTTCCTAATCATCTGCTGCTTTAACTGATCATTTCCCATTCATTTAATAATATATGCCAAATGCCTTCCAAACATATTTTATCCTTAGACTGTCTCATCATCATTATCTTGTATGGTGGCAGTGCCACTCTCAAAAGCAATGGACAGCATAAGGAACTCAAATGTCTAGGTGACAGTTCACATAATAAAACCCACAAAAAGGTCTGCAGTAAGACCTATGTATAAAACGCTAAAGCATTTTTTAAATTCAACAAAAAAATTCCCCCAGAAAGCAGCTGGAGAAGCGTTTGGGCAATTTTGATCAATCAATGACTCTTTCAGACAATATCTATTATTCGTGAATTGCAAGAATCTGAAAGATGTTGCTATAGTGATGATACTGGAAAAGTAGTATCAGTTTCTAAAACACTAATTAGAAAATAATGGTCTTGATTCCATAGAAATAAGTATGTGTTTCATCAGTTAAGAAGGAATTTCTACTTTTGATTGGAGTGCCAAAAAAGTACAGCTATCAAAGGATGAGTTATCTGTGTTTGCAAACTTTTTGTGAGTCAAGCTTAATTTTGTGAGTAAAAATATTGCCATTATTATCTGAGAGAGATTTAGGTAATCTAGCAACAGGATAACAAGTTAGCATGACCTTCCCCAAATAGCTTATGAGACCAGTTTGTGGAAAATGTTCCAGATTAATTTGGGAGAAGAGATATTTTTGATACCCTTGGAACAGTGCAGCTTAGCAGTAGAAAAGTTATGACATAATAAAATAAACAATAACATAAAATACAAGAGTAAAATGAGATAAAAACTAATAGAAATTAGTTTAATCATCTCAATATTTTAATTCCCTCCCCCAAGTCCTGCACTTTTAATATCATATGACTCAATCCTGGTCTAGGCATATGTTTTATGATTGGGTAACTGTCATAAACACAGATGAAACTTGCAATCTGGAGAAGAGATTCATTTTTTTTTTCCTACATGCCTTAACTGTGTCTAATGTATGTGCTACAGAAAAAAACTAGTTCTACTTTTGCACTTGGAAGTTTAAGGTACAGTTTGAGGGGGATTTTTTAATGGTTTTTTTTGTTCTTTGTGAATACTGGTACCTCGTTCTTGAGGATTTTTCAATTTTTTTGTTTTAGAAAATGTATGGTAGTGTACAATTATGCCAATACACTTAGAATACTCCCCATGGTAATAGAGCTAATAATCTTGGAAGAGGTAATGAGCAAAGTTCAGTGCTGCTTCCAGAATGGGTGGATCTATGCAAATTTTAAATATCACTTACAGCTTGTGTGTACTCTCTCAGAATTTCATTAATAAAGACAGACAATATCTGAGCAACAAGACAAATACTACTGCTCAGAAAATGTAACACATATCTTAGGTAACTCAAGACAATATAAGCACTTAAATAGCACTTTGCAGTTTCAAATCACTTTGCTGGTGGTCCTGTACTCACAGCCTGGACTACCAGCCTACCTTACAGTGATGGTATCAAGACATCTGCCTGGGACTACCACATTACTGATTAAATGATTTATTCACCACATTTGAGAGAGGAAGAAGTGGTGCTTAAGAGGAACCCAAGGTAATTCGTGCCAATAAACAAGTCAGCATGTTTGCAGCTTTATTTTAGAAATGTTTGTCTGTGGCTCACATAGAGTTACTCATCACTGGATATCAGTAACTTGGTTATGCAAAGTAACAATCTGTTTTTGAGCTTCCAAAGAGACACAGTGTGTCATCTCCATGTAAACTCCTTCGTGTTATGCACTGAAAGTCAAAAAAAACATGGAAATGTGATTCTCAAAGCCCCATTATCTCAAGGGATGTCAACATCTCTTAGGTTACCCAAAAAAATACAATATAGCCTTACTTTTATGACTGATTTTTGTGTGTGTGTGTGTGTCAAACAGAAGAAAACCTGTTAACGGTGATAATGTAATACACTTGTGAGCTTAAAAGCAAAATACAAAGTGCCAACACCTCCTCTCCCCCCTCTCCCAAAAAAACCCCACCCTAACCCATGCTCTAATTTTCTTATCTTGTCTGTTTTTCCCTGTCACTTTTCTGTTTTGCATCCCCATCAGTTTAATGCTTTCTCAACCAGCACACTGCCACTGTTTTTGCTGCCAACCTGTTAAAGAGTTGTGCCATTAAATCTGAACTAGTTGGCTTTCAAGCAGTTCTCCCTTTGCCCTTTGTCTGAGTGCAGAGGGCAAAAGAATGGAGGGATCATAAAGGCCTCTTGTCCCCCTGGTCTTATGTTCTTGTTTACAGTGAGCAACCAAAAATAAATACGTTTGGATGTGAAACAATGGTGAGACAGCATCAGAAAAATCTGTAGGAATTTCATATAAAACAGGAGAGCTCGTGGAAGTAGAAGCATTGAAGACTGGTGAGCACTGCACAAAAACAGAAAAAAAAAGAAAAAAAGAAAAAAAAAAGCAGAATAGAAAGTTTTTCCTTGCTAAAGCTCATATGACACAAGCTGCTTTGGGATCATGGAGAGCATACTTGGAGCTCTCAGCTCCAAACTGCTCCTTGTTAGGGGAAGTCGTCTTTTATGAAAGAGCTTTAATTGCAGCCATCTTCAAACAAATTGAAAAATAACCAGGAGGTAAGTGAAAGATTCATTTAATAATTTTAACAAGACAGAGCCTAGAGCATCTGAAGACCTTTAACAAGTTCTAATGATTATACCTGAGAAAATATCTGGTTCTCATTCAGAATTATTAATTTAGGTGCAGGAGGGAGAATAAGAATTTCTACCAATTTTAATGTAGGGAATTAATAAGATAAAATTTAAAAAAAAAAAAAAGAGAAGTGAAACTGAATAAAACAACTATTTTAAAAAAAATACAGATGCCAATAGTTGATAGTTCTTCAAGACATGAGATACTTTGTCTTCTATGTATTTTTCAAGAAAGAAAGGTATCTTTTCTATTGTCCTGCACACTGTTTATTGATACATTTCAACACTTTCCAACAATATTCCCAGAACAGTTTTTCCTTTTGGTCTTGAAAAACATATGTGCAGAGTCCCAGATCTCTGTCATGCCAGGGAAAAGACCTAGATGAGATCTGAATCAAATATCGTCTATAGTATTAAGTATAACCTAAAAAACCTATTTTATGGTCATAGAGATATAATTACTGTGATAAAATCAGCTTCCAACCTAAAATCAGACAATCACTTCTTCATCCAAAGGACCAGAGGAGCAAAACAATCTGGTTACAGAAATGAATCAAACCATGACTTGCTCGTGGTGGGTCTTCTCCCTTCCATTTCTAAGGTCAGGGTCCTTGGATCATATTGATATGTGGCACTTTGTTGTTGTTGTTTGTTATAGTTATGTCACTGCTGAGATAAGATGAAACCATGCATTCCTTTGTCACTATCTTTTCAGTTGTGAGGACTGAGCACTGATAATTTATTTATTTATTTTTACTTTTACAGAGGTCCAGTGTTGAGGAGTCTGTGGGTTCCAGTAGCAAAGTCAGAGCTGCTACAACAGCTTTACCATCTGAAGAAGGGAGCCTTCAACAGAACTAAAAATGATCTGACCATGATACACTGTAAGATATTACTCAGTTTTCAACAAACTACTGCTATGATGCTGCCTTTCAGTGTTAGGCTTCATCCCAACTTTTCAGGCTTTACAAATATTCTGTATTTTACATTATTTTCCTCAAACGTATTAGTTTGTACTTTTCCTATTTGAAGCTGATTTTGTAATTTTCTGCCTGATTCCTTAATCTCACTTGGTCCCATTTGTATTATGCCTTCGTGCTCTCTGGTGTTCACCCCGAGTTCTAATTTATTCTCACCTGCATATTTCATTAACGTATTTTTTACTCCAACATCCGCATTATTAATAAAGACGTTAAACTAAATGAATCTCTACAGAATGCCATTAAATATTCCCCCCTACACTCCAAATCTAATACTTTGAACCTTTATTTTACAGTCAGCTCTCAGTCCTTGTGACAATGCTCTTCTGGAAGTCACTGGGAAATAATTTTCAGTACAATTCTTCAAGTAATCATATCAAGCACTTTGCTAGACTCCAGCCATATATATTGCATTCCTTTTATCCATAAATAGGTATTATGTCAAAAAAAAAAAAGAATAAATGGCGAAATATATTTTTAGGAAGCAGCTGCTGTACTTCATTACTTGATGACTGAGTTTGGGATTGGGGAAAGAATGGTCTTTTTGCACTGTGGTTTATAGGGCGCTGTTTTCAGCTATACCCAGGATCTTTTAAATTCTCCTGGCATCAGTATCCGTTCCTTGCTGCCTGTAGTGTTCAGCACAAACCCCTTGTTGTGAGGACAGAATAGCAGGCAAAAGGCTCCTTCACACCAACCCTTCTGCTGAACTACAGCGAAGCTACAAGTGGCTCTGCCACGGGTGCTGCAACCAAGTGCTCTGTGACACATCTCCCAGAGACAATTAAGTCACCTTTGTGCTGTTTGGAAGTGCCCCCGACTCAAACTTCCGACTGCAGCGCCTGAGGAGGCAGCAGGACCTGCTGCTTTCGTGCTGTTTTCATTTTGCTCTCTCTGACTCTGCTTTTAATGCACTTTCTATTCTATTCTATGTTAAATTGTTTCCCTCCCCAGCAATTTTCTCCCAGCTACTTGTGTTCTACTCTAATTACTAGGTGCAATTAGAATAATTCTACTTCTTTCTACAGATTCTGCAGTTTGACAGTGGACTCTGATTTGGACCAAATTCAGCTGCGGTTTTCTCTCTAGCAAACTGTGTGTTTGCTTTGGGAAGGTAAGTTGGATACCTGTTGGATATGCCTAACTGTTTAAAGCAACAGTCAGCACCAAAACAAAACTGTAATCATTCATTAGGAAGTAATACAGTGACTAAAAGGGAAAAATCACTTTTTCGTGTTCTCCACTTTAGATTTGTGCAAAGATTGCACCAAAAATAACCGAAGGAGTCCAGCCACAAGATCAAATTTGGGCTTGTCTCATAGAAGCAAAGGGTAGGAGAATAAAACTATTTGCTTTAGAATGACTGTTGGAACAGCTGCCCTTAAGACTTACTAAAAAATTCAGTTCCAAATAGTGTATTTTGACATCCAAGCTGTGTGCCCCAGTGTTTCAAACCATACACTGGATAAATTATTAAACCTATGTGGGCTGCTTATTTCCATTTCAAATAAAATACAAATCAAATATGACATTTGAAACTTTTCTATAATGTCTATAAAGAGCACTAAGAAGAGCATAGACTTGTAAAAGAGGCTTATTCAGTGCTTATAAGACTGACCTGTCAGTAGTGGAAGTCATTAAAAATACAGATCTTCCATATGATGATTCCGGAGAATGTTTGTGGCTTAAAATGGTGAAAGGTTAACACTGATGATAAAGCTAATGTTTGTCTCGTTTCTCCTGACATTCTTTTCCCAAATCCCTTTGGCCAGTGAAGTCACTTGTGACACAGCCCCTCTTTAAGCTGCCCTTCAGATGTTTAGTTTGCCTGTATTCGTGTCAGACCGTGTGGATTTTGGTGTGCTGAGGTTTTTAGTAAGGTAAAGACAAGCTGGTTCCTGTGCTCCTTTCTGTAACAAAAAAGGACAATGTCTGGTAGGAGTTCTGTCAGTGTTTTCAGGTCTTTTTATCTAATGAAAGTTAATTTGCAATAAAACAGGCCCTGAGTTTCCCTAGTTTGAGATTCATCCTGTTTAAGAAAAGATTGTAAATAAGTCATGGGCGAGCTCTTCTAGGCACTGATGGGTACATTTGCCCACCAGTTATGATATGTTATGATATGTTATGATTATGTTATGATAATATATTTAGAAGTTACCAAAAATGTCCAGAGCTCAGCAAGTACAGTAAGAGGTAAGATTCACTAGCTCACCACAGCAGGGCAAATGAAAACTAAAGAGTAAATTAATGCCATACTAACTCAGACATTTTGAATGCTCTCTGGATAAAATTCTTCTGGGACTGTAATCAAGGCAGTCCAACACTTTGTTTAGGTATATAAAGACAAGTGCCTAAAATATATATATGGTTGTTACTGTGCCATAAGTTTTATTTTACAATGAACATAAATTGACTATTCTAACTTCACGGATGTTTTAAAACTTATAAACCTTATGATTCTTATGTATAGGCTTAGAACAAGCTCTATTTGTAGAATTCAGTGAAACTAAACTATGTCATTAACTGTTATCATCATTGAGATTTACGATAGTTTGGGGGTTTTATGAGGTTTATAATAGTTGTTTTAAAGTGGTCAAATTTAGAAAGCCACAAGGGAGCTGAATATGTGGAGGCAAGGACAAAATATTTGCCTGAGTGTTTCCTTCCTGGGTGTTCAGTTTGGTTGCCCCAGCTGGACTACCTGAAGTAGGTTAAAATTTTCCATGTTTAAACACAAGTGCTTTCACCATGAAATATAAATCACCCCAGACCATGTAACAGATGTGCTATTGGTTTCCCCTTCATGAAAAACTGGCTAAGTAGACAGGTGTAAGCAGAGGCACAACCTGAAATTTCCAAGACTGTTTCAAAGAATAGCTCTAAATGCTTAACTTGTAGTAAATGTTTCATGCAGGTACATAAAATACATGGTGAAGTTCTCATCTAAACTTACAGTTTATTATTGTGTTGCTGGAGGAAAACGTAAAAACTTTGAGAGCAGATGAAAATGGACATGGACATTATCTATTAAATCTTTTAACGTGGCTGGTCAAAAATATTTAATTGAAAGTCATTTCCAAGGCAAAAATAGTTTTTACTAAATTTTCAGGGGTCCTAGATTGCTGTTTTGCTGTCTTTCAATCAAAGGATTAGCATTAAAAAAAAACCCCAACCAAAATATCCAGAAGACAATTTCTCCCCTCCCCTCCTTTTGCTTAGTAACATGCAGAGACAATAAACAATTATAGTTGATGAAATTTTGGCATATGTCAATATTTTTTTCCTGTAGCTTTCTTACAGCTACTGTTTTGCTTAGTTTTTTGTCTAAATATAGTTTTTAATCAACTATGTCTGATTATTGCTAAAAAAAAAATAACATTGAGGAAAATTTGTCTCTAGTCTTTGCCATTTATTTGCAAACCTAGTGGTATGGAAAAAGCTTCTTTTGCAAAAAAATTCACCAAGTCCATGAGGAATAAAATAAGAAATTAATTATATTAGATTCCAGTACAGAAGAACACGGTTCAGATACTGTGAAGATTTTGATGATAAAGATATAGAAAGCAACAGAATAAATTGCTGGGGAAAACCGTAGCTGCCATCATGGGACACCCTCATTAATAGGTTTGATAAACATCAGCCAGGAGTGACAAAGATAAAATTGACCTTGTGGGAGGCAAAATGCCAAACTAGACTTCTTGAGGTGCTTTACAGCCTTACTTTTCCATGATTCTATCCCTGTAGGTGTGGATGTGTCATGAGTAGTTTCACAGCTGTCAGTGGGACATCTTGGAAATGCTAACCTCTTATGAAAGACTCTCAGTGGTCAGAATATTTACACTCTGCCACAATCAAAAAGATGAAAAAGTCTATATTTTAGTAGCACTCTGTTTTCTGCTTTTTGAGTTGTTCACCATCTGTTCTCTAGCTTAAGTTTTTCCACTTGTATTTTATAGTATGAAGAGATAAATGTTTCTTACTGGGTATGGGAAAAGGTCACATTCTTTGGAAAATTCATTTTGCTTCTAAAGCTGCATTTTTATATAAAAAGAATATCCAGCAGAAGGCAAGTGTAAAGAAATACATTCACAATCATTAAATAGTCCATTTTGAAAAATTTTAAATGAAATTTAGAGAGCTTTGAGGTTTCTGGGGATTTCTACGTTTCTGTTTCCTCTTGATTCGCTAGTCACTGGGGAGCTAGGAAACAAAAACCTTAGAGGAACAAAAGAGTTATCCAGAATCCTTGAAGCATGGGAGACAGTTCTTCACCAGGAAGTGCAGAAGCCTGGAAGATGTTACCTTATCTACCCTAGAGAGCCCACACTGCAGCTGGGACTCCCATGGGGTTTTAGCTCCAGATTTTCAAGCCTTGTGACAAGAAACATCAAAGTTCCTAGTCCTAGGACAATCCACAAAGTGGACTCGAGATACAGAGCAGGAAAACTTGGAATGTCAGACTTTGAGAGGCAGGACTCCAGAAACAGAAGCTTGGGGGTCCTCAGAGCCACCTAATTGTCCGAGTCACATTCTCCACTGACCTGGTGTGGTGAGAATGGGCTGCTGGAACCATCCCCTGCTTGCCTCTTATCACAAGTTTGTTGGGTCTGTTTTCTTAGTTTTCATAATTTCTCGTTTTTCGGTCAAAGCCTGCTTTTATTTGGAAAACAGGCAAACAGGTTTGTGTTTTATCCTTAAAACCGCGGATGGAAATCTTCTAAAAGTTTATAAGGAAAAATCAAAGCTGAAAAAAACCTCCTCACAAGCTAAAACTGACATCTATTTGCCTACAAAATCAAACTTATTTCATATACTAGGCCTGCTTCATATTTCTGCCAGTTTTTATGGGCTTGCAGTTACATGTTTCTGGGCATTTTCAAATTTTGCTTCTCTGTTGCTGTGTGGAAAATCCATGCCAGCAACACATGAATTGACTAACAAACCGAGTGTGTGTTGGAAACAGTTTTTTCATCAATACACAGTGTACTGCCAAACGTAAAAATGTCAAACAAGTGGAAAAAAATAGTAAAGAATTATTGCTTTGTCTCCTGCAGTTAGTGTAGTTTCAGTTGTTCCTTTCAGTTGTTGCAGGTAAACTGTTTTCAGGCACAAATTATTTTAATTCACAGCCTTTTTTCAATATTACATGAATTTTAACCCAGTGAAAATTACACCATTTACTTCAAATTATAAACAGCCCACGTGAATTCACTAAAGAGTAAATTGACTAATTTTCTTTAGTCCTGGTATTTTCTTCATACTTGGGTTGTTGTTGTTGTTAGGATGTTTTCATTGCGTTGTCAAAGAATGACATGAATATAAAGTGCTTAAATATTTATGATGTTGTGTTTATCTTAGTTATTACTATTGCATAAGAATAAGAACCTAGTCCCCTGCATTTTGAGAAAAGCAGAACCCTGCCTATTCTGAACCAGGAAGAAATGTCTTGGATGGGAGACTATGTGGAAACTCATTCAAAAACAAAAAGGGAAGGAGATAGTGAAAGGTCACGACACAAAAGATAAATTGCCTGTGCTCTAAAACAGAGAAAAGGAATCTGAAAGTCCTCTACCCAGCTGTATTCTGGCATTAAATTAAGTCTGACTTGCAGGCTTATTTTCAGTTCTTGCTTTACAGAAATAGTTCTTTTCTTCTTCGCTGTATACTCAGAAGAGGATCTTCATTTCCTTCTCTTCTTTCAGTCTGAAGCTCAGTGACTGTGACTGCTAATTTTGTCTACCTTGACGCATTCCAATTGATTTTTTTTTACCAGCCTTAGATATCATGGCACACCTGAGACATCAGATTTTAAACTCTACCTATCCTACAAGATGAATTTAGGGTCTGTGATTCAGATTTTTTCTATGTACCCAAATCCACATCTGTTTTTACACTGTTGGGAGGACTTTTGAATGGTGTGCTCAGTTTGATTTTTGGTGAGTTTCTCTGTCCCAACATCCTTACAGGATGCCTTGCATAATGCAAATTCTGTTTACTTGTTCTCAGATTACAGCTACTGTTCTCATATATTGGGCTCTCACATGCTGATTCCCTTTTGTCCTACAGCTTGGTGTCCTAGCCATTAAATTTTGTTCTTCACTTTGATTTTTCAGGTATTTTTTACCCTGATTTCTGTTTCTCCTCAGTGCTTTATGGTACTTATCTACTGATTTATCCTGTAATGATTTCTTCTTACAGACCTTCATAAGGAGTGCCTACACTGTAGTATAGCCCTGTAATCCAATATATGCTTTTTGACACATCTACATAGTTTGAATACACAGTACTATTATTACTCCTTTTTTCTGTGTTTTGATTCTATAAATTTTCTTGTACAAATGGGGAAGGAAGAAGAGACGAAATTACTTTAAAAGCACTGAATTTGTAAACAAGTTCAACCAAATTCTTAATTTTTTTTTAACTGTACAAGTGCTGTGGGGGTGGACGTGTCCTCTTTGATGGACAGGCAATAGTTCTAGAGACTTTCCAAGGGAAGGACCCAGCTCATACATGTCAGTGCACAAACAGCTGGGATGTGTTAATGTGGGTGCAAGTTTGTTATTCAATATTTGTGTTTAGACTTGTAGTGCCTGAGGCTGAACGTGCTCCAGAGAGATGTCTTTCCCCTTATCCCAGCACCACTCCTACCACTGCCATTCCCAGGATCCCTTTCATCAAATTCATAGTGCTGTACAAATCCTTGTAATCGTTCAATAATTAAATCATTGCTCAAATATTTCAGCCAAACCACTTTATTTCCTCTTGTGGTGACAATGTTTTAGGTCTGTTTTTTTCACTGCAGGTTGCCATCTCACCGATCCCACCTGAGCAGTCACCTAGGAGGATGTTCTTCTGGCTTGAAAACATAGGTGAGTATAGGTGAGGATGAAAGCAGATTTTCCTTGACATTAGTTTCTATTCCTTGTAGAAATAGACTTCTTCAAACCCTAGGACCCATTTTGTTATTTTTCTCCAGCTGGCTGATAGATAGCGTGACAATTATCCCCTCCCTGCGTTTTTATGTCATTCCTCCAAAGAGTGCTTTGCAGTGGAATTACATCCAAGAGCAACAAGGGGGGATGGCTTTAAGCTGAAGTAGGGTGGGTTTAGATTAGATTCTAGGAAAATATTCTTTGCTGTGAGGGTGGTGAGGCACTGGAACAGATTGCCCAGAAAAGCTGTGAATGCTCCATCCCTGGAAGTGTTCAAGGCCACGTTCAAGGCCTGGTCCGTGCTTATGGCAGGGGGTTTGAACGAGATGATCTTTAAGGTCCCTTCAAACTCAAACCATTCTAGGATTCGGCAAATAAACATTTGAATTTAGAGGAGATAAACAAAAGAAAAACTTTGTTTTTGCAATTTTGCAAGGTAATAGATTTGAAAGACACTTAGAGCATATCCTTCTCATACCTGCTAAGCGTTCTAGTTGCTTCATTATTGGGATAAGCAATATGCCATCTCTCTGTGAACACAGGCAGAATTTATGAAGTATTTCTCATTAACGACTTGCAAAATAACCGCAGAGATGCAGTTTTGGGAACGAGGCTGGCTTGGGTCACCACAGGAGAGATTCACAGATATTAGTCATTCTGCCAATGTTCACAACTTTGCTCAATTTATTGATTCTGTGCTGAAGCAGGGGGGGAAAGGCCAATCCATCTGCTTTTCATGATGAAAATCAAAGAACAACATGAAAAAAACCCCTCACTTCGTTTTTTTTCTCACGAGATCCGTGACAAGCCTTTCTTCACCGGCACCTTTAATGACGAAAACCTCCAATATGATTTGACGGCTCTGAGCCCAGCTAATTACACAATCTGAGATCTTAGGTTTCCATAAGTCAACATTCAGAACAACTTAGAATATATTTGAACAATGTAGATGTAAAGGTCAGGTTATAATATTAATTCTTTCTAGCTAGGTCCGGTATATTAAAATATATTTCTCTCTCTGTTTGAAAAGTTGGAGCATTCAAATGCAACCAAGATACTTCTGTCAATTATCCATTTACACCAAATGAGCAAAGAGGAAGCTTTGTACTGTGAACACTTTCTTGCATTTTAATGATGTGAATTTCTTTCTGTCAGACATAAGAAATTGAGAGAAGTGACCTCTCAGCAGCTTCTTTAAGTGGAGCTGAGTAATACATAATTTATCTGTAAGAATAAGGACTTGTAGTCACTCAGCATGGGAATTTAATAAATAATATGTCAGAATACTTCTACAGTGCATCGTCATATCTGCTCTCAATGCACAAGCTGATGTTTTATATTGTTCTAAATTTAGGAGGTATTGTTTTTCCTTCTTTTCATAAAACTTTGGTCATTTCTTTGTGGGTTAGGCGGTGGTAAATCCAAATTCTTCTGTTATGGAACTGAATGCAGTCTGGGATAGTGTATGACAACACAGGCAACAACTTCTGTAAATATATTACACCAACTGTCATTTTTTCACCCACCTCTGAAGAATAATATCTTTATTGTTCTGCGCGTTCCTGTTCTGTTTGACTGCATGGGTGAATTTCCTGAGGTTGTTTGTCAGTTTTAGTACAAAGTAAATGTTGCTTAGATGCTCCAAATTGATTATGTTCACCCTCAGGCAATTTCACAATAACCTATTGCAGATTAAAATCACAAAATGCTATGTCACCTCCAGTCCTTATTAAGATAATTGACCCTCCTACTGAATTAATAATCTACAACCTGGTTGCTTAAATACGTTTGCTACTAAATAGTTGTCCCAAAATCTAAATAGTAACATATTTTGATGAGATAATTGTACTTGTTTGTCTTCTTATTCAGTTAAACATCCTGGATTGACAAGAGCAATAAAATCCATGTGGAAGGCCCAATATTTGCTAAGGATATTTTTTATCATTTCCAAGTTAATTTATTAATTATCAGTCTGCTATTCAAAAGAAAAATTACAGGTGAAAATCTAAGTTATTCAAACTCAGAATTATCAATGCATATATAATTTGACATTATAAATTTATTGGCTCTGAAACAAAGCCTTTTCTGTGATAGGATAACTTCTATATTTTCTCACAGTGTGGGTTTACTTGAATTTTTAAATGAGTAGGAAATTATTTAAATATGAATTAAAATGAATCTGCTCTTGAATAATTTGTTATTTCTCATAGAGATAATGAGCTGCAGAAAGCTTTGGATTTCTATCAGTGTGGAGATACAAGCACACATTCTAGCTAGATTTATGGGAAATAGATTTATTTTGCTTTTATATTGCCTACCCTTTGCTGTCTTCCCAGATGAGTGCTGATGAAATGAACAGGCAGGAGCACAGATAGGAATCTTTTTTCCCCTGGTAAAGCAACCATTATGCATCTGGTTGTCTCTTCTGTACCCCATTGTTGCCTCCTCATATTCCCTTTCTCCCCACTTCCCTTTTTTTATGCTTCTCCTTGTTCTAGCAATTCAAGTAAACATATACTTCCTATAGACATGGCAGACAAATGGTCTGGCTCATAAAGCTTATTTGAAAATATGATTCCCTTTAATTCTTAGCTTTTTTTCTTTTCTCCCAGTGTGTGGGGAGTTACTGTTACTTAAAGCAATGACAAACATGTTTCCACAGCTTTTGGTTCATAAGAAAGTAAATCCAGGGAAAGGAATCCTGCTACCCTGAGCAAACTCTGATCAAGTTCTAACCTGGGTGAGGGGCCATAAAGGAGTTCTGTAAGACAAAACATCTGCTCTCTTGGCTCCTTAAGTAGTTCATTGCAAATGCACCTGCTCTGATATGGTGAGTTAAAGGAGTTTTGTGTACTTTGTGCTCAAGACCTGACTCCACATCACTTGTTTACATAAGTAGCCCATGGGGAGTCAGGCTATTGCCATGAGGACAGTTGCTGAAATTTGAACTTCGGGTTTTGCAGCCATTATAAGGTGTACAGAAAGTACTCTATAAAAAAAAAAATATATATATAACATCTAAACAGGAAAAGTTTACAAGAAAAATCTTGTACATGGAAATTTCTTCTTGGCTGTGTTTTTGCATTACTGATGCAGCCTCATAATTCCTTTTTAAGTCAGAGGATAACATTATATGCTAGAAATTTCGTACGCTGACCTATTGGGTAACTGGGCATATCAATCAATGCTGACTGTGCCTTTCATTTCACTGTATTACCTGGATCAAAACCCTTGGAGGTCAACATGCACATCTGCTATTCTAGACCTACTTAGCAGTCCTGTCAACACACTTTTTCAAACTTCTTTTACAATGATACTGTACCTTGGTAACAACTTCTTGCAGCAGACAGCTGCACAGAGAAATAGACAATAAAAAACCCAATCAAAATACTATATAAAATATCCTCAAAATGGCCAAAGGCATTGAAAGAGCTAAAACTTATTCTCTCAGCAACCAGCTGGTGAGTGAGTCCAGTACACTAGTAAAATTTCTTTATCCTTCCTGACTTAAAAGTACTTAACCTTTTTCAGGAACTATGCTTGAGAACATGTTACTTTCTCAAGCTCCACCAGTGGCACTAAATTTAGCCTTCTCTATTTGTTCAAAACAGCAGCCCAGAAAACAAACATTGATCATAAAATGCATAGATCAACAGATCTGAAAAAAAGTTCCCCATATTGATTTCCATATTCACCTAAGTGAACAGTTATCTCCTACAACCTTGAAAAAGTCACACATTAAAAGGCATTGTCCACATAAAGTGTTTAACTGCCTGAAATATGGAAACATTTTGCTTGGAAACATTTTGGTTGTTTTCTGAAGCCCAGTTAGCAGACAGAATTATGTCTTGCAAAATAGAGAGCTTTTCAAATAGAATTTGCTATTAAATCATAGTTACTGTGGGAAACAGGTGCAAAATTTATTGTTCCATTGTAATCAATAGCAAAGCTTTCCTTTCCTTTACTAAAGACCATATGATTGCATTAAATTGATACCTTCCCCCCCCCCCCGAGGTATTGCTTGCTTTTCCACATCCATATATCTGATGTAAGTTTTTCACCCCAAGAATAGTTCTGTGTCTTTATGGAGAATAAGGCACTACAATCTGTGTTATCCCTCACCACTTAGAACTTTGGAAAGATAAATCTTTGGTGAAGTAAGCAGGTGGATCTGCCAATCTCCTGGTTGATTCTTAACAAAATATTCTGGTGATATTTCTTCCCTGTAAATAATTATTTCTCAGAATATTGTAAAATCATTCCTACACCTCTCGGCATTTACTGTAATGCATCAAGAGGTATTTTTAATTTTTATATTCTTGTTCTTTTTTTTTTTAACTTTGAAGTTGTCTGTTGACTGCAATGAAATTCTCCGAGGCTCAGGAAGTTATTGTGGTTTTGAAAAACAGTAGTAAGTCCTTTGCCATTCTCATTCTCACCAACCATTAAGGTTCTATATGTCTCAGGACTGATCCCATTGACAATTACATCGTGACTGTCATTCTTTCCATGGAAATGCTTTATACAGAAAGAGAATAAGAAATCCACAAGGTTAAAAAAAAGAAAAAAGACAGCAGAAATAATGTATAATTTCAGTCTCTGTCCATTTTTATCTGTTTTCCTCGGGGTCCCTCTTTTTATTATGTATCCACTGAGCCTGCAAACTAACAGGTTAAAAGTTTATGCTGCAAGGGAAGACAACTGCTCGAGAGGTAACTATTATTGTGCTTATTTTGCATAGAGGTGAACAAAAGCTAAACCTGCTTAATGTCTTGCCTGAGATGTTCTGTATCAAGATCACTTCTACACCAGAATGAGAGAGCTGAAGTGCAGATCCATGGCATGCTTGCTTTATTTCAGCTGTAAGCTTCTAGCAGCTGAGGTACCTTCAGTCCTCCCGATCCTACCTATGGATTCACAAGCCACAAATACTCTGGCTGTAGCCACATTCCTTGCATTAGACCACCAGTTATATAACTGTGGGATAAAACAGTTTTAACACTCTCATCACACAGAATATTAATCAAGCAGAATGAATAAATCTATATATAATGATACATATCACAGCTAGAAGGAGTTAAGGATTCAGTTTTATTCATCACAGAATTGATTCCAATATTAAGCAAGCCATGCCTTGCACAGCAAATGACTGGTAGGTTTTTAAGATAAAATGTGAATTATTCACCAAGATTCCTCATGACCAACGTGAGTCAATCACAGCCTTTATAAAAAAAAAAAAAAGCTGGTGTCCCATTTGTCTAAGTGCTGTAAACCAAGCTGAAAAAACTTTGTCTACCCTGTCTGGCACAGCACCCTTTTTATTCCATAAGTATTGCTGGCTGAGAGGTGTCTGCTGGAATGTGGGGGTTTGATGTGGTTTTTAACACCTTGTGTTAGACACTGTTTGGTGAACTGATGTAGTTCATGGACTATGCCTGGCAGAATGGGTCTCAGCATTTTGGGTGGCCCATGGGTTTCTGTGTGAAGCTTTGATCTACAGAGTGTCAGAGAACTCGTGGAGAGGATCCTCAGAAGCACTCAAACTTCCTTCTATCCAACTGCACCTTTTTAGAGTTTGCAACATTTTAAAGTAACAGTATGAATCACACACCAAGTTATTTTCTTCTTGTGTCATTTTCATTGTTTCCAGTTAGATAACGAAAGAAAAATGGATGCTGTTAAAGTAGTGTTAACACTTCTTAACTGCAGGGTACTGGGTACTGGCGATTCTTTCTCTGAAACAGCAGGCAAGGTATTTATTAATAAAATAATGTCTAATTAGAATGCTACTTACAAGCAACACGTTATTAAATATCCATTTAAAGAAAACACATGTATTTATGAAACAAGACACCACTTGCTAGCTGTTGGTCACTAGATCCACACTCTAATACAGTGAACTGGTGTATATTATGAGAAAACATGTATTCATATTTTATTATCAGTTATGAGAAAGGAGACCTACTCTATAAATTAACAAATCTAGGTCCTGCACTTGAATATGCTCTGGTGATGCTTCAAGAATTAATTACACCTGTAAAATGTAAAATTTCTAGTAAACAGCTGTAGAAATAAAAAGTAACTCTAGGTAGGAGTGCATAATAAAGTGGAGTATTTTCAGCCTTCAGATATAGTATTTGGGATCTAACAGTACTGGCTTACAATTTTTGGTTGGCAATAGAAATCCAAGTAGAATAAAATAGTGATTTACTGTCATGCTGGTTTGTAGAAGACTGCATAATCTAGATGAAGGGTGTTGTGCATGCTTATCTTTGATTTATAACTCTAACTACACTAAGTTCTGCTTCACCTAGGTATACTCTGAACTCAGTGCAAAAGAAGTAAAACAAAAGTTGTCTGTTCCACATAAATATTTAATCCACTGTAATCAAGTTAAGGACACAGTGATCACATGTACAAGTATACAAGTTTTCAGTTTTGCATACCATATTAATATGAGTCACTACAGTTGATTTAATCTGAATATTTTTAAACACATTTCTGCAAGAGAAATGGGTGTTTGTCTTCTTTTTTTGCACTGTATCACAGATTTTTATAAGAGAAGTATTCTTTCAGTATGCATTGTTTAGAAATTCAGATTACTTGAGTGCTTTTCCTTGTAAGAAGAGATTTTCCCTCCCTAAAAGCACTATTAGTATTCCTCAGTTGCTTTTGACAAGCAAATGGTGGTCAAAAATGCAGTCTCTGCATGATTTTCAGTGCTGTCTTATAACTGTTTCTAAATGTTTTTCTTCCCACTATTATTTAAAGTTTTGTTATATGGTACTAAACTTTCATTTATTTTTCTCACCTTACTGTGTTGGAAAAGTGAAGGAAAAGCTTTAGTTTTAAGGCTGTTTTTATGATGTGGTGTATGAAACTGTTTGGTGTGCGGTTTGGTACATGAACTCACGGAGTTAAATTCTTTCTATGAGTCAGGGGTAGCCAAAATGCAATCAGCCATGAAGTTTGTGTTTCACAAAGCTGTTTACACTGAATAATTCAATATTTGAACCTTAATGATATTTGAATAGGAATTTGTATGCAGACTGTACAGTGAATAGATGAAAGAAGGCAGACAAACCTTTAATTCCTGGCTGAATCATTAGCATGTGAGATCACTTTGCAGCCTGCTGTGGGAACAGCCCTCCCTGAGACCAGCACTTGTCGTGCTGCTTCCAGTGACAGGTGACCTCCAACACCTCCACAGGTTGTGCAGAGCCCCCGTGGCTTCCCACAGCTTTCCTCCAAGGACCTGAGCCATACAACCCTCCGGGATGGCCTCGGTGGCAGAACCATCATCAACAGGCATCTTCCTCCAGAGAGCCAGTGATGTTGTATCCCCCGGTGGGAGTCAGAGGCACATCCCGTGGGGGTCAGGGCTGGTGCTGCTGGGGGGGCATTCCCGTTCCAGCTCCTGCTGCCACACCACGACTCCCGGCTGCGACTAATGCTGCACCGGGGCTGTCGCCTGGGAAGTGTTCTGTGGAGCACAGCTTGTCTCTGGCTGGGGGAGCACAGGCTGTCCCCAACACTGCTTGTCAGGGCCAGATGGGAGGGAAAGGATGGGGTGGGGGGGGAAGCCAAAACCAGCCCAGGATATAGGAAACATATTTCAGAAATGTCTGCACGGGGGTTTTCTGCCTACGCTTGAACCGCCTGTGGCCCGCTTCCACAGCCTGGGTGACAGTGGCAAGGGGGATCCACAGTGGCAGTGATAGGAAGAGGCAGAAGTGTTATTTGTTGTGGTGCCTGAAGCATGGCTCAGTTCTTAAAAACAGCCCAGGCTCCTGGGTGACGCCTAATAATGTGGAATGTGTTGATGTGAGTCACTTGTCTCAAAATCAGCGTATATGTGAGCCAATGCAAGGCAACATCCTCCTCAAGAGTAGCAAAGAGCTGCAAAATTTAAGAATGGAAGTAAAGCATTCTCAGCTTCAAAAGGTCTGTCCTCACTGGCTCAAGATACCTCATATCTGCTGCACTGCCTCCTTCATGCAGTCAGAGACTAAATCCATTTGCCTGCCTTACAGCCCAGGTCACACGAGAAACTCTTCTCCAAATATTCTTATTTTCATGAACAATTTATTTTCAGAATGTCCTTGGAATTCCAGATTAACCTCCTAACTTTCTGCTTCTCTCCAGCTCTCGGAAGATGCAAATATTTTGGCAGACCATATGTTGTGGCCTCTAAGTGGTAATAAGCAATTTTTAGCCTGACTATCTGATGGGCAGAGGTGAGAAGTGAAAGAGTTTTCCCCACCTAGGAAGAAAAAACAAATATACATGAAAGCTTTTTACACTGCAAACTGGGAATTTTAGATCAACTTTAACAGTCTTACTTAGCATAATGACATAAATGGTATAATTAAATGCATGTCATTATTGGCTGCTGACTGAGACTAGACACAGAGTAGCTAACCACTCTGGAGTCATAGTGAAATTTGGGTTATTATGGGACTATATAGCCCTCTCTAACTGGAAAGAATACCACAATACTGGTACCATGGCAAATTCCAGAGGCCTGTAGTCAGTGGCACAGGGTCTAGTTGGATGCCTGTCACTGGTGGTGTCCCCCAAGGTTAATACTGGGCCCACTATTGTTTAACTTATTCACCAATGATTTGGATGAAGGAGCAGAGGCCTCCTCAGCCAGTCTGCTGATGACACAAAGCTGGGAGGGGTGGCTGATACCCCAGGGTGCTGTGCAGCCCCTCAGAAGGACCTCAACAAGGTTGGAGAGATGGGCAGTGCAGAACCTTGTGAAGTTTAACAAAAGCAAATGCGGGGTCCTGCACCTGGGGAAGAACAACTCCAGGTGCCAACACAGTCTGGGGACTGACCTGCTGGAGAGCAGCTCTGGGGAGAAGGACCTGCGGGTCCTGGTGCACAGCAAGCTGTCTATGAGCCAGCAGTGTGCCCCTGTGGCCAAGAAGGGCAATGGTATCCTGGGGTGCACTGGGAGGATCATTGCCAGCAGGGCAAAGGAGGTGATTCTACCCTTCTACTCAGCCCTGGTGAGGCCACATCTGGAGCTCTGTGTCCAGTTCTGGGCTCCTCAGCACAAGAGAGCCATGGAGCTCCTGCAGCAGGTCCAGTGGAGGGCAAGAAAGATGATTAAGGGACTGGAGTGTCTCTCTTTCAAGGAAAGGCTGAGGGAGCTGGGCCTGTTCAGCCTCAAGAACGGATGATTCATGAGTCACCTCATCGGTGACTTTTGGTATCTGAAGGGAGGGTGTCAGAGGATGGAGCCTCTTCTCTCTAGTGCCAAGCAACAGGGCACTAGAAGGCATTGGGCAGAAACTGATGCCCAGGAAGTTCCACCTGAATATGAGGAAGAACTTCTTTACTGGTCAGGTGACTGAGCACTGGAACAGATTGCCCAGAGAGGTTGTGGAATCTCCCTCACTGGAGATATTCCGGAGCCATCTGGATGCAATCCAGTGTCACGTGCTCTGGGATGACCCTGCTTGTGTGGGGAGGTTGGAGCACATGACCCACTGTGATCCCTTCCTACCTGACCCATTCTTGGATTTTATGACATAGAGTTGCAACTGCTAGTGTGGAAATGAGCAAAAACAAACTTTTACACAATTCAAATTTTACCAGTCAGTTTGATTCCAAGTAATAACTTATCCTTTGAGTACATTCTACCTTCAAGCAAATAATAAATCCAAATTGCAGTTTGAAGAAGAAGCATTACTGTTACACCTTTCTTCTTAAACAATCGATCTGCTTAAACATAGAAGAAAATAGTTCTTGATTTCTTCCAAAAATCATTTCAGATTTCTGAAACAAATTTGAATCTGAAATAAATAAATAAATAAATATTTCTGATGAGCCCTAGTGCCAAGATTCACACTTTTCATTACAACGTATATTTTTAAACTTTTGATTGAGTTGGTATTATGTTATCTCCAGGTTATGAAAGATTCAGGAAGAAACGAGAGGAATAGTCCAAACTCCTGCATTATCTAAAGTAGACTGTACACTGAATTTCTAATAGAGTTTCTCTCCAAGGGTCTTAATCCCAGCCTCTTTCTGGGGTAGTCTGAAAAGAACAAGATAGAATCTGCTTATCACCCTTTCCCCCTGAAAGCACAGGGAAGGTAAACAAGGAAGGCAACTTGTCAGCACTGAGACAATTACTTCTGTTTCTAACATCACAGCCTAACACTGATAAGGGGTTTTTATAAGGGATTTTTGTATCCAGATTAGAAGAAATCAGCAAGTGTGCGTGGGCATTCTACTATCTAGATTTCATGTTGCTTCCTGTGTCCTTAGGTATCTAAAGGCGAAGTTATTTCACTTTAATTTCACTTTGCTTGGTGTTGTGGAAAAAAAAAACAAACCAAAAAAAAGAAAAAAGAAAAACACCAAAAACCAATCAACCAAATAAACAAAAAAACCCCTACCCCTCTCCCAAATCCAATAAATAAGTTAAAAAACAAACAAACAAACAAAACAACCTTATTGATTTATTTTGAACTCAGTTATTTCATTTTAGCAGAGGAAACTATGTGAGAAGATGCAGACCTGCATTGTCTCAGTCCTTAACAGTGGAAGATATTACACCAGTAGGAAAGAAAACACTTGTTGTGATGTCCCACCCTCATAAGGGGAAGGGAGTACCCAAGGAATGACAAAAGTCAGAGGGTCCACAAAAACTTCCAAAGTTTTACCAGTAAATTATACACATGGCATGGAAGTTGGTATGTTAGTCCCTTATCTTATAGCATAAACACATGGTGGTGGATTTTGAGTAAGGGGTAGGGTGAAAGAGGAGAGAAAGAGGTATTAAAGAGAGAGAGAAAGAAAGGAAGGAAAAAAGGGAATGAGGAAAAGAAGAGAGCAAAGGAAGGAAAGGAAGGAAGGAAGGAAAAGGTCCCTCCTCCAGCCACATCCTGTTCTTTCTCACAGCAATTTGTTACCAAGGTCCTTGGTCTCGGCTCCATGGCTGTCTGCCTGTTGGTGTTTGAGATGTACACAGTAGCCCCTTATCTTCTGGCCTTCTACAAAAGGTTCTGCCCACAGACAGAACCTTTTGTGGAAATACATGTCTTCCCTTCCTTTTTTGGTCCCATTCTGCAAGTTGTTGTGAAAAGATTAGATAACAGACCTTTCATTCACTGATCTTCCCCCAGAAGAGAAATGTGTGCTCTCAGGAAGGAGAAAAGCCTGCTTTCTGTGGTAGCAGAGAGATGGAAAAGGCAAACTCACTAAGCTTTTGCCCACAGAACAATCTTTTATAAAACCAGGTACAAGTTGGCCAATTATTTCCTCATTTTGAAAATTGTCCTGTCAGTTTTTCTCTGCAGGTCATAACAATTTCCAAAGTATCTTCCTCACCTAGGAGCTTAAATCCCATAGAAAGGTGAGGGGATTTGAGTTCCTAACTTAGCTTTTTTTCAGGACTGGAGGTTCCAGTTAAGCAAACACCAAACTAACCCAGTGCTGGCTTTGCTTTTCATTTCAGTCTTGTTTTTGAGAGAGGCATAGGCAAAAATAACCCCATAGAGAGTCCTTTTTTTTTTCCTTTTCCTGAACTAAACAATTTATTGTGAGGGAAAATTTCGTAGGGACAGATCTCTTCACCTAGAAAAGTTGACCTGTTTTATTTTGAAATGGGAAGCCACAACAGAATGGTGTCAATGGTGTTTGATCTGTGGACAAAATACTGGACAAAATACTGGACAAAATAACTGTGTACATGGTGTGATTGTATATCTTCTGTGGCCTCACAACAAGGAGAAGACCAAATTCGTAATGTGTCTTTGAACTAATCACTCATTTGGAAAGAAACAAGGAAAAAAGAGAAGCTGACAGGAACACTTTCTGCTAAATAGTACTTCCAAGACAAAATAAACCTTTGAAAATCAAGAATTAGTAAATAAATTCACCATGATTTTATGACTGTAACAAGAGACTCATCTGTATCCAGGCTAAAATCACAAGCAGTTATTTCACTCATTCATCTACCCACCCAGAAAATCTTCCCACTGAATTTACCTACTTTTTTTCTTAAATAGCAGTGAAATCTTTCTATAGAATGCACAGGTGGCATACTCAGTCAAATAAGGGGGGGGAAATTGGAACAAAACTCAGCGGCAGACTATGATATACCTGTGATTCTTATCATTAATGTTGTGATAGTCTTAACCACAAAGTAAAAAGTCTCTCAACAGGCTAAATGTAACAAACCTGCAGTTGTTTCTCAGCCCAAACCTCTGTCGATCTCAGTGCAGAGCCACAGCTGGAGCAAAAGTGCAAAGTTTGATTTTATGTGGTACCTGCCAACCTGATGACAATTCACAAAAATTTCCTTTAGAGGCAGTCCTACACATATTCTAATTTGGGATATAATGTTACAGATGTCTTCATAAAAAATGTCCAATTTTTCTGATTTATTGCATCTGATTGATTTTAGTGTAAATGTTTTATCACTGTAAATATGAGTATGGTATACTGTAACCAATATAGTGCATTGTGTGTACAAAGTGTAATCAATATAGAGTAAATATGTTTTATTTAGTGTAAATATCTTTTAGGTTAAGGGAAAGCAGCTATTTCAAAACATTATCAAATCAATATCCTTAATTATATAATGTAAATTTAAAAATATATATGTATTATCCATTAAATGCTGAATAAAATGCTTTTTGTAAAAATAGCATTCCAAGAATGGTAATTTTTAAGAATGTTCATGGTAATACAGAGTAGTAACAGAAACTCAAACTATTGTGTATGGAAAAGAAAGGATTTACTTACATGTTTAAAGATATGTTGAAACTAGGATAAGAGATAAGAAATAAAACTGACACTTGTCAAACTAAATGCTGACTTTATATTTGATTTAGATGAATTCCTTTGATACACACCAGATAATAAAATTGAGTCAATTCAAAGAAAGAGGGAAATATACAGTAAGCACTCAAAACCATATCATTCTAAAAGAGCAGTAGCAAGATAAGTGTTTGCATTATATTAAAATAATCATCACTAGTGAATCTATTTTCCATAAACTCTACAAACACTCACAAAAACTATTTGTGTATGTGAAAATGGATATTCTATATTTTCCTCAAGAAAGTAGCTCCTATTTGAGCTGTAATTAGCCGCTTTATGTCCCTGTATTACAAGAAATTGCTTTTTTTGAACTTAATCCCACCCTGAATTTACGTAAAATCTGTGAATGCAAAGCATATTTCTGTGCTTTCATGGAAAATACTTGCATAAGGCTCAAGTTTCTCTTTAAAAAGATTTCTAAAATGATTCCTCTAGGCAGTAAAGCTTTTTTTGTATTAAGTGACTGGTGTCAGTATTTCGAGAAATATATCACCTATTAAGATCTTTGAATTAGAAATGGATTATTAAATGTCTCTGGTCCATGCTGGCAGTCTGGGATATGAGACAAATTTCTATATGTCTTTTGTGGCTGTTTTGCTTCTTTGTGAGGAGTACAGTCTACATTAGAATCAATTTGTATTTCGGAGTAATTTAGGCTTTATTCTGAACCTATAAAATGGGATTTTGAAACCAAAATGATACTGGCATCTGAGCTGAGTATGAGAGCTGTGCTTCCCTCTGGGGATATTCAAGAGATGTTAGGCTTCTCAGAACGGGGGGTCTTCCAACATAACCAAAATAATTTGCTGAGGACATGGTCAGATTTAAATCACACCCTGCTCTTTCAGGGGTGCTGGAGCCATACTGGAGAATTCTCTGCCCTGAATTCTCTCTTGCAAGCAGCCCCTTTCAAAAGGGAACAGCTGCTCCTTCTTCATTAATTAAATCTCACTTTGGGAGGAGGAGCTTAGACGAATTCCTTTGATACAATTCAAAGAAAAAGGAAAATATACAGTAAGCACTCAAAACTATATCATTCTAGAAGAGCAACAGCAAGATAAGTGCTTGTATTATGTTAAAATAATCATCACACTAATGAATTTATTTTCCATAAGATTTATAAACATTCAGAAAAACAGAAATCATCAGATCCATGGTGATGCTGATTTACCTATATATGTTGCTGTAAGCATTGTCTTGGATGTAATAGGACAAATTGGGTAACACAGATGAGAGGGCGATTGTTGCCAGGGTTAAAGGGAGTCAGAAGTAAAATTATGTATCATCTTATTTTTCTTGACAGCTTAGAGTTGTTTCTTTACATTTACTAATAAAAAAGGGAAGCACTGCTCCAAGTGCCAAGTCACTTTGCTCAGACTACCACAGACAAAATTTATAAGGAAAATACTTCACCAATATAGGGGTGAGAGGTGTTAAATGGGGATGAGCACCGGCTAGAAGGCATTTAATTTTCAAAATTTTTTAGTCTGCATTGGAGAAAGGAAATGGATCATTAAGAGTGTGTGGGAAGAAAGAAGAGTAAAAAAAAACCCCACTAAACGTAATCTAGAACATCTATTGATTCAAGAGTATCCTCTTGCACCACTGTGGGAGATCTACATTCAAGCATCTGTTCCAAATCAGATGGAAAATGGATTCTGACTCCAAAATCAGTACCTTAAGTATTTTGACATTAGTATTTTAAATCTAAAACCCCTCTTTACAGGCCTTCTTCTGAAAAGTATAATGGAAAAATATTTGAAAGTGTTTTTTCCAACATAGAGAACCTTTCTTGAAATAGCCCTCATCTGATCCCCCGAATTGACATTATGGGAACACTTAAGAAATAACACAAATTGAGGAGTAGAAAAGAGTATTTGTCTTGTTTTCCTGAAGACATTCAAGACTGGGTCCTCAAGATTTGAGTTATTCATATAACATGTTGTACAACATGTCTCCAGCCCCAGTAGCTTTTCCCCTCAAGCCCATAGTATCAAAATTCCTTTTCCTCTGGGAACAATATATATTTAAACACCGTTATGTCTCTTTAGCCCACCTCAAGGCATAATTTGTTCTGTGTATCTTGATGTGAAATTTTGCAAAACTAGTATCTCTGAGAATCTCTCACTCAGGGATGCTGCTGGGCATTCACCATGGGATGTTCCGCTCACCTCAAGTAAGAAAAGCATTTGTCGTCCTAATGAGAAGTGTAAAAAAGTTATGTTGGGCTAACTGGGAACTCAGCTGGAATTGAAATTTTCAAAATTGTAATTTCTGCTTTTCTGGAATGAGAAAAGAAAGCAAAAACATTTCAAGAAACAGATAGTTATTTTAAAATTTAGCTTAGAGAGAAGCGTGAAGTTGAAGACTGAATGAAGAACAAATCATAAACCAAAAGCAAGTATATATTTACTTTGCAAACCTACTTTGGGTGCTGTGCTTGAGTACCTCCTGTACTTTAAATGTCATTAAACTGTACTGATGCATAGATCATGGGAAAGCCCTTTGGAAAGCAGTGGATCACACTCTGTGTTTCTAAAAGGAAATTCAAGGTCAATCACACCAGAGTACAGTCATAGTAGCATTGAATTGAGACTGATGTGTTCAATGGCCTCCTGGTACCTCTACACCATCTGTAATTTCAGGAGCAGCAGGCCATGCGCTTTAGCACTTATTCAAAGTGGTGCTGTTTTCAAATGAATAAATAAATAAATAAATAAAATCTGAGGGCTAAAGGGCACATTCAGGTGTCTCGAAGAATTACTACTAAGCCTGGACAGAGGGACTTCACTATGCACACTCAATTGAGTCTCAAGCTGCTCACTGAATCAATGCATGAGCCCCTGAAAGAACTGGGGTTGGAAGAGTAGAAACAAACAGCAGTACAAACCCTTCACATTATAATCAGTTATTCAAACAGGTTTTTATTTAGTATTTTTTTTCTCTGTCTGTTCCTTATCTTGAGGTCATGAGGAAGCATGACAGAAACAGACAGATGTTGTTGCTGGAAGTTGCTTCGTCACTACCTACACAAAGAAGTTGAGGTATTTGTACTTGGTTTGACATGGCAAGGATATTTAAGTTTTATTAGTATCTGATCCATTTCAACAAAGGAGCCAAAGAGCCAGACCTCAGAGAAAAAGTAGAAATAAAAGTCTTAAAATTGCCTGCTGTATTTCCATACAGTCTGTCATCCATGGCCAGCTGACCATGTACAAAGAATGAAGAATGCAAAAGGCTTTAATATGCATCCAAAGACTGCAAGAGATACAGAGCACCTCTGATTTCAGCTTAGTCGGTCCAACTCTGCTCTAGATGTTAGCAAAATTCAACGAACTTTTGAATTGTCACTGGAAGACATAGGAAACTAAAATACAAGAAAACCTTCTTGTTGCCAGGGACACCTATTTAAGAGACCAGAGCAGCTGATACAGAGACCTAACCAGAGCTTTATGTTATCTACCGAGGGGTCTGGATGCTTTAGCCAATTTTAGGCTTGTGAAGTTAATGAATACCACCTCAATTCATGACAGCACATGTAGCAATGAGACTTTTGCTCAGCATTGTAAAGAGTTTGTTCTTGTTCAAACCCTTCCATGCAGCAACATTTTCCAATGCATTTAAAAACAGGGATGAAATGGTGTGATCATTATCACGCAGACAGAAGAGTTACAATTAACAAAGACTTAACCCTTGATCAGAGGTGCTAGAGCTACCTGTCTGAGATTCACTCTCATCAATGCTTGCACATTTGCTGGTGCTTTGATGAAGTGGGTGGGGTGTCTTGCTGACCATTTTGAACACTAGAGCCAGAATAAAGAAAACAGAGCTCCTAAATCATTCCCAGCCTGCAGTACAACATACAGAGAAATTCCATGCATTGACAAGGGAACAGAGAAACTTGCAAACCCTGTGTTTGCACAAGGCTTCTCAGAATACCAGTGCTTGAGGGACTCTGTTTAAGGACTCAGAAATGTTGCTAGTATTTCTTGAGGTAACCTTACCACTGTTAGAGCTCCAGCAGAGAGATATTGATCATCGTGGCTCTGCTGTTCCTTTTGAGCCTTGAAGCACAACGTGTCTTCCTTTCTAAGTTCTGGATTACATTATGCATAAAGTGTCTGACATAAGAATTTATGTTCACTGCAGTTAAAGTAGGGTTCCTTTACAGGTCATGGGTTTTTCATGATATTTTGGGGGTTTTTTCTTAGTTTGTTCATACTTTACTTACCCAATTGATTATCTTTGTGAGCTCTGGTGACCTGTTGGTGACTAAAGAAATTAGTGACTTTTTGTCTTCTTCCTTTGTCTAATGGCTCTTCTGATCCTTCTGAGCAAGAAATTGTTTTGATTTTCTCTTGGCTCAGAAAACTGTAATGTTGTATATTTGGATGTCTTTAGCTACGTTTCTTTTTATCTCTGCCAAGTGTATGGTTTGATTTGTTTTATCTGTGGTAACAGTTAAGAAATAACAGATCCCCCCACAGCAAGGGGGTTGGCCTAGATCATCTTTAAAGGTCCCTTCCAACACAAACTGTTCTGTGATTCCATGATTCTGGAAGTATGTGGGTAGCAGAACTCTTCCAGTCTTTCTTCACCTCTCCCATCTCCTTTGAATAGTCCAGATCCAAGAATGGCAGCATTTCCTGCTGCTGCAGTGACTGAGAGCTTCTCAAAGAGAGAAACGAAGGTGTTGCCAGGTGGCTGGCAAAACCCAAGGAAACATTCAGAAGGAAGTTTTTTTAGTTTGTTTCTGAAAACGTTAGCTTTGAAAAGAAAAAGATATCCCGTTCATAACTAATAAGCAGAGGTGTTCACTTCTTCTGAACATGTACCTAGTGTCTTGGTGAGTTTTGAGTATTGGTATTGGGGAAGCTTATAAACAAACCAGGTTGACTACAGATGCACAGGTCAAGGAACCCTAAAGAGAAGCAGATATAGAGACTATGTGGAGCTGCTTTTAGGATATCTGTAACCAGTTCTGTACTGTCAAAATCAAACTACTACACCACCAAAGAGGCATCACCACGTGATAGGAAAGTGTTGCATCAAAGGACAGTTCCATCATCACATTGGAATAAATAAGCATTGAGAAGTGAAACTGGGGAAATGCTGATCCTTGTGCTTGCTTCTGTAATAGTTGAACAATACCAAAAAGTATGGAAAATTGCTTTGGATCAGTTGGGAAGTAATTTTATCTTCCTATTTACTATGAAAGGTATGTTTTTTTGTAAGAACAAAACGTTTTATTAATGAAAAAAACCCAACCAAATTTTCAATGAATTTTGAGCTCTAAGAATGTGATATTTAAGTATAACTTAAAACAAAATGTCATTCGTGAAACACTCGTTTCAGTGTATTTTAAAGTGTTCCCATTAGTATTTTATAATTTCCTCTTTTTTTTTTTCTTCTTTTAAGTAAATTGGTGTGACTAAAATAATTGTTTAGGAGGATTGCTTTCCATTCAGTTGTTCTCCTTGGGGGGGTGTGAGTGTGGAGGGGGTGTAAAAAAAGAAAGTTTCTGAGGAGACTTTTGCCTGTTTCAGCTGGCTAACTTCATAGCTTTTATCTGCAGCTGGATTAGGGCATCTTTTCAAAGCACCTGTCTGAAATCATCTATAGTGAGGGAAGAAAAATGTGGGATCTTCCTACCTACCAGTAGATAGATTCAATAACAAAAAAGCAAAGAATCCATCAATTATTCAAAGGAATTGCTGCTTTCACATACCTAATGCTGCCTTCTCTGCTATGGGTGAAAATCAGCCTTAGGCAGGTGATCAGCACCAGGCCTGTGTTCTGTCTAAATCCCACATCAAATCCTCCACATTTTGTGCACATATATATATATATATATTCATTATCAACTCCTCCTCCATCCCACAGCAGATAACGTAGCACAAGTGGGGATAACTGAGTCATTTTCTCATTATAAACTACTTTACAATTCAATGCAAAAAGGAAAAAAAAAACCCACCCTACATTAATATGTATAAGAATTTTCAAAGTTGAGAAATGTTCCACATAGAAGCCAAGTCAATCCCCTTCACATATGTACTAGTTTATTACAGAATTATACTTACTGTTTAGTTTCATGCTTCTGTATACTTCTGCATTTTTATATCATAGTGGAAATATTGTTGTGGAAAATATCTTCAAATTTGATAGTCTGGGGTACAAAATTTTTTTGGGGTTGAATTGCTATTGATATTTCTATATTAGAGACAGCAAACCCAGAAACAAATCAATACTTCATAATTAATTGTATATTCAAATTAAATATGCTTAAGATTCAGCATGAGATTCAAATACATTTTATGCATATTTATTTCATGCCTGCATCACTGCATACTCAAATAAGATACGTTCAGCTATCCACATATGTGATGTGGGACTTGAATCAGTACTTTGTATTTTGTGGAATTCTCTTACATATTCAATTTGCTGCATTATAATCTAAATACCTGTCACTCAGGTAAATTTACTGGGGTTGGGTTGGGGTGCTTTTTTGTTGTTTTAGGAAATCTGCTTTAACACAAGCAATACTGAAAAGTATATGGGTACAGAAAGGAATATGGGTCAGCAAGTGTAAGCAAAATTCTGGCTCTATTTAAGCTTATGTTAAAACTCCATATGATTGAAAGGAACTAATTGGTACCTCAATCCAAACAGTCCCATTTTTGTTGTATGTTGCCTTTTGCCAGGAACAAAAATATAGTTTGCATTTGTTTAGTAATGTATTGTCTACCTTAAGCAGTAGACATAGACAATAAAGGGACTAATTTAGGTGTGGCTGCTTCCTTAACTCCAGATTACTAAACCATGAGAGAGATGATCTGTAAAATGCGTGGGAACACATCTTTCACAACGCACGGATGAGATACATCCTGTGGAGAAAAGCTGCCTGAAACAGAGCTAGAAATTTCAAAATTTCTTTTGCCCCCAGACAGATGAAATTGTTGGCCCAGCCAAGTGCTGCCGTCTCTGTGTCTCAGCTCTGAACTGTCTCACACAAATTCTCACACAAATTGCAGTCTAAGTTTCTCATGGGCTCGTTTCTGTTCTTAAGGTGTCCCTCCGAGGCCGGGCCTCTCCGAATGTGTCATAAGTACTCGACTCCTCGTGTGCTATGCCAGTTCAAACAGGCTTCTGATAAGGAGTGATCAAAATATAAAGTGATGACAAAAGGCTGCAGCATTAGTTGCTTACTAGAGCTAATTTTTAGACAGAATGGTGTTGACTTTAGAATAGGGCCTTGCTTGCTTACGCTAACTTACAGACAGGGTATGGTTAAATTTACAAGAGGGCTCTGGAAGAAACAAAGACCTTAGAGTTTGATAGGGAGCTTTGAGAGAGACCTTGAAGCTTGATAAAGAGGGGCTTTGGGAGGAAGAGACAAGCTGAAACCCCTGGTGAGGTGAACAGCCGGAGCCAGCTCAGCAGTTCTTTGCAAAGGTGATGAGTTCAGAACCGAGGAAGACGTTTTACTTCATCCAAAAGACCCCTCAGTGAAGACTCCGAGGGGAGTTCCGAGGTGGTGTTATAGGAGTGCTGTGTGTTAATGATTTCCCCTCCCAGTTTTCAGGAGCTTGCTGACACAGTAATGCATATGTAACACAACCAATGCGTATGTAACACAACCAATGCACATGTAACTTTGTATGGCATAAAGGAAGCTGATCCGGGGCAATAAGTGTGCGTGGCAGGCAAATTTATTCCCCATGCACCCGGCGCCGGAATAAAACACACCTGCTTCAATACTCTTCGTGAGATTTGGGGTTTGTTTCCCCATGTCACTTCAACAACCATGAAGGATGAGACATGAAGCCCAAACTGCGCAGTAGGGCCAGGAGACGTACCTGGATGCAGCTAATCCTCTGCTATCACAACAGGACACATTATGGGCTCTTTTTTTAATAAATCGATGAATAATACCTTAGAAACTGCTAGGAATTGTCCTCGGTTTGACAAGCAGTCCCCAAACCCCACGACTTGAGCAGTTAGGAATTGCCAGCCCCCCGGTTCCAGAGGAACACGTTGCTCTGGGTACATTTCCACAAGGAAGCCGGGGGGGGGCATCTTGCATGAGCACTCTGCACTGCTGCCAGCTGGCATCCCGAAGGGCTGACAGCAAGCAGAAGGCCTCAGGAATTCCAGCTCTCAGGCACGCTGTCCTCGGAATCCTGGGATCAAATTGTACATAGTTCTCAAGGAAATAAGCACAAAAGTTTTCTTAGTGACAATGGAGTTCGGAAGGCATGTTTTCGCCAGAATTGTAAAATCAGTGATTTTTTAAATTGAAATTAACTAGAATTTTATAATATTTGCCCGCTCTCTGAAGCAGCATTATCAGTCTTAGCCTGCAGGCATATTAAGCTAGAAACCTACACATTCCCTGCAGAGAAAATAAGCTTCTTTTAACTGACTGTGAGATCTAACTATTTTAAGTTTTGGTAAAGATCACCCTGGACATGACAAAATCCGATTGCTTTCTTTTCTTTCTTTATAACTCAGACACTAAAATGTCACTTGGTACTTGTGTCATACCACAAAGCATTCAGATCTTTGACCTTCCCCATCTACTGTTGTCCACTACTTTTTTTTCTTATCTCGTGTGCTTCTTTTTATTTTTACTTCCAGCACGCAGTAGTGTTGTTCTCAACAGTTTGGCTGCTGCTGATTGGCAGTAGGGATAGCTTGTACTTTTCTTGCAGAAAAGAAATATGGCAGTTCACAGACACTGATTAGGATCGTTGTCAGCACAGTGTATTTCAAAAATACGCAAATAGTGAATTTCTGACAGAATAGTGAGGTACATTTGACACGAGTCACTAAGAGAATTTTGTCTATGCAGCTATTTTGTGTACAAAACAGTAAGCTAGCTTAGGGGCTGGTTGGCTATTCCCTTCCTTGTGTGCATGTCTTCATACAGAGAACTAACCCTTTTGCCAAAGTCCCCTGCTATTTATTATATTTGTTAAGGCTTATTAGTCAGTTTTGATGTTTAGTGTGTTAATTGTTGACATCTTTGTCAGGTGTGCTGGTAATAGTAAATTGTAAGTTTTTGAGGTACCAGAAAAAAGTTGAAATAAAGTAAAATAGCCTATATAGTGAACTCCTTTTAGCCTGTGTCTCCACTAGAGTTATGTGTTTTTCTTTTCTGATTCTCTATTGTATTTTAAGATTTTTGCTGGTATATAGTCATGCAATACAACAATTATAGTTTACTATCAGCTTTGCAAGGCATCTGAAAAGAAATAATCTCCCAGTATTTAGTTACTGTTAGGTTTTTATTGTGAAAATGCAGAGCCATCGTGGTGTAGCATATACAGAAAGTTGTATCATTTGTTTTTGAGGTGATAATTGATTCCTGATGAAGTGATACAGGATAATCATAGACTAATGTGTTCTGTGATAGCAGTTACATTTTCACAGAATCTATCATGGTTTTGTTTTCTGTGGCTTCTTTATCATAAGAGCACCAAGAAAATAATTACTGGGAAAGTTTTATATATATATATAAAGCAGCAATTATATTTATGTTTATACATATATATACCTTAAAAGCACAGTAAGTTCTTTGTTGATCCCTGTTATATTTGCTTTGCTTCAGCCCCCTCTGTGGGCTATACAGAACCACATATTCACAAGAAAAAAGTTAAATCTCTACAGAAAATTTCTATAACATACTTTGCTTTGGATGCACATAAAGACAATTTCATTGACACACAGACCATTTAAAATAATATAAATTTGTTTTCCATCGTGTCTTCAACACAACCAGTAAATTTTGAGCCAGTACACATTTTTCTTTGTGTATATACCATTACTTTTAATTAGCTTAACAACTGACTTGCACCTTTTCAGGTGCAATTAATGCCATTCTACTCATAAATTTTTGTCTGCACTTGTGTTTTCTGTGCCAGTTATTCTTTCTTCTGTGTGAATGGCATTCTTATGTGTGATCAGGCATTTAGAAAACACATCCTATTAGCAAGAAGTGAAAGAACTGAGCTTATTTGGACAAGATAGAATGGTACGTTACAGCAGTCTGTGGTCTCAGTTTGTAATCTCTGAAATAGGTTGCAAAAATGAGACAATGAGCTGTACTTGTGGTTGCCAGTGAATGTGGAGAAATAATGAGAAGCAATGGACTTTTTGATTAAATAAGCTTGAGCAAGAAAGCTGGAAGTGCTGTATTAGGCTACCTTGAATCTCTGTTATGATATGTTTTTAAGACTGGAAAAACATTGGTCAGAGCTGGTCTAAATATAGTTCATGTAGACATTATCAAAGTTTCAAAAGCATATCAGGGAATAAAAGTACAGTTTATTTGTAGAGAAATGTGTGAGAGTAGCAAGGGTAGTAGCTATTTAACTAACATTGGTAGCACTGATGGATATGAGGTAACGTGTCACTGTTAAAAGGTTTAAGCAGACTGAAATTGCTTTGACCAGTGAGATTTAGTCATTCCAAAGTAGACTAAACATTAGGGCATTTTTCTGAGAAAACTGAACTCCCTGCCCGAGATCAGGTGAGGCAGGGACTTGAATACAGGAGGTCATGTGTGCTGGTGAGTCTGAGGTAGTGGGCAGTTGGTATTTGATTTATCCCCCCCAGTTCACAGTCCCAGCTTCAGCTGGATTCTTCCTGAGTTTGGCTGCCAGGGTCCTCCTTCAAGCAGGGGGCAGCTCGGGCTGGAGTTTTAAAGCAGCTTTGGAACATGGATGTAAGTGCTTTAGGGCCATTACTGGAAGAAATTTAAGTGCTGGAGAAATTCGTGGGACGGTTGGACAAACAGCAAGCTGGTAGGGCATTAATGCTGATTATTCCTTCGTGAATTGCACTGTGCAGAGGCCAATATTTAGGTCTTATGAGCAGGGCTTGGTAAGGAAAGAATTCCGTAGCAGGGAGGGCATGGGAAAGGGAGCTGATGTTTACCAAACTGAAATAGATTTCCACCCTCTACAAATACACCAGCTAAAAGGAAAAAAAAAAAAGACAGAAGTGTTTTGCTTGACCTGGAACAACTGTGAGTGTTTAAAACCCCAAACCAAGTGTTTGGTTTCTTTTGTTTTGCTGTTGGATTGGGCTGGCAGCACACACAGTGGCTGTGGCTCATCCAAATGGATGTAGCTTAAGCTCCCTTAGATCCAGGCCACTGGCACTGCCTACCCTTGGATGAAACAGTGACACCCAGGCTTCAAACAAAGAGACAGATTGTTGGAAATAAGAAATAATACAAATTTGAGATTTTTATGCCCAAAGTGTGCCAGTAAGAATTTTTTTAAAATGTTCATTACTGTTGCATTCTGCATCATTTTCTTATGCCCACCACTCTCCAATATATAGCCAAGAAATCTTTCTATTAGCATAGCTCAAAGGAGTGTGGAGGCTTGCTGTGTCACTACTGTTTCATAAAGAAATTGCAGCTACTTTATAGAGCAAGAGACCAGCTTCAAATCTTTCATTGCTCTGTTCAGGGTAAAATATGCACCATGTGGAAAGATAGAGCACTTTGGGAGCATTTTACCAAAGTAAGCACTGCTGGCATACAACTGGGTTTAAACACAAAAATGTAAAATTTGGTGTTTACATGAGTTTTCACCCATTTCATCATATTCGGTATTCAAATAATTTCACAACTAAAAAAGTTATTTAAGGAAAATATTGACTGGCTCACACTCTCAAGATCAAAAGCAGATTTTCTACGTGGAGATGATTAAAAAAAAAACACAACCAAACAAATCCTAACCCACTTAGAACTCATTTATAATTCTTGTGGGCATGATCTGTTGAACTAAAACTAAGCTTAGGTTTTAAATAAAAATTTTATATAAAATACTGGGGACTGTCTTCTGTACAAGGCTGATAGCATTAGATGCAGTAGAAGGAAATAAGTTGCTTAGGAAGGGAATATCCATTACTGATAGTGTGAGCATTAGCTACCTTCTGTCATAAATATTGCAACACAAAATGTTCTGATCCCTGTGGAATGGTAACCAATTAAAAATAACCTTTCTATAGCTTTTATTTGCAAAAGAGAAGGGTGAGAGAAAGGAGTAAATAATACCCTTCCAGCAGAATGCTTTTAACACCTTCCCAGGCAGATGTGAAACATTGATGGCCTTACTACCTTGCCTGTCTGCAAAATACAAGTTACAAAGTTCCAAGTTGGTCCCCTTTTACAAGCAAAATGACTCAAAAGAAAAAGTTGTAATTATAAAGATTTTCCTCAGATGACAGTTGTCTGCAAAATATTGACTGGAGTTCTTCTCAACTGTCTATTGTACAACTTAAGGGATACCACATTCCCAAAAAACACAGTGGGATTTTGATTGTGGCATAGAACTATCAACATGATCTTTAGTGCTTGAGAGTGGCAGAACATATCTAGGAAGCAAAATAGAGATGCTTATGCTATCTTTATCATTCTGACAAAATCCTTTGTTATACTTGGCCTTTGTGGTCCTTGGAAGTTCTGGAGGATAAGTGAAAGTTCAGATAAGAAGGCCAGCATCATCCATCAACTCTGGGATGGGCAGACACAATAGGCTGTGCCTACCTTTTTCTCCCAGCACTTCAAGTGCTGGTTCAAGACATATTCATTGCTCAGACCCTCTAGAAAGGTTACATGAGGCAACTCAGAGTCAGAGAGAGCAAAAGACACTCTACAAAGGCAAAGAATCTCATCTAATTCATCTATACACATCAAGGGTAGTGCCAGGAACCCTATTAAAACATTATGTTTGTAAATGTCTGTGCAGTTTGCAGTTTTGACTCATTCAAAGAAAGACCTGAAGATAATGATACATCATTATTCAGCAGCCTCAGTAAACTTTGTCTTAACGATTAGCATTTCAAAGAATAAGGTTTTGAGCTAACCAGCATCAAATAAACAGTGGAATTATGTTGATACAAATATAAAGATAATAATCATAAACACACAGTGACAAAAATTCACCTTTCTTTGAGTTCTCACAAAAAACACGGGAAAGAAATGAAAATATTACGCTGAGTGTACAAAAGGGTGGCAATTCACGCTGCAGTCTGCAGAACTGAGGCAAAGTAACATTGTTTTGGTCTGTGTATGGTGACAACGTTGCTGAGTGCTGATTAATATTGCATTGCCCAGCTTCCCATGCTCTGCCAAAGTGATGAGACACAGAACTGTAAGCCATAATATGCTAGTCAGAGCGAGAGCTCTCAAAGTGTGTCATCGCACTGAGGTAGTTCCATTTAATGTCCACCTTCTGATTCAGAGCGAGGAAAAGGCAGAGAGCTGACAGAGGATCTGCTCAGGCAAAGTTATGGAAGCTCCCAAGAATAGATGACCCAGTGGCCTAAGTAGTGCCTGAGGGACACAGCCCAAAATGTTTCACAGGATCAGGTTTCAGCAACGTGTGCATGAGTTGGATGTTATTTGATTGAGAGCAGTATCTGTGTGGGTGCATTTTTTTTTTTCCTTTTTGGGATCAAGAAAAACCAGAAAACCAGCCAAACAGCTAAAGCAAAGCACAGTGTAGGAGTGCAGACACGAAAACTCTCAAAGAAAATGAGTGAAAAGACATTCAGAACTGTGAGCAGACAAAACATTTCTTGCGGTTTCAGTCATATCCATTAAAGGAATCAGACCTTTAAACATATATATATTTTTTTGCACATGAACAACACTATGATAGAGACAAGCCTAATTCCATCAGCTGTTTCTCCTCCTGAGCATACAAGCTTTGTTATTTCACTGTTCCACCCAGGAAGGGTGATGGTAACTAATATATATTATAAAGTAGCAAAATACAAAGCGTGCATTTGTTATAACATGATAGTCAAGCAAGTTCATAGATTACACTAATAAAAAAATGAATGCTCACCTTCCTGTGTGGATGAAAATTGCACATGAAGGAAATGTCCCTGTAGGGACACTGTATACAGGCTATAAATTGAGAAAAGGAAATATTTAAGAAGTACTATCAAAAGACCTCATGGGCTTGTAGTAGAGCATAATCATGGCTGTTAATCACATCAAGTGTTGACACTCAAAATTGAACTACAGCTGTCAAAGCCTGTTGTCTTTGTGGTGTTCTGCAAAAGAAAACACTACTTGCTGAGGCATTAAATAATATAAGGATTATCTTCCTTTTAGACAGATTCTCATCTCAGCTATCTAGCAGGTGTCTCCTCACCCTGTTAAACAAAAAGGGACCACACATTCAGCTGTTTCATTTTCAGTTGTATTAGTTTTCATAAGAGTTGGTGTTTTTTTTTCTCCCTAGCTAACCCTTAGTACTCCTTTTTACCTCTTGCTGTCTGACATGTATGGACACCATTACTACAATACCTATAAATATTTTCTTTAAGACCCACAGATGGACAAAAGCTATTTAAAAAGGGTCTCACTGAAGGGAAACAGGGGCTAAAAAGAATAAAATTATGCTCTGTAAGAAAAATAATACTGTAACAATAGACTGTAGAAATGACAGGTCATTTAAGAAGGAAGGAATAAAAGTAGTGTTGGTAGAAACGTATGGTACCAGGGCTGAGTATAACTTTGGGTTTAGTTTATGATGTAATTTTAAATACTATGAACATATGATAATCAGGTGTTCCCCAAAAAAATGTTAACAGTATATCTATATGGCTAATGACATTTACATTTTTGATTAAGAATAGGTAAATATGATGTATAAGATAACGTGGGGAGGCAGGGATAGACTTAAGTCAGGCTGGGCAGGTTTCCAGCAACAGAAATCAGCTATATCAGAAACAAGAAACACAAGAAACACACCAAAAAAAAAAAAAAAAAAAAGACCTCATCCCTCTTCAGACTCTAAGTCTAGATAGTAATTAAATTCTTATCTGCAAGGCAGGAGAATTAAAGAAAAACAGTCAAAAGCTGACAGAAGTCTCACACTCACAGGTACTCGAGTGTGGCCAAACCTACTGTTGTTCTAGTTTGGGTCTATGTATCATTAAGTAGGGAAAGTAATAGTTTGACATGCTGGCAAGGATGAGACAGGATACCAAGAAATGAGCACAAAAAATAAGGAAAAGTTGTCCCAGAATCTGCTAAAACTATGGACTTTCCATGATGTACAGGTGAAATGAATGTGCCTCCCAGCTGACTCGAAAATTAGAGCTTGCAGGCTGCTGTTGACCAGCCAAAGTTTAAATAGCAACTGCCAGTGTAATTATAAATATTAAATCTCTGTTTCATGGCAGTGAAAAACCTCATCCCATAGATGAAGTTTCCATGTAGTGAAGGCTTCATATAACAAATAACAGTTAAAAGTACAGTAAGATGGGATTTACTGGCAGAAGTTTGTATCTTTGTTAGGAGATACCTACATATCTTTACCTTGCACAAACACAACTGCTTCATGATACAGTATATAATCAGGAAAGTGTTTTACCCCCAAAAGTGATATAAGGTAGATTCCTCTCAAATATGACACAAGTTAATCTCATTGTCATAAGAAATGGTTGACCTCTGGAAAAAAGATAAATCATTCTACTTATGTTGTTACTAATGCAATTTTAATTTTAATAAAATATATAGTTAAAGATGTGAATTTCCCTTGGCTTTCAGTGTAAAGCTATTAATTATTTCTCATCTTTTGCAATATTACATTTCCATTTTAGCATTCATGTGACAATTTATGCTAATTGCTCAGGGCACTTGCTACCACAGGCAGCTTCTACATTTATTTGCTGCAAATCTCTGTTTAAAGCAAATGTGAAGGTTATTATCATCATCTTCATCAGTCAATATATTTGACTAAAATACTGAAAAATCCTCTTGAAATTTGTATAGATCAAGCCCAGGTAGATAGTGACTGCAAAGGGACTGGTTTTGGATACCAAGGCTTTCTCAAAAATGTGATTGGAAATTCATGATCTTCAGCAGATTTTAGATCAAATATAGTTTCATGCTGTATTTACATTTTGATAAACCACTCCAAATTAATGGTAATAAATTAGTAAAGTATTAATAGAGAGCAACTACAGAATATATTTTGTTAGTCTATGGAAAATCCATGTAGACCAGTGAAAAATAGACACTGGTTGAGATTTTGGGTTTATTTTCAGTTTGTAATCTAATTGTAGGCACTAAAGCAGATAAGGAATTTGATGGTAGAAAAATACAGCTTTAGGACTTTTTTCAATCTGGGAAACAGCCAGGAAAAAAGAACAGTGTATGATTATGGAACCAAACTTCTAAATAATGGATTAGAAACTGAGCCAGCAGTGTGCCCTTGTGGCCAGGAGAGCCAAGGGGATCCTGGGGTGCACTAGAGCGTTACCAGCAGGTTGAGGGAGGTGATCCCACCCCTCTAGTCAGCCCTAGTGAGGCCCCATCTGGAGTGTTATATCCAGTTCTGGGCTCCTCAGTACAAGACAGACCTGGAGCTACTGGAGAGGCTCCAGCAGAGGCCATAAAGATGAATAAGGGGCTGGAGCATCTCTTGTATGAGGAGAGACTGCAGGAACTGGGGCTGTTTAATCTAGAGAAGAGAAAACTGAGAGGGGATCTCATCAACACATAAAGGTATCTCAAAGGTGGATGTCGAGGATGGTACCAGACTCTTCTCAGTGGTGCCAAGCAACAGGATGAGGAGCAATGACCATAAACTAAACCACAAAATGTTCCAACTCAGCATGAGGAAGAACTATACAGCGAGGGTGGCAGAGCACTGGACAGGCTGCCCAGGGAGGGTGTGGGTTCTCCCCCTCTGGAGACATTAAAAACCCACCTGGGCACATTCCTGTGTCACCTACTCTGGGTGACCCAGCCTTGGCAGGGGGTTTGGATGAGATGATCTCAGGAGGTCCCTTCCAACACTAACAATTCTGGGCTTCTCTGAAATCATGTTGGAGGAAGTTTGGTCAAAGCAAACTTGGTTACTGAAGACAATATCTAGTGTTGGATGACATGAAGAAAAGAAATGAGGCAGAAGGGAGAAATCACACAAAGGTGGGATTTTACTTTGACTGTCAGGTTGCAGTAGTACCAACCCAAATAGAATGCAAGCTCCTGACCATTATGTGCTCTTTATATAAATTCCTGTAAAGCACCACAGCACCTTTGGTATCATACAGGTTGCACATCAAACAGAACAAGGAAAAAGACTTCTCTCTGCATTGGAAAATAAATGTCTGAGATCTGTGCAATTTGGAGCAATATCAATTCCTAAAAATTGACTTCCCAGCCTCCCCCTTAAAAACACCCTCTTTCACAGAAACCTCAATTTTTCATCAACATTCTGGTGAAAAGTTCCACAATGAATCTGTTGACCAGTATGTTTCACACAGTGGCATCTGTCTGTCTGGAAGTAACAATATGATGCATGCTCCATAATGAGTATAATGTCATCATTTCAGGGAACACACAAAAAAGCACACTAGAAAGTGTTTTGTACTTTACTGGATTTTCTCTCTCTTGTGCAATTCACATCTCAGCTTCCCTGTTTTTATTTTTTTTCCTTTTCTTTTTTTCCTGAAGGGTAAATATGGGTTTTGCAGTTTGTGGGAATGATCTTTAACTGGCAAGATTATTTTACCTACTGGCTTTGTGGGAAGCTTTTCATGGTTCCTTTTTTGAATATATGCTATTTGCTCTCAGCTGGAACCATTGTCTACTTCACATCTCCTGAGGTCTTTAGAGTCCTGAGAAATGAACTCTCTGAAACAGAGTGTTGTTAGTTACCACACTGTGATTTGAAAGGTTGGTAAACGTAACACAATTTATATAATATTGGTACACAAGTCACTTTACTCATATACAGTAAATTGCAGCATAAAATGCACAAAAAGCAATTAAGTGATTTGTGAACCAGGCTCTTGATATAGTCAAAAATTACTAAGGTGAATTACTTCTTGGATTGTAAGATAATTATAGCACCAGTCTTCTAGTCATCAACAATGTAGTCCTCATACAGGCACAATTGCACTGGAGTGCTGGATTTTTATATGTGGCCCACACTCTAATTAGCACATTCTAATTTCAAGCTTAAAAGAAAACCACAAGAAACATATGGCTTATAGCATTTTATTATTAACAACTAAGCTGTGTGTCTCACTGTGAGACAAAAAGCCAGTCTTTCTTTTCTTTGATTCAGCCATGCTCCCTGCTTTTTTATTTCTATCAGATAATTAAATAACCCAAACAAGATGACATTAGCTACTTAATTTCTTCAGGAATTAGAGGTAATTTAGATTTTTGAAACTATTTTTGTGGAGTATTTGAATGTTTTGTTTATAACAGCTTAGTTCAGCCTCTGCGTTCACTCATTTCTTTTCATCTGCAAGATTTAAAACCAATCACTGATGTCCTGAATTCTGGCTATATTTAATGAGAGAAAGTGCTTGGTTTATTTTGCAGTTAAATGTTCCATACTTTTCAAATCTCTCTCCATTCCACACATCCCTCCTTTTTTTTTTTTTTTTAAGCAGCATGTTAATAGCATTAGACTCCTCAGCTGAGGATATTGCTAATAGCAGAATCACAGAGCATGCTAATTACTTGCAGAAAGGTCACAAAGGTTGGTGAGAGGCAGATCCTGATGAGGAGGGGAAATTCCAATATTCGTGACTTCCTTTTTTTTTTTTTACTCCCCTAACTTTTTTCCTCTGAAATGATCACAAGTCTGTGTCTGTATCGCCAACAAAGGATGTCTTTGTTTTAACAGATCTTCCTCGGTGGATTTTTGTGGTGTAAAGCAGATACCAGTGCTCCTACTGTCCCTTCAGAAGAGAACACATTAAGGGTAGTGCCCCACTGGCCCTTTGATGAGACAAGTCTGAAATCATCAAAGGCTGGCCCTCTTCTTTCCATCAAAAAGTACAGGCAGGGCCTATAGAGACCACTGCCTATGGAAGATGATAGCAGTAATTAGCCTTTATGATAGATAAATCTTCATCTCTGATGATCAAAGACAGCTAAAATTACCAAATTATACGTGGCAGTTCTGTAATATGAATAAAATAAAGCAACTTTATAAGCTTTTATGATCTTTTTACATAGGGTGCTAACTCTGTTTTAAGTGCATGTATTTGTTAGAAATATTTTTTTTTATTTAACAATTTATTTGTGATGCAATAAAACGATTAGATAAAAGACAGGAAAGAAAGGATCAGAGTAAAGTGAACGGGAAAATTTTATTTTTATGGGTTCCCCCTTTTCTGCTTTCTTCCCTTTCTTTTTATGTGCAGTTTTTCCATCTTTTCCAACCTTGCATTCCCACAATGGTCTTGCTAGGAACAACATTTTCTTGGTTTCAAGCAGGAGAGTAAGACTAAGAGTAAAGCCTCCTCTTCAGTGAAGCAAAGAACTGAGGGTCTAAGGGTCTAGAAGAATGTTGCAATTTAGGACTCTTGTGAGGGTTTTTTGTCCTTAAGGAATGAAGGTCCTTATTACTGTGATCTGCGTAGATAATATTTTTTTTAATCTTTCCAAATTAAAATCTTCATCTTTTAAGTAGAGAGAAACAAACTCTTTGGTCTTGGCACTGGTGACACATTTCTGGGCACTCTTAAGATGGTTTTTTTCCACCCCAAACTCAGTGCATTGCAGAGGGTGGGTAATGCTTTCTTTTAAGAACTCATGTGTGCATTCGTTGCAGTCTGTTGGGAACATAAGGGCTGAGTGACTTTAAACATGGTGATACTGAGTTGTTGAGATGTCTAACGTCAGGCAGCTCATTTCTAGAGTTTCCAAATCCTGTTGGAAACATATTGCATGCATCCTGGCAGGAATCTCCAAAGAGGATGCTGTGTAGCCAGGGTGCTGCATTTGGAGCCAAAAGGCAACCAGCTCAGCAGGAAAGCCTTTACAGACAGGTTTTTGGGGAACCACAACTTCAAGTGTAATTTAAAATGATCTTTTTCACCAGCACTGAACATGGTCAGTTCATAGGTTTCAGCTGCAAAGCAGCAACTAAGAACCGAAGGGTGAGATGGCAACAAACAGCTAAAAAGACAGTCACTCCCTAAGCCACCACAGCTGCTGTCCAAGCAAAGCTCTGATTGTGTTCCAGGTTCATTCATGGCCCACTTCCATGTGCACAGCAACAAGAGAGAGGTGAGATCTTTCCTCTGGAAAGGCTGAAGCAGGAGGGAAGGTTGTCAGTGTTGAGGAAAGGGTGAGCCTGCAGGCAAATGTGAGAGTGGGGTGTTGGTGTGAGCCAAAGTGATGGGACCCCAAAGGGGCAGCAGCTCCCGTGGCTGCACTGGGAGAGGGTCAGCGGCTGATTCCAAAGAGACACACCCCGAGGGTAGCTGGATACTGATGAGTTTCAGCATTCAAAAAATTGTATCTGGGGACCAACTCCTGACTTGAGAAATAAAGCCCTGGTAGCCCTTAATAACTTCAAACTGAAGAGAGATGAGTGGGATGTGAGATTACAGTTCTGGATTTAAGCACCTAAATGCCACTTACATCTGGTGCTAGGCATTTATTTCCTGTTTGGAAATCTAAGTTTATATTTAAATATCTTTAGGAACTTTCTAAATAAAGGAAAATAACAATAACAATAATAATAACAGTAATGATATAGCCATCTTTGAAAGCTATCATCCAGTCCTGATAATGACCCGAAAACTTCAGGAACAGAGACACCACTTCATTTGCTGCTTTCAAATGACAATAACTATGCATTATTTTTGTATAAAAAATATGAAAATACAGTATGTTCTGTAAGGGAATAACTCTTGTTGCCATGGTGACTGAGTAGAATACATCCCCGATATATAAGTAATTTTCAAAAAGAGAATGCTAAGACAGTTGGAGAAGAGAGGTGGAAGAATGATGGAGTGCTAGGAGGTATATAACAATTTATTTCAATTTCATTTTGCAACTCGGAGAGTTCTTGTTTCAGTCAAATTTGAAGCTCAAAATTACTATTACTGTTTCGTGATCACAATTTAGTTTGTTCCAGATCATGTTTAATTTTGTCTACCAGAATCAAAGGCTTTGTTGCCTGTTACCTGTTTAAGATATGTTTGTAACTGAATAATTTGAAGAAAAAGGGATATTTTTGTAGCACAATTCAACATTAAAAAGAAATAAAAAACATAGGTCTGTAGGAGTGTGCAACAAATATTTTTGCAATATAATTTGAGTACTGACCTAATCTATACAGTCTTATTTTGAGCCAACAGTCCTGAGCATGTTTCTGTCTCTTGGCTGTATACAGTAATTAGTTTGCTGAACAAAGGAAACATCAAAATCAGCTCAAGGGACGCATCATTGCAGGACTGAATTAGGATGAGTTTATGATTTGGTACTCCTAGCAGAATCCCTTGCCTTTCTGCCAAAGAACTGCAAGTTTGCTGTCAAGGAAGGACTTGGACTCCTTCTTTCTCAAGCCTAGCTTCCCAATGTGAGTATATAGTGCAGCACTTGATGGACTGTCTGGGCTTCATGTTTTCCTCATTATTGGGATAATAATGGACAAAGAAATGCATAAAAAAGCTCGTGACTGTCAAAAGTACATTTGCCCAAATGGGTGTGAAGGCTTTCATTCAACTTAGTCCTTCATTCCTGATGGTTCTTAGGGAAAAGTTGTTGAAAGTTATAGCTATGCTTGCATGTTAAGACATGTTAAGACAGTAGTGGATAACAGGTATCCATATTTTAATGTGGATGGGATATACTTGCCTTTTATGTTGTGTATAAACTGGGAACTGTGAATATTTCAAGAGATATGTTTGTGGGGATTTCATGATCCACTCAATGGAATTATTAACGAGTTGAAACATTCAGAAGGCACATGTGTAACCTAAGAATTAACTGGACTACCTGTTGGAGCTGTTTCTTTGTGGTTGTTTAAAAGGGGCAATTGAATGGAGTATGCTGTACGTTTTTCATCAATGGCAGAGTGACACATTAATAAAAACTTATTAGTCCAGAAGTAAACCTTGTTGTTAACTGCTCCATTACTGTCTGTCTGGGCAAACAACCACACTTGTGAAGTTCTTTTAATTCTGGGATTTTATCCTTTCTAAGCCTAGTCTTAGACTCTGGTTTCAGTCGATATGAAAACACGCATGAGTTTGGGCTTTGTTTGTTTTTTTATTTTATTTTAGAAAGTGGATTGTAAAATACCTGCCCATGGAAGCACAGTAGATATCTGGATAGGAACGAAATACAGAAAGCTATCTCAAATCAAAAAGTTTCAGATAAATTGAGTCTTAGCCCAAATTTATGGATGTTCCAGTCAATGTGTTAATGAGTCAAGAACTGCAAATGCTTTAGATAAACAGAGAAAAGTGTTGCATCAATTTTGCCTATAGAAACAAATTAAATTTACAGCTGCAGCTATGTTTTGTAAAGAAACACATACACCAAGAAATACCAGGTGGCAGGCATATTTTTGGAATCCTGCTACTCTGCTTGTTTTCTTGAGTATCAGATTGCTCGCTCTTTAATAAAGCTAATTAATTTTACTATCTGATACTAAAATAAACAGATGAAAAATGCCTTCAAGAGATTTCTTTATAGCAGGAAACCAGCACTGCAAAACTCTGAAGCCAAATACAGCCATCATTTGCACACAAGCTGCCTAATCTGTGGTAACATGTGGAGATGGGGCAAAAGCGAGCTCAGTTGCTCCTCATCAATGCACAAGATGTGCAGAGGCAGCACAAACTGGAGAGCATTTTTCCCTGAAGGGCTGAAAGAAAATAGACCCTTCTGCCTGTCAGTCTTGGCCCAGACATGGTACCAGGCCTGAGCTTCAAATGTAGCTTTTGCAGCAGGCACATATTTTGACGACATTGGACACAATCCTCCCCAGAGCCCATTTCTTTTTGTGTTTTTCCCAGGCAAAGGGTTTCAGATGTTTCATATTCCAGCATTCATAAACCATGTCAATGTGCAAACAGTGGTGTTTGAGAGAGAGACATCCTCTGCTGTTCCTTAATCCCCCTCCTGGTACCATCTGGGAACAAGGAAAAATTCAGGGGGAGTTTTATTTCTTTCATGTTACGGTTCAAATATGTCCAGGGAGAGAGGAAATTGTGATCTCGTCTTCAACAAGCCTCTTGCATAATTCAAGTTGCAAACTAACTCTTAGTAAATCTTACACAAACAAAACAAATAACCCCTGATGGAGAACTGAGGTAAGGAAGCTGAAACAGTACAGAGAAAAATCTGAAGATTGTTCCTGTCGTAGATGATGTCAACCTTAATTCTACTTTATAAATAAAAGTAGTGCAAATCAAATGCAGTATATGAACAAGAAGAGGCCAGACATTTCAGTCTGTAATGGGCTTTTTTTCCTATAGAAAAAGAACTCTCTAGCCTGAAAAGAAGGTGATGCTCAGATTGAATTATTTAATAAGAATCTACATGTGTTCTTTTGAACTGCTAAACACTTTGTGATGTTAACCCTGTTATGTGCCCTTCCTCACCTTGTGTGATTTTAGCTGTCTGACTTTCCCTCTTTTCCTTCCTTTTTTTTCCCATCTCTTTTTTCTTGTTATTAGAAAGGACTTTTTTTTCTTTTTTTTTTTAATCTTTTTTTACTCTTATTTCCCCCCTAAAAATTCTTAAAATAAACCAATGACAAAATTCTACTTGACATCAGTGGGACAAAAATCACAGTCTAAGTATCTAGACCTATTAGGAACAGTTTCAGATAGTTATTCTTTGCAGTTGTGATTCCTTCTTTTCTTTGTGTTCCTCCATGACTAACCTTTCATACACACATGTCCTCTGAGGCCTTTAAAAACAGTTATTAACTCACATAGTTAACTCATGTCTGGAGACAGTGGGGAAGAAAAAAACAAAAAAGAAAAAGATAAAAAAATCCCACTAGACTGTGCTTCTCAGTGGAACAAGGAAAGACACTACAGGTCAATGAAGTACAATCTCCATGAGACCCAGGAATCAGCTAATGATAAAAGACACTCTCCAGAGGAATTTGTCCTACATAGATCTGCACTAAAGTGCTCAGCTTGCAACAAAGCCAGTACTGATCTTCACAGGTTAGCTCCTATTCCATGTTGTCTGCAATTTGACTGCATGTTTTGGGTGGATGTATGTGGTAGATACATCCATGTGGGTAAACAGGCTTTCTTTTCAATTTTATTAGCAAGGAATTAAATTGATTAGGTAAAAATTAAAAATTATCTCTCTGGAGCAATTTTACATTCTATAGGTGTGATACCAGATGTGTATCCTTTCTCTGCTTGTTTTATTATTGCTAGAAATTTTCCCAAGATATTTCCAGCTGTCAATTTTATCCTTAGATAGCAAACTGGTATTTCTGACTGCTAGATTTAAAAAAAAAAAAAAAAAAAGGCAAAAAAAAAAGAGGAAAAAAGTCTTCTTTCTTTTCTCCTTATAAAATTTGACCCTGTTGCTGTGTTGTAAGGACTCACCAGTGCCTACTGATTAATTTGAGCCCGTCCCTAGTTACTGGCACATTTCTCTCCAGAAGCACCATGTTCTGACCTCCTTCATGTTACCTTTTGATTTCCAACAGGTGAGGAGGGGCAAGAAAACGAAGACCCATCTTCTAATGAAGCTCCTTTGTGTCCTGCATTTGCTGTCCATTGCTAACTGACATTGTCATGACAGTATTACCTTATCATTTTTATCCTGTGTAAAATTCTATTGGATGATACAATCTCTAAGAGATGCAAGCACTTATTTTTCTGTTTTATTTATAATCCTTTTATTTTTGGTAGTCTAAAATATCCGTATTAATATTTTTCTTGTTTTTCTGACCGATAATATATTTAATTCTTTACATATTGTTTTCCCTCCAGATAAGTTAAGTAATTGTGTAACTGGCATGCTAATGTTAATTGTTACAAAGCTGAAACAAGGACCAAGTAAGTTATGATTTTCTGGTTTATGCTGTCTTCTTTTTCATGATGTACTACTGATTTAAGACTTTTTGACCTGAAAGTCATAGTACCATGGTTTTTACCTCTTTTGATCTGCTCAGGTGAGTTGCAGAGTTGAAGAGCAGAGTTGTTATATCTCAGAATATAACTGGGCCCAAATCTCAGTCTGATTAACTCATATAGCTGGTGAACGTGTCAGCATCATCAAGTTTTCCCTGTTCCACATATAAAAGCATTCCTATTAGTTCTTATAGGTACTGAATTAAACCTTCATTTTAGAACTAAAAAAATAAATAGAACTAAAAAAAATAAATAAATTTGATGTTATTTAGTGCTCTTATCCAACAGAGAATTTATGCACGTACTTCAAGTCCAGGTGAAACAGGGCTCTAATATTCTTTGTGACTTTTCAGGTCTATTTCCTATTTGTTAGTAGGAGGAAGCTGTAATTGTTTTGATAATACCCAGTTTCCAGTGAAGTCAGCTTGATTTTTTCATAAATAAAAAGGTTTACCCTGTTCCCGTAAGACATATATGTGAAAACATTTTATAGGTATGTAATTGTGAACGAGTGCTGATGAAATCACAGTATGGCCTCAAATACATGGAGAAAAACCAACCCAGTGTTTTCTTGTCTGCTCTTTACCAGTAGCAGAATGGCTCAGGCAGAGATCTGGCTGAGATGGGTAACTGGGCTTTCCATGTGCTTAAGAACTCAATTCATTTAGCTTGAGGCTGAGTTAGTAACGTGCCCTGGAAATCTTAGTATTCTGAATGGTCTGTTCTTTGCAAAAAATGTTGCTTGCTTGGGTGAGGTTTTCTTCTTTGCTCAGGGGAAGGTCCTATGCAGGGCCAGGAATTGGACTCAGTGGTCCTTGTGGGTGCCTTCCAACACGGCATATTCTGTGATTACAGCATGAAAGGCAGCATAAAAAGAAAAAAAGACATATACAGTTTTCTCTGTCATTTATGTAATATGTCATTTAAGTAAAGATGCAGGAGAAAAACAAAATTGTCAACCAGTGGAAGAGAAAGGAATGGCATCAGAGGGCATAAAAGTTACTGCAGAAATGTACTGCAACAAGCCACTGAGATAGTTATGTTATTCCTAAATGCTCAGAGCAAGGTGAAAGCATTTGCATGCCTCAAGGAAAGCAATGATTGCTCTGGCTCTGAGAGAAAACTCTGCTTTGCTGCATCATCATTTTGAATTGCTGATATTTTATTCTTTTCTTTCTTTTTTCTTTCAGTGTCTTGTCCCCTTGTCAACATGAGAAATTACTGTGTTGCAACAGATGTGAAATGTGTATGTTCACATACACACCAGGGCTGATGTGTCTGAGGCCATAGCCATGCTTCTAAACGTAAGAAGGCTGGGATGAAGGTCACTGCCTTGGTTGTCATCACTACTAACCTGCCAGCTCTGTATTGGAGGGCCTCAACCAGCCTTTTCTGAAACAAAACTCAAGTGTACTTCTGAGAATAGCTCCTCATGAGAACTGTTCCCCTAAACAGTGTGAGAAAAACTGCACCAGATTTAGTCCTTCCTCCCACACAGTCCTCCACTGCTCACCCAGAGGTCCTGGCCCTCAAATGATGTTCATATAACCTGATGATATAAAAACACTTTCTCAGTGGGTCCAGCAGGCCTTATGTTATTTCCTACATGAAGGGAAACCAAACAAAACTGATTGTTACTTTTTTGGCACATCACCCATGTAGAACCAAGGCCAAACGCTGCACAGTGGCCAATATGCCCTGAAAGATACGATCTGTGTTCTTTGTGAATATAAGGTAGGCTTGCTATGGATTGCTCATCCTTGGATTACAGATTTATCTCCGAAGCCCCTTCATTTAGAAGGATAAAGAAACCAATATTTTTTAAAAGAATACGATCAATCTTCTAGTAAGACGCCCTTTGTTTTAGTAGCTTCATATTCTGTTGTTGAGAAAAGCTCGTTGAAGACTTCTATTTGAATGAAAAATTCATTTTTGTATTCTAAAAACACAGGTATATATGTAATATAAAATTGAAACTTACTGAACTGCCAGGTCTAAATTGGTTTTGGTTTTGCCGGGTGAAAATCTAAGGAATGTCTCGGGTGCAGTTTGTGAAGTTCTGCTTTTGGGTGCTATTACAACATGATGCATAATGACATGTACTTGATGAAACTGTGAGAGAGGAGTTTGGACACCAACACGGAGTTTCCATGCTCCATCAGCATTAGTGTTGGAACTCATTCTTCCACGTTATTTATTACAGTTGCATTCCCAAACAGAAAATAGAGAAAGGGCAAAATGGCTCTAAAAAGAGCCAGGAGAGGCAAGTGCAGTTGCAGTTCAAAAACTAGTACTAGAGCATCAGCAACAAACGTGGAAAATAAAAAACCACAAACACACAAAAACCACACCAACCCCAAATCCAAACCCTTCAGGCTGCAGTCCTTTAGTAACCCCTTAAACCTAGCTGGTCATTTAGAACCAGACATTCTTTTCTTCTTTCTCCCAGCCCTGAGAAATATACTGTAATAAAAGTCCAAGTATACAGTGTCCATTTTGAGATCAGTTTGGCTGATGAACATATGGAAAGCAAAAGGGAATGCAATGCCTATTAAAATGCTTATGAAAAATAGATAAAGCCTTTCAAACTTTAATACCATGCTATTTGATTTTGTCAGCAGATAACATTATGCACCAAGTATTGCATAGCCAGGTTTAAGAGCTTGAAAGTCATCAGCCTAAGAAGGATTCCAGGAGATGCAGTGCAGGATAGCACATATTGACAACCTGCCAGTTTTGAGGGCATGAGGAGGACACAAGCACCATAGTTTTGCTTGATTATGTGGAAAGGAGATGGACAGTCTCATAAGGAATGAACAGACAGCACAGATATCAACTGGACCAAAAGAAAAAATTTCTGTACAGGCAAGATCTAGTAAGTGAGGCATTAGTAAATATATTTGTCTGTGGCCTTCCTGAGGTTTTCTGGAGATATCTTTATGCCACAAGCTTCTAAATATTCATTTAAAAAATAGCCAAATATACAAAAAAAAAAAAAAAAAGGCATGAATACCACCAAGATTCCTAGAGCTTTGTTGTTCATTTCTACTCAGGCTGTTTGGGGTGGTGAGCAGCTGCCTGCAGGAGAGGAAATCTCAGAAATTCCTTGGGGAAAAATACTCGTTCAGTCGGGTCATGGACAGAAACACATGAACTGTGACATTCACCAGGATCTCTTTTTTCTGACACGGCTGGGAAAAAAAAAAGTCACAGCTTCTCTTTACATCCCTTTTTCTTGTTTTCCTTGGATTTTTCCTTAATACATGTGAAAGGAATAATTCCCTTTCGCTCTCTGTGCCGTTCCAGGAACACTTATGGAAGAACCACTGACTACATGGTTAGATATTTCTGTGTGACGGGGCTGTAAATCTGGTGTGGTTCATTCCCACTCAGCATCATAGTGTTGCTCTTATTCTCTGCCCACCCCTCACTGATCCTGGGATGGCTGGCAGGATACTGGTAAGGTGATCTCTCACTCTGTTATCTTCTAACAAGCCAGCAAGCAGACATTATAACTTCTCTTATTTATTCTTATTCATTGTTTTGACCTCAATCCAGCTTGCAGAGCTTAATATGATTTATTTATTCATAAGATGCTAAACTCACAGCATCGAGTTTGGTTTGGACTGCCCATGAGGCACCAAAAAGAAGTGCTGACATGTTATTGCTAAGGGCAATGGGCAGGTTATTCTGCATTACATTCACATGCTGCATTTATTCACCTATAAGCATTTTTATAGCGACTGTAATTGTAACACCTGGGCGATATATATGCACCATAAAAATGTTGAGGAGTGTCCATTAGGACAATTAATCCCCCGTCCAGCTTCTGGTTTAATTGAGATATTGTGCTTTTGACTGTGTTATTGGTTTTAATTTAAGGCATGCAGGAGGGAAAAGCTAACTCCCACAGCTGTGGAAATATGTGGGTAAGTACTTGGTTGCTGGAGGCTGAGTTGAAGCAGGAGAGGGATAGAGACTATTGCAGCAGAAGTAGTTACAGCACAGTTTTAAAGATCACATTGTTTTCTTTGTTGCAATGACACTGGACCAATTTTATTCCATGACTAGCAATTAGGATAGAAAATAGAGCTTAAAGGGGCCTGAAACTAATCAAGGTTGAATTTGGCTAATGGTTCTGGTCAGAACAAAAGCGGGGAGAAATTTAAAAAATGTCAAAACATATCATTTTGACCTTTCTGAAATGAAATGTTTCATTTCAGAAATGCCAAACCATTTCATTTTGACATTTGTAAAATGAAACTTTGACTTTTTGATTCAAAATGTCATTTTTTTTTTCCTTTAGAACTGACCTACATTGATCAAACGGTATGAAACTAAGGTAAAATTAAGGTAAAATAATTCCAGAATACTTTGAGCTGAATAAAAATTTAAATTTTTCAAAAAGAGCTAAATGAATTCCACTTTTCTTGCAGTCACTTTCCTTACTTGTTTTTGTCTGTCATTGTTGCAATTATATTATTATTATTATTATTGTTATGTGTTTTCATATTGAAATTTTCCCCCTTCCCTCCGTTTTGTACTAAATTGAAAAATCTGCACTTGCTGTGTTGTACTTTGGCTCCAGATTTTTCTTGGGAACTGTTTTTCCCTGTAGTTGTTTTTCTTTTAACTTATTGGGGATTTTTGATTACATTTTGAAAAACTAGCAGAAGACTGATGCTCTAACCTCAAGACAGTGCTCCTTCAAAAGTATTGGATGCACGGTCTAGTCAAGGACTACATGTCACCACACGCACAATACATCAAAAGAAACTACTGAAAAACATCCTTGAGCTGCTAAATCTTAGGTCCTCCAATGTGCTTTTTAAATTTGAAATTGATTCTTTGGAATTTCCCAATCAATTAAAAGACAACAACAGGCACAAAGTAAAGAAGAGTGATTAATACTTCTGTCAGTAACAGGCATTTGCCAACAGTAATCATTGCTACAGTCTAGGAAAAGGCTCTAAAGAATCAGATTTCTTCATATGATTTTAAAATAGACACAGAATATAGAACCCAAATAGACCCAAATATAGAAATGCTTGATGGGCTGACAGGCAGTGAATGAACCTGGATCGAAATTGGTTCCTAACCTAAAACTGCACAGGCACAGAGTTTAGCTCAGTAAATTCACCAGGCATGAAGAGCAATATTGGGTTTGATGTGAGGCCTTTTGCATTTTCCAGCACTCACTTTTATGAGAATAGTGCTCTGACAGCCTGTTTGGGTTTGATACTCTATGGTGCAAAGCATATGGTCAGTAAAACACTGTCTTGGGAAGGGACAATCTACTGCTTAAGCAGCAAGGATAGGCAGGAAAATGGGTGTACAGGTATGACCAAATTTCTCAAGGTAATACAGTAGGACACAGGTGTATTGGAAAATTAAAATGTACAAGTTGTTGCACTGTAATGAGACAGACTTGGAAAAGCTTTGAGAAAATGGAAGCAAGTGAATGACTTTTTTTGCTTATGTGAGGTTTAAGGACAAGCCTGATGTAAGTGTAGAAACAACACTGAAGGCCACTGATTAAAGTTGAAGTAAAAAAAAAAAAAACCCAAACATTTTAATACAGACCTTGGGGTTTTTTGTTCATAAGAAATAAGAAACTGTTTATAGAGATAATTGGACGAAGTAATAATTAAAACAAACAAACTGACCCCAAACTGAATTCTTTGTGGATTCATTTGTGACATGATATGTTCTAGAGCAGAGACATATCTGGTCTGTCCTCTAGAAGACAGTTTATAATAATCTCTTGTTGAATATGAGACCAAATAATCTTCAAAGTCTAAGGAAATCGTAGATCATGTTCCACTTAATGAGAAACCAGAGCTAGCCAGTTACATGGAGATTATTGAAAGCTGGGAGAATTTTGTTCCAGACCACACTCCCAGTCAAGGTAACCCAATGACAGCAAGAACTGTGTCCAAATGCACATATTCAAGAGTTTCCTTTTAGGAAAATGGCAGGCAGTGATAACAATCTTCAGATATACTCTTCATAAAGAGTATATCTTTATAGATATTCAGGCAGATTCATAGAGAGTCAGGCTGAATCCAAGTGAATGGTAAGAGATTATTATAGTTATTCATACAGCTGATGAGCCATGGTGTTTTATCACACTCCAGAATAATGTGATGTCTTTCTTGCAATGGTTTACGTGGTGCCTTCGTTATGGTACTGTCTTGTGACAGCTGGCACTTCACTTTGGAACTTCAGCTGCCATCAAATATGATTATATTGTTGGAAGTTTTTTGAGATCCTCTGATTTTGAAGAAAATCTGAATAAAATAGCTGGACCTTAACCAATGGACTCACAATCCCAAAAGCAAGTAAAACTAAGCATGTTTGACCAGACAAAATGTTTTGTGGGCTGACTCTCAGAAGTCATGGACTGTTAGATGCTGTAAGTGTCCAGAACAAGACAAGAATCACCATGTAAAGCACTTGCCTTGTAAACGGTGGCAAATGGAGTTTGTCTTTGCTGTGGTCTTCTGGATGATGGTGTAAATTCCGGGAATATTTGTTTCCAACTCCTCCTCCACTGGAGAAAGCAGTGAGACAAAAGTAAGAGTTTCTGCACCGCTCTGAAAATCGTAAAAAAACCAAACCAAAATGTGTCTGTTCTCATCTACAGTAACATAACTCCTGTGTTATGCTAGGAGCAGCTCAGAGGCTTTTGATTTCGTCTATGGCAGTAATATTGTTGAAGCTGTTTCTTCACAAGAGCTTGTGATGCACAGAAGATCAAAAGTTACATCTCAGGGAGTTTCCAGCAAAACGAATTTCACCTGGATGTGCCTAATTTAAAACCAGTAATCCAAAGCCTGATGCAACTGAATGAGGAAAAAAAAAAGCTTTGTTCATTGAAGAGTTGAATTAATGAAGTGCAATTTTCTAGCCATTGTGTCTCATAGTGGGAGTCTTTAGGTCTAATCTTTTAACATACTTAAAGAATTTACACTGTCTCTAAAACAGTATTACCACAGACATATTCAAGTGTCTCATAATGTTTGAGTTGATGTTGCATTCTTTTTCAAAGTGATGAAACTAATTCAGTGTTTACTTGTTTTCCCAGAAACTTGTAAATAATTAAATAATTTTAATTTTCTTTCTTTCAAACGTTGTTGTAATTTTCTAACAGTTATTTAAAATTCAATAAAGAAGAGAATTCATAGGATAAAGGATTAACAATATTGGATGTTACTAACTTTTCACTGGAAATGAATGTATCCTATAATCCAAATAGAGCATTTTAAAACATATTTAATAGAGGAAGAAATATATGCAAATTATTATTGTTAGCTAAGATAAATGTCCATGTAATAATCAGGAGTTGGACTTGATGACCCTTGTAGGTCCCTTCCATTTTAGGATATTCTATGATTCAATTCACTGCATTTGAGAAATACTGAAAGAACTTCAAATTTTTTTCTGCAAACAGTTCACGTTCTAGGACGTGATAAATCCAGTGGAATTTAAATAGAAAAATGTTTTAACACTCATGGTAAAAAGACAACTAGAAATATAGGAGTGTAACTTTGGTATCCACAACATATGGATACTCAAAAAGCAGGAGGGTAGAGGATAGCCATTTTTCCTCCTTAAGATTACCTAGAAAGTGCATTAACAATCATAATAAAGAAAAAGAAATAAACCCAGTATCACTAATCAGACTATGGAGAATGGTGTTTTGCAGGCTATGAAGCTCCTTTATGTATATGGCTATCAATATTTTCACATTTTTAAGGTTGTTAGTAAATTTAATTGTTAAAATAATGGGCATATATTTTGGTTTGTTTATTTTTCATATTAATCTTGCCCAGCCTTTAAGAGCTGAAACTGAGAACAGCAGGAGTTTGCTTAAAAACTATTAGAGAATAAAAAATCACTAGGAAATTTAATATAGAAAATACAAATGACAGAGAAAGAAGAAAGAGGAAATAGGAGGATTGGTAGTTAATTAAAAATTAAAACAACAAATAACCACAGTGGCTGATGAGTGGTGTAATAATGATACACCCAGCCAAGCTTTAGTTTCTGAGCTTTCTAAGAGAAATGCTATGGCAGCACTGACAAATACAGCCTTTTTTCATATTTACAATAGCTGTAGTCATTGCAGTGCTCAGTGACATGCTTTTTATATTCTCACCTTTCATGTATTTAACCAGTATTTAAGAAAAGCAAACCTACTCAGATGCTTTGCAATTTACAAGTGAGCAACAGTCCCTCTTTACAGTTATTGGCATATGTTTCCTTTCAACATCCCCTGAGACTCTACTTATGAAAGCAGTTAACACATTTATCTGTTTTACTTATAGGTTAGCCTGAAATAGATGGGAAGTTCACCCTCCTCTCTGAATTGCTCCAGCTCTTCCTTATGGCTGATTATATATGTGTGTGCATATATATAGATATATATAGAGAGAGAGAGGTTCATGATTTGTTTTATTTTGGTTGCTTGTGAGTTTTTTACGTTATATATTTTTCTTGCATATATATATATACACACTTGTATGTATTTATATATATATATATATGCATTTGTTTGTGTGTATCTGTGTCTTTGTGTTCTAGATAACATGTAGGTGACTGCTTATTCCAGCACTGATCATGTGAAGTATGCCATTAACTTTGAATGATACCTAAGACTGCTTGACAGTAACTAGATAAATTAAAAAAATCCAGTGTCTTTTATGTAAATATTTCATCACCAGGTATTTCATTCTGAGAGCACCAAGCTCCAAAAGCAATTTTCCCTTTGATAGCCATCACACACTGTTATCTCAGAATGGGAAGACCCAAATATTCTTCAGCAGGGAACTGTCTAGTCCATGCTGAAAACTATTAGTTAAGATCACACCACTTAGTCACCTAACATTGTGGATGTCCTGGGCTATCTTCCTGCCTTCCACTTCAGAATGATGAGTTTCTCTGGTCTTCTGTAGGCACGTCCCAAGGACGCCTCTTTGAGACAAAATAGGTTATGTAAAAATAATATTAGACATCTATGCCCAAACAACTGACCTGCACTTGTTGGAGGTGCCTCAGAGCAAAAAATTTCCAGTCATCACTGCTAATTTGCTGCTGCTAAGTTCCCAGTTCTCTTAAGACCCAGATTGTCGGCGGAGTTAGGAAGCTACTGAAATAGTTCTGTATGACTACTGAGGAGATAGTAATATCATATTTTGTTTCATATTTATTTGATACCTAGTGGGGTAGTGGGGAGAAAGAAATCATTATATGTGCATTACTCAAAATTGCAGGATGTTCTAATTAATTTTGATTTTCCCCAATTTTGTGGATTCTATTTCCTGCCAACTGAGTTTCTAAACTGTGCACACCTATGTCCAGATCAGTAGCATAACAGGCCAAGCTCAGTCTTCATATATTATGAATTTTTGTAATTGCTTGAGTTACGTTGGGGCTACAACACACCTTCTACTCTGTGCTGTGTAAGCAGTTGTGTGTCCTCTCTTTTATGAAATAGCTTCCTCTCTGTTTCATTTAAGCACAAATTTACTCAAGTAATCTTGCCTATGAATCCATGCTGCCAGCACAGTTCCCACAGACAACTGACACCTGTTGCCTTTTAACCTGCAGTATCTTTGACACCTCCCAAAGTTCTGTGACATTAGTACAGACGCACGAAAACTGATGACTTGCAGTTCTTAATTATTTGGTTGTTGTTCTCTGTGTGGATTAATATGTTTAAGTTCAAGAGGCAAACTTTGAAAAAGTAATCTTATGGGTCCGTGGAAGAAAAGCATTTCTTGCCCAATGCAGCACTGAAAGACAGATCCATATTTTCTCATTAACTCAAGCTCAGATAGAAATATTTTGCTCTTTGCTGCTGTGAACAATGCAGAATTATTGTTGTTTTGGTCAACCTTTGTTGTATGGCTTGACTTTCACTGCAAAAGTACACAAATGCACAAGTTCTTTGGATCATATTTAAGCTGTGAAGTTCAGTATGAAAAAGTTAAGAAAGACAGTACTCAGGTTGCCCATACATATTTGTCAGTCAGAAGACTGACTCTATGTGACACCATGGCAGTTTTTTCCAGAAAATTCCTGTGTAATTCAGTGTATGGAATGGGTGGAACTTTGTTTGACCAATTGGTCACAATTACATTTTTTTTTTCTTTGTCTGTAGTCATATCTATTTACTGTAAACCACAGACAATGTTAACAAAACATTTTGTCATTCTTCAATGCAGTAGCATCTGGAACTCTTGCAAAGACTCTAGTTTCCATAACATTGCAGTGGTCAAAAGTAACTCTGTTTTGGTTTCCCACTAAGACAATCAGTTTGTCTTTTCAGGCTGTTTTTAGGTTAGTTGACTGTACAGACTCTCTCGATGGCAGATGACACTGTGAATACTCAGTAGTAAATTAGATAATGAGGAAAACAAATTGGTTTAGTGAGTTACCTGCGTCACATCACATTTTTCACTTGTAACCTTCTCCCTGTTGGCTGAAATATAATCTGTACGTGCATTCTTTTTAACTAACAGAGGGATGGCAAGGAAGTTCAGCATTGTTCCTCCTTTGGCCTCCCACCGAGATGGGAAACATGGGGCTCAAAATTAAAATGGGAAGAGGCAGCAAAAGCAGACGCTGCCAGTAGAGTTCACAACAGGAACAGGTACTTCCCTCCAGTGTCCTCACCACTCCTGCTCTTTCACATACTACCCAGACCCTCACCTTGCTGTTGGCAGGTGGCAAGGAGAGACTTACCCCAAGGACACCGGCACATCTCTTGAAATTAAACACCAGGAGTAAGGATATGCTGTCAGGAGATAAAATGAAGTTTTATTTTAGGAGACAGGGCGTATTTCTGACAGATGGACCATACTCCTGCACCATATAGCCTCCAGCCCCATCCTGCCAGTGAGGAACACGTCAGCCTGAAAGATTAAAGTTCAGCAAAATTATAAGCCACCAAAATTGGGGCTTTATAATGGGAACTGTCATCTCACTTGAATAATAGTCCCATTCATAATACTTACGCTGGATCTTAATCTCACTTAAAGTGAAATTACTCCAGGGACTTAAAATAGGAGTATTTGCAATTTATATATCTTCTGAAACTCTTTACACCCTTGGATATGGTGTACAAAGATGTGCTATGTGTGCTGTCTACAAACATGTCTGCATGTGTGTACAGGTGTCTGTAAATCAACATATATTTTTCTTTTTTTTGTTGTTGTCTAGATAAACAGATAATAGTATACAGAAAATAATGAAAGCAAGGGGCATAATGATGATTTCCCTTTTTATTTATTGCTAATATATTTTTTTTAAATGTCTGGCAAAACATTTATTTCCTGTTCCCCTTTCCGCTGGCAAATATAAGAGTAAAATAGAGTGGAGAGCACAGAGGAAAGACAAAAGAGAAGGGCAGAAGAAGAAATGGAGGAAATAAAAAGAAAAATTTTCTTATGATCAGTTGTAGAGAAAAAAATAAACAAACGTCAGGTAAAACAAAATATTTCTCAATTGAAATGCATTCTATTGAAAGGACTATGAAGCACCCATACACTCATCTTTGTTTATAACCAGAACTACCAGATACTTTCTGTGCTCAGGAACGAGCACTAGAAACACCGAAATAAATTTTCTCAAGGCTTCAACTGCTTAATATTTTTAGCATACATTTATAGGATTACTCATAAATTTGCTGTTGGAGACATGCTCTCAGTGAAATCTCAGCGGGATGCAGAATTTCATGCTACTTATCCAGTGCTGGCCATAGCTTCTCCTCTTCAGCAAAAGCTCATCAGTTTGTGCAAATTATCATTGCTCTTGCAGGTAGAACTTTATTATAGATGATGCACATATGCCAGACTCATCTAGTATTATAGCAGTTTCTGTCACCTTCATCCAAACAACATCTGGCAGCAGTTCCCAGAGTGACATTTCAGACGTGGAAGCAGAACTAATAGGAAGAAAAATATGGTGGCAGTGACAATACAAGTAGAGAACAACTTCCTCCCCAATTAAGTCAGTGTGCTGCTATCCTTCAGTGTCTCAGAGTCCCCACTCGTTCCTAGTAGTCTATTTTCTGTTTTGTAGTTTGCAACAGGCCAGTTTTCCACAGTGTTCTAGGTCAACTCCTCTCCACAAGAGAGGATGGCAAATGTTGAATACAGCTCTTTGAACCCCACATCCACGACTCAGGTGAAGATACACACCTTTGACTTCGTAAGGTATCGTACACAAGCATGTTCTTTCCCTGTGGTGAACATACCGTGGATCAAATTCACTGCAACATCAGCAAACACTTCAAAGTCCCCTAAAGAAGAAAGACTATTTTGACCCACTACAATGACAGCTCTGTATTGCTGCATGTAGCTACTTATGCAGTTTCTTCAACACATTCCAATAAAATCCACCAAAGACATAAAAGGCGGGGAAAAATATTATTCTGTCAGAGGCTTGAACCAAGTTTTATTGGTGTTAAAATGTCACTCTTAACTAATGGACTTTATTTTTGAATATAAATGGAAAATGTGAGGAATTCTGAGAAAGTCGTAGTCTATGGATTTCAGAGATAGGAAGTTTTAAATATTTTAAATTTAAAATATTAGCAGAGAAGTTCAAACCCATATAATACACAACTATGTGTCTTGTCATTGCTTATTTGCTTCATTAAAGGCAAATGTAGAATTTCTGAGCCAAATAGATTGCCTGTTGTAGACTTTACCTCATCACTGTTTACCCATAGAACACAAGAGCAAACATTCTTTAAAAGCTTCAAAGTATTGCACAGACAGACTTCCCACAGTAAGACATCACTGGCTGGATTATAGATCTGTATCACAATTACTGGCCATGCAGTACCTGTCCCTTCATGGGTGAAGTCACTCACTCTTAAAGGGTAACGTAATTCTTACCAGCTGCCATTGGTACCTTTTTGTCTATGCAGCATTTGTGACTTCTGCTACAGATCAAGGTTACTCACTCTGATCTAGAGGATTTAGAAATGGAACCCAGACAGTGAGACAACATAGAGCAACATCTGTTTGCCATATCTGCCATCTTTTATGGGGATTTTTGATGTTTACGTTGTAGGATTTTTTGAGCTTTGATATAGCGAATTTATCTCAGAATTCATTCATCTTTTTTTTGTTTCTTTCTCTTTTCCCCTATCTCTTGCTCCACTGTGGGTTTCCGAGGTTTTTATATTTCTGGTTTGCTCTTTAAATGCTTCTTTCTTAATCAATACAGCTTCTCTTTTCCTTGCAAGCCTCTTTCATGTATCTTCTGTAACTTGCCATATAAAATGTAGAGACAAAACCAAAACAGAAACATTTGAACATGTCTGAAAGAATAAGAAATATTTCAAAACCCACAAGTAAGTCCTGTTCAACTGTGCCTCAAAACAAAGTAATGCTACTAATTACAAGCTTCTGCTGTTACTGTTGATTGAAGTTAAATGTCAGGATGACATTCTTTACTGTGAGGTGAAGCACGGGAACAGGTTACCCAGAGAAGTGTTGCCCCATCCCTGGAAGTGTTCAAGGCCAGGCTGAACAGGGCTTTGAGCAACCTGGTCTAGTGGAAGCTGTCCCTGTCCATGACAGGGCGTTGGAATGAGATGATCTTTAAGATCCCTTCCCACCCAAATCATTCCATGATTCCGTGGTTGTCAGAGGCCACCTTGAGAAACTCGCCTTATACACTGAACAGGTTTTAATTATTTACCCTAGTGCAAACATTGGAATTCACAGTGTCTTTTCCTTGTTTACCGTTCTATCCCCAAGGGACCAAGGGAAGGGGAATATAAAATCAATTTCCATCCCTAGAGCTCTTGGAGTAATCCCTCATATCCATTTGGAAGAAAAAGAAATGCAGGGTATTAAATACTTTGGGGATCCAAATCAAGTTGTTATCTTGTACTTAAGAAACCTCTTAGACTTAATTGTGTGGCAACCACCTTTGTAAATGGAGCAAATCCTTCTCCAAGGGAAGCTGTAAAAAGAAGGCAACAGCAACTGGAACTGCATCATTCCTTTTCCAGGAACTTATAGCAGAGGTTGGGTAACTTTGTGCTGACTTCAGTGGTACCCTGGAAATGTGAGTCTTCATCGCTTTGTTTGATTGCCACAGTCTTCTGGTGCTGTAGCCATGGGAGATCCTGCCTGCTGGTGATACTGCCTGGGCTTGCTGGGAGCTGTGCTTCAGCCAGGCTCTCTCCCTCCCCCCGTGCCTCTTTCCCATCTGGGGAATATCTTGCCACATGACGAACTCACTGGACATTTCAGCACATCTGAAAACTTTCCATCTGATTTCTGGTAAGAAAAAGAAAGACAGACCTTTCTTGTTGTCTGCAAAGAGCAGAATGATCTCTTTGAACATTGTTCTCAATATACTAGCAAGTTCCCAAATACTGGGAGAGAGGGCCCGGAGGAAATACAGAGGACACTACTGCTACTAGAGCTGAAGAAGATAAGAATTTACCTCCTTCTAACACATCTGTTGCCCACACAGCTCTCTGACCAGCTTCATTCCCCCATGTCCTCCTGCCAGTGCTGTGCAATGAGTGTGAATTACCAAGTAACTGCTCTGCTGAACGTGCAATCCAAGCAGGATTTTGCTGATGCCTTCAGAGATATGTAATATTTTTCATGACTAAGGAAAAAAAAGTTGTGTATTCTAGTAGCTAAAATAACTGCTTTTATTCATGAAAGCACTCAAAAATAATTCAAAATTTGTCTCTTGTTTACCTAGCTACAAAATTGTAAGGTAGAGGTTGCCTAGAGGTAATCGAGTACCAAGGATAACATTAACTCTTGCAGTTTTTTCTGGCTTGTTTTATACTTTATCACTCTTACATGGGCAGCCTTCATAGTTCCTGGGGGGTGTGCTTGCATCTCTATTCCATAAATGCTGCCTGTGCTAGGAGAAGAGCCTGGGCACACAGGTATTAGAGGTGTCTGCAGCATGGACACGATTGCTTGCTGGAACCTTGACAGCATTATCTCCTATTCTACATCTGCACAGCAGTATGAAGCATTCAGATTATATAGCGAAAATAACATGAACAACCTTCTTTCTCTCATTACTTTTTTATTTTTTGTAAATTTTAATAGTACTGATGGTCTTCCTTACTTTCTCCTCCTCTACTCACTAAAACTATTTCAGATCACTTAGATGTAAGTACTATCTCGCTCACCTTGGACAAGAATTATCCAGCATTTTTAAGACTTTGAAATCATAACATTATTTTATTCCTTATTTTACCAACAATAGCTTTTTTTCATTCTTAGGGCAAAAAAAATTAACACAAATTAAGGTTTTTCTTCAGATGAGTGAGAGTTGGCTCAGAAAGCTAAACATGTTAATTTAATAACCTTCTGCAGGCCTCCACCTTGCATAACTTCAGCTTTAGGTATATAATTTTGCCTCAGAGCTTATGTTTTGGTATTAGTCAAACAAGTTTGATGTGCTGACTGCTGAGCAAATTATTTTGTATAGGTTTTTTACTTTGACATCACCCTATTTAGCTAAGGGTGCTAACCTGTTCAGAGTGTCAGTCCTATAAATAGAAGATTAAGTCAATCCATAGATCTTATTGAAACATTTTGATTGATGTGGGCCCTGGAAAGTAAAGATGAGTTTGTCTTTGATGTGAAAACCAGTCTGATGAGCAAAGAGTGCTGAGTCAGCAAATTGGAGCAGTTTAGGTTTGGCATCAACTGAACAAGCCAGAAGTGACAATCAAGTGATCTTATCAAGGTTTTTACTTTGGTTTTGATACTCTTGTAATTGAGCATCTTTCTCTTTTGTCACCCATCTGCCTTCAAGACAGTTTTTGTGTTTTCTACTTCAAGTTAGAGCTATGAGGAGCCTTTCTAGCCATGGGAGAAAAAACCCAAAACTTTCCCCTTAGCAAACTAGAGCTAAGTTGAAAGACTAAGAGAATGACAATCTAGTAGTATCCTGATTAGTTTTAGGTTTTGGTAAGATTCTGCTGTGCTTCTTTGCTGTTTATGTGCTTTTTAAATTTACAATTAAAAATGTCTTGCAAGTTATGTATTTATTCATAAAATTGTTTGTGTTTGTTTCAGTTCATTTGTTTTCTTTTTTTGGAGGGGGGTTTAACTAGAAGAAAGTCAGGTCAAATATTCTGGACTGTGTAAGACTGTAATGTTTTTCCTTCTTTTTTTTTTTTAATTTTTCTAGTGATTGAAACAGGAATTTCCTCTGGGTTGTGGACAGAATATAGATAAATTTCTGTATGCATTTTTGTTTGTAGTCTAGAAGAGAAGAAAAATAGTAAAAAGGATGTTAGTGATCCATTGGGATTTTAAACTGGAAAATGTACTCCAAAACTTTGATTTTTCCATTAGAAAAATCCAGCTATTTATTCTAAAGGCTGTTATCAAACCTCTTTTCTCCCCACATATCACAATCTCTTCTGCTGTTACGAAATTTAAGGAACTTGAAGAAGGAATGAAGACTGAAAACCTGCAGTACTAATGCTTTCTCCTTTGAGAGAGGAAAGGGTCTTATCAAACATAGACAATGCAGAGGTTTAGGGTTTCTCTGGTCTCCTGGTACAGTGGTTTTGGATTTTTTCTTTAAATCTCCACAGGTGAATGCAGGGGAGGAGGGGGAGAACCCACTAGTACTTAACCAAAATCACAGGAGAATTATATATGCAGCAGAGGTTTTTTTCATGAGGTGATAATGGGATCTCTTCACCCCATTAACCAGGAGGGAAATAATTAGTGAAAAGAAGGAAATCCTCCAGAACAGCTTCAAAAGTTCTGAAAATAAAATTCTTTATCAAGAGACAAGCAGATATGACGGTAGTTATTTCACCTCAAAACATGACCAAAAAAAGGCAGATTTGGAATAATGTCAGAGAAGCCAACAATAATGCAATCCCCTTTGGGATGGTATTATCTGCAATGGAAAATTTGAAAACCTCTGAAGATTATGGAGTGAGAAAAACAATAGATCCCTGCTGCTATTCAGGAGAAATGAAAATGCCATAACAATGCACATTATGCTGTCTCTGAATGGGACACATTCCCCTTTTGGTGAAATCACTTTAACCACTGATTCTTAATGCTGCATGAAAGGACCTTATTTGCTGCTTCTAAAGAAAAACACACCTTTTCTTCTCATATCACCAATTCTTGCATTGGCAGACAAAAATACCAACTTTTTCCTTCTGCCTTTCGTCTTCCTCTGCCTGACCTGGGGAAAAAAATCTACACTGAATTTTGTTTGGTTCACTATTATTAGTTCAGTGCCAGTGTCAGTAGTCATATAATGAACCCCCATGATCGAAAACTGTCTATGAAAACGAGACAGTTGTATTTTTATGGCCAGCACGACTCCAAGTGCTTGAAGCAGTGCTAAAGTCTGCCTCTGTCTTGCTTTATTTCCCTCAGATGCAGTATTCAAAGAGCATTGCCCCCACCATGTTAGAGGAGTGCTGTTTACCCTTTCTATATCCCTCTGAACATAAAAGCATTTATCAAAGCAGAGATGTCCCCTTTGCTTGGTGTTCAGCTAAGGCTTCATTTTCCTTAATGCTTCATGGTAAGGATGTCTCTCTGAGCTCTTTGAGATCAAGAGGAGTTGAGCCAGGCCTTTCTAAAGCCTAGGACAACACGCTGTGGCTCCCTGTGACAGAGGGGCTGTGTGAATGAGGCCCATGAGGACTTTGACGTGGCAGCAGGCAAACAAGATAGAGCAGCTGCAGAGAACTGCACCATTTTATCAGCACACCCCACACAGGCCTGACAGATTTTTGTATCTGAAATAAGTTCAGCTAAGTTCCTGCTCAAATAAGTGGTTGTTATCTTAGCAAGCCAGAGGCTCTGATCTGCTGCCTTCACAGGGTATGATCTCAGATGAGAGGAGGATAAGGTTAGTGATCTAATAACTTGGAAAAGACTAAACCCTGGCATTGACCCCACAAAGTGGCCAGCTGGACCAGTAACCTTACCAAAGCCCCTATCTTGATATCAGCCTCATAAGTCAAGACTTGCAGTATCTATAAAGCCCCTAATTTGAAATCGAGGCACCTTTGAATTTCGCCTCATAAGTAGATCCCAAAAGCGTGTTTTATGTATTATCCTGTAAATGTGAAATGACCCTTAGCTCCACAGGCTGCTTGCCTGGGGCCTTCCAGAGTGTCTGCTTGTTATGTTTGTGATCCCTGCAACGAATTTGCTGCTGCTGTTAGAGCTGCTGAGTGACATCTGAGTTAAAATGTAACAGGGGAACAGGCGTTTATCAATTCACATTTCCCGTCGGTAATTTTAGGGGGGGACCTGCTGTATGTATCAGGTGAGTACCACGTAGCAGTGTCAGAGCAGCACAAAAAGGTGTTGCATTGATTCTTTTGGTAATGTAGATTTTCGTGTTTCCTTGGATCTTCTTCTGCATCCACGCCGGCAGCAGCAGATTTGGGACATTTCACAGAAGTGAAATACTGCCCTTCCATGATTAAACTCGGGAGTTAGTGGAAGTAACTTGATATCGTAAATATGAAGAGGGTCAAAGAAGTGCCTTGAGAAGTTTCCCAATGATCTCCATCAAGCAGGTTTGTTGTTCTGAGAGTTGCACACTCTCCCTGGCAGTGAGAGATTCTGGCTCTGTGGCTAAAGCCAGCACAAGTAGTTCGCGTGTTCTTCCTCTGGTCATTATTTTCTGTCCTTGTGGTTCAGTTTTTTTCCTCACACCTATCTCCTTAGCTGCACAAAATCTGTTCTGTGGTGGGCTGAGCAGGAGACTGCATCACTGAACTCAGCTAATTAAAACTGCTCTTTTAAAGAGAAAAAAAAATAAGATCGCAATGTGCCAAAATCAGTTGTGACAGATGGCATCTGTTTTCCCTGCCCTTACTTTTGTGTGCCTTCAGGAAGCCTCAGCAAGGTGAAGCCTTCAGAAAGAGGGGGAAATTGCTCCTTTTATTAGGGAACTGTTGCTGCTCAAAGAGGAGTGGCTTGGGGGACTGCAGAGTGTGGCCAGACCCACCTACCTTTGACTCCTTGAGATTGAAGTGAGGAGCAGACAGATGCCAAAGGCTGTGCAGAGTAGCTCTGCTAGGGAAGTCATCAACTAATTAAAGCCCAGAAACCAAGAAAGAGGGAGATTTTTATTTCTAGTGTATAAATCTACTTGGTTTGAATTTCCCATGTTTAAAAATCAAGTATTGTCATCATTTTTGGTTCTAGAAGTCCTGGGGCATTCTAACTCTTTTTTAGAGAGCTTGCTATAAGAAGAGAGGCTAGGCAGGTGCATATCAGCCATAGCCAGATCTGTTATATTGAAATACAGCTTTATTAAGTAGCCTGTGTACTGTAATCATAGCCAAAGTTTATTGGACATTTACTTATAAGTTGTGCTCATCAAGTCTTTCCTGACAACTTTTTACCTTTGCATAAAAGTGTTTCTCTCTCCTAAAAGCTACACTTGTTTGTTGGCATTCCTCTTGCTCCTCCTGCTTGGCATTTGACCAGATACTAGCATTTGTATTTTAGATGTCTCTTTTGTCTGATGTGAAAACACTTGCCTAAAATGGCCTTCAAAAAGGGGTTGGCACCATTAAAAGATATTATCTCAATCCAGGAAAATCCCCAAACAGTATTTCTAAAACAGACAGAAGAATTTCTGTGTAATATTGATGACTGAATTTTCAGCAAAGCCACAGCATGGCTAGTTTTGTTATAAACCCACTTCAGAAGATGAAGAGTGGCAGGGTCTAATGCTTGCCTGGAATCCTGGAAATTTTTTTAGGGTTTCCAGGGTAAGGCTCAATGGCTGTTGGAAATCAGCTGAAGGAACTCAAATGTAAGTAGCTATTGCATACAGGTCTGAAGACAGATTAAAAGTATACCCATTAAACAATACAAACTACAGTCAGGCATTGATGCTGGTGATAATGAGTCCTGTCCTTAGGGGGTGTTAGCACTGAACAAACTTCTACTAGAAGATACCGTATCTAATAGATCCTCTATTGTATTTAGTTTAAGTATCTTTAGTCCTAAACATGCTTTAAGTGTATCAACTCATATCTTGAAGTGGATTAAAAATTGCGTGGGAGGTCAAAAGAAAGTTATGTGTTTGTTGCTGACGAGAAGTACTGACATAAACTGGAATTTTTTGGTGATTAAAAGACTGATACTTCATGGGTACCTACACTACAGGAGAGATGATGAAATCATGTATAATAAAGTCAGGCAATCATTTGTCAGGAGAGAACACAGTCTGTTAGCAAAGTAAGGATGACACAAAAATGTAGTCTTTTCCTCTTGTATTTTGCAGGGGATGTGTGCAATTCTCTGTCTCTTTTCCTTCCTTCCCCATTTGATTCTTGCAAGGAGAGGGATAAGGGATAACCTTCCACTATCCAGAGGTGCTACTACTTATAGATCAAACTGATCAGTTAAAACAACCTGCAGGCTGGTTAAAAAAAATCTTCTAAATTCCCTCCTGTGGGTTCCCCTTCCAGAGGAATCTGTGTTTTCTACTTGTCCGGTCATGGGCTGATTTCTGGCAAGCACTGCTGACACTAAGCTGGTTTCCTGCAGTAAAAGAGAGGTGTCTGATGGTACTCAGTGTGCATCAACAGTTCTCACCAGGGTCAGAAATCTACAATATTCCAGTTTCTTCATAGCAATCTTACCTCCTTTGCATAGGGATTTCTTTTTTAATAAGAGCTTTGGGACATGTGCTATTTGTACTCTGTATTTCCTCCTAATACAGTGTGACAAGACTTATCAGAAGTTCCAGGTAGCACCCTGCTAGAAATAATTAATAATATTACTTCACACAAGGCAGCTCCTGCTTGAAGATTTCACAAAGCTTTTTAAAAAGAAGTAAAAATGTTAATATCCACATGTTACCGAGAGAGAAGTGAAGAAAAAGAGGTTCATTATGCAGTCATAAAGTGTGTCAAGAGAAAGCAAGGGGCAGGATCAACATCACCTGGATGACTCTGTCCTGACCACTCTTGTTGCTTATGATGCTGGTGGCACATGATATTTGCAGAACCCCTCCTCTCCTTCTGCTGTGCTGTGCTTAGGGCTCAGTGCATTTCCAAGTGTTCGATGGGGAGGGGGAAGGATTTGAAGTCCCTGCTTGCACTTTGCTCTTTCCATTTCCTCTCATAACAACTCGGAGACGATTCCAGCTACATCACAGGTGATGTAGAACATGTGGCAACCGACTGCTGTAAGACCCTGACCAGGGAATTGATATGATGTCACTCGCTGGGATGCAATTTCCAACAGTCATAAATCTTCTGTTTGCTTTCCTCTCGGTGATTTACTGTGTAACAACTCCCCACCATATATCTGTGGGTGCTCCTCTGCTCACCTTGGTTTCTGCCTTTCAGGGTACTGCGCTGCATGATGATAAGCTTCAGAGAAATGACTGCTGTCGATAAACCCAGCCATCCATGCTCCACATTGCATTCCCTAAATCCCAGGGGAGTGCCTACCTGCAGGTGAATGCTGATGGCAGAACCCATTTAGAGAAATGCCTGGCGTTTGTCTGTTTATTTGCATATAGAAGTGTCTGTAAAGCATTCAGTTATTCCATTGCCTTGTTCTTTTCCTGGCAACCATTCTCTTAGGAGAGGACTATAAAAACAAGCCTTAAAAAGCTTGTGAAGTACCTCATGAATTTTGGTTTTTCTTAAAAAAAAGTTTCATGTTTTTACTGTGTAAATAGTAGTAAGTGAGAAGGTGAGGGAGACTAGAACTGAACCCAGGAAAAGAGATCGTTTAACTTTTCAGAGCATTTCAATATTTTGCTTGTGGCGTTCTCACTTTTTTTTTTTGGTATAAAAATATTTCATTTTCATTCTCTGTGAAAGAAAATAGACATGTGGACTCTGGGAGCCCTCTGTCACTAGCTGAGAAGTAATCCACATGACGTTTTTCCCCAGAGCCCTAAAATACTGAAGCCTCAGGAACAGCCCCTCTGTCTTCTCAGGAGTCATTTGGTTAAATTTTCGGGGTGTTGGTTGCTGTCCAGCAAACTCCCTTAGCACTCTGGCAGAGTTGAAATATCATCTCTGCATCTCATTTAAAGTTCAGGAAAACAATGAATTCTGGTTAAAAAAAAAAAATTATAATTTTTTCAGACTTGCTACAAAAAGATATGACCTTGTATATTTAGTTATGCCTTAAAACCAAAGTAGTGCTGCTTTACACCAGACTTTATAAACAGGCATTAATGGGGTCAAAAACTGCTTCTAGAGAAACAGCCTTAGAGTGTATGACTGCTCTGGCTACAAAAAAAATGTCTTGTCTAGGATCTCTGGATCAGTTCATGCCAGTTCAAAGGAGATATAAGGATGAGAGTGGTAATAGGAGCGAGGGAATGAGTTGGATCTGTGGAATGCAGTTATTTCTACTTTCTAGCACCTGAGTTCCTGCAGGAAAATGGAAAAATACTACAAGGTTGCTTTTGTTCCTCACTGCTTAGAAAAGGAGGAAAGACTGGAGAGGTATGGACTTCATTTGTAGCAAATATATAATTATTACTTTTAGGGAGGTGACAGAAGAAGCTTTCAAGTCCTTCAGGGTATTCAGGAAGAATACCTAGCTGATACCAAAGCCTGCCTACCCATATGCCTCTAATTTCTAATGTGTATAGAGGCAGGAAGATTATAATTTCAATAAAAGCTGCGGGCCTCTTTCTTCACTTTATCTCATCTATTTTAGATGTTTCGCACTTGCATGTGATTCAATTAATTAATATCATGCAATGAGGTAAGTTAACCCTTGCTTTCCAGGCTGAGTTCTGAGCTTTATTTCCAGTTTCTTGTTGCTGAGGGCTTTAAGAGACACTGTGTTGTTGATGCCTGTTATTTGCAAGAGGTGCTTGAGAAATAAACTTCTTTTCCCAGTAGCCTGTGTTCTTTCTAGTGGGTCCCCTTATTCGCTGCTATTAAGCACACAGATGCATTTCTAACAGAACTTACCATTTTAGTTTAAAAGTCTTGGTGTTTTTTTTTTATTTCCACCGATGTCACTGTAGCTCTGGGGAGAATGTTTGCTACGTGCCCCACATGCCCCAGAAAAATATACTCGACAACAACAACAACAACAACTATATTGACCTTTACTGTGTAAATATGGCTCTTTATTGTTTAGCAAATGGAATACTGGCTTTGAAAAAAGCTTTGGACTAGAGAGCAATTTACTCTGCACACTAAACGTTGTGAGGTAAGTCAAAGCAGGCATGAAGTAGAATGTGAATATAAGCTTCAGCCCTTTTCCTGGATACCTTTTTCACTGAACTCAGTAAGACTGTGAATGCAAGACATTTTGCAAGGCACTGGAGGATTGCACTCGGTTAATGACAAAGTAGGGCTGCTCATCACAGCTGGCAGGCATAGATATTCCAGTCTGGAGATGTTTTGCCTCATCTGAAGGTCATTTGGTTCTCTCTTGGCAGGGGAAAAAAAAAACAACTTTTGGAATACTTTCGTGTTTGTGAGGGAACCAAGCTGCAGAGGCTGCAGTTTCCAGGTCAAAAGTCCTGCAAGCACTAGGACAGTGCTTTGACCCTAATAAGCTGGAATTTTCAGCCAATTTTTTAGCCCTAGTGGAGAGTTGCTGAGACATCTAGATGGTGAAATTGCAGCAAACATTAGTAAAGACTTGTAGTATAAAATTGCATTTCAGGCTAAAAAAAACCCCAAAACAAAACACATAAAAATAATAGTGACTATGAATATTAGTTTGTGGTCTGATACTCACATTATAGGATTTACTGCTTTGTCATTTTGTCAGCAGTCCTGACTTCCTCAGGTTTCTGTGCCATTCTTAGCCAGGAGTAGCCTGTGAGAAGCATTACCTGTTGGCAGCATCTGCTATCAGTACCCAGCATTGTGTTTGTTAACCATACAACAGAATCACACCTGGTAAGGAACAGATGAGCTGACCAGCGAGATTTGCTGGGGATTGAATTAATGTTTATTCATTTTATTTTCATATTTACTCAACCAGCTGTACAGCCACATCCATTTAGTTAATAAGTGAGACGATTTTTAACTTTTGGTCACTAAACATATATTGCAGCCCAGTTTATACCACTCTAACCAAGTTAGTCATTGCTTGCTCTTCTCACTGTGCTTATGGTTATTATCAGTCTGAAGCATGCTACAAGTCAAGTAGAATTTAAATATAAAGAAAGGAAACTATATTCTGAAAGTTAGTCAAAGTTTGAGAGTGAGAACATGCAATTCAGTTCCTCACTCAGCATCTAAGCGTGTAATCATTTTGTCCTGTGGCAGGAGTGTGGAGAAACACTTTTATAGGGTTTGCAAGTATACTTGTGAAATACTTCTTGTTTTCTGAGTAAGAAATGTATATACAGGGGTGATACTGCAATCTGCAGGAGATACAGAACTCTGCTGGCCAAACATAAGCCAAACCTGGGAGGATCTGTTGATCCAGAGGGTTGATATGAAGGAGGTTGGTTTCCAGCCAGCAGTAGGAATGTTTGGTAAGGTGCTTCTAGCTGGGAGCTAATTAGAGGCTGCTGAGCCTGTAAGGGTCTCTGTGTGGCAAATACAACACATCCCGTGTCACCATCACACTTCAGCACTCCTGTCACACGTTGGTGCACCTCAGAGGGGTCTCTCACATCTGGTTGAGCTGTGGGAAGGCTGAAGGCATTTTCCTTCAGCTGTGCTTTTCAGTCTCAAGTATCAGGTGTGGGCCCTGCTGCACTGTTCTCTGCTGCCTCCTTTATTGCTTCCCCTGCTGGGTTATGATGGCAAAGAAAGGGCTGTTTGGTGGGAGAAGATGACATTGCTACAGGGAGTTTGTATGTGTGGGCTTGCAAGCTTACCAAGTAACCCTCACGAGAGGAGCAATATCTGACATATCCAGCTGTGCCTGTGTTGGATCCTGAGCCACCAGCAAGCTGGAACATGGTTTACACTTGGTGTGCAAACTGCCAGCTCTGAGACATCAGCGGCCACTTCTCCCCTAAGTTCATTGTGGTTTCTGACTTCAAGGCATCCTGGAAGGAGCGTGGGCTGAGGTCTCTGCCAAACACTGGGAATCCTGGAATTCCTTCATGGCAGTGAGAGGCATCACAACACAGCTCGACCGTGGGCCATGATGACTTTCAGGGATAGCACTGCCCCAGCACTTTTTCTTTCTACCTCAGCTGAAGCCAGAAACTGTGTCTTGTCTGTGTCTGAGCAGCCCAGATGGTAAGGCAATTCGAGCACGGGTTCAAAATGCAGTTTATTGCTTTGAAAGAGGAGAGTTAAGAAGACACAGCTAAATAGAAGCTGTGCAAAAAAAAAAAAAAAAAAAAAAAAATATTTGTAAGACACGTGAACTGCACTGTGTGTTTTTAGTTTAAAAGTTAATATGAGACAAAGTGAGAACTCCAGCAAAGTCACATTCACTTTGCAGACAGTTCTTGCTTAGTCACAATTTGGAGTTTCAGTGGACACTAAAGCTAATAAGGATTTCTGGAAATAAGGTTGTTTTAGAGCCTAACTGAAATATTTAGAAGTCTGACCTAACTTTGAAAATGCAGCTCCCCACAGCAGGTTGTATCACACACACCAGTAACATCTGCAAACGTTTCCAGTAAGAGGTTTGAAATGGCTTTGTTCGAACAGCTCTGACAACAGTCAAATGGTATTCATCGGGTAAATTATTCAAGATATTCCTTGTCAAATTTCTTTTGTGTTCTCCATGCAATTTTTCATTTGTTGATTTGCCAGCTCCAGCCAGTTTGGTGGCCCAGCTTTTCATAAGCATTGAGAGAGAGAGCTGCTTTGTGCAAACACCAGTGGCCATCGTAACCATTGGGTTTACAGCCAGTCAGCGCCTGTGAAAACGGCAGATTAAAGACAATCTGTTCTTGCATATCTGGAACAGCAGGAACTGACTCGATAGGTGGTTGAACAGCTCTGAGCAACACTAAACTGTAATGAGTTTGTTTTGCTGGAAAGAGATGAAGGCTCAGGGCTACATCCACACAGAACATCCATGGAGCAGAAACTTCTAGGAACAACACGAACTATCCAGAGACAGAGTGGGATTTGCCTGCATGTGTGTGTTTCCTTCCTTAGTACTGTCTCTTTATCACACAAAAACAGTTATTATTTGAGCTGTTTTGGGAATACGCTGCATGCATTTTCCTTAAGTATTTTCTGTGGATTGGCTTTTGCCAAGTCCAGTTGCTTTTTTTTTACTAAACCCTTTTCAATATGAAATGCTTTACAAGTGTCTTCCTTTTTCTTGCCTTGCACATCCATTGACTTTTAATTTTGGGCTCTTCCTGGTGAGGGCATTAAATTTTACAGAATTTTTGCAGGATAATTTGCTCAACAGGCCATATGAAAGGAAATAGCACTGCAGTTTTCAAATGAGACATGTTTGAAATTTGTGTGCACATTACGTTCAACTTAATATTTTCTTTAATGATATTAAATATAAGCAATATTTAAACCATAATATTATTCAATCTTAATTTTGTTTTATTTTTTTCTTCCTATTTTCATGAGGTTTAGTTGGTTAGGCAAGTGTATTTTCAGCTCTACAAAACTGAGTTGAAAGAGAAGAAAAGCACCTCCCTTTGGAAAAAGAGAGGACTGACTACCCCTCCTGCAAAGGTTGGGGCAACAGCAGGGAAAATCTGGGCCCTTGTGACTTAGAGCCACAGTAGCCTCACCAGTAGGGAAGGTTGGAGATAATAGCTCTTTCCACCATTTGCAGACAGAGCAGTGGAAAAAGAGGCTCCCAGTGGTGTCCCCCACATTTCAGGTGAAAAGGAGCAAATTCTCCCTCTAAAGGGATCCCACTGGTTAAAAAAAAAAAAAAAAAAAAGTTTGGATGTATTTTGAAGAACTTCTTCACAGTTAAAATTAACAGGATGAGTGTTTGTCTTATTATGTGATTCCTAGCAGCCTTATAACAAGCCTCTTAGAAACTGTACATGAAAAAGACCTAGACAGTCTACAAGTTAATTAAACTTTGCTCTAGATTCTAACTTAACAGAGAAATAAGCTGCTAGATTTTTTTCTAATTAAACATAATTTTTACATTTTACTTATGCAAACCACATTATCATATGTAAGCATCTGAGACTCTTTCCTTAACTCAAAATATTAAATTTTCAATTATAGCAATGTTTTAACTTAGTAGCACTAAATCCCAAACCAGTCACAGATTTATGTTAATAATTAAGAAATTCCAGGCATTTAACATTATTAGGAGTATGATGTGCAAAAGCTTTAGTATTTTAAGAATGTTTAGAAGACAAGCGAGTATGTTGCTCTTTCATAAATATTTTAACACCACATCATGGTTTTTTCTTAATATTAAAATTTCCTGCACAAAACAAAATAATTTGTGAGTTTCTATATGAATGTACGTGATGTTATTTTTACCAACCTGATTCAACTTATGTGACATTTGTGTTGTTTTATAATTACGGCCACGAGAAAATCTAACTAGCATTTTTTCTGTTGTTTTTTTTTTTTGCTTAATTATTTTGTACTTCAATGCACAGTAAAAGAAAGGTATCTCCAGATTGCAAATAGATTACGGGGCAGTAATGCAAAATTCTTCACAGTCACAGGTTTCATTCAGTGCTGGTCAAACAGAGACTGTGTGGAAGGAGTGTTTTTAATTCCCTCATTGCTCTCTGACTTTGGTGTCTATGGCAAGTTGTTGGTTTTCTCCCATCAGAATAAACATGTGCAAATGAACAGAGGTAAATTAGCTGCCTGTAAAACCAGTATTTCAAAGAGAAGAAACACAATATGTGTAGTAGATGAGCATGAGACTTCAGAGTTCTCCACTAAGCAGCTTCCACTAATCATCACCCTTTTTAAAACTCTGAGCAGAAGTTCAGCAGAAACTGGATATTAATGCCTTTACCGGGCTGCTTTATTTTTGCACTTGTGACACCACCACAGAGAAAGAATTGGAGGAAGAGCAGAAAAGCAGTAGGAAACTCTGGTCCACAATGAATGCCTGAAAGTTTTTCCCTTAAAACTGTGTCATCAGTGCCACATATATATATATATATATATATATACAGACTTTCAGCAGAGTAATCCCACTCTGCTCTCACCAAAGTGGGATAACAATTCCAGAGCCCATGCCTTGAACCCTGCTGTCAGTGGGCAGTGCCTGCAGGGAGCTGTGCAGGAAGATGGTGTGTTCCCTGCCCCCTGTGTTGCTAAGCAGATGGGTCGCTTTATTTCCTACCAGTTGGCACAAAGAGTACTGGCAGCTCAGGTAAGGCAGCATCACTTCCAAGCTCGACAATGCCTACAACACCTCCCCAGTTCCAGAGGAGGAAAGTAGGAGCCAGAATCAGCAACATCTGAGATAGGTGAACACGGCAACCAACCCTCATCTTAAACGTGTCAAAATGAACACTGAAGTAAACTTAAGTCTGCTGGGTGGATGTGCTGTAGCTGAAGGTATAGTGGGCTATAGTAATTCAGGTAGATGGTGAACCATGGAGTTTCTCAGTCCATTTCCAAACGTGGTAGATGATTACTTCATTTCCAACCTTTGCTTGGACAGCCACTGAGGGAATTGATAGCGAGCGGAGCCCCCAGGTGAAACCTGTTCACCTTTAAAATGCATTTTAAGTGTAGCTGCTGCAAAGGGCTTCAGTGCACAATAACATTTTCACTGGGTGTCACAATCAAGTGACTGAAAAGCAGGATGGGCACTGTGAAGGACAAAGGTGACGTTATATTACTTACATTTTTTGGCATGTTGCCATTATTTCATTTGCAGCTTTAAGGGGAGTAGAGCTATGTCTTCTGCATATTTAAATGCAGAACACGTTAAAATGCAGGCTAAAGAGAGCTACTCTATGCTTATTAAATATAACTGGGCTTTTGAAACACTTATTGTGAAATGTGAGACACTATTATTAAAAGTATCCATTTGTATGCCATGGGTAATTAACAATAATTATTTTCTTAGTGGTCAGTTAAAATCTAGCTGACATAAAGAAGAAATTTTATACACATTTAAATTGAAAGTGTATTAAAACATATTTTTTAAATGACCCAATTTGACATATAGATATATCTGTAAATAGTTATTAGGGTTTTGCCTAAATTATCTAAGCTTAAGGAGATACTATCTGTTCAATAAATGCTTGGTTTAATAATAATAATTTAAAAAAAAGGAAAAAAAGCTCTAGTGTCATACTAGAAAAACACAGTTCTGCTGACCAAAAAAACCCAGCATGATACAGCCCAATTTTATTCTATTTGAGAAAAGAATTCATCTGTATAAAAAGCCCAGTCATAGAGCAAACCAAACTGCATGACTCTGGAAACTTCCTAAGAGCTTAATTCTCACTGTTTCACAAAAACCTTGTCTCCTGTCATGTCTGGACAAGTGTTCTCAATATCAACACTGGAGAGAAGCAGTTTTGTCCCTCTGTTAGTTCTTTCTGATCCCTGTTTTCAACATCCAAGCAAATTGCTTAATTAGAGTAACCTCGGGACTTTTGACACTTCATCCTGGGATTTGTCAGGTCACTGAGACCTCCCACTCCTGTGTCTGCTCCGAGCGTGCCTGTTGCCCCAGGAGCCAGGAAGATGGTGATACAGGAATTGATTTGGTGACTGCCTTACCCTTTAGCCAGGGAGATGAATAGAGTGGTTGTTTTGACTCTGATGGTTTTGCTCAAAGTCTACTGAATCTGAATTAGAGTTGTCAGACTCTTTCCCGGCGAATGAAACTTTAAATAAGTTGGTATTTTCTTTTACATTTTAGTACCATCTAAGTCATGATAGCTCTGTAACAACACGTAGAAATGTTGAATTCCAAAAGATCTAGAGCCAAAACTGATTTACTGAACTATCCATTTTCCCAGCTCTGATTAAGGGAACACATCCAATTACATAACTATATTATTAATGTTCATCCGTAGTGTAGTAGAATTAAAATTGCAATGCCTCCCAATCACAGCCTAAACCGTGCAGTAATCAAGCATGAATTTAGCAAGTTCATTTTTCCATTATGCTGTTTTCAACACAAAGTTACCATATTAGCATATGGTACCATAACATTGCAGTTCAAGCTACAAGGAGGAAATTCTTTGCCTTTGAGACACCGACACGAGGTTGCCCAGGGAGCTGGTGGCTGCCCCATCCCTGGAAACATTCAAGGTCAGGCTGGTCAGGGCTTTGAGCAGCCTGGTCTGGTTGAGGATGCCCCTGAATGTGAGAGTGTGGATGAGCTTTAAAAGGTTCCTTTCAAAGGCAGGTTGTTGGATGGTTCTGTGACGGGCACAGGAAAGGCAATTTGCGTGGTGTACAAATGGAGGTCACCTTTAAGATGCCGTGATTTGTGCTCGGGACTGCACTTATCTCTAATCAGTTTTAAAATGGAAGATAACAGGATGTGACTGAAAATCCCTAAACGGCAGCACTTACTGAAATGAAGAGTAGAAACAGCCTATTTAAAAAGCTCACTATTTTAAGTTTCTAATGTTTCTAATGCTGTTCCCCTCTTTACTCTTGCCCTAGTAGACCATGGCAAAACTAATATTATATCACTGTACTGAGTTCAAATCTACAGTACAGTGTCCAGGAGCCTAGCTCTGTCAAATTCAAGCTATTCTTTTAAGTATGTGCTGCAGTATTTAAATATCAAATTAGAGAGGAGGGGGAAAAGTGAGGATTTTTTTTGTTTTCCTCTCTTTTTCTGTAGGGCAAAGAAAAAAATCAATATAAAGTGACGAATTGTGAGTAGCAAAAAGGCTTAAAAGGTTTATCTTTGGGGAAAAAAATAGTGTCCTTTGCAGTGTGCCAAGCTTTAAAAGTAATTATTTATCGTTATATAACTTTCTTTTCCCCCCCTTTTGTTCCTAACTTGATTCATCTTTTTTTTTTTTTTTCACTTCACTCATTTAGATAAAAATAGGCAAAACTGTGAAAATAATCCATCCTCTATCTGTCATTCATGCTTTTATGATATTCATTGCATTGGTAATTTTACCTACTGTGAAATTTTTGGTTTTAGCTAAGATTAACTAGGCTTCAAAGTACTTTCAATGCTAATAATACAGCCTGCCCTTATATAAGCAATCTGCTCCTTTGTGAGGATTTTTCCTTTACAATTTTGTGATAATATAGGTATGTTTTTCTCTGACTCACTGGTCTGCTCTCACATTATGCCATCTCTGAAGAATTTTTTACATAGTGGCAACCATGCACAAAAGAGAGTTATGGTCACAATTCATACCTGTGTGGTATGGTCACACCTGTATGAGAGGCAAGAAGCATTACCCTCATATAGAATCTTTGACTAAAAACCAGTGCAAAGCTAAGCCTGCAATGCTTTACTTAATAGAAAAAAAAAAAGAAAAAGAAAAAAAATTAAAGAATGAGGGGTTTTGTAATTAATGGATTAATTTCACTCTATTGGAAAAAAACCCCATAAAAATCTGGTTTTGCTTCTACTTTGTGCTACTAGACCATGACTGTTCCCTTGGAGTTTATTCTCTATGTCACTTGCTAAAGTTGGCTTAAAAAAAAACCAAACACAGGCAGGTGTTAAACCATTAAATACTAAGCGAAGACATGCCAGATTGCATAACTAATGGCACTGTAAATTGAAAATAATAAGTTAGGGAATGTGAGTTTATATTTTAGGCCTTCGCAAAAGCAGACTTAGACTTACTAAACACTAATGAGTACTTATGGGCTCATACATTGTTGAGTATTTTTACAACCATGAATATGCCTCATGAACTACAGAGAAGATCTTGTGGGTATTTTATTGGAAAATAGTAGCTGGATGTGAAAAATTTGCTATATGAAAAGAAATACTTTTTTTTTTTTAAATTTTTCCTTGTAATTAAACAGATAGTAGTGTCCCCACGGTTTCATTAGAACAAGGTGAAACAGTTCAGGCAAAACAAAAACTGTGCAGGGTTTTTTATATCATTTTCTGAAATTAACTTTTTAAGGCCTTAAAGTTGCTGTTTGGGTTGGTTTCTTTTGTTTCCAGAGGGAGCAGGCAGGAGTGTCCTTCTGCTCCTGAGATGTAATGGCAATTGTTCCCTGCTCTGACTGTGAGTCTGAATCATCTTTCCTGTGGTAAGAGGGATTCCCTCCCACTCTTGGGTCACTGGAGCAGCTGCTGCTCTAGAACTTGTAGCTCTTTTTATCCTACACAATCTGCTACTAGAAATTAAACTGTAGAGGGAAAAAGATGGGGGAATGTAGTGTAAATGGGTGCTCCTCATTCCCTCCATCAGTAACCATGAATTCTTTCAGGAGCATTTATCCCATGGAGTTCAGCAGATGGAAACAGGCAGCTGTATGAGTGACAGTGAAAAGGAGGATGAGATGGTTGTCATTGGTTCTTAGTGTGAGGGTGGGACAGCAGATTTAGGCAGCCATCAGTATCACTCTGTTTCAGAGAGGTCAAACAATTACGAGTTATGAAGGTCTTATGCCAGCGTAAAAGTTATTTCATCAAAACACATCCATGGAATTTTTAATGGAAGTTTTGACAAATAGGAAAAGTCCAGAAAACCTAAGATTTTAGGGATTTGTTTTACATCTTCCAAGAAGAGCCCCAAACTTTCATTAGACGCTGGAATTTTCTCCAAAATATTTGTTGGCTTGAAATTAATTTTACTCTACTGAGACAAGTTACAGACAGAATAATTTTTAATAAGTTTTTATGAACTCAGTGTAACACTGAGAAACTTGTTGTGGCTCAGCTCCTCAGCAGGTCTGAAAAACACTCCTCTGACTTCAAGTAATGGGATCCAGCATAATTTATATCAGTGAAAATAGGCTGATTTATGGCATTCAAAAAAACCCCTGTGATCCTGGAATAGAGATCAAATAGGAGCATGACATGTAACTGATACCTGGAGCTAAGTAAAATCAGGAGCACTGACTGTAGATTGTTTTAGCTTTCCTACTAAACTGTTGTGGTTTTTGTTTTTTTTTTAAGGATACTATTAGCATTTCTAAGTGGTGCCTGAAGAAACAAATGATGAACACAATTAATGCGTGGGGTTTGACCCACTATGGCAGGGACTTTAAAGAAAGGCTTGTGTCTAGATTCAGCCATGATTAATGACTCAAAAAATGATAAAGGAGGTAGTGGGATCAGTCACAACAAAGACTGCTGTTAAGGTATTGTCTCAAATTCAAAGGCCTGAATACCTGAATAAGAATTTATAATTCAGGCAAGAGAGCCCATCAATTACTTCTTAATTTATTTTAGTACATGATTTTGCACACGTTGTCACAGTTTCCCAGCATTATCTGGACATGTTGGGGTGAGTTTTCAAACTCTGCTTAACAATGGTGCTTTTAATTAATCATTCCAGAAAACAAGAACCCCAAGCCCTGAGTGCAGGAAGTAGTTGGGGAATGAGAATTATTAAATTCTTTACTCCTACCTTTGTGTTTTCCATTACAGGATTACTATTTGTCCGGCACACATAAAGAAAATTGTATAAAAGTTGAATTTGTCGATGCTCATAAAAGTTCACATTGGCTTTGTTCTGGGGATACCAAAACCTTAATTCACACATTTCTTCAGTCCTGATGGTTACTAACAAAACCTGACTCATCAGACTGAAATAGTACTGCAGGAACATACATATTTATCCACCAGAGCGTGTACTGGGTACTTTTGCTGCTAAAAGTGCCTTTGTCTCATGGGATTACACTAATAGAGATGTAATAATTTTTCTTCCTTGAACATGAAAACTGCAAAACCTGTCACCAGAACAGATTAACAACATGATTTCCTGAAGAATCCATTGCAGAATAGGTGGAGAAATATATATGTGTTCCAACCACAAGTAAGGAAGATGTTTTTCAGCAAGATAAACTATAGGTTTTCCTGTGATGTGGGACCTGTATAGGATCCACATGTTAAGTTTGATAAAGCCTGACTAGTGAGGATGTTAGGTTGTTTGGTGTGTTGAAACACCCTATAGAGGTTACTTACTGTGCTGAATACAAGCCTTATAAAAAAAATAAGATTACAATTGGGGGGAAAAAGTGAGTTTTAAATATTTACTTTTTGATTTTTTTTTTTGGTTGATTTTTTTTTCCCCCTCTCAAAATTGGTAGTCTGCAAATTGTTGCTAAAATGCAGCAAAGGAGAAGAATATATGTGTTTAAAGGTCATGGAAAGCCTTAGGATAGTTCAGGTAAGTAGTCAAACAGCTAGGAGACATAAGCCTGTAGGAATCAGGTGCTCAAGTGCTCAAAAAGCTGTTTATTATCCACTTTTCATTGTTGAAGCCCAAGAACAGGCTTCTCAAGCAGATGCTGTGTTGTTCCAGGGTTTCACGAGGTCCATGACAATGTCAAGCACATTTTAATGTTCTGTTAGGTTAACTGTTCTGCTCGTGCAGCCCTCCTGGTGAGCAGTCCTTGTTCAGGTGTGCTTCTAAAATTATGGTATGTTTTCAGCTTTAAGGAAAACTCACAGGTCTCACAGGACCTCACTGTGGATTTTGTAACATTATATTTCCTTGTTTTATGGACAGGCTTCATCCTGATGATAATTCTAATTTGGTTTTTAAAAATAATTACTGCATTTCTCTTTTTTTCTTTAAATTTATTTTCTGTAAGAGTCAGGGACTTGGATGTATGCAAGTAGATAATTTTGCTTGACACAGGTTTCTATAAATGGAAACCAAAATAATTTTTATTAGATATTTAGGGGTAAATTTTTGACATTTCCAGGATAAAACCAATTTAGTAGCTATCAATCTTTTCCCTTCTCGCTCCTCTTGCACAGGATCTGCAAGAATCTTACTGATAATCTCACTGATATCTATATCTGGCCTGTTCTTTCATGGGTGATAATTACAGAAGCAATTGAAAAGACAGTAGAAACAGATGAACAGGCACCAACTTGGATGGCACTGCTGGCAAAGCAGCAAGGCAATTTTCAGGATATGAAGAGGAAAGTGCACCTACTTAATGAGGGCCAGAACTGTGCAGAGCTAAGTAAGTGAAGATCAGCACAAAAGAACGAGTTAAAAGTGAATTTACTGATATTTACTCCATGTTTTGGGGCTTGCTCATTACTTTTTTTTTTTTTCCAAGTACATCCTTCCACAGCCCTTGGCAAGTCTAAGTGCCAACCACAGCCAACCACACAGACCTGCAGGGAATAACTTGTTGCAGAATGGTTCGTGACCCCCTTATACTTAGAATGGGACTTAGAGAGGAATGTGCTTTTTCCACACAAGGCAGTGCTCTGCAGAGATACTATTAAATTTAACTTTGCTAAATGTTATGCAAATTCAGTGCATTTTAACTTTCACAGTCTGGAATAAAAGAGCTATGCTTTACTTTAAACACATATTTTGCATAACAATATCAAGTTCCATATATTATCCTAAAATGCAAAATGTATAAATCTACATGGCTTCAAGAGCATAAGCAGAAGATATTACTCTGTTAAAATGAAAACACAGTCCCAGCAGCATACAGCATCTGTATATTAAGCAAGCCCACTGATAGCTTTGTTTCAGGAAAAAGAAGTTAACTTTAACTTTTTTTTGCTTTAATTTATGAAGTAGGAGGCTATATTAAGCAATAATGCACTCCAGAAGACAGCATTTAATACATGAAGAGGTTCACATTTTTATCCTACTAGGCTAAAAGAAAAGCCATAAAATTTTCAAATTTATAATGCTGCAGCAGAGATAAACTCCTAAAAATCATAATTTAGCTGTTTCTCTGTCAGTAAAAAAAAGCAGCTACAGTTCAGTAATCAGATTCTAATTCTTAATTTTTCCCCCTTAAAAAATGAAAACTTGAAAGTTTTCTTTAGTGAGCAGACAAATTTCCATTAATGCAAGGAAAAACACAGAGGATAAACATATTGACTACCTACCAACTCCTTCTCATGGCTCTATCCAGTGTGGAATCAGGCAGTGGCAGGGCTGAAGGATGCTCCTAAGTGGTGCTGAGAAAAGCAAGAAGAAATTATTTAATTAAAGGATGAAAAATTATTACTTACTTCCCTCCCCACCCTCCCTGCCTCCAAAAGCAACAGGATTTGCCAACGAAGGCAGTGGCTACTGTCATAAACGTGGGAGTGAAGAGAGTTGGGGCTGTTCAGCCTAGAAAAATCTCCAGGGAGACCTTATAGCAGCCTTCCAGTACCTAAAGGGGGACCTAAAAAAGTGATGGAGAGGGACTTTTGACAAGGGCATGTAGTGATGGAGCAATATGTAATGGCTTTAAACTGAAAGAGGGTAGGTTTAGATTATATGTTAGGAAGAAATTCTTTACTGGGGGGGTGGTGACACTGGAACAGGTTGTCCAGAGAAGCTGTGGGTGCCCCGTCCCTGGAAGTGTTCAAGGCCAAGCTGGATGGGCCTTTGACCAACCTGGTCTAGTGGAAGGTGTCCCTGTGCATGGTAGGGGGTCTGCAACTAGGAGATCTTTGAGGTCCCATCCAACCCAAACCCTTCTATGAATATAATTAATGATTACTGTTTTGGCATATCCATAGTTCAAAAGCTGTATTTGCAAAGATGTTTAAGCTTTTATTCACAAAAGTTTTTCTGGGTAGTGTTTCCTGCATCATCTGTTGAAATCCATGGCACTTATTTACTACTGTTCCAATAAATGTAGACAATTCACCTACGTGCTTAACTCCATGTTTGGGTGCCTAAACACTTCTGAGAACATAATCTTAAATTACTTGTCTGCAATAACAGAAGATCTTATGACAGACTACCATTATTTACCTGCACTCACAAACATAATCTATTTGCTACCCACCAGAACATCCTTTAAAAATCTACTGAATAAATCACCTATGTGTAAATAATTACACGTTCAGGTTGTAAGCCATTAAGGTTCATTGATTTATTACAAACCTTTAGAATATGATGCTCTGGTTTTGTAAACATTCCCAGGCACGTCAAGAAGCAATGCTTCTGGCAGAGAAACAAGGTGGAGAAATGGTATTTCCATGGTTTTATCTTTTTCACCAGCTTCTGCAAAGCGTATGTCCACATGAATAATGATATCCCCACAAAATGTTTAGGCATGTTGTTTTCCCTAAGTGAAGGAAGCATAAAAAGACAAAATTCTTTATACTGGTACTTCGATAATAGCAGTGGGAAAAGCTGAAGTGATTGTGTTCTGCTCTCATGTAAAGTCACATGGTGCCGTAAATACTTAAAAGTTTCTCAAACCAAATGGCAAAAACTTGTCTTAAAAGCTCATGGATTTTCCAGTTCACTGTACAGATTCTTCTCACAGAAAAAATTACTTAGTCCCCGCTGGCTTTTTAAAGCTGTTATCACTGCCATAAATGGTTTGACTATATTTAAAGTTAATATACGTCTCTCATGTGTGAATATTATCTTTTCAGAAGAAGGAAAATGGGGAAATAAAAAACATGATTGTTTAAAATGCCATATTGATTAACTCGAAGTTTTAGACTCTATAGCACATTGGTCACATGATATAATTTAATGTTAGTGTGTTCTGTCACCTATTGACCACTAATTTTGAAGTGAATTTTTGGCAAGTATTTGTAGGAGATCAGGTGGGGTTTTTTTTTACTTGTTTTGCAATGTGCATGAAACATTTTTTTTTACATGGTTTCTTAATTGTTCTTTGTGTGACGCAGTGCTTGTTGCACGGCTGCACATCAGACTGGACAGACCTGCCTAGTTACTGTTTTCATGTGATAAGAAGCATGTTGCAAGCCTTGTAAAAGGGGAAAGGAGAACTTCTGTCTTCTCCATGACCGCTCAGAAAAGTAATTTCTGGCAAGATTGACTGAAAGGACTGTTTGATAGGTGGGTGTTCCTCCCACCCTACATCTGTTCTGGGTATCAGTGTGTATATCAGTATCCAGACCAACACTTTGGAAGCCCTAGTTTAAGTCTGATTTCTGATACTCCAAACTATTCTGGACTTGTAATCTCAAACCTAGACCAGTAAACTCCAACCTAAATGTCTGCTAATTCAGAGGTATATTGCCCTGTTTCCTGAGGATGACACAGTAATTAGAAATTCAACTAAAGCTCCTTTGGCTTTCTTTGTTTATGATACATAGGCCAGTAGAATTGTTTGGGTGTGTTTTTTTTTTATTTCTTGGTTGCTCACTGTGATGAGTTAACCTTGACAAGGAGGCAATTGCCTGTCCAGCTGCTCTCTTGCTTCCCCTCCTTTGTGGTGCAGAGAAGAAAATAGGATGAGAGTGCAGTGGAGATGAAGTGTATGGTCAGTACATAGGGGTTTCTCCTTCCCTCTCACGCTTCTTCCCCTCATCCAGCATGGGTTCCTCATGACTGCAGTTCTTTTGGGATGTCTGTTTCCTCCATCACGGACTTTCCAGGGGCTGCAAGGGATGCCTCCTCCACACTTGGAGCATATTCTACTTGTTCTCTCACCTTGGTGCTTGCAGGGCTGTTTTTCACACGTTTTTCCTTCCTCTACTGTGCAGTGCTTTGTACTTTCTTATATATACCTACCCCAAGCCTGCTCTGCAGCCTCTGGCCAGCAGCCCCTGGGTACCTTCACCCAGTATATGCACTCAGACACCAGCACTGAGATCTAGGGGTATTTCTTTAGTATGCTAACCAACTCAGAAAAATTTATAGATGTATAATCCCGATGAATTCCTCGTAACTTGCTCAGGACCTTGTACAAGTTGCAATGCACACCCACCACCTACTACTCTGCGGTATCCACCTCTCTTAAAACATTTCCTAAAACTTCAGACTAAGTTTTCTACAGAGGCTTAGGAACAGTTAGAGTCTGAAGAGGTGATCTCAGATGTAATTTTCACCTGTAGCATTTAATCTTTAATCCCCTGAGCCCTGTATTTAGGGAGGGTAGGTGTGGGCAAGAAATCTAAAAACTACAAACAGTGGACCACTAGAACAGAAATATGTGGGGGATTTGTTTCTGTTTTGTTGCTGCTGAATATGGAGAAATAAGGGAGAATAAAGGACAGGATATAGAGTAATTTTCTCCTACACTTTAGACAGAACTGTGTGTTTAACAGGTAGCAGTTTGGGCAACATAATAAAGAATTAGAACTCTTTCCTTGGACTATCTGGCAGAGGAATGTGTTTAACTTACGTTGTCAAGGTAACACCAGCAGCACTTGCAGGCCCCTCGAGTGCTTTATTTTCCACTCTTTATTATTTGCCTGATTTGGGGAGCAGAGTTGCACACCCCTCAGAGTGTTTCCAAGGGCCAGTGGGTCATTGCTGAAATCTACCCATTAGACCCCTCTACTGCTTTGAGGTGATCTCGTAGCTATTGGAGAAAACATCCTTTCCATTTTTTCTTTCTTTCCCAAGCATGGTAGATTTGAAAAGCCCTGTCTAAAATAATTTTTAAGAAGTTTACTTGATGCTTACAATGCACTTCGAGGGGTGGGGAAGAAAGAACCCATTTGCTTTCTACCACTAGCAGAATGCTCTGGGGCTGGACACCACACAGAACACATGGCTAGACTCAGGTTTTGAAACACTTCTTTGTAACACAAGGGCCTCTGCACACACCAAAGTTTTGCTGATGGAGCTGTAGAAATAAATTCATAAATATTCTGTTTATCCCCCATAGTGCACTAATTCCCTCTCTGGCTCTTTACTGCATGTTAAACAATACGTGCTCATCAATTAGTTGCAAAAATACACTGGCAAATTTATTATATTTCTGGACCAGTGTCTTTGCATTTTTCATCAGAGCAGTTGCAGTCCCTGCATTGGATTTCACAGTATGGTTACTGTAGCTGCAGGAACACTGCGGGGCTCTATTTGTGAGAAGTCTCTTGAATTGAATCCCATGGTTCTGTCCACAGGGGGTGACTAGCAATGAACCAGCCCCTGTATATTAAAATAAACTGAAGTACATTTTCAAGGGCAACTGTCAAATGGTTTTCCTTTTTCCCAATTAACAGCTAACTTCTCCTGCTCCCCTCAAAAACTCAAGCCTCTTATTTAACTCCATCACTTAGCTTTGATTATTTCAACAGGCTCAGTAGTCTGAGTGTGCTCTCTTCTCAGCTGTCTTTCCTCCTGAATCTTTTAGAGAGGTTTCTTCTCATCGATTTTGGGTGAATATCCATTCTCCCTTTTTGCTAAGGTACAGAGCCTGGAATGTAAGTAATTACATTTTGTGAGTAGGATCGACGGTCGTAGTTAACACACTTTCTTAAACACCAACAGGAATACACAGAATGTGCCTTCACTGGCACTTTAGTTCAGATCATAAATGTGCTTTAGCTGTGAATCTCTCAAGGTAATTTCCCATGCTGTGGTGTTAGTTGCTGACTGGGGTTGAACCACAACAAGCAGATGGACTGGATTTCTGTCAGGGGAAAATAAACTGGAAGATGTACTCCAGGAGTGTTCGTAACCCTCTCTGACCTCCTGCAGTCCTTCAGTCAACAGCTAATCTGAGGTGAAAAAAAAATAAATAGATATGGTCTATATCTCAAATGCCTGAGCAACAATAGTTTTGTTCAATAAATTTGCATCAGATGGACTGAGCCAATACGAACTTTCATCGAAATCAATAACACTTGTATCATTTCCCCAAATGCTGAGAGAAATGACTTCACCATTTCCTGAAACAACCAATGATTTGCATCTCTAAGAGGACATAATAATTTCAAACTCTGTTGGAATAGGTTTTTTTCTTTTCACCATAAATTTCTAATGAACTCGGTGTAATTTCTCACTCTGAAATCACAGGGTCTCTTGCAAAATTCAAATATTTCTGGTTTGAATAAAAAAAAAATCAACAACAACTATTGTACTATTTAGATACATTTACTTGTACTTTAAGGGAGAAATTAAACTTGAAAACCTGATAAAGGTTCTGCAAATTCATACAAACTGATTTGTCTCAGCTGGAATTATAGACAGTGTTACAGGTCTTCTATTAATTAATTTTTTTTGTGGTTTTGTTGTCTTCCAAAGTAAAATTCTGACTGAGAGATACCCTGGATAAAGAGTAGTGTGCTCCAAATTGCAAGGAAAGTACATTACTTAGCTGACAGCTGACCTGCCTTTTATAATTAATATCGGAAGAGCAGTAACCCAAAATGACTACTTTTCCACTTGATATAACTTGTCTTCTGTCTTGTCCTCTTTAAACTTCTTTCAACACACTATATCTATTGGCATATCCTTCTAGAATCCCTTTCAGTGCTGTGTTTTGATCTCTTTAGATAGCTGATCCCATTTCCTCACAGTGTAATTTTGTTTAATTGAACAATGTTCTCTTAATTAAGAAATAATTAAAGTGGAATTTCACTGAAAATATCCAGGTCTTACCTTATTTCCTGTTTTGCCTAGGAAGACAATCTGTTGGAGCAGCTGTGTGAACAATAAAACACACCTCGTATTAAGAGGCTAATCTGTTTTAACCATAATAAAAGTTATCTTAGTACTGCAGATATCCAGAAGGATCTTTTCACTCTCTTGCTTATCTCTTTTAAATCTCTCAGAGAAATGAGAAGCCTCTTCTTATATCCTCCTGGATCTAATTTACATACTGTCAGCACTCTTGACTGGTCCCACAAATTGACACATGCAAGAGAATTGAAAGAGAAATAATAAGTTGAACTATTAAAGAAAGTGAGAAGGGAAAGAAATGAATATTTGTGAAGAACATGCACAGAGCCTATGGTAAAATAGAACATGTGGCAGTTAAGGATGATGCATTTCTTCCTTCAATATAAGTACATAATTATGGCTATTATGTCTGAAATCCAATTAGATATTTGGGAAGAAAATTCTGTCAAAGACTTTTCATCCTATTATCTTTATTCAATGCATAATATCAGTGAACAGAAAATAGTTCAGCACAGAGTCTGAGTGTCCATGGCTATCTCATAAATATATACACAAAAAATATTAAATATAGATATATACCTTTATATATATGGTATATTATGTATAGGTATAAGAGTCTTTGGTACACCAAGTCAAATCCTATTAGTAACAACAGCAGACTGGTGTTAATTTAAACTTTCATTAGTTTCCTGCTAGTATCTCTTCACCTTCATCATTCCCTGACAAGCACAAGGGGAAATGATGTGCCACTTTTCATTTTCCAAATATGATACATTTAATAATGAAAGCAATGTTTTTAAACTTTACAATTTGAATGGGAGCTATTAAAACAGAACATTCTTAATAAGAGTGAGGTGCAAGGATCGACCTTGTGGCAGAGCTGAGCACTCAGAAGTTAGGGCAAGGAAGATGAAAGACGTGAGAATTAATGATTGTTTCAGAGAAAAATAACCAGATATAGGTGTATATATATATATGTATATAAATGCATATACATTCTTGTCATATTTCCACTGTGTACTCTTGAAAAGCAGTAAATGCTCAGAAATAATTTGCTTTTTTGGGAAAAAAAACCCCAGTTTTGAATTTATGTATTTGAACTATCTGGCAATGGCTAGTCCTGCTGGTAATTATTGGAGACTGAAAAACTATTGTTATGTGCATGTGTGATAGAATCCCCAGAGACGGCACAGCAAATATTAAACCCGCTGTACGGGCTTGATCTGAACCATAAAAGCAAGTGTATAATCAAATAAAACAGGCCCATAAAGTGCACTCACACTTCAAAGCTCGCTATTAAAGTATGTTTGTTGGATTCAACGTTTATTGGGCTTCAATGATTTCTAGAGCAAATGTGCTAATTTTACTCAAGGCTTGATATGTCCCTTTCCAGGAACCAAGAGGACCTTGTCGTGTTTCCCTCTGTGTGGAACAAGGACATATTTCAGGGCTACAACTACATTTAATGTTGTCACAATATAGGTGAGTGCCTGAATTACAAGCATTGGTCAGGTGATGGTGGTTTTCTGACTGACCACTCTTTTTCAGTTTCATAATCACAACTTTCGCTGTTTATACTGATTTTGACAGGAATAGAGTTAATTTTCTTCACTGTGGCTGGTATGGGGCTGTGTTTTGGATTTGTGCTGGAAGCAGTGTTGATAACACAAGGATGTTTTAAGTGATGCTGAGCAGTGCTTGCACAATGCCAAGGTCTTTCTTGCTCCACACCCTGCCCGGCCAGAGAGTGGGCTATGGGGGGATCACAAGAATTTGGGAGAGGACACAGCTGGGACAGCTGACCCCAGCTGACCACAGGGATATTCCAGTCCAGATGGCTGGTTGGCCAGGGCTGCCATTGCTTGAGGGACTGGCTGGGCATCACCACAATCATTGGTTGGTGGTGAGCAATTTATTTTGGGTTTTTATCACTTGTTTTTCTTGGTTTTAGTCTTTTTGATCTCTTCGATGTTTTATTTTGTCTTTTTTTTTTTTTTTTAATTATTAAACTGTCTTTATCTCAACCCAAAATGGGGGGTTTTTTTGCATTTTTTTCCCTGAGACTTCACTCTCCAATCTCACTAAGTGGGGAGTTAAACCGTGATGCTGTTGTATGTATATGAGTGTGCATACAGATGATTCCTGTGAAGTAGCTGAGATGTTATAAATCCATATATGTTCTTGCTTTGATATGGTTTGTGTTACCTTCCTTTAGATATACACAACCAGTTCCTTGTGACACCAGATGCTGGAAAGTAAATTCTATTGACAATTCCATTAAAAATGTCATAAATATTCTATTAAAATATGTCGCAAGGAAGAGATATTAATATATTCTTCAATTATCCACTACATTTCCCTTTAGGGTTTACAGCAGTCAATCTACATGTGGTCCCTTTTGCTGTAGATAGCATATCCCTGTACAGGAACACAAACAATGAATTTAATGTTTGGAATTACCTGCATTCTAAAAAGGAGAAAATATTTAGTCCCGTAAGCCTCAAAGAACAGCAGAAAAAAAATTGCAGTTATGGAGAAAGGCTGATGAAGGGCTGGGTGCACTGCCAGATTTCTGAATTACATGGGATTATTTCAAAGACTTGGGATTCTTGAGTGCAGTCACACAGCAAGAGGAATCTCTACATAGCTTGTAATGGCTATAAAACAGTCTGTGAAAAAATTTAACATTAAAAAAGTCAGAATAAAAGAATAAACACAGATTTTGAAATAATCTTGAATGTAGGCTGTATTGTTGCATCAGTATCTTTCACTGGTTTTGACAGCAATTTTCTTCTCTCAAAAAAAAACCAATCAGTGGAATAAATTACTAATGTATTCGATATAGGGTAAGTATATGGTATAAGTAATATTCACACTTTAAATGCACAAACACCATTTCAAACTGCCATATTTTTATTGCATTTTGATTGGTTTTTTAACAGTTCTGTGAAGCACTTATGTAACCAATACTAAAAGGATGTAATTTCACTTCTTTTATCTCCTTGTATAAACTTTTGGAAATGTAAAACAGCATCTTTGATTCTGTGGTTCTTCCTCGTGCACAATAATTTCAACCCTCCCCCCCCCAAAACCAGGTGTTAAGTGCTGCTGCCTGAATATCCTATTATGGGAAATTCTCTGCCTGCTTTGCACAGATCTAAATGATTACCTGAATTATTACACAGAGAAAATCATCTCATCAGGTAAACAGGTTAAAGGGTAAAAAAAAAAGAAAAAAAGAAAAAAGAAAGTAGCACATGCTTCCAAAAATGTTAGTTCTTTTGTAATCTTCTTTCTTCCACAGCTATTTATCCTCAACTACCGTTTCACTTTAATTCCTAATCCTTAAACATTGAAAAAAAAAAAAAAAGACATTGATTTAATTGGAATGAGAGTATATCCTTTTTTTGAGGTGTTCTGAGTTCAAGTACTTCTGGGTCAGAATTAAGATTATTGGCCGGATCAGTGTGTTTATTTCTTAAATCCAGTGAGGTCTGCCTGTATTATGTACTGTTTCATTCTTATCTTCAATACTTCCTTGAAGTGCTGCTAGGTTTAAGTGAAAGAAAATGGGTTTGAAGAGTAGATTATAATGTCATCTACATTAAAACAAACAAACTCAATGTGAAAAATGGTTGGTTAAGGAAATAATTATTTTTCTCCTCCAGTTTCACAAAAATAATTAAACTGTATTATACGTTCCACTTAATAATTTTCCTTAATGCTACAAAATGTATTTAATTTTGTACTAAAGGATAAATGGTCAATGACTCACATATATTAATTCAGGAACATCTGCCTGCTTACAGATAAGAGTTGGGAGGAAGGCAACTGTGTTCAAGTTCTTGCTTGAAAAATAATGTTTTCCCATTGTGAGAAAAAAAAAATATACTGAAGTAGTGGTTGATTAGTGGATTGACATTGTTTCTTAGATGTTATTATGTGGAGAAATGCTCAGATGCTTAAAATCCTTCCTGTGTCAGTCCCCAGCCTTGAAGCATTTTGGAACTGTTGATCTTTCAGACTGCTGATGGTCTAAAATGAAGAAGTATATGAAGTTGTCTTAGTCTAGTGGTGAAACGAAAATGACCTCCATATTGTGTTTGACTTTTGGTCTGTTTTGTGGGGATTTATTTTTATTTTTTTATGATTGTACAAAACCAACTTATTTATACTGAGTTCTCGTAACGTAAGGGAGAAAAAACAAACAAACAAACAAAAAGAAACAAATAGAAATGCATGTAATCCCAGAAAGGAATGTTCTATATTGTGAGCTCAAGTCAAAAAAAAAAAATTGTGGTTGGTTGGCTCAGATTTTTTTTGTTTAAACATAAACTACAACCCATTTTTGGCCTCTTTTAAGGGACTGTTAAACACTGGTGTGTGTGTGGGGGGAATGTAATTATTGTACACTGAGGCTAAGTCGGTCTCACCCAAAGTGATTTACTCGGCACAAATGGTAATGCATAATGAATATATGTTGAATGTATAATGCTTTTCCTTGCAGTACTTGTTATCAGAAGTAGCCAATGCCAAAATTTTATTTTCATATACAATGTATTTTATTCTAATTACATTAAATTAATCTGACCAGAAAAAGAGAGATAACGGTGCAGGGAGAATGTGAATGATAGTCTACAAACATGCAGAGAGACAAAATGGAATTAGTTTAGAATTTTTTTTAATGATTGTCCTTTTTAATAGCTGGGTGGGGTGGTGACTGAGACTGTATTTTCAATTACTCTTCAGGTCATTAATGTTGATTACATTCTTCCCCTAACCATAAGTCTTTATTTAATGAAAATGTATGCCACCCACTAAGCAGGCCTGTAGTTAGGGAACAATGCAGCAGGATTTGATTGCCCTATTAACAATAATCATCGTGAGACTTTGGGAGTAATAATTTAATGACTTCTTGCACTCTTGTGCTACTTTTTAGTAGTGTTCATTTAGCATGTACTACAGTGATATCTCTAATGAAACTTAAACTTGCCAGCAAGCATTATTAGCTAGAGATAGGCAGGTATTGAGATATCAGACCTAACAGGGCTCCAGCAACTGCCATTAAAATATCTGTGAATGAGATATTTGAATAAAGCAGGGGGGCCTCTCAGAAAGAAATGATTAAATAAATAATTTCCAGTGACTGATAGGGCTCACGTGGAGGATGTTGTGGAGGGGAGGAGGGGAGTACGAGGGGAGGGAAATGTTTTGTTTGTTTGGTTCCCTCCTCCTCACCATTCCCAATCATTGCCAGCCCTGTGGACAAAATGCAAGGCTGGTGGCACAGAGCTGGAACTGACCCAGTTACAGAAAACGGTGGGGCAGCTGAAAGGTTCCATTTTCTGGGGCTCAGTCTGGCTCACAAGCAGATCAGCTGTCGAACTCTCACCTGGTGGGTCCAGCTCTGGTCACGCAGTGTTCCTAAGGAATTCCCTATTCTGCACTCTGAATTGGCCAGTGGAAATTGTTTTGCTGAGGCAAAAAATAAACTGTTACAGAAGACATTTTGCTCAGTCTTATATGAAGAACTACAGTTAGGGGAGGGAGCTGCTGTTGGTGCTTGTGCTGTCAACGCTTCTTTGAGCCAGAATAGAGAACTCTGTGTTTCAATTATCTGGCTGCATATTTGCATACATTTTCTCCTCACTCAGCTGATTCTCTGTGCTTTGTTATACATATTCAAGCTAAAGAGTACACTTAGTAAGGTTGTACTAAGCAAAGACCTACTGCTGAAAAATGTCTCGGTGTACTCTGGGCAGCCAACACGGGCACTCATTGCCTGAGTAGTGGTGAGTGAGATCAGCTGCCTGCTTGCCCACGACACCCAATGTAACTCCTTTTCAAAACTTCTGTCAGCATAAATCACACTTCAGCCAGATGTTGCTTGATATTGCAAGTGTTTGATTACATGAGTCAAACAATTGTCAGTGTCTGGGTGAGTGCTCCTACTCCATTCCAGCGTGAAGTTAAACTTTACTGTGGTTTGCTGAAATTAATCTGTATAACACCTGGTTGAAGCTCTCAGGGGACTTTCACAAGGCCAATAATCACATCTTGGCTCGGAGGCAGGAGTTAAGAGATGAAAGGTTGTGAAGAGGTAGCTTCCTAGAACTTCACTGGCATAACTACTGATGCACCTACCAGTGCATCTCAGCTGAGATCAAAGTATAAGTCACTGGTAGAACTGGCTGAGGGCAAACATTCCCACTTAAGAGTTGAAGGATGGTTTAACAAGCTGTTCTTTATTAGACTCCACCAGTTGCTAACTGACTCAGAGCCTGAAGTTCATACATGGTTTGTTGTCACTCCATCAGCAGGGGATGTCTCAGGACAGAAGAAATGTAAACTTTCCAGAAGGGCTTATTTACACTCAAATAAAATAATCAAGATTTAACCTTGTGGTGTTAAACAAATTAATTTTCACCTCCCATGTAATTATGGACAAACCTAATAATGCATATAAAATACAACAGTAAAATGGAAGACTTCTGATATCCAAAACAATCCACAAGGAATACCCAAATTCCCAGTAAAAAGGGAATTTAGGCTACCACAGGAGGTCGAAGCAAAAGGTTTGTGATTGTCCTTTATCTCACTTATGTTAAGCTGATTGTGCATTTATGCTTTGCTCTCTATTGGTGACAAAACCTCCCATTACGTACGTGCTGCTGTAATCTCACAACTAGTGCAGCGTAGCAGCTTCCTTCACTGGTAGAGTTTCTTATACTGCTTTCACTCTTAACTAATGTCCTCCAGAGTGTCTGATACCGTTGGTAAAAGTTCAGTTTCTTGACTTGCACCTGGTAATAAACCTGTGGATTATGTAGGGTTTGGGATGACTCGGTGTTTTATTACACACGCAGCACACACTTAATGTATTTTCCTATTTTCGTATCTGTAAATATTTAAAGAGAATATAAGCTAAATATAAGACTGTAATATCAAATTAAGAGAATATAAGAGAGTACAAGAGATATTGTGCTTACACTTCAGAGAACTTTTTGTGTCATCTCTTTAAACTGCTGTGGATAGCAATACTTTCAGAGTGAGAACAGAGGGAAGACTGTAGGTAGTTAAAAAGTAGTCATGTTCTAGGAGATGGTAAGAAAGTATATATATTCTTGTTATAGCTTTATAATATAATGCCAACTGTCTCATTTCCTACACATGCAGGGAGTATCCAATATAAATCCAATATAAATACAAAATTCTGTGTTTAATATAAATATAGAAACTAAAGTAGATATCCACATGATTAACAAGGTTATATGCATCTCTGCACTGGGGCTTGCCTTAAAATTTCTTCAGCAGGTAAAAGTGGTCACAACCCTCACCCCCCAGCCAGGCTTCCTGTGCTGTGCAGCACTTGCAGGACAAATGCTTTCAGTAACCATGAGGCTAATGGAATATAACGTGTACCAGTGTCCCAGGAAAGAGTCAGGAGCCAGTGGGTGCTACTGGAACCACTTCTGGTACCAGGGTACTTTTTCCTGACTGGTTTGTCATCCTGCATGTAACTGGATGGGCACCTGCCCACTGGTAGCAGAGAGCAACAGTCCCTGAGTGACAAAACAACAATCCCAGACAAAAATCCTGCTTACATGGAAGGGAAAAAAACTTGTTCTGGGAAAAGGCTTTTGGGAACTCTCCAAGCCTTGAGTGATTAGAAAGGCAGGCTTGGTACCTGTTCAAGTAACTCGTTTGTCACAAATGGCTCTTCTTAACTGAGGTGGAGGCCAGACCCACTGATTTTGACAGAAAGTGGAATCTAGTCCTTCAGCAATGAAGGTTAAAGTTTGAGCTTAAATATCATGCTTATCTTTTTAGGTCCAGACTTCTGGTTTTGAATTGTTTAATTGTTGCTGGTCTCCAGTAATGCTCATTTCAGGAACTGACACCTTATCTCCTTATTAGTCTAAAGATCTCTCCATGAGAATAAAACTGACCCAAGCAGTTGTTAACTGATTGCTGTCCGGGCAAGTAGTAGGAAAAATGTTTCATTGTTTATGGACTTTTTTTGTCATATCACAGGAAATTTGAGGACAAAATGTAGTACTAAGCAGAAACACTGGAGAGCAGAAGGAAGTATCAGACTGCACAGAGCTTTCTTACAACACACACCACAAAATTTCCAGGTAATTCTCTCACAACTTGTTACTCTTAAAAATGAATAATTATGAATGTCAAAAACTAGCTGCTTTACATTCTTATAGCTATACAAGAAGGAAAATTCGACCTGTTAAGTCTTGTGACTGTAGGGCAAGTATTGATACAAGATTAGATGAGACCTAAAAAGTGCAAAGAAAAAAAAAAACAATCCCATCTAGATGCTATGTCTTGTAAGGCAGTACAAACTATATCAGCATTGGAAGGCAGAGTAACAGAAAGTGTTATGAATATCAGTCACAGAAAGTGTTCCTTTATATCCCATAAATTCACACAGTACAGTTTGACTGCCACACAATGTCGAAGTTAAAGTCAACTTTAATAGACACAGTATTTCACCCTTGATGCTCAAACCAAACCTGATGTTTTCTTCCATTTGCAAAATGCCATACCTTCAGGTCAAAGGGAAAGGGGGTTACTTTACAGTATTTGTCATGTCCAGGTAGGACATTGATGACTCTTGGAGTGACTGTGGTCACACAGTAGCAGCTACAATGCTGCAGTTCTGTCTAGTAAGCCAGGCTTTCAGTCACTTCAGTAAAATTCTGGTTTATTGACTAAGTGGGAGACAATGTGTCTCTTACTATGTAAAACAAGTGCAGCAGTTTCTGTAAGAACTTCTTGTCTTTTTCTTTCTTTTTTTTTTTATTTTAAGTGTGGTTCTACAAGACTTATTCCTAAGCTCAAGGCATTATTGCATGATTTAGTTATCTATGTAAACCTTCTTTACTTACACTCAGAACCACGTAAGACATCTCCTGTACCTTACATATATTTTATCTTTATTCCTACCTGCTGAAGAGATGTCAAGAGTTGTTTAATCCACTCAGGTGTGATATCAGATGTCTGTTATATAAAGTGTACCCGTCGAATTTCAGGAGTCTTTGTCTTACTTGTTCATATGGTTGGTCTTTATTTTCTCCCTCTTCAAGGAGTTCTATGCATTAATTTAAACTTTTATAGGGAAATATGTGTCTAGGCATTTTTCAGGTACTGCCACACAGAACACACACAGTTTAAAAGGGTACCTTTCCATCTGGCCCTGACAATCTTTCCTAGCTCTTCACTTCAGTGGTTCTTTGTCTTCCATCTTTCCTATTAGGCAGACACATCTTTGTCAGGAGCCAGGAAACGACCTGTATGATTTCTTTTAGATTCCTACCTTGATTATCCTATCTGTTGGCAACCTATATTGCTTACTAAGAGTATTTTTGGAATATCTAAGGCAGATATCAAATAGCTGTATTTAAATCTTTTCCACAGAAGAACTCTGACATTAAGAAAATCAAAAATCTTTTTTTGTCATGCAACATTAAAACTGTTGTTTGTCATTTAAAGGATTGTTTGGTACAGATCTTGCACTGGATTTAGGTTGGGTTGCTTTTGGAATAGTATTTGAAAGGGAAATAAAATCTTCAAGAGAGTCTTAGAAGTTGTCTCAGAAAGTTAAAAACAAAATAGAAGTTTGTCTGATAATTATTCACTATAAAGGCTTTGATTTTAATTCTTGATATTTGCCAGAACTTCTAAAGCATAAAAAGAAAATGAAAAGGGCTTGGTTATTTGGGGGTTTAGGGTTATAATAACATCGATGGTAATATGACTAAAAATTAGGAGGCTTGGTAGATTCAGTGATTTTGTGTTAGAATTGAAGACAAAGCTGAGAAAATGTGATATTTCTTGGACTTCAGTTCTATGGAATGAACGTGCTAATTCAGTTTACTAATCCTACTTCAAAACTCTCCAGACTCCGTGGGAGGAAAGAAGAAAACCATCACCAATAAAAAATAAAAAAACATGGAAAAGGCAACACAGAGTTTTTATATGATTAAGAAGCAAACAGTATGCAGGTGATTTTAGGGTGTTTTCCTTTCATGTTTTGCTTCCATACAGCCTACATTGTTCCTTAATTCTTTGGCACAAAGCCGTGACTACTGCTGTCTTACAGAAATATGTAACTACTCTATATTCTTAAACTATGTAGCTTCTCTAACTTATTCTATTCTGGTTGTATTTCTAACATCTCCAGAGATTTAAACCACTTTGCATTCCTGTTTATGTATTGCATATTTGGCATATAAACATGGGAATACCTTTCTTGTGTTTTTTTTTTGTTTGTTTGTTTTGTTTTGTTTTGTTTGGGTTTTTTTTTTCCGGTTTGGTTTGGTTTGGGGTTTTTTTTTGATTTGGTGTTTTTGTTGTGGTTCTTTTGTTTGTTGGTTTGGTTTTGTTTAGTTGTTTGTTTTTTTTTTTAATCTGAGGGAATAGGCAAGGACTGTGTGAACTTCCCAGTAGCATCATTTGCTAGAATTTTTTTGCATACCAAGTATATCAATGTAGCACCATCTACATTAATATCATACCAGTGGTTGTAAAAAGCATGTCCAGCTAATTGTTCTCCCTGAATAGCAGCAGTCTCCCCATATTTTTATGCTGTCAAGTTAGGCAGTTTCCTAGAACTACCCACACAGATGTGTGATAGTAATAACTATAAAAAAAATCAAATTAGAATCTTCAGTACAAGACGATGGTTTAGAAAAATTGTTTCAATAAATGTCAGCTTTTAGCAGAGCAGTGGGACTGAAAACTGGTTATTTTCAATGAATTTGTCCATTTCGATATTTTATCAATGAAAACTTTAATTTCCATGTCAGTGTATTTTTTTTCCTGAGCAAAACCCAATGTGGTTTTCATTATGAATATTTTAAAGGCTTATAGTGATAATAATTAAAAAAATCAGAATATTTGAACCAAAATATTGCTTAGGCTCCAGCTTTTAGAACTTGCAATGTTCAGATACTTGAGAATTTAACAATATGACAAAACTTTCATAAGGCAGAACAGATTTTTTTTTAACAAAATTTTCATATAAATACTCTATTGACAGAAAAAAAAAAAAGAGTTAAATCCATTATAATGCCATTCCAGCTAGTCAACCAGGGAACCAAGTACTGATGAATCTGGGTCATAAACAGTTTCTTATTCTCTTGTTCCCCCTGTGTTCAATCCCTATGGTATTCATTGAGGATAATGTGTTTCTTAACTTTATCCAACTGCCTCTTTCTATGGGCTTTTTTTGCCTTTTTTGTTGTTTTTTTTTGTTTTGTTTTTTTTGTACAGGTGTTTATATTTTCAAATGTCTTTATTTACACCTGAAAATATAGCTGTGGAAAGCATTCCATTTTCTAAACACTAGGCTGTTGAGGTTTTTTTCTGTTGAATTTCTGCTCTCTTGTAGTTTATTGGATATAGGTTATCCCACTGAGATACACAGGAATGGATGCTGATAAATTCCAAAGGAACCCAAGAGCCCTGTGTTTGTTTCCTTAAAGTATATACAAGTCTTCATCAAGATGGTTTGAAATTTTTACTTTATTATAGAGCTACAAAATTTTTGGATGCTTTGCTAAGAGCACTAGAAAAACATTTTGTACACACTGCCTGTCCACAGACATGATAGTCTTTGCTTTCTGAAATGATCATTGTTGCCTGTAGCAGCATTAACATCAGGTGGTGTTAAATCAAGACTTCCAGGATTGGGAGTACACCTGGATCTACTGTAGGTCTTATTCCTGTCCTATATTTCACAGTGTCCTGGTCCATATTTCACAGAGTCACAGAATATTCTGAGTTGGAAGTGACCCAGAAAGATCATAGAGTCCAACATCTGGGTTATTACTCTATTATTATATATTATTATTATTATATTATTATATATTCTGTTATATCCTAATCCTCCTCCAAGCTCAAGTTTCCAGTGGAAGTGTGGTTAAAATTTGTCCTGTGTGTCAGCATGTTGCTTACTCCAATCAAAATGGGACACCACGCTCGTGACTTGTACCTGTTCTGAAGTTTGGATGTGACATTTTGCAGTAGTTCACCATTGAGATGATTCTGAAATATTGTGTTGTACTTAGCAGAAATCTTTTTTTTTTTCCTTCTCTAGAGTTTAGGTCCTGTTTTGTATTAAATATCTTTAAAAGAAATCTATCTGAAGGTATATGATCAGTGAGACAGTGACAAAAGTGTGTTCAAAAATTAAAAAAAAAAAATAAAAAGGCTTTTGAATTCTAGAAAAGTTTGATTTGACCACAAACTTTCTATACATAAGCATAAAACCCAACATTAAAAATAAATAAATCTACAAAGGCTGAACTTTCCAAAGGGAGAACCTAAGGTGAGATGAAACAGAAATAAATAAGTTTACAAATACATTTTCTCCCTACCTGCTGTGCTCTGGCAGCAGACATTCTTCTTCAGGTTTCTTCTCAGCCTGGGAATAAGGTATTTATGACAATGGCAGCAAAGTCCATTCAGCACTCTTCCTTTCTGTTTTCCAGCCTGAGATCCAGCTGGGTGTTTCTTCCCAGCAGGGGTAGCACAAGCTGCAGGATCCACACTCCCACGGGCATCCAGGGAAGTGTGTGCAGCATTCACTCAGCAGCTCCACCTCTCAACCCCACCGTGTATTCAAAGAGCTTTTCCCAACTCAGGACATGCTTCTGTGTTAAGGAAGGTTTATCCTGCTGTTTCTGCTCGAAATTCCAGAAAGGGGCCTAAGGGGCAAAAGCTGAAACAAGGTAAATGGCCCTTACAAAAGCCTGGAGAGGAATATTGCACAGTGAGGTATAAACAAATGAACAGAATGGATTCCAAAAACGTAATGCACTTTCTGGTTTTGCATGAAGCCAGCTAGCCCATTCCCACCTGGAAAACGAAATGAAACGCAGGAAGAATCATGTGACCAGAAGCATCCACACTGCAATGGGTGTTTTTTGGATGTTTTGGTCTTAGAGAGTGTGAATGGTCTTTGCTTCAATGTAAAGGTTAACCCTTTCCTGATTGCTGCCAACTTTGGTGCTACATACTGTGTAACCTAAGGCTGGTTGGAAATTCAGATCATAAAAAGTAGTGTTTTGCTGGAGCCACTTAAGGATGTAGCCTTGCAATTTTTCTTATTTTTTTTTGGTCGGGGGGGGGGATTTGATGACACTTTTGTCCCAAGTCAAGAAATTTCAGAATCGGTAAGTTTGTCACTTCTCCTGTTTTCTATTTTCTATTTTCTTAACATGCTGACTTTATTATTTCTTCTAAAGTCCTTAAGCTACTCAGCATTCTGCTGTCCTATAGCTCAGAGGTGATAGTGACACCGTGTTGCTGTCAAAATAATGATGACATTACAGACATGAGTGGTGGATGTCACACATACTTTCTCTCCTAGCAAAGAACTGGAGCTAGAAGAAAGAGAATAATGTGTGTATAACCCTTAGGGAACCTCTCTGGTCACTCCTCTCCTCCTTCTATTTTTTCAATATCATTGACATTTCTGAAAATGGAGCCTTGTTAAAGACTTTGGCTTTTATCAGTGGGATAGCAAAATAAGGTTTCCCTGAGGGATAAGGCATATGGAGAAAAGGGTTTATGTGAAACACTGTAATAATATTGTTATGGTATCTTGCAAGATGAGGCAGACTGGAGTAATGTCCTACAGAAGTTATTTCAGAGTGGGAGCCTTTACTCACTTTGTCTTCAGAGGAACTTGCCCATAAAGTGCTACTCAGTAAGTAAATCAATTGCCACCTAAGAAAGAAAGGATGGCTTTGTAGCTAGGATGGTCAAGGAACTTAAACTCTGTTCTTAATTTAGCCACTTTCTTCTCGTGAAACCTTGGAAAAATGATTTGACCAGCCCCACAGACAGAAAAGTGACATTATAGTGTCTCAAACTTTTTAGCTTGTTTATGCTAAAACCATGGCATGGGTGAATGCCTGTTAGATACTGTCTGTGCTTATGCTTTCATCACTCAACCCCCCAAGTTTTTCTTATGCTTTAGCTCTTGGACTGCCCTCTTCTGGGGACCTTAAATATGTCACAGATGCAACAAAACCTTAAACTGACCTACTCGTTGCAACCTGTCAAGTTACCAACAGACACCAGCCTGTTCTTTTCAACTCTAGAGTGTAAAAAGTTGTCAATCTGTATGCAAAGGCAGTGTCTTTGGGGCCAGCCTGCAGCTCCCTACCTTCACTTTCTCCACAGGCAAGATACAGAATCTGATTTATAAATATTGGCAGAGGTTGCTGTGTGGTAGGATCTTAATAATCCACAGCTGGTTGGATAAAATTTGTTATTAACTCAAAGGTCCTAAAACACCCCTCTGTAGAAGTATTAATGGTTTAAAATAGTACATACCCAAATTCAAGACTTTGCTGCAAATCAGTGCAACAGCCACCCACTGCAGGAGTAACTCTATGACATAACTATAATGACAATCAAATCTAATCACAGAAAAGGTGACCTGTGTGCGAGTCTTTAATTCTAATTCTCTCTTTTTTTTTCAGTTTGTGGTAATGTATTTATTTATTGCCAGAGATGCTAAGGGTACAGTGAAACAAAATGAAATCTATTTCTAATACTTCTTTAGACACCCAATAGGGTAAGTTTTGAACCACAAAATAGAGTAAAAAAAAAAAATATATATAAAAGGGTATGCTTTGTTTTCCCCCCCGTGGATGGGTTTTACAGTAAGAAAGCAAATGTTAGCTTATTATAAGAAGTGACCAGCCCTCCACTGGATATCACCTTTTCAACTGAAGGGGAAATAGCATTCCTTTTCACTTCTTTTACTTGTGTTAAACATATGCATTCACTCAGTAGATTCTCTGCAGCAGATCATAAATTAAAAATGAAATAATATTAAAAACTCCATGCACAGTGCACACAGAACATAAAAAAAACTTTGTGCAATTACTGCTGAGCTTTTGTATTCACTGCAATATCAACTCAGATGACGCCAAGAATCCTCACTGTGTTTTTTGTTCAAAAATAAATAGGGTGTGATTTGGAGGGGTTTGCTCATGGTTGGTTGTGGCTTTTTCCCCTCGTTTTTTTCATTCCTCAGTAGAGAAAGTGGCTTTGTTTTTCTAAAACGCAGTTCATTATTGCACCTTACCAATAAGGCAATTAAAAGTTTAAGGCAGGAAGCTTCAAGTTCTTTGGACACAGCACCAGAGGTTCAGGTGACCTGAATTATGTTCTTGATTTAAGCAGTCATATGCCACTATTCTTTGTCCTCATAATTTTTATCTGATTTGTCCTGTAAAACTTTCTAGGCTCCCACTGTCTCTCTGCTTTTTGGTGTATGCCATTCCCTGCAGTGGAGGTGGTAGTCTCCTGGAGATCTTATTCACCATATCACAAAAAATGGTGGTAAGCCCTAGTCCTCAAATGTAATAAATCCATAGAAGGGAGCTGATTTTAAATGAGTCTGGCAAAACTTTCTGCTTCTTTTAGCATAGGAAAAGGTAAAGACCATATAAACCAAGATCAGCATGATTTCATTCACAATCTTAGAGCTGCTTTACTGTAGTTACTGGCAGTGCAGAGCATCCAGCATTGTAGAGTGGTGTAGAGTTTCCTTCTTCCTTGTTCTGCAGCTGCAGGCTTCTGGCTTCATCAAAACCTCTGCCCAAAAACATGGTAGAACCCACCATGCTCTAAGTCTGTCTTCTGTTAGACTGCCTTCAGCTTGTCTACTGAACTGCACTTTTTCTAAGCTTTGCTATCAAAAGAAATGCAAAGATAGTAAAGGCTGTGTGACAAAGCTATGGGGACAGACACATCTCTCCCAGGCCAGGAAGCTCCATTAACACATCCATTTACAGCTAGTCATATGCTACAACCAAGGTGACAGCGTTTTAAAGGAAGAGCAATAGGATATTTCTCTTAAAACTCAAATACTCCAGTTCATCTGCTCACTCCAAAACGTGGTTTCCATTAACAGGGTTGTTTTTACATTTGCAGCCTCATCAGTGTGTACCATTCTGCGAAACACAGATGAACTTGATGGAATGCTCCTTCCTGGGTGGCTGTGGCTGCAGAAGCTGGCATGTCCCAACTTTCATTTCATGAACATTTAGGGTGAAATCATTAATGGAAAAAGATATAATGAAATAAAGATGGTGTTAGCAAAAAAAAGGTCTTAATTAGCTTACTAGCTAGTCTCAACCATTGCAAATACTGGCTATTAATATAAATGGATTATACATGAATCTTCCAAAACTTGTAAATGTTACCAAATTTCATAATAAATATTTGGGAAGGAGTGACAGAGTTTGATCAGTATTTTATTGGCATTGAAATCTGTCTCTTTCCTGGGGAAAAATCTGTTTCTTTCAACAGTTCATTGTGCAGTAACTAATGAAGTAGAAAAGGTCACTGTTGAGCAATATTTTCTTGAAGTAATTCTTTCCTTCCCTGGGCCGTGCCAAGTTATTACCAGTATCAGTAAAACTATCTACAGGGATTTTATACACTTAGAAGAGTTGGTGGTATTCATTAAAATGAATACCACGATTCATTAAAAATCTGCTACTGTCTTTTCTTAAGTCTCTCTTTTAGTTGACTCACATTTGTCATGAACTATTTAAAACAGAAGACTCCAATGACAGTAACAGGTTTAGGGGCAGGGAAAAATTGTGTCAACACATGGAATGTAAACAAAAGATATCAGAGAAATTCATTCAGGTGCTAAGCAGAAGAATGAGTATTTTCAAAGACTAGAAGTCTCACTATGCTAAAGTTAAAGTTATATTAGGTTAATAATCCTTTATTGTTTGTTCCTTCTTCAGATCAGGGTTCTTTTGTGATGGTATAGCCTTCAGACTGTGACTCACATTGAATGTGAACAGTGTGGGGTTGCAGGAAAAAAAGTAACCATACAATGAATTGAAAATGAATGTTGTGTTCCTTTTAGGCATATGTTGATCAATCATTGATTGTGACAGTTTATAGTCATCATGAGATTTGGCTTTATATTAGGAGTTTTTAGCAGAGGCTGACATGCTGAGAACTCTTAGTTGAATAGCACATATTGTAAATGCTAAATAATACTAAGAGTAAGCCTATTTAAATTTAGGACTATTTAGTTATTCAGTTATTGCTCTACTTAGTTGTGCTTTTCACTCCATTATTGCAGTGCTTTGATTGTGACTGTTTTCGTGTATTAGTGAACTCTGAGTGTGAAAATAAGGAAGAAGAAGAGAAGCAGATAGTCACATTATTGTGTCATATCTGTGAGCTTCAGAAAGAATATAACCTGAATCACATACATAAACAGTGTGGAGTTTATTATTTACAAAGCTATTCCAGCTCCAAATTACCATTGGTAGCTACAAGCTTGAGATCAACTAGAGATCAACTGTTTTCTCTCTGCCTTAAATTATTCATACTGCAACCTCTGTTGTTCACTCAAAGTTTTCCGGGTTGGAATAAGTATTTTAAAACTTTGGAAGCAGAAACATATATATACATATATACATAAAGACTAAAATATACCTGTATCTCAGCTAAGTTCAGACTCCAGCAACAGAGTAAATGACTGTCATCAGAAATGGATGAGAGGAATTAATGTACTTTGTTCCTTTTTCTAGGCTGTGACTGAAGAGATGAGTAAAAGAGTAAAAAGAGATGAGAGCAGAGTAAAAAGCCAGGAAATGATGGTACTGAGCAACTCTAGAAATCAGATCTTGAGTCTAGACTTGAAAAAAGTTGTAACACCTGCATGTGGCAAATTGTTATTTTGTCTGACCAATTTCTGCACATGAAGTAAAAATAACAGAAAGCTTTAAGTTTGATCTGCCTTTTTAACAGCACATCAAAAGAAACCATTTGCAGTGCACATGAAAAGGTGAATCAGTCTTGTGAAGCTCAGGGGTGAAACTATGTGTTCATAAACGCCATCCAGTGGCATTTTATCTCTCAGATAGCTCCATCTGTAGAGATCTGGAGCACTTCTGTAACAACTGTTATCGGAACTAGTTTGGAACGTCAGTGGACGTGTTTGGAATTTGAAATGGTTTGCATATACAGACTATGGGAAATGCTGTCAGGGAGCCAGGGTGTCTCTATATTAGCTGTGATGCCCACCACTCACTCTGCAAGGGAGACCTTCCCTCAAGAAAGCATCCAGTCAAGAAAGTCTCTGACCCCTGGTCTTCATAATAAAAGCTCTGGTGAAGTAACCTCATTCAATGGTTCCAGCCACAGATATGGCTTCCTCCTTTGGGGTCTAGCTTATTCTTAGCTCAGTTGTTCCAGGTGATAGCATTGTAAGGTCAGTAGATGACTGTCCTGGAGATCATTTCCAGTCAGTATTCCTCTGCTTCAGGTACTGGTCAATCACAGTTTTGGCTACTATGTTCCCTGTCTCTTTTCCTGAGAAGCTTCTAGAGAGCAGTTGTGACAGAATTTCCTCTCATCTCCCTCCCACCTGAGGTGTCCCAGCCTCCATCCAAAGTGCCACTGGGTGCTGAGCTCCTGAGGAAGCACCACCTAATCTGGTACAATTGGAAGGGAGCACCAAAGAGTGGTCCCTGACTAGGGACTCACTGGCCTTAGTATTCCCCAGCCTATGAAATGGGCCAGAAATGATTCTCCAACCCTCAGGCTGAGCAGCACAACAGCTGCTCTGTCCAAAATGGTAAATTCTCTGTTCTTCCAAACAGAAGGGCCCCTTCAGAGCTGCTGAGAGAGAAGTTACTGCTCCGTGCTAGCACCTGACCTGTGTTGGTCAACAGACACAGCCTCCCTTCCTCGAGGTGCTCACGGGACAGGCCTGGCTTTAAAACCTCCGTGTGTGAGTTATGGCTCCTTGCTGTGTACTGTAAGACTGTGCAAAACCCACTGTAAAACTTTAGCTCTCTGCTGATACTAGAGCAGAAGAATCATCTGCCCAAACCTTCACTACAAGCTGCTGAAGCTGGGAGTGGGTTCTCCTCTACTCCTCGTGCCCTCTTACCTTTCTGCTGTGTTTTGTTGCAGGTTGAGCACAATATAGTGGAGTTGTGCCACCCCTCACACACAACCCTCCCTCCTCTCCAAGTCCTCGGTACCAACCTGGCTGCTGAAGCTCTTCTGGCTTTATGCTAACAGGCAGGATTTTTTTTCCCCTGTGCTGGGTAATTAAATAATGCCTGGGGCTGGAGAATAACACGGTATCTGGGTTTTTTTGAGTACCCTCAATTCTTCACAGCAAGTGTTTGTGAAATAATGGGAAGTATTATGGAGCAATTTGATTTCATGAATTGTTCATACTGGTGGCAAAGCATTCCCTAATTATATAATAAACATCTGTTCTGCTTGATTAAGTACCCTCAGAACAGAACCATTTCAGAGAGTCTTCTTTCACTTGCTTAACCAATACAAACATCTTAATTTTACTTTTTTTAAGTGGGCACTGTAATGTTTGCTGACCTTCATTTGACAAAACTAAAATGACAGCAGGGAATATAAATTACTGAAATGAAAAGGTGGTTTGTAAACTCTTTAAACTGTCCATTGAGCTGAAGCACAATACCTTAGTAAGAAGATTTAGAGGCTACCATGTAGTCTTATGGAAAATTCTTACACTCCTGGAAAACTCAGATTTGATTTGTGTACTTCCCTGAGATCAGTAACCATAGCTAATATGGCAGCAAGTTTCTAGTTCTAAATGCCCCCAAAAGAGAGTCAATTCTTTGAGTTTTGAGCTTTCTTCTTTCAAAGATAAGAGCCATGAGAGGAAGAAAAGAAACCAAGCACAGGAGCTGTTTACAACATTGAAATGCATCACACACTGTTAGATCAATGGACTGCAAGGGTAGGAATCTTTTATATGGAAGCCTGCAACAGCCCTGCTAGGACAAGTTACTGATGCAGCAGGGTTGGAGCAATTATTCTTTCATGTGCTTCCCCAGTAAATTCCTAAGTGTCCTGAAAGCAAAGGGCAATCAATAACTCATCAGACATAATGTAAAATGAAACTAATGTTCAATCAATTAGGTACCGTAACCATTCCATGAAAGCACCAGTCAGAAATAAAAATAGTTTAAGTAATTAAGCAACCTTTTGAAAGCACTTGAGGATGGGAACTGTTCTGTTTTCACAAGTGGCATATTCTAAGGAGAATCTCTTGTCAGTAGCTGCCAGAGATGCAAGGCTTCAGATGCTAAACTGGGTTATTTCCACAAATAGTACCTCTAGCATATTGAGTTCCTTTAGATACCACGGTGAAAAAATTTGTCATCTTCATTTAAATACATTTCTGGTATTCCTGAAGATGTTGTTTTGCATGCCTACATGTATGAGAAACACAATTAAGGTAGGAGGTAGAGTAGGATCTATTTCACCAAAACAAAAATTCTCAGTTTCTGCCTTAGGTTCAATTTGCTATCTGCTTCACCTGGGTAATACCTGTGAGAATCAGTTAAAGTTCTTGTAGCACAACTGAAGGAGGCACTGGTCCTATTTATTACTATCAATTTATTTATTACATCACAGCTGAGGGATTTTCAATTTAGAATTCCAACTCATTTTTGTTGCTTTTCTTTCACCTTTTTCTTTTAAAGAAAAATCTCCCAGAATCTCTAAGGAACAAAAGCTAGAATTTAACCACCTTGATTACGTTGTCTCTTGGCTGATTTGTGGTAAAATGCTGTTTTTATTTACTATGACACAAATGTGGGTTAACCTGAAATATTTTATTGCTTCTGTGTAATAAGAAAAAATTCTTTATCAAAAGAATAGGATCTGTGGATGAAATGTATCATTTACTTCAAGGTTATTACAGCTGGTTGAAAATATTCTGTCTAAAAGTGTTGTGGGAAAATGAGTATTTTCAAAGTCAGGGGTTTTTGGACTTTGTTTTGTTTTTCTCACATTAACTCTCTGTGGATATTTTGATTTTTTTTTTTAATCACACAATGATAAAGCACAATGATAAATCTAAATATTTTTCTTTTACATAAAAGTGGTGTCATTTGTTTGAGCTACCCTAAAGACACAGGACAGCTGTGACATGGTTGCCTTGTCCCTCTTATGTCTGATGACATGAATCACTTATTGCATGGTTGTCTTGTCCCCCTTATGTCTGATGACATGAATCACTTATTGAACTTCAAATGTTAGAGGGGAAAAAAAATCCTCCCTGTCTTAGAAATATCAGTTACTGTCCTCTGGTGTGAGTACAAATGCTGATCTATTGGACTAGTGTAATGAGCAGATCATGTGAATTCCAAATCCCCTGAGAGAGGAAACTTTGCTGTTTAAAATGGCAAATCATATGAGGAAGGACAGCTCCTTTGGTAGTGTTGCAAACAGTAAGAACTGGACTCATCTGCTTAGGCCAGCCAAGTCCACCCTGAATGCAAGGGTTCTATTCATGAAAAATGGAAATTTCAAGATAATCTTAAAGCTCAGATTTTACTACAGTTGTACTAACATGTTTCTGTGTACAGGAACTATGATAAATATCCTGTTTACCAAACAGAGCTTCTTTAAGGATGGAAAAGGCTGAGGGAATACATTTAGTTCCTGTTAGAAAGCATTATTTGAATTCTGCAATGTTGTTAAACCATTGTGGGCAGTATCTCTGTCACAGAAAGGAAGAACTAGAATTAAAGTCCAGTTTAGTGATTCATAAGCTCAAAGATTTGTGTTGGAAAGGGGGAGAACTGGGTCCCAGTGTGTAGGGGGTTAGGGTTATCAGAGAGGAAATGTAAGGGCAGCAATAATCACTCTTGGATTTTCCCTTTCTGACTGTATACCCATCTTGTCCATGTGGAAGGAAACCCAGAGCAGGCTGGGAGTGTCCTGCATTTTGGAACAGTCAGCTGCTAAGAGCCCAGTGCTGGGAGGTGAGAGCTAGGAGTCAGTATCCTGAAGGCAATCAGGGCATCAGGCTGTGATCTTCAGCTTGGGAGGTGAATACTTTACTAGAGAAGGTGCCCAGACAAACTTTGGTCCCTGTTGACATATGTGTGTGTGCTTCATATCTCCCTTTCTGAGGTGTTCAATTTTCCTGATGGACTGCATAAGAATCCTGTATTCTATAACATTAAAATGCTTGGATAGCTTCCTAAAAGGTCTGCTGTTTCTCAGCCAGAAATACATTTTTTGTGTGCTATGCAGTAAGGAAGATTAAATAACTGCAATGAACTTAAAAGAGACTGAAAATTTTGTACTGAAGAGGGTGAAGGGTTTCTCAGAGGGGCCTATCAAAATAGAAGCTCCCTTAGATGTATTTATTACTGCAGAGAAAATGAGGTGTCAAATAGCCAGAGAGTTCTGATAGCTGTGTTTTATTTTTGGAAAGCATCAGAACTATTATTTCTATCTTTTTTTTCTTATTATTATTCTCCCCCTAGGCCTAAAATTTGTTGCCCAGTGAACTGTCCCTCCACGAGGTATCTTTTCTGAAACACTTCATATCCCAGAATGTAGATTTGGATTAAAAAAGGGGCAAGGTGTGAGGTGTGGGCATATGGCTACTGTTCCATATTTAGAATATTACCCTCAGCAGTGTTAACATTCCAGCTGCAGAGATCACTCATGCATATGCATAGTCCTCCAGGAACAGAAAAGGCAGGATTATTGCATGTGTCTGAAAGTCTTAATTAACAGATTTCAGCAAGGTGAACGGTAGGTAAAAACTTTTTACAAGCATCCCTTTAGCAGCATATCTGTGAAAAGGTAGGATATGCAGGAGGTGGACTGTATAATTACTCTGGTCTAAAAACCTATGAAAAATGCTATCCAGTTTTTATTGGGTAGAGATATACGACACGTATTTTTTGAGCAAAATGAATACCAAGCTGCACTGGACTTCCAGCTTGGTTGGAAGCAGAATCTGGATTTTCTTTTCTTCTTCTGATCCACTTGAATGAATGGAGTCAACAGCAGAAAATACGAGCTTTTTTTAACAGATGAAGTGCAGGAAGGCATTTAATTAAATTAAAGCTCAGAAAATGTTAAACCTATGAAAGGTAATACCTTTTCTAGGCTCCATGTAATTTCTTTTCTTTGCTTCTTGAATGCATTTCAGACATAGGTGTATGACCGAGCTATTGTACCAAACTAACCAACAGGCAGATTTGTCATCTGTTTTGCAGTTACTGCAGTAACTGCTCAAGTGTTTGTGATGTCCTCTCTGGAAAATTACCTTGCCAAACTTGTCAAATTCCTACAGATTTGTATCACAGAAACTGAGCCTTGGTAAGTCCATTCCCGCTATTATTGTGGAGGTCTCTGACACTACTCTGCTCCGTTCCTTTTGGCCGTCAGTCATAATGGGCATCCTCCCTTCCAACTGGAAGTAGAGCAGGATGAGCAGAGTCTGTACCACTAGTTGTGATTTACTGCCAGGCAGGGCAAACCTGGCTGCCAGATGGGGTATTGGAAGGACAAAAGAACTCACATCTCAGCTACCAAGGGTTGTCAGCCAAAAAGAGCCCATTGTTGTGTCCTGAAGGTTTCTGTCTCACTGCTGACAAGACCAGTGCTGTAGTCTTATCTATTTGTTGTCCTTTAGGGCAGATCATATGCCCATGCTGTGTGGGCATGCTGGATGTTTCTTTGCATTTTTCTTCCCATGGCATGCTTAAATTAGGGGCCCTAACTCTCCTCTTTGACTTTTTGGTAGTTACTGATTTTTTCTTCTCTTACCTCTCTTCTCTACCCAACAACCAAAAGTGTGATTTCATAAGGAAGCTCCTGTCAAGAACCTCTCCAAACATGTAGTTCTGGAGGCAGGAGCACTTCCCTGGTACACTTCTTACTCACTGTTCACATGTATCATTTGGCCCCGTGTCAGTGCTCTATACAGATCATCAAGGGTGCAGGAATTTGACATGAGGGTAAGATAGTGTATGTGGGACAGTCCATGTCCAAAGATCACTGTGGGATATATATTTATAAATTCATGGTGATCAAAGGTTGTGGTAGTGTTTTTTTTAAGCAACTTTAAAACACTCATTCACGACAAACGTGTTCTGCTATATGCTGGAAGATTTTCCCACCAGTTAAAGGTTTTCCACTTTTAAGGTTGCACTAGAAGTTTTTCTGGCTGCAATCCATCTGTATCTCCCATTGTACAGATATTTCTCCCAGTGCAGGTTTCCACGGAACTGTCCTGAAAAGCACTGCAATAAAATGTGCTTCTGTGTGCACAGCTTACGTGTCTTTCATCAGGTATTTTTGCACCTGATTGTATAATGGAATTCAGCTTTTTAGTGAAATGTTTCTCACATTTTAAACATTTTTCCTGTTCTTTCTCTGCTATGTTATTAAAAACCTCTACTCAGCAGTGTGCTTTTTGTTGTCTTGTCTTGTTTAAATGAAATCATATTCCATATATGGTACTACAGAGTTGATTACTGCATTTATCTAGGCTTCAGCTTTTGAATGGCCTGTAGATGCACCCAGGAGTTCCAAGTATCATGTATGTTTGAAAGCATTAGGTCAAGACAAATTGTTTTGAAATGCTATACAAATAATGATCGCGAAAACTATATTTCACTGGGTTTATCTGTGTATGTGACAGCTGTGCTAAAATAATCTGAGAGTGCTCCTCCGAGTGAAGTTACTGCTCTCAATACTCCTGACAAACAAAACAATTTCTTTCTTTAGCAGCACATACCCCTGTTTTATTGTGTCTCGTTCTTGGAAGCAGGAATGGGTTTTGAGGGCATGACACCGCAATGAGATCCTGTGGCGCATATGACATTATGACAAATGGCTACATTGCAGCTTAGAATATGATAGAGGCTGTGGCACTGTTCCATGGCCAATGCTGCTTAAACAAACAGCAAAAAAACAAAATAAAATAAATAAAAAAAACCAAACAAAAAAACCCTTTTCAGTGGAAACAAACAGCAGTATAGTCTCCAGAGAGAAACCTAGAAATCTTCCGAGGGGGCTCTCAGTGCTTGAAAGTCATAAGAAACCCTTTTCACACCACCCTTTTTCTTCCCACCCCAAGAGAAAATCTCGTTCTCTGCCGGAAAGGTAAATCTCTGTGGTGGTACACTTGATTTTACATTATAAATGTAATGAAGAGGGGCATTACTGATGAAGTTAGGAAACAAGAGCCTATGCTGACATTTGTGGAACATCATTGCCAATAGGCATATGTAAAGATTTACTGTTTATGGCAGTGGTAAGCTATGATGCTGTGCCTCTGACTCATGGGAGCTATATATTTTGTTCTTTAATGCTCATTAGTGTTGTAGGAGGCTCAGATTTTAAAAGGGTTTGCCTAGGTAGGTTGTCAGTTGGTGATGAACATAATTGGTGCAGTGAATCTTTCTGACAGTTCACAATCATAATTATTTTCAGAATATCAGCAGAAGAGCTGTAATGCATGGTTTATAGCATTTAGCTGGTGGTTTGTGCAATGGTGGGCTTTGTTTCGCAGATACATCTATCACACCAAAGCAATTTTCTATTCTCTCACCTTCTGTGGCATTTTCCATCTAAAATCTGTTCATATTACACACTGCCAAAGCCATGGGATTCGCTAAGATTGCATGGGTGTAGCTGAAATCTGCAATTTGGTGGCTACGTTTTTAATTATAGATTTCATAGCTATAGCATCCCTCTATAGAAACCAAAAGTTTAATTACAGGAAAGCAATGCTAATTAGAGAGGGAAATACTACAGCATTACAGTAAATAAATGCAACAGGGGAAATTTATTCAGTTTGCTGGCTACTGCTGAAACGCTCGTGAAGATTTCCATTTTCCCTCAGTGATCTGTGATGGGATGCACTCCCTGCTCTCAGAACCACTGCTCTGCATGGGTTTGTGCCCCAGCAGCCAGAGCCCCACTCTGCACTCATGGCACTTGTCCCTTGTGCTTTTTCCCTGGGCAATGAGGTCATTGCCTGAGTTCATCTGTGAGCCTCACGAACGCAGTGCACGAGGGTCACTTGATGGGGTGTGGTTGTCAGGAGGTGCGTCACATGCACCTTCAAGATGTGGGTGGAGAAGTCTGTGCTGACCAGTCTACACTGCAGAGCTGCAGATATTTGAGGTGGAAGCTTCAAAGGAATGCTCTATGTTATATATCAATTACATATTACCATATATTACATATTAGACATCAACTCTTAACTTGAGAGAATAGAGAAGATCTCTAACAAATGTTACGAATATTCAATCTTTCCACCATACTCGAGTACAAGAACATCATAACCCTTCTCAAGGAATTTCTAGGTAGGCTGCTTTCTCAAGTTTCTTGAAATATCAAAACACTTAGAAAGTGGCTGCTTCACATTCAGAAAAGAACAGGTAATTTCTGGTTTTCTGTAAAATGTAGTATGGAATGAACATTATTAGTCTACATCAAGTTTTCCCCTCCATCTTCAACCCACCCATTCATTTGTCTTTTGCTTATAATTTTTCAACATTTTCTACTGTTTAAAAAACCCTCGCAAATGTGACACGTTGCTCTTATTGGATTGATATTTTTTTCCTATCTGGAAAAAACATATAAAGTTACAATTTTTTTGTATTAACCACAAAAAGAAACAAACAAAACCAAAAAAAAAAAAAAAAATCAAAAATCCCCCAAAGAACAAATATCGTTTGCTTTCATTCAGCAGTGATAAAGTCCAAATCTATTTTGGGACACATGAAGATTCCTTGGTTGTGGAACTCCAATGAAAACAGAGGGTTCAGCCCTAGGTTAGCTGAAATCCCTGAGAACTCACCCTCTGTTCTACCCTTCTAGTTTTTATCAGTCCCAGCACCTTGTGATGTGTCTGCATGTCCTGGATTCATGAACATGCTGTGAACCAGTAATGACTATTCAGCAGGCAAAATCTCTTCTTCAGGAATTGTAACCAGCTTATGAATACAATGACCCAGAGCAGTCTATTCAAAACCAAACTGCCCTATTTCCAGAGTGACAAGAAAAAAGCATGATAAAAAAAAAAAAGAGGGTGCATTGTCATATAAAAGAAAAAAAAAATCACCCTCCAACTCTCAATAGATGTACTTTAAAGCAAAAGAGGCCCCATAGAAAACACAAGACTCTGTGCAAAAAGCTGAATATATAAAGGACACAAAATGTTACAGACAGTTTGTGAACCCACAACAATAATTTCATCAATTCTAGTCTGCTGGGTTTTGTGTTGGCAGATGACTTTTAGGACTCAATATACGTGGTACTGGGGGATAACAGTGCACACTGCTGGCTTGACTGGTATGTCAGCAGGGATAGCAGATACCTGAGAGCAGGTTTTGAGGTGCTATAATTTCTTCTGGCTCTAATGCATTTTAGCTCTGCTGATTTACATCTGCTGAGAATTGTATCTATGGGAATTCCTTGATGCTCAGTGCTATTATCCTGACACCTGCCAAAATGTCGATGGAGAATGGACCATAAAAATATCACTCCTTGATAGAAATGAGTGTAACTTTAAGATCCGTCATTTGTGTTAGCCAGATTTTGTTCTCATCTTAATAGAACTTTTAAATATCTGTTTCACTGCCAGGACAAATGGCCGAGCATTAACTACTGCAAATGAATGCAGAACTATAAAACTTCAGTATAATCCTCTAATTTATTTCTTAATTTTCCGTTTGTATAGAACCAATCTTCTATTGAAGAGCATTGTGATGTCAATTGGGTGCTATATATTTGACATGTGGAAGTTAAATCTTTATGCTTGAGAACGGAGACTTACGATGATTTTTATCATCATTTTAAAAATACTTCACAAAGAGAAATAATTCATTATTATCTTTATGGCTCAAGAATAGGATGTTTAGAAAGGTGAAGTGACTTTCTTGAGAAATTCAGTGAGGGGAAATAAAATATTGTTAACATGAAAATGGTATTTTATAATAAATGTCATTTTATAATAAATGTCATTTTATAAAATAACAAAATTCTCTTACCTTCAGGGAGGCCAAATTTCCTTTGGAGTCTTAGATATAACCCATATGTCTAGTTCATAACCTTATTTGCCAGGAAAGATATTCTCAATCTTTTGCCTAGCATGGAGCACACCTATTAATAATAATCTCATCACTTCCCTGGGACTGCAACCAGTGATTTAATTAAAAAACAGGGTTTGAATTTGGGTTCATCTTTTTAGCTGTAAAAATAGAAGCTTTATAGACCACATAACCTTAGGGCTCCACAATCAACCACTGGTTCATGTATAGCTGTTTGAGAGAGACCATGCTGAAATCTGCTACTTTGCAGTAGCATAATAAGCTGTGGTTCAAGGATCCTTAAGGATTCCTAAGCAGTTCTTGACCTTTATTCACAATTTTTTTTTTCCCTGTTGAAGTGGTTGTTGACTGTGCCACACAGACCATTTCTGTGTACACTCTAACCTGTAAAGCACCTACAGTCATGCAAGAAGGAAGAAGTTCTTCACTGAAGGGGTTGTCAAGCGTTGGAATGGACTGCCCAGAGAGGTGGTGGAGTCGCAATCAAGGAATGACTTGATGATCTTGTTGATCAAATCAACCTTAATGATTTCTGTGATTCTGCAATAAGGATGTACAAACATGGAGCTGTAGAGAGTTCCAAACTCTGGCAACTGTACAAGGTGACACCTGGAAACAGTGAGATACTACAGTCACCATGACTGACAATGAATGCCATGTTCTACTGTCAATACCTGCAAACTCTTCAGAGAATGAGGAAGGACTTAATGGAAAGTAATGGATAAACTTCGAAGGCATGTATTTTTTAAGGACTTCTCCAAGGCACTTCAGCTCAAGAGGGAAAGCAAATGTAACTAGTGAAACACGGCAAATGATTCTTGGAAGTTATGAATGTCAGCTGCTTGTTGTGGCAATGGTTCTAAATAGTTCTTCAATCCAGTACTTATAAAACAACATTAGTTTACTTGCACGTTGATTATTTCTTACAATATGCTCTTACTTCTCTGAAAAATATCTGGCTCTTTGAACAGCTCCAATGGCTTCCAACATATGTCTATTTAGGGTATCTGAGCCTGGAGTTTCACAGCTTTATGTTTTTTTTTTCCCTCAGTAGAATTGTCAGTGAGAAGGTCTCAATTCATTTTTATTTTAAGTTCACTTCCGAAACTGACTTTCCAACAAAAATAAGGATGAAAGAGATATAAGAAAAACGTGTCACAACCAGCCACTTTGTTAATAAACAGAACAGTATTATTTTTACAGCAGAATGACACAATTAGGGAGGAAAGTCACACATTTAGCCAAAAGAAGGTGGAGTGTATTGGTTGTGCAGTGATTCCCACTGACTATGGGTTATTCCATAGCCATATTTTTTTTTTAATTTATTTTTTTGAGGAAGGTGGAAATGCTCTATTTGGACCCTCTTTGGACCTACCTACTCACCCTTTCTATCCCTGCTACTCCTTTTTTATTTTCATTGCTTCTACAGCTTCCCTTTTATTCCTTCCATGGTGGGTTTGTCTGTCAGGTTTAGCACCATGCAGCTAAAACCAAATGAATAAACTCAGCAGGGACTAGCTCAGTAAACCTGGAGTAACTCAACCATTTCTGTTTGAACTTCCCTTGGCTTCTGCATTTCAGAAGTGCTAGAACCATTAGTCTGGTTTGCAGCAAACCTGAATGTGAGCATGGAGGTGGGGAGAGGGTAACAGCCAAACCCCCCTGCTCCCCCCCCACAAAAAAACCCCAAATAAACAAACCAAGAATTGGATTACATATTTCTGCACCTTATAGATGTGAGTCTATATGAGGTATGGGGATCACATCCACACACATATAAACCTGTATAGCTCTTTTGCTGATCCAGACAGAATTTTGTTCAGTAATGGTTACAAACTCCTTTGCTGTTTTTGCTCTCTGTATTGTTTTTAGAGTTCTTGCTGCTTATGGAGTGCCCAGGTTGGCCCACCCAGAAACCAGGAGGGTAAGGGCTAATCGACCCAGTGCCTTGAAGTCCTTTTTAATTAGCCTCCTTCATTAATGTCATCGCTGCCAGCCTGGACCAGCAGCAGTGGATAATAATCAGAGGGCCAGATTAGCTTGTGGAGTCTCCTACTAATATCCCTCACCCGGGCCCTGGGAAGGCAGCACACTTCCCTGTGGGATGGGTCCAGTTGGCATTTAGGGCCCTCAGTTCCCCTCAAAAGGGAGTCACCAACTACAACTACCCTTTCTTTTTTTCTTTATAGCTGTGGTTATAATCCATCTAGTAAACAGGGTGCAACCAGGAGACCCTCCAGACAGATCCTCTTCTTGACTGCCCTCTACCTGACTCTCTGGGTCCAGGGCCTCATATCTCTTCTTGAAGGGCACCTGGGGGGGTGATGGAAATCAGGAGGGGATTCCTTTATCTCTTCCATCAGGGACCTGTTTCCATTCCCCCCAGTCTACTTGGTTTGCTCCAACTGCCTGATGGCAGGATGGGCAGGGCTTCATTGTCTCCTGCTGGACTTCTTTTGGGGTTGAAAGGGTGTGACTCGACCCTTTCACTCTCCCTAATGCTTCTTCACCTCCCCACTTCTTCCTTGAGCTCTGCCAGGCACAGCAAATCCTTCACCTGCTCACATCGTACAGAGATGCCACTCACACTGTCCTCTGGTACCAATGCCAGACTCAGACACTCTGGGCAGCCAGAGATCTGCGCAGCTGCATCCTTCCTGGGGGGTTCTGCCTGGGTTAGCACACTCCCCATGAGAGCAACAACAATGGCTTTTGGTCCTTTGGAAACCGTTGCTGGGTCGAGTTGAGTTGCAGGGAAAAAAAAACCGAAAATACAGACATCACAAACCTACCTCGAAGACCACCACAGAGAGCTGGGAGGCTGACTGAGTGCTTCCTGCTCACCCTGCCTGTGTGACCTGCCATGCAAACTGCCCTGCCACACTCCTCCTCTTTGCCAGCTCCTGTTCCACACACTCCCCATTGCTAGCACACCCTGGACCAGTTTAAATCACCCAAAAACTACCTCTACTCCAGCCCCGGTCAGCTGATAAGGCCCTGCAAGGCAGCTGGGCTGGGCTGGGCTGAGCTGGGCTGAGTGGGGAGGAGCTTCTCCATGCAGTATAAATCTCCCACAAACAACCTCAGCTGTCTCCTGGTCAACTCCTGAAGTCTTGCACAGAAGATGGGCTGAGCTGGTCTACTGAAATGCCAGGAGAGAGAGCTCTTATTACCCATGGACTGCCTAGGCTGGATCACAAACTGCACCTGGAACCCAAAGGTCACAGGCTTTCTTTCCTGAGAGAAAGGGCTGTTGTTCCCTTTTCTGATCCCTGTGCTGAAACTGCCAGTCCAACTCCTACAGCTGAAGACCAATAAGATTCCTTCCAGACAAAAAGAGCCAGCCCAGAAAGCTCTTCTTGCCCATTGACTGCCCAGGCTGGCCAACCAGCTGTACCAGAAACCCTGAAGGTAAGGGCTTTCTTTCCTAGGGGAAAGGGTTGTTGTTCACTTACAGGAATCCTTGAGCAGATATAGGCAGTCCAACTCCGAAAATTCCATACAGGTGAAGATTACTCCCACAGAAAAGAGTCCACACCAGAAAGCTTTTGCTACCCATGCAAATATTCAAATAAAGACCAAACTGCTCCTTAAGGGATGTGGTAAGCATTCAATCACAACAGTGACCAAATTCAAAGCAAAAGTTTCTGTAAACACATCACAATTAGGGGTCAAATCAACTGTTTCCAAGCCAGCACCTGGTGATGGTTGAGGTAACATTAGTTATCCATCTCACATATGGCTCCAGAAGCAAAAGGTGCCCCCAACACAAGTTGTGCCTCCCCAGCATGGCACAGTACCTGAGCAGGGTGAGCAGAACCAGGTGCTGACAGAACCAGGTTCTAACAGCAAGAGTCAGGGCCAGGGCTGAGCCAAGAGGGGATGTGGACAAGCAGGGCAGAAGCAAAGCAAGACCGGGGCCCTGGATAGGGGCTGTGGGTAGGATATGGGTGGTGGTCCCAGGTGAGGCTTGTCACGGCCACTAAAGCCGAGTGAGGTACTCAGGGCCTTGACAATCCCAAAAGGCACTAGAAGGCCTATCCTGGTGTCATGGTTTGAGATAGCCCCAAAATCCAATCCCCAGCTCTATTCCCCCTCCCACATCTCAACCTAATGTGAGATGGGTTTTTCCAGACAAAACACACCAGACTCAAGTTGGGGAAAGGGAATATATTACAATGACTGTACAAATAAATACCATATCACATTATACACATGATCACAACTATCTCTACTATGACACCTGGATACACTGGGACCCTTATGCTTTGCAATTAGCTGGGAAATTTGGTCATAATAACAACTTAACAATTTTATAACAATATTTGATTTTCTTTATTTTCTATAATAGAAAGTATATTATCTCACTTTCTCCCTTCTTCCTTTGCAAGTGGTAAAGGTACCACTGGCTATTTCCATTCTCTCTAACTTTCCCACTTCCATAGATGTATATCCCTTATTTCTGTTTTGCTATTCCCTCACATGTTTTAAATAATTATTTCATGCCTCCCTTTAAAACTGAGTTGCCAGAATACTTACTGATCTTTAATCCATTACGTTTTTTACATTTTTCTGTCCATTTGAATTTGAGAAACCGGTTACAAACACACAGATGCATCTCTATAGCTGAAAAATGTGTGTTTTGTACTTGAACAAAGGGATACACACAGTAGTTGGCAAGCACTGTGTTCTGTGCATGCTGCAATTCTCAGTAAGGATCATAGTTATTCACCACCAGCTGTTTATGGTGCACTGATGATTGTGGACCAATTGACCAGGGACTGCTTCCTCCCTACTCTAAGGTGAAGTGTTTACATATTCTATGAATATTGCTGATGAGGAGTCCTAAGGGAGAAGGCTGGAATTATGCTGTAATCAGATGGTTCAAAAGTGTTTTTTTGAATATTTGTGATTCTGGTTTTTAATTCTGACTTACATATTGTACTACTTGAAATCATTGAAAAAAATAGGCATCACATGATATTGCCTATGTATCTAAAAGAGAAGAAACTAGAGTAAAAGTAAATCTATATATAAATCTCAAACAAGTCCAAAGGAAATATCAAATAAAATTGGTCCTAATGTCCTCTGTCTTGTAAGAGATATTGGAATACATCTTCTGGTAACAACAGAATTGTGTTTTCTTAGCTATGGCATGGTGAAATCTACCCTTCCTTTTCATGTAATAACCCACAGACCTTAATGTAAGTATTTTTAATTTACGTCATAGCCATTGAAAGAATTTATCCATTCATCCATAGAAAATTAGGAAAACCATTCCAGCCACTCCAAAAATACCAAAATACCTGGAAAACAATTTATTAATAAGAACATTTCCAACCATTAGTAATAAAAAGACACCAAGAAGATTAATTAAAACAAAACAAACTTGATCACAAACAAATCAAGCACAGAAATTAATATTATGAGAATGTAATAAACATATTATCAAGTCACTAAAAGATGAAGATGAATTCGAACTCTATGGAGGTGGTCTATGAAAACACCCCATAAGGTCTACAGAAACACCCTATATATGTTATATGATGTATTGTATGTAGATCTAATTTACTAGAAAATACCTTTACAGAGTAACAAAATCTGTAAGATGTCTGGAGTTACCAAAATCCATTGTGATTAGGAAGAGGTTTTTATATCACCTTTCTCATGACTAAGTCTGCAATGTAACAGAGCATTGTAAGAAAAACAACTATTAAGAGTGCAAGTCTTATGTAAACTATTGCATGTATAAAAAGCAAGTAATTCAGGAAGCATGTCTAACTGATCTGGTGTCAGTTTTACTCAATTAATAGAAAGAAATATAACTTCTAAATTTTTACGTGTGTGTTTATACCTGAGTATAAACACACACGTAAAATTTACCTCTAATGAAGTTTTCCATGTGGGTCTCTCTTATTCCTGCTGTGCAACACCTTACTTACAAAGGCTGAAGGTGTACAGGGACAGAAGAGCCTAAAAAACTTCTGTGTTATCTGACAGAAAGCTCTTGCTGCTTGTGGAGTTCCTAGGGTGGCTCACCAACCTCACCTGAGACCATGAGGGTAAGGGCTTTCTTTCCTGGGAAAAAAGGGCTGTTGTTCTCTTGCAGGAATCCTGGGCTGAAATTGCCAGTCTGACTCCCAAAATTGTCTTGTGAAGACCAATAGGAATTTCTCAAGCAGGTATGTGTGCAATTGTATGTATATTTTTATCCCTTTCTGTGAAGTGATAAGAAGTTGGGAAGAAATCGATATTTCTCTTTTTCTATAATTACAGTAAATTTAATAGGTTACTTTTCTTAGTTGTATGTGGTCCTTATAAGACTCAAGTGACAATGTTCCTGTTTATTTCTTTCCAGCAGTAAAATAAGCTCCAAATATGCCTTTCTAGTTAAATTTAATTTTCGGGGGGGGGGGGGGGGAAAAAAAAAAAAGCATTGCTTCTTATGTTTGAGACTAAAATTTTTTGTGACAAAATCCAGGAGGATTAAACACCAGCTAATTGAGATAGGTAATAAGTCCTACCACTTTGAAGAGGTTTTTATTGGCAGGGATTCCTCAACCATTCTAGGTGACTGGTCATTATGCTCACATGTGTGAAAGCCTGTCTTTCTATCAGTCTGTGTTCTCTTCGAGGCAAAGCTCATTACTCTTTGACCAAACCTCCCTGAATCTGAAGGAAACACTGTTCACACTCTCAATAGGAAACATTTTACTCACTAGAACAGTGCTATCATTAATCATCTCTTCCCTCCCCTGCCCCTTCTTACATGCCTCAAAGACAGTATGGCATTCAAGAGGAGAAACATCTATTTTTTAACCTTTTCTAATGTATTGTCTTTTAAATCTTGTGTTTCCATTTCCTTTCTCTACGCTCCCTTCCATTTGTCTATGTTTTTAAAGTATGATCCCCAAAACATAGGCAAGCTGAAGTGTCCTGGGAAATAAAGAGTAGAATAACAAGCTCCTGTTCTTACACAAGGTGGAACCCTTAACACGTCACAGAATGAGATTTGGTTTCAAAAGTTCACGCTGCACAAATGGCATCATGTGTACATGTGAAGTGTTTGCCCTCTGTGGGGGGCTAAGTGTGATTAGAAACCACTGACAAGGACTGAACCCAGAGCAGATCTCTGGAGGACCTCGTTCCATGTCAGAGTGGGAAGACTTACCAGAGGATTGCCTGTGCATGGTTTTTGGCCTCTTTTCCTCTTCTGTAGCTGAGCACACAGCGTGTAATAATTTCATCTTCACCATGTTGTCCCAGTTTTGTTGAGAATGTCATGTAGAACAGTTTGACTTCTTCCCCCTTGTCCACTTAGACTGTCAAAGAGGGAAATTCCATCAACTTAACACAGTTTGTTTCTTGTCACTTTGTTATTCTTTCAAGGCTTTGTAAATGGATTGGTTAATTTGCTCCAGTATCTTTCTGGATGCTGAAATGAGGCTGACATGTCTATGATTTTCTTGTTCCTTTTTTTTTTTCCCTCTGTTAAAATTTAAAAGAGTAAGTTTTGTCTTCTGCTGACCTGTGATGCATCATCTACACTCCAAGTCATGGGAAATAATCACTAATGACTTGGAAATTGCTTTTATGACTACTTCAAATTCTTGAGGAAGCTCTGGTAACTTAGATACTTCAAATATTGCCTAATCTCTCCATAAATAGATGACTACTGGCTATAAATAACCATTTAAATTCTATTTTCAGTACTATGAATGACAGGGATATATTATTGAGGAAGCAGAGACTGAGTATTAAAAAGGTGTAGGGAGGAAATAATTTAGACTTTTAGGAGTTACTAGCTCAATTAAATCCTAAGTCATAAAAGAGTTATAAGCTAAGGTCATATGCAAGAAGTCCTCTTTACTTGAGAAATAAATCAGGGTCATTGGTCTGAGTCTTTTTTTAAAAGTCTTACATTGTCCCTTTAATTCTTTTATAGTTTTCTAAGTTCAGAGAGAGATTTAGCTTTGCCTGCTTAACTTGCCATTGTCTGTATAGAATCAAGAGCTGGATTGTTACTCAAGAATTACTTGAGTAACAAGCTGCAGATTTTTAATATCACTCTGCACAATTCAGGCTTGAAAAAAACCAGAATATTGTACCTAATTAACTGAAAATTAAATAACGTCTTGCAATTTGTATGTAATTTCTCTACTGAATTAATTTCTGCAGGCTTTTTCCTACTTTCATAACGATTTTAAACTTAAAAGGATAAAATGCTTAATTTGAAATTCCAGCTAATTAAAGGAATTCTGTATTTTATTGATTTCTTGCCAGAAGAGAACAATTTAAAAGCATAAAAGATTACACTTGGGGAAGCAATAGCCTTTAGCATATTTGATAGTGTATTTCAGCATTTGAGTTGGAGAGTTTTATATGATTTTACCTGATGCGTTTTATTCTTATGGTTTTATCTAAGGTCTAATTACTATGTAAATTTTAAGGTAGAAGAAGCAAAACTTGAGTTGCAAACGCGAAGGAAAACCTTGTACGGAGTAGAAACCAGAATAAATAAATTAGATGTCCTGTTCAATCTGATATATATTTTAAACACGTACTCACGACGATATTCTTAAAGGTCACAGATGATCTCAAACTGCAAGTTACCTTTTAGCTAAAAATGTTGATTATAATGAAAGTGATTGTAAGTGTGGTTTAAATTGTTCTTTTCTTTGAGAAGTGTCTCTTGCTCTCTCCTCTTTCCTGTTAATTACTGTGTGGTAGCAGAAGAGAAGCCTCTGCTACAGCTGTGCAGTGGGTGACATACAGTAATACACTGTATTGAGCTGTAGTGAAACTGCCTTTATCATATCTAGATGTATACTTTGAAAATATGCTTCACATGGGCAAATGCAGAGTTGGCTCCTTGTTCTCACACTGGAGCTGTTACAGGCCAGACAAAGGTCATCTGTCAGTGGAAATATCCTTTCCAGGATATTTCTAAGACATTAATTTAAGCATCTGAAAAAACAGGAACGTAAAAAGCAGTGATACACTGACTGCATTTGCTGTAATTGCAGCTGGGAAGCACATGTCCTACAAAATACATCAAAGCTTTGGCAAAGTAAACTAAGTGTAGAATATGGAAGCCGTGGATTATACGCCCTAGATCTATTATTATGCAATTCTTAACATTTTTGTGCTTTTCGTATCAATGATTAGTCATGAGCCCCACTCTCCACTGTAAAAGCAAAGGTATTAATTATTACAAATGAGTGTTCTCAAAGTTATTTAAGGTAAGGCTGAGACTAGAATTAAAGATTTATAATTTAACAAAGCCTAGCTTTAATTTTTTTTTTTCTAGCATTTGGATCCAAACATTGATTAGTCTTTTGTAAATGCCTTTTTTTTTTTAACAAAAAAGAAAAAAGAAAAAGAAAAAAAAAAAGCAAGCTCCAGTCTGAGATAAACTTTTCAGTCTTGAATTGAAATTTATTATCCTAATTAGAAACCTAGCTGTTTTGAACCGGATTCTTGATGTAATGCTGGACTATTTCCTATTTTGAGATGGGTTTTTTTATGGGATACTTGAAATTGTTCCAGGAAAATAACTTTTAGAAAGAAACAAAAAAATCTTTTGGTTCCCAGATAATTTCTAGAGCATTTCATTTATCAATATTATCAAAAAAATCTTTCACTACAATAAAAGATTAACAAAAACAGGCATTCTGTGCAAACTGACCATACTTACATGGTCTTTTTATGTGGCATTTTGTACAAAGCTTCCAAGTTTTCATATCTGAATATACGGTAAGCTGGGAATTTTAAGGTATTTGTACTGATGCTCTTGTATTGCATGACTCAAAATGCTTCAGGTGCACAAACTTGTTTGTTTGTGTTTGCTAATCATTTAGAAGAAAGAGAGGGGAGAATAGGTACTTTCCTTAAAAAAAAAAATAAGGTAAAATAAAAAGTGCTACCCTGTGGTAGCATTTATTTCACATAAATAGGTCCTGTTTCTATTTGAATGGCAAAGTAGTCGTAAATACATTTAGGTTTCGGGTTTAATTTCATTCCTTAGCAGAAATGCACAGGAAAATCTGACAGCTAGAACTAATTTAAGATGCCAAGTTTTTGTTTCTGTTTCTACATTATTTTACATTGTATTTTTTTTTTTTAAATTAAGAAATCAATGAAGGATACAGCCAATATGGTGTTTCTGTAGAAACAAAAATCTCATCTGTACAATAATGAGAATATAGATAGATGTTCCAGATGGTACACATGCAAAAAGAAGGCTAGCTGTATACCAGATGGTGTTATGACCATACATAAGGCAACTGGATAATCATTGTAATATTGTGACATGTCATATTATATGAATAAATATTATGTTTTCCTGAGGAAAAAAAAAGGTAAAACCACCAGTAAATTAAACCACACAAGGCAGATGTGGCACTTATCCAGGAGTTACAGTTCTAAAGGAACAGCAATATTGGAGTAGGAACTTAGAGGCTTTATTTCTTTAATTCATTCCCCTTATGAAAAAGACGTAATTCTAATTAGAGTAAAATGTGCTTTACACAATTAATGTTAGCTTAGGCAACTCTAGAGTATTTAGAATACTCTGTTTCTAAAATTGAACCAATTCTTTTGCTCCTCCCAAGAATATTCAACTATTATAAACACTTGTATTCCTACGATATTTCTCTTTAAATGCAACAGACATTTAGAAAAAAAAAAAAGTGAGGTTGTAACACGAAAAATTTTCATATCAGGATGATGCTGCAATGAATGGAAACAGTCACTGGCAAGGTAGAAAAAGTGAAGTGGCCTGCAGTGTTATAAGCAAAACTCTGCCAGTTTTTGTGTAACTTCCTGTGCAAGAGGTGGGATAGTTTGACTTCCAGAAGTGCAGTGAGTGTCAGCATGTGAGATGTATGTTAGGAACATGTTGCTAGGGTAGTATGAGGACATAATTCTAAGTGTAAAATGCTTCCAGTATAAACATAGAGTCAGCTACAGCTGAAGACTTTCTCCTGAGCGAAAAGACACATCCCTTGTTTCTTGCTTGAATTAGGTCATTCTGTTATTCTGGACTTTTTAGTAAAAAATGGACCTCTTTAGTCTTGGGACATAAGAATGAATTGTAAAAGAAAAAACTTAGTGCACCAAATGCAGTGTTGTTTGTTCTTCAATGACAGGTACTGTAGGAAAACATTTCCATGCTTATTGGACATATCACAGTATCTAATTTATTAATAACCCTGCAAGGAAGTAGGCTATGTGATTTGCAGGAGAGCTCTGGGATGGAGGCTACTTTGGTTGTTGAATCTTAGCCATACACTTGGGAACTATCACCAAAAAAAATTTGTAAACAAATGAACAAACAAAAACCCCAAACAAACCAACTCCTGCCCCCTCCCCAAACTCTGAAAATAGATAATGTCAGATAGTCAGGCTAGAAGAAACAGCTACATCATCCGGTCTGATGTCCATATATCGCTCATAATGTTGATTAGAACAGTGCTATTGATAAAAGCAATTTGTCTGGATAAAGCCTGTGCCCCAAAAGAATGTGCAGTTGTGAACTGAAGGCCTTTGGAATCATGAGAATTCTCTGTTATCTTAAGCAACTTATTCTGATAACACGTTTACTACAGATCTAGTTTAAAAAAAAAATCCAATTTCTCAGTTGAATTGTCTCTTTTCACTTCTTTCTGTACCTTTTCTCACTGTATTTGCTTTCTGTACTGTCTTCTAAGGATAACAGGATGTATAAATAGCTCCATTGATACAAATACTGTAAATACCAGTATTTCCCTCGTACAGAAAGATAACTTTTGCAATTTTGCCTCCAACTAATTATTACTAGTAACTTTCAAATATTTACAAGCTGGAATGATACATTTGTTAAGATAATTAAAATTAAATATATCTGTCTATTATGATTTTTGAGGAACTTGGGCCAGTGACTTGCCTGCAGAAATGCTTGTAATATTGTGACAGCTTGTAACCTGAGATTTCATTAACTGGCAGCTCAGAGTTGATGCATACTTGACTTAAACAGGCAGGTAAATTTCTATTGAACACTACTAATGTTTTGAATCTGGAAACTTGGACCTAAGGGAGAAAAAAATGTTTTGTCAACTATGAGAATGAAACTAAAATATAATAGGAGAATTTTGGTCTATGATAGGGACAGTACCCATCAATGTACTGAGGGAGGGGTATAGGAATTATATCAACCACCAGGGAATAACTATGTTTCTTTTCTTACCATATTTCTACCACTCTCTAGCACAAAGATAATTTGCTTTGGGCACATGATAAAGTTCTTGATATCTACAGAAAGATGTATCTGTATATGAATTGTACCTCAAGGACTTGTGCCTCAGCTTTACTGGGCTCCATGATGTAAATATCCATATTCTGTAGCCCAAAAAACATAACATTGAAGAAATATTTCTTTAGTGTGAACGTGTTGTTTTAAGGTGGAGAAAGAATAAATAAAATGTAATTAGTGAAGACTAATGGAGAACAGATCACTAATTTGAAAGAACAGCAAGGGAAAAAGCTGACCTAATACTTCTCTATTAATATTAGAAAAATAGATGTACTTGCCCCTCGCCTACAGATAATGGCATCTCAGTGCTTTGTGAGCTCAGGGAAAATGCCATGTTACTGTATACTGGTGCTTGCTCCTTCTGTACTTTCACTGATATATATCAGAGAAAACAACTTTGTTTTGCATAAGACCACAGGCAAAAAAATTACCTGAGCATCAAAAGCATAGTCCCACCTTGCCGAGAGTTTTTTTTTTTCCCTGGCTTCTACCTGCTTCCCTTTGATTACAAGCATTGACATGACATGATTTTTCATCTTGGTTCCCTTTACTTCTAGGGGCCTAGAAAACAGTAGGAAAATCTATATCTAACTATCTACAGAAAGAGATATTTAAAGATTCTTTAGAAACACGTTTAATATTGAACTACCATGTAGAGAATGACTCACAAACTGAAGTCTGGTATTGTTATGTAAAAAAAAAAAAACAATCTGAATATTAGCCAGAGCCAGTTATCTCTGAAGCTGTAGGTCAGTTCTTTATCACAGAGAAAAAGGCACTGGAAATTTCGCAGAGGGTATTCAAGCTGTAATGAACATTACACAGCAGAGTTTGTTGGGTTTTTTTGGTTGGTTGGTTGGTTTTGGCTTGTTTGTTGTTTTTTTTTTTACAAAGATATTGCGATAAATATCCATCCCATGTTTTAGCTGCCCTTGTGATCTCCAACAATGCCACACTGGATGATTTATCCCACTTTAAATGAATATATAGCACACATCAGAGATGATAACCAGGAGATACCTTTACACTATAAAGGTATTATTACCCCCACTCCCCCATACTTTGATAAGCACTGTTTTCCCTTCATGAGAGCAGAGCAGTGCTTAGCTGTGCCCAGGCCAACACAGCCAGGCTTTGCAGGCCCTGGGGGGGGAAAGGAGCTGATTTCCAAACTGAGCAGCTGCACATCATTCTTAAGAATAATTTAACAGTTTTCTCCTCATTTCAGCCAAGCAGGCTCCAGAGTTTACTGAGACACTCAGACTGGGGACAGAAGTAATTTCAGTGTGTATGAACACATATCAGCCAATTTAGGACTCCCTTCATTCCTAACCTGACAGTGAACTGCCAGTGCCAGTTCAAGAACAGTGAGTGCAATGTGCTGTTAGCACAGAATAATCAGTCAGACACTTACTGTAAGAAGTGAAGTGTGATCTCAATGAGTAGTATGATGGGAGCTGTGTTAAACTACTCTATTTTTGGGTGGACAATAGACTATGAGCCAATAGAAATTTTATTTTTAAAAACTATTTCTGTGGAAGTTTAACTTCAACGTTTTCCTTTCAGTCAAATATTAGTGAATATTGGTAAAGCAAAATGTTTTAGTTCTCCCTAAATAAATAACTTGAAATATTAGAGCAGGCATATTTCACTTAAACTAGGGAATAGTTAGGCTTCAGATCTTGCAAAAAGGGAATAGAATTACTTTTTTATAATAAGTTTGGCATTCACGAAACTCCTTGTAAATGGTTGTGAATGGAGAGACTTTTTTTAAGGTGACTTTCTTTTTTTTCTTCTGAACAGATTATTTCAATAAACTGGTGTTTTCTGATCAAACCGAAGGTTTTATTCCTTATCAAGATTTTGTCACCCTTAAATAGAGGTTCAAGAACTATACTTGTTTTCTCAGATATAAACTGATGACATAGGCATTTAGGAAGATTCCAGTGTCTGGGATCTTCTACAAACTCTGCCGCTATTGCACAAAACTTGTCTAGAATCAAACATAAGTACACTAAAGTTACTTGTCCTGCTATTTGAAAAGAGGAAAATGTTGGTGGTTACTAAAAATTACATGGCATTAAGAAAAAAAGAATTTTTTTTTGCAGTATTTACTAAGCCTCATTAGCTAAATAAGACAAGGCATGAACCCGTTCCAGTTTTCTTTGTAGACATCAAATGAGGAGACAGTTTAACTAGATGTACAAAAAAAAGCCCAGCTGAAACTCAATTTCTTTTTGTTTTTTTTTTTAAACAGTGGTTTAACTACTTTTAAAATGTAGTAATAGAAAGCATTTAGTTATATTTTCCTATCAGTTCCCTTTAAACTCATTGACTTGCAATCATTATAGGTTGCCTAATGGGTTTGTTCTTCCCTCCCTAAAAAAAACAATATGTTGACAATATAAAATAAATTAAATGTATAGTTACCCGAAGACAGTCATTAGAAATCTAGACTTATTTTCATCTTTTTTTAAATCAACACTTCCACTTTGAGGTCACTTAGAGAATACTACCATACTGATAATTTTAACTTCTGCAACATCTGTGTTCCTGACTATTTTTCTAAGCAGTGAATTTTGAGGTATCTTTAATATTGTTGAAAACCTTACTGCAGGAAAGCCATTTTCTGAAGCAGATAACCTCTAGAAAAACATCCCATCTAGCTTTATTTGGTTCTGAATGATTTTTAAACTTCTGAAATAATCTCCTGTTTCCATTAAAGATTCTCTGTAAGATGCTTTTTTTTTGATAGAAACCCCATTATTTGTAAGATGAACATGAAAATTGTGTTCCAAGAAGGAAGTACTTTTGTTCCAGAGACCACATGAATTTGTCAAATAATGTGGTAGTAGATTGTCCTTCCAGAAATTAAATCAATGACACAAAACATTGACTTTAGTACTCAGTCAAATAAGTTGTGGGCTTTAGAAGGTCTGTTAGCAGGAAGAGGTATATTAGGCTGAAGTGTGTTTGGCTTTTTTTTTTTTCCTTATTTTTCAATAAGTCAAATGGGAAAGTAGGAAAACAAAATAGGCAAACAAGGCACAATTCTTGATGCTGTAACTGCTTTAGGAGAATCCCAATGTGATTTGGTAATCCTTCAACCTGTGTGCCTGCTAGATTTGAGAGCAAGCTCCTTTGCTTTTGAAGCTGTTCAGATTTTTCTTTGTGAAGGAACACAGGAAACCTGTCACATTTTTTTTTTATCATGTATTTCTCTACATAAGCGATGTTGGTGAGTTCTGCGAGTTATTGTTTTGACATGAATAGCTTAAACCCATCAAGAACTCCATGGCTTGAGGGCCTTGGAAAAGAGATGTAATTACCTGCTTTAAAGATGTGGGCTAATTATTACAGATTTCTTAGTAACTGTTACATTCATAGTTATAAACACTTGTATGTATCCCCAGGGAATACCAATTTTCCCTCTTTTGCTCCAGAATGAAACGCTTCAACAGCAATGGTGGAAGGCAACAAACACTTGGTAATTTTAATCATCCAATATGTGTGTTCATGGGCAAAAGCACATGCACAAGCATTTAATGTCGAATATGCATTTGCCAGTTGTTACCCTACAAAACAAAGTCCTAAGGATTGCATCTGAAAGTCCAGGTAAAGAATAATTTTCAGTTTCTTTAACAAAACTAAACATTTCTTGTTCTTTCTCTGCAGCTTTTAGTTCGGTGAGAGTTCAGCTGAAAGCTTCTGAAAAGGTTCTCAGACGGGTGAATCATAAAGACACAATCTCTTTAAAGCCTCTGGAAGAACTGTGAAGGAATATTGAAGCAGCATGAGCCTAAAAAAAATTCCACAGGTATTTGTAACAGAAACATGTTGAGTGTTGTATATATATCACACATATGAGCTTTGTTAAGCCAATGGGCTTTAACTTTCTACAAGAACATGGGAGCTGGAAAAATAAAACGTGATTTTTGTGTGTAGGGGATGAGAGAGGAATGGGAGGCAAGGAAAGAAACCGTGTGGTTCGGGAGCTTTTGCATTTTTTTTTGTTTACAAGTAAATATTTCCCTGAACATTTGAAATCCCTCCTAGTGACTTACTGGGGTTTTGCTATCCCATTTTGGGTTACAGTCTCTTTTTGAGCTATCCTTACTTTGTGTGAAGGGAGAGAGGAGGAAAAAAATTTGAAAAACAATGACATAGAGAAGAATAACTTTTTTTCCTTTCCAATATATTGAAAAAAAAAGGTTTTCTGTGTACTTTTCCCCTTTATTTTGGCCCCATAGTATTGAGATTTTCTTTTTTTCTATTGGATGTCTTTGAATGAAAAATAGCAGTGAGGTGGAATTCCAGGAGCTTTTCCTAAGTGGACCATGTGTATAAAGAACTAGTATGTGTTTTTAAAGAAGTTTGTTTCACCCAACTGTATTCCAACAGCCACATATAACAAACTGATTTCACTGAGAATTTGTTCTCAGGATGCAGAATCCTTTAACAACTTCAGTGTAAAGAGTAACAGAACAGTCACCAACATCTTTGCCTGTTAGTTTTGACAAGGGAAAAAATATGAAGTGATTCATTCCAACTAGGGCAACGTTGCTTCTTTCCAGCTCCATCCTTTATGCTGGGAGCTGCATTTCCTGTGCCTGTGGGGGAAGCTCTTCCACTGGTGCTTGATTTCCATGGAGAAGAGGAGCAATACCTCTTGTAGTAACTCTATGGCTGACTCTTAGGCAAATTATTTTAATATTCTTTTAGGAGCACACCCCTGCATAATAGTAAGTGAGCTTTCTGATGAAATATTTATAAAGTCTGAAGAAACAGCCTTACATTTTCTTGATCATTCTTTTGATGGCTGTCTCTTAGTATTCAAAATCTGGTTTTATTTACACCGATGTGAATTCAGAGTGACTTTTCTGAGATGCATCAGTTATATAGTGCTGAAACCCACGGCATGGTTTATCTAAAAGATTGAAATAATAACAAAAAGCTGTAAATATTTGGCTAGTTGGACTGTTTCAGCTGATTCTTTCTCTTCTTTGGAGTGCATGTGGTGCATAATGAGGTGCAGAGGGAAGACATGGCAACTATTCTCTAGGGATTTATGTAAATAAGAAGTATTGGCACTTTCCTCAGCAATATTAAGTTTCTGAGCAAAATGTTAAATTAAAAAAAAAAAGTCAAGGAAATGGTGCATAAAATGTGTATGAATCAGGTCCTAGCTCAGTAATCTAACTCTTGAGGAACAATTAAGACATAACAAAGTCTCAAGGCATTTATCTGTCATTTTTACTGGGACAAGGGGAATTAAGAAAAAAAAAAAACCACTAATGGAAATCTTAATTATACATACCTAATTACGAAAATTTCACAGAATAGGAATGCAGAGAAGAAAAGCTTTCTAACGTTAATAATGCTGCTTAGAAAATACCATAAACAAGGCTAAGAGCTTGGAAGGATCCCTGATGAAATCCTTCTCTAATCTTCTACAGGAAAAAGAGGCATAGTCGTAAGGAAAATGAAAACAAACCATCACAGTTGTGCAACCATGATTTTAGTAAGAGGTAAATGTCTTTGCCTATAATGGAATCAAACACAATTTACCTTTCTTTAATTGCAGATACTTAGAAGTGTTTGTATATGAAGTACTCATATTTGCAAGGAACAAAGAAGTAGCAAATTATACTATTTCCACTAGTGTAAGATCCTGCCTCAGCTGTAATCATAATCTTAAGAACTCAGAAAGTTTTTGGTTTAAAACTCTCTGTACAATCCAAAATGTCTTGGGTTTGAAACCGTGGGATGCTGAGTGGGAATGCCCATCCTGGGGTCTAGAAATACCAAAAAAGAGAGAGAGAGTATCAAAAATACTGACTAGATAGCAAATGAATTAAACCATGAGGGATTATGTGAGGAGAATATAGGGGAGGAGAATTAAAAGATTTATTTTCAAGTGAGGAAGGCCCTGGCTCTGTGAGTCTTTACCCATTAAGGGTGGACTGTCTCACTGGCTGTGTTTTAGGGGAAGATGTGTCTGGCTTCTGGTTTGTTTGTGCTTTCTGGGGGAGCTGGGTTGATACAGGAGGCTGCTGAGCTCAGCCATGGAGGAGCTAAAAAGCATGGCTTTAAACAGCTGAGAAGAGTAAGGAGAAATCTTGGTCTTGGTATAATATTTCCATTTTTTGTATAATAAAAGTTAGATTAAAAAATATAAATTGGTATGTAGCCTGGCAGTCCTCTCTTCGTGCAACTAATACGGTTTCACTGTAGGCTACATTCCTTACTTCATGAGTGGCCAGAAATCCTGGCAGGAATAATTAGCATGTATGGGATATGTATTTTACTGCTGAGTAAAACTCTTCTGGCTCCTGCTGGTTTCAGGGCTGGGACTATGGAAGAAACTTTTTATTAGGACTAAGTCTCCATTTTTTCCACTTAATCCTGTCAGGATGCTGAGTAAGGTGGGGTTTTTTAGCTCACATGTTGAATTTAAAGAAAGATTCATGAGATTGTACTTTTTTTTTTTTCTTTTTTTCCTCTTTGGGTTAGAAGGGGTAGGTGCCACAATGATTTACTACTCCTTTAGGCATAAAGACTGTGGGAGCATATGGTTCTGAATGTCTTTAAGGTAATTCACTGTGTCACCTAACCACCATCACTCCTACTGGGAAAAGCTATCAAGCCCTTACCTGGCAGAATTTAAATGTGAAACACGTAAAGGACATTTCAGAAAACACATAAAATACTTCTGTAGATGAACTTTAAGTCTAGTAAGATCTATTTAATAGTGTATGTAACAAAGAACAGAGGACTTCTGATAAAGAACTGGTTTAAGAACCAAAATTAATACTTTTCCAAAAGAATTGGATAAGCAGTTATCCTTACTAAGTCTATGGTATGAAACCTTTATCACATCAAACAATAATGAAGGGTGACATTTAGATCCTCAGCCTTTCTAAACAGTGACTGTGAAAATGAAGTATAGTGATGTCTTTGACAAGAAAAATATATGAAGGAAAAAGAGATGTAGCACAGAGATAAGCTATTTATTTTTACTGACCTCAGTCAATCTTGTCCTTATTTTTTTTTTAAATATTTTACCAGTCAACATGCTACAAAATATGCCAGTCAGCAGCTTGGGTAAATAGATGTGAAGGATTAACAGAACTCTATGAAAGGCAGAAACAGTGATAATCTTGTAGAAAAACAATACATAAATATCTAAATATTGTCTTTTTCCAGTGTGCCAGAGACTCACAAACGCCAGTGGATGTGACAAGTATGCTGTGAAGTTAAAAAAAAAAAGTAGGATTGGCAGAGCTTCTTTAATATTTCATACTTTAAGTAGGAAGTTAGAAAACAAAAACAAAATACAAAACCCAGTTAAGGTAGTATATATGTGGGGTAACAATATATACCAGATCAAATTAAATTGAGTTTTAATTTTTTTAAAGAAACTGCTTGTACAGAAAAGTGTCAGTGCAAAGGTGTTAGACGAGAAGAGTCTTGTGTCAGTTTGATATTGATGACCATAAAATCATTAAAATTCCTAAGTGTTTACTGTACAGATGAATAAAATATAAGTTCTCTGTTCACCTAGCACAGAGCAGCATTTAGAAACATAGAATCATAGAATCAACTGGGTTGGAAAAGACCTCTGAGATCATCAAGTCCAACCCTTGATCCAACCCCGCTGTGGTTCCCAGCCCATGGCACTGATGCCACATCCAGTCTGTCCTTAAACACCTCCAGGGACGGTGAATCCACCACTTCCCTGGGCAGCCCATTCCAATGGCTGAGCACCCTCTCTTTAAGGAATTTCTTCCCAGTATCCAACCTAAATGTCCCCTGGCACAGCTTAAGATCCTGCCCTCTTGTCCTACTGCTGTTTGCCTGGGAGAAGAGACCAACCCCCCCTGGCTCCCCCCTCCTGTCAGGGAGTTGCAGAGAGTGAGGAGGTCTCCCCTGAGCCTCCTCTTCTCCAGGCTGAACAGCCCCAGCTCCCTCAGCCTCTCCTCACAGCACTTGTGCTCCAGTCCCTTCCCCAACCTTGTTGCTCTTCTCTGGACCTGCTCCAGCCCCTCCATGTCCTTCCTGAGCTGAGGGACCCAGAGAAAGTAAGAAATCTTGAGAAATTAAGACACTGTATTCTGCAAACAAGCTAAAACTATAAAGTTATTCTGAAATAAACATGGATACGTGAAGATATTTCAAGGTATTTTAAAGCCTAGGGTTTCCTAGGGTTTATTTTCTATTCTGTCTGCTTTTGAAGTCTGAACATTATTTGCTTATTAAATTTACCGTGTTTTACATGTATCTGAAGAATATGATAGACAAATTCTTTATTGTGAACATATATGGGTGTTCCGGTAAGGAAAGCTCAACAGTAGTGTTTAAATACATTTAAATATAATTCTTCAAATATGACATCTATCTCTTGGTGCTCATGGAAAAAAGGCAATATCAACAGGTTCCTGGATAGCTGAACCACACGTTAAATTCACTTAAATGTTTGGTCTAGTTAAAAAGTCAGTGGTACTGAGGAAACCTGGCAGTAGAAATGAAATTTTAAATCCCCTAATTAAAGTCCCCTATATCAGAAATCATGTTTCAGTTCTCCATATAGGAACAGAAAAGGGGATATGGAAGGAACAGAAAAGGTGTGTGGCTGTTCAGCTCCACAGACAAGGAGGTGGATTCTCTAAATCTCCTCGGCAGGAAATGTCCAGCTAGTGGGAAACAGAGCCTGGGGAAGTGCAGTGGTTCCTTTGGAAGACAGTTGGCTCATTAATGAAACTTATTCCTTCCCCCCTCCCCTGGCTTTTTATTACTGAGCATGATGTTGTACGGTGTGGAATAACCCTGTGGCCAGTGGAAATCAGCTACCCCAGCTGTGTCCCCTCTCAGACCCTCACTCACCCTTTCAGCCTTCTGGCCTTTGTGCTGGGGGGATGCTGGGGGGGTTGTAGGGAATGACCCAAGCACTGCTCAGCAATAGCAGAAGCTTTGGCTCCTTATCAACACCATTTTAGCCACCAAAGCAACAGAGGATGCTCTGTGGGGTGCTGTGGGGAAAGCTGACTCCATCCCAACCCAGCGCAGCCGTCACCCAAAGCAACTCTAGTTTCTCTGCCAAGCACAACAGCGCAATAAAGATGTTTTATTATTTGCTTTTATTGTTAGTGTCTTTAAAAGGCCATTAAAAATAACAGTCCAAATGTTTCTGTGGTTTGTGGGATCTATATGTGTCAGTATTAAAGTGAGTCATACCATCACAGTCATGATAGGTTATTGGCATTTTACTCTGAAAGAAAAAGTATGGCTTGCTTGAAATATTTTTTTCTTTCTGCTTTAGTAACATCTCCTTCTTATGAGCTGTTATAAATGTTTACATAAGAAAACTTTCACAAAGCAGAATTCTAACCTTTATCAAGCACTATATTTCATTACAAAATTGGGTTTGCTGTGAATTCTAGAAAAATATGTTCAAAGTGTTACACTGTGCAAACATGTTCTTGGTAATTGCATAACACATTGATCTTGGTGAGTCAAATATCAAACCATTTCCTGAAGACATTCATTTGAACCACATATATCTGAAACCACACAGGCAATTCCAATATTTAATAATGTCTGTGGGTTTACTTCATAGTCGAAATTAAAGATAATTGTTTTCATGGGATGTCAGCAGTGTACTGGGATATGATTGCCTCCTCTCCTGGAGAGGAGGGGCAGCTGGAACCTCCTTTAAAGCTTCCAACACTAACAGGATAAGTTAAGTGCTGTCATTGCCTGGGTTAGCAGCCGTCCATCTTATCACCATTTATTTTTTTACTTGCACAGCTTACTAATGCTTTCTGCATCCATATCCCAAAAACTGCAGTGCTGACAGGGATAGTCCAGCCTCGATACTAACTCAGGCCTCTGGACTGAAACTTTGTCTAGACTTGTCTTGATCTGCCTAAAGCTCTCTTTATTTTTATGTAGGTGATAGTAACAAGTGAATTTCTTTCTGCACAGAATAAACATCTATGATCTGTGCATAATGAAGTAGTACAGAGAGGAGCAGGAACATGGTGTGGCAACAGAGGCTTGAAAGTAGGGACCTGGAGCAGTGCAGAGGAATATGGGTGTGACATGGTAAGAAAAATGACACTGGAGACCCCAGGAAACAAATCACCTCTGACTATTTACTGATAAAGAACAAAAAGGTGTGGGAGCTGGACAATACAGGTTTTAGGGTATCAAAGAACAAGTATCCATTATATGTAAGGTGCTCCACATGTAGTACATTTAACTGTACAGTGGAATTACAGAGCAATGAAGAAAAAGCAAATTGTAAAAAGGGATAAGGTATAAAGATACGAAAATACCTGCAAATGGAACCCAGAAACAGGAAGAAGAAATTACCCTTCTGCCACCAAAGAGGAGAAAGAAACCCCTGCCATCAGCATCATGTCTTTCTCTCTAAAATACTTGGGATGCCAACAACTTGCTGTCAGACTCCTTAAGCTCTCAAAGTCTAGCCAATAACCTTAGGACCCAGAAGGTTGTGGAAGGGTAAACCATAACAGTGGGGAATGCCATACCCTAGGAATTGTCTGTATGAAGTTCTAACTTGAGATCTTTTTCTCTAATGATAATCTTTTTTTTCTTTTTTTTTTCTTCTTTTGTCTGTAATGACTAGATGTGGAATTACTTGATTAGATGGTGAGAAATTCAATTACAGAAGCAATAATTCTTGACTTTGCTCAATAGGATTGTTTTCTTTTGCCCAAACAAGTTTGAGTCTATCAATACCTCCCCAAGTCCTATACTGCTATTATAGTTCATCATTATAGAAGAATATATTCAATACTCATTGTGCCAAGTAAAAAAATATCTCATATTATTGTTTCCATGTTAATTATATTGTTGAGAAAGAGGTGAAATAATATTTCTCTGTCTTTTCAATAATATCTGCAGTATTGACTTCTAAACAAAATTTTAACTATATGAATTCCAGGTTACATTGATTGCTTGCAAGTCTCTCACCATGTGAACAAAATAAAAACAAAACAAAACAAAGCAAAAACTTGTAGCTAAGAAATTTGTGTTCAAAGGTTTATCTGGGAACTTATTATGCCAGAGCTACATCTTGAGGGACGTAGGGCCACAGCCAGCATTTAATGAATTGGTGAGTACAGGAAGTAGAATGTGGCCGTGTTACACAGGGCTAACGAAGCTGAACATATCCTTTTCGTTAATTTACTGCAAGCTGCAGATATCTATGGTAGGCAATAATAAATTGAATTCCAGACCTAGCTTTCTCTTACTGGAGGGGGTAAAGATACCTCTCAAACTCTGAAGCACAGTTTAGGAAGGATTACAGCAAAGGAAGAGAAACAATTACGCTGACTGAAAACATTGCTATTTAAGCCTATGTAGACAAACAGTGTTCAGTCTGTGTCAAAAACCATTCACTAAAGCTTTGGTGAGTAACCTAATTAGAAAGGCAACTCAGCCTTCATTGAAAATGAAATCCTGAACTTCATTCTCACTAGTCCAGCCTAAAACTGGCCCTTAGGTATTTTTTCATTGTTAAAATCTTGCAGTGAAATATGTATGTGATACAACTGCTATTGATACTGACTTACGTGACATTTTAGCATGACAACGATTTCCGTATTTATTTTTATGGTATAAAACTATTGACTGATATAATAATAGCGAGCATGATTAAAACCACTTAACTTGCTCTTGGGTCACTCTGGTTTCATCACTAACTGCAATGCACATATACAACATAACTTACTTTTTTAGTTTTGTTTCTTTTTTTTCCTCCTGAATTATTACTGAATCAGTATTTAATACCTGTAATAGAAGGTAATTATTGGTGAGAATTTCAATTACAGAAGCAATAATTCTTGACTTTGCTCAATAGGATTGTTTTCTTTTGCCCAAACAAGTTTGAGTCTTCTAATATGAAGCTGTGTCTCTGCCAAGTTCAGTCTGCTTGTGTTAGCACTAGGCTGTGTTGTAACTGGGAAAGCTAGTTACAAAATCAGAGGTAAAGATGACTCAATGAATTAAGGTCCATGCAGCTTCTAAGACAATTTTGGATAGCACAGATTTGATTTGTACAGCTATGCCAATGGGGAAACAGATTCAGGCTGTGGGATTTTTTATCGAAGACTATTGCACAGATAAAATAATTTTTCAAATAATGGCATTTAATCTTACTTTGATTCCCTTCCCTCCCCCCAATTTTAAAACTTCCTACCAAACCCCCCCTTTTTTTTTTTTTCCCCTCTTAAGAAATGTTACAAAACAGACAGTTTGGAGTCTCAGGCTTATCTTTGTAGGCCAATTATATCTCTTTGGTCGTGTAACTTCAGAGTTGCTGAGGAGCTCCTATTGCTCTGGAGAGCAGGGAAGATGCACAGATTCCATGGGATGGTCTAAGGGAGGCTGTCATTTCACTCCTGACTGTTCCAGGAGTCCTGTTCACTAACGGGCCACATGTGTAGCTGTTGCACACAAACTGTTGGCTCTCTGCTGCGCGCTTGGCAGACTCTGGGGAGGCACCGCAGAATCCACAGCACTAAATCCCAGACAATTATTATGTGGCATGCTGCTACAGGCCCTTCTGATGTACCACATGGTAATTTGTGTTAATGAGTGTCAGAACTGTAGATGCTCTGCTGCTGGGCGTTTTAGACCACACGTGGAGAATTCCAGCGAATGGCTTGTCCCTTGTCAACAAACACTGTTATGTTCTAACCTGGACCTCATCCTTTTTGGCTTCTATTTCACTCCTGCATAGGTGTGAACTCAACAAGTTGCAATTAATCAGAAATACAGCTAATGGAGAGCGTCAAATCTGATCTGCGTACCATTCCACAACACGACTTACTGAATTAGTTAACTAAGAATCCAATTGGATAATTTCTGGCATAAAGTAAGTGTCCTTTGCCCCTCTGACAAGGGCAGTCTAGGTGAAATTCAAACAGTGTCTTGTAATGACAAATCTAATAATTAGTAAATAACAGAAATAATCTATATTGTTCAGACACCTTGTCTACAGGGTAATTGCAAATCAGTCACTGTCTTTCTAACACTTCTCTGGTGTGTCACTGTTGGGTTTGCTCTGTACAAAGAGATCCTTCAGAATAGAGGAAATTGTTGGCTTCTGAGTCTGTCAAGGTGTTTTTCCTTACAGATTTTAGTCAAAACCTAATTCTTTCTTCTCTGCAAAAACTTTCACTCTGCAATCTTCCAGTGTTCATGGAGTAGCTCTCATGGGCACGCGAAAAGCAATTTAAAATAAAAAAACCTGTGTGTATGAGGCTTAGATTTGCAACACAGCATCTGTACCATCACTGGTTATTTTAATTTGCAGACTTTTTTAAAAAAATTAAAAAGTTAAAAAACTAGCTTACTGCAGAGGTGTGGAGATAACAGTTTTTCCCCCTGTCCGAAAGTCCAAGGAATGGAGAAGACAATGAATTATGTAGTTAGTCAGTTAAGAATTCTAAATTATGAAGAGGTTACCAGTCAGCAGCTTGAGAAATATAGTCTCAGTATATAAGAAGTGCAGTACCCAATACTAAAAGAAGAAATTAGTTCTTTATTTTGGTTTCTGGTCGAATATATTCTGTAGGAGCGACAAAGAAATTATTTCCAATAAGTTCTCCATAAACATATTATACAAGATATTTTCCGCTCTTAACCACTTAGTATGTGTTCATGCTGCTTTTTCCAGTTTGCTCTACACAGTCTACTGACATCTGCATATTGCAGGAGTAAGGTCTAATTTTAGAAGGAATGAAAGTTGGAAAGCATTGTGTCAGTTTTACAGAAGGACATTAGACAGAGGATGATTAAGTGGCTTGCCAGAAATTCACACCACAGAGCAGAACAGCAAACTGAGCTGCAATGGCAGGTTCTTTAAATGGTAACTTTATAAAACATGCTCTAAGTGTCCATCATCAAGTGCACCTGAAAAGCCTGAGCATTCGTGATGATTGCTTGCATTAAACCCTGCCTGCTGTGGTCACTGTGGGCTCCTCTGATTTGTATCACTTTAGGATCTACCCTGTGTTCTAGTAAGTGTTGAGTAGAAACATCAGCTTATAAACTTCTTCACTCTTCTGCAGAAAAGCATTCTGAAAGTCCTTTACAGACCTGTTTTTCTGTTTCTGAATAGTGGAGGGAGGTTGTTTTTTTCCTTCATATTTGCAGGAAAATGCCAGAAATTGAAAGGCTATGAAAAGGAAAATTCTGTGATTTCTGAACTTCTTTCATTATGATTCTTTGAAAAGATAATACTAATTCAATCCAAACGTTTAATTTCAATAAATCTGATATTATTATTATTTTAATTTATAACTTCTGCAAAATATATGCTCTTGTATAGTAAAACAAAAGTCTTAAGGCTTCATATTGGTACCAAAATATGTATTTTTTTTGGTGAATTAAATTTGCCAGAACCAGTACATTCTTGCAGAATGGTTTAATTTTGGTGAAAATGCCTTCTGACAAGAAAATATTCCATTGTAAAGCTTTAGACCAGCTCAGATTCTTTCTGAGTGTACCTACTGTGAAGCCAAAACACTAAGGAGTACTTTCTGACTTTTCTTAGCATTTGACATAACCAATATGTGAGAGAAGTTATTAAATGCTAAGGCAGAGCTAAGGCTTGTGCTGTAGAGACATTGCCCAATTAATATAATTATTGTGTTTTCAGTGCTTCTAGTTTTGATAGCTTCTGAGACTGCAAATCAGCCTCTGCTCTTTCTGTCATGCATATCACCAGCAGATGCAGCATTAGTGCCATAGGCACAGGCCAGATAATCCTGAATTTGGAAAGCAAAGAATGTCATGCAATTATTTTGCAGCCTAAACACAATGTGGTCTGTTTGGGAAGCCAAAAATACCCAACACATCTTTTCTGTCGATGTTTTACAATAAAGTTGACAGCCAGATAGCAGTGGGGTGAGGGAGGCAGAGTGTTGTGCAGAGTGTGTGTGTGCTCTAGTGACAGCCCACAACACAACCTACAGACACAGCACAAAAGAGCATTAACAGCTCTTCAAAGTAGACGTGTTAAGTCGATGGCATTACTGAACACTGGAACATTCTGTTGTCACACAAAAATGAACAATGCCATTATCCATCCTCCCAGTCTTTCGGCAGCATAAAGCAGGCAAAGAATTCCTTGAAGAGAAAGAGTGGAAGAATCTTCTTCCCCTTTGAGGAATTCCAAGCTGGTATCAGTGGACCTGAATTTAAAAAAAAAAGGGAGTATGACTCCAAGTGCCAAACTATATATTTTCAGGCTGAGGTTATTGTCTCATGAAGCCTTGCCACCCCCTCTTTAGTCTTTATCAGCACATTTTTATCCTTTGTCTTCCATGTATCACATAATACCACATATATAATTAGATTCCTGTTTCTCAGCCTTCTCTCCCATTCCCCTTCTTATGCTCCAGTTTTCTCTCACAAGGCCAGTCTCACCACCCCACTGCTCACCTGATGTATTTTGTACTTCACATTTAAAAGACTTTTTTTCTGACAAGATTAGTGCATCAACCAAAATATCTGTGACTGACCTATGCTGAATTGCTCTATTCTTTGTGTATTACTGATTCATATATAGTTAATTCAGGAATTCTTAACAGGCTGCTTTCAAGTCAAAACCATATTTAAACTGGTGCAATAGTTTTATGGCTCACATCTTAACTCATGGTTTCTTCCATACTGTTTCTCTGGATCCTCTCTTGGCATCAGGGGTAAATCTAACTGCCCACATTTTAGGGAATGTTTTTGGTTTCTTGTACTGTCAATCACAGTTTTGATTCCTGAGTTGAATAAAATTGGGTATCACTTATGAGATGGAGAGATTGCAGCTGAATGGCTGACACCATGACTCTATATCTTACCTGTTTTCTTCATTTAAATTAAAAGAAACTTAAAATCTGTTGAGCCCTTGATGATGACAATGCTGACCATGATGACGACTAGCAGTAACCTTACTAGTTTTCTCAGGGATATTTTACAGTCATCTCAGAAAAGTTGTTTTCTGAAATAATTTTCTTGCCATCCCTTATCATTCCCTCCAATTGATGTCATCTGAGCTCTGAAAAACATGAAAATTTTCTCAGTTGCATGTATGGGTCAGATATAACCTTTCTTCTTTTAAATTCTGGAATTTCCATCTCACTATCAGTAGCACAAGATGACTAAAGATTAGCAGGCAAGTTGGCTTGTACCAGAGCCCAGAACAGAGGTTTCTTTTGAAACTAAATAGTATGAAGAACAAGACAATATCAGGCCAATAAAAATTATAAAAGAGAAGCTAAAAATCAATAGTATAAAATAACAATTCTCCATCTTAATGAGACAAAGTCAATGCACGTATATTGGCACAAAGTAACTTGCTATTCTGCTGCTATCAAATTTTATTTGAGGTCTATGGTTCAGGAAAGAAAAGGGTTTAAAACTTTTTTTTTTTTAAATTAAAAACTTCTCTAAAAGAAACTGGTTTCTTCTTACCTGTATGAATCATTACAGTGAAATAAATTGTAGCTTACACATCATAAATTGATAGTAGAGTTCAGATGTTATTAGACAACCCTCGAGCTAGGCTCCTTTGGTTAATGTTGTCATCTGGATTCCACGATGATTAAGAACATAGTAATACATTCCTCCTCATTCATTACCTTACAGATAATAACCACATATTTGATTACATTTGATTACATTATAAAGCAGTATGCTCAAACCTACCATGTACACAAAAAAAAAAAAAAAAGCATAGAAAAGCTTTTTGCATGTAATTCGGTGTAAAACAAAGTCCTGTTAAAAAAATATGTATTTTATTCATAAGTTCTAGTATTGTCTGTCAAAAAATAGAAAGGAAAATTACTCTTCTTCCAACTACATTAGAAAGAGAGGCAGGGGGAAGTAGGCTCAATATCTAATAGAAGAAAAAATACAGAAACAGATGCCTTTCTTTACCACTTATAATACTCTATTTTTCATCTTAGGGCAGGACAGAAAGATATTGCACTCTCTGGAAAATCATCTGTTAATTCATGGTAAATAGCAGAGCTGCTGTTTCACAAGTACTGTTTTGACTTTCTCTCCCAGTGTTTTTCTCAGATGTGTCCAGATAGTTGTAGTCCTTTGTATCTGATTTTCTCTACTTGTTATGCACATTATTAACAGATCTCCCACAACAGAAGAGGGAGAAAGTCTTGAGATCTGCACATGGCCATAGCCTCTTGGTAAACAATTCCCTTGGTATTTACACGTTCAAGACACCTGTCTCACTTTGTCTACAATTTTCAAAGAGGCAATATCATGGTGTGGTGTCAAGGGAAAAATAAAAACAAAACGTGAGACTTGAAACAACAGAAAAGAAAAAAAAAAACAGCTGGAAAAGTGCTGGGAAATAGTTGAAACTCCTTGGTTGGTGTTAATATTTAAAAGGGTGTTCAGTTTTCCTCTAGGGTCTTTCTGCTCTTTTGTGTCCACAAGCAAAAGTAAGAATGTTTTCGTTGTCTGGTCTCTGTGTTTGCCACTCTCCATTGTATTATCTAAACTACAAACTGCTAGAGTATACAAGAATCTAAAAAGGTTTCCTTGAAAAGATTCTCTGAAATGGGATAGTGTTGTATTAGCTAGTGTTTGGGGTAGCTGGGCAGGTAGTGAGAAATTACCATTGATGAGGGATCTAAAGACTGAAGGTTTCTGTGGGGCAGATGAGAAACAAGACTGAGAAGATCTACGATGTTAGAATGACAATATTCTGATAATTCAAGACCTTTCTGGTGTTGCTTTTAAAAGACTTATTTGACAAGGACACTGGCTATAGTGAGATTTTAACTGGAAAGGATTGCTGTATCATGCCTTTCATAGAAAATACACACCAAACTCTGGCATTTGTCATTTGTGTATGGAGTATTTATATTGCATGTGTCATTATAGTATCTAAGAACTGCTCAGGGATTGAAAATACAAGTTATTTCCAAACCAGGAGCATTTTACAACGGAGTACCTGCTTACCATCTCAAAAAGCTGGATGAAAAAGGAAAGAGAAATCCGTGCATTATAACCTAAATCCTTAAAATGGATTCGACAGGAACCTGTGTAGTGCTAAAAGTCTGATATAATGTACTTGTTCACTGCCTCTTCTAAAGGTAAAATAGTCAGGATTTCAAAATGGTGATGTTTTGGGGCTTAAAAATGCTTTCAGCTAACAAATGTACAGCTAAGTGTCACATAACCTGTGGTGAATTTTAAAGGTTGTTTATAGTTATAGGAAAATGCAGTATATTACAAATATATATATACAAATATGTACCCTACCAATAACAATTATTTCATGTATTTTTTTGGTTTTACTTAAGAGATATCTGAAGTTGTATGTCAACAGCACATAATTTCTGGTGAGCTCTCAGGCAGAGAGAGTTCTTAGTAATAGAATACAGTTGTTGTGAGATGCTTGCTCTTTATTAAGAGGATTGAGTGAAGAGCCTAATTTTCAGAGGAAAGCTCACCAGCATTTAAAAATAAACAGTCTTACATTTCTCCTGTTTTTCCTGGATTTCACAACAGATCTCCCAGGTTTCATCCAACCCCCTCTCTCTGATAGAGTCACTGATATGCCCAGTGGCAGCTCTGCTGCAAACCACGTCCCATTTTCAAAACTTTACATGTGTATGTCTGAAGTAAGAGTTGTGACAGCACTGAACCCTGAAAGGTCTTGTTTGTCACCGGGATGACATGCTTAGGGTGCAAATGTTTCCTAGCATTAATTTTTGGGACTGTTTCAAAAGGAGTGATGGATGGCAATCTCAGTGTTAGCCAGAACACATTATGTATGCCACATTCAGCACTATCCTACATGGATGTCTGGGTTTTTTGCTCCAAGGTCACACTGGTAGCCAGACTGCTTCAGCTGATGAGCAGAGTTGAGCTAACAAACCATAACAGTATTAGACTCAATGTCTGAAGCCATCCTGGGAAGGACAAAGAATTCCTCTATAAACCACATATTGTCGTTAAGAGGCCAATATTATCATCCAAGGAGTCCAAACGATGAAAAGCTTCTGGAGTTGTTTGACAGCAGGATAATCTTTTGCACTTCTTAAAAATGTAACTGTGTGAGCATTTGAGCTTGAATTTTTTGAAACAAATCTCCTGTCTACTGCAAAAAGGTCGTGTTATGGAACATTCTCCAAGGGTATGAAAGCACCAATTGGGTCATTTTCAGCTGAAGTCATGGGAGCAGGTGCACTGCAGGGGTGTGCCTGGTGTGGTCTAGCTGCTAATAGCATGCAGTTCACAAAACTGGAACAGAATCTCTGTAAAAAAACCAAACTAAGCCAAAAACCTCTTGAAGCACAAATAATTTTTGTCTCATTGTCATCACAGTTGTTTTGCTCCTCAGACCTGCTTCATTTGGGCAGCACTGCTATAATATAACCATAGCCAGTGGCTGTTTCTACATTCAGGATAGTAGGCAGTTTACTTCTATTTGTGTACACTACTTGTATGTTTAATAGGTGGCAGAGCTAGTTGCTACAGGTGATTAAAATCTAACAGAACTGCTTGTGTGGGCACTACAATAATCTTTGCCAAGGACTTTCAGAACTTTGTAGTAGTGGGGCTGGTAGAGGGTCTTGTAAGTGGCACAAGAAGTTCTCAGAAATTCAATGGTCTGGTTGTGACAAGCACAGAGACTGCCAATGGCTTTGCATCTTTTTCTTAGAGAGCTCTTTTTCTTCCAATTTCACTTCTGGTTGACAGTGTTCCCTGAACAGCTCTCTGGGTTGTGAGAAAGTCGCAGAATTCTTAAGAAAATCTTCTGCTTGCCAACATACGAGTCTTGACTACGGGCTGGCTCTCAGAAAACTCCTCATCTTTAAATTAATTCACAGCACGTACGTGATAACAACTAGTTCTCGCTGTGCCCGTGCTCAAGTGCAGCTAAGAGAATCAGATAGTAGAGATATAACAGTTGCCACAGCAGCTTCCAGGCTTCTTCTTCGGGGAATTTCTTCCATATGTTTCTTCTGCAGGGATCATCTTTCTTGGGGGAACTTCTGGCAGCTTGCTGCTGCAGGTGAGGGGTGGCTTCTGGAGGCTTTTGGTTCTATCAGCTCTGACAGTCAGCTCGTGTTGGCAGTTCCTTGAAGTGCCTACACATCCTGTTCCCAGCTGTCTGATGCTACAGATTTTTTTGCAAAGGGGCCTAGAAGCTCTGCTGAAAAGTCCTTGAGCCTGCTCACCCGTGGTGTCAGTTTGCCACAGTCTCAAACACCAGCTGTTTTGGGACATCTGAGGCCTTGACCCAGAGGGAACTCTGGGAGGAGTATTCAGCCTTCAGCTGCAGGTACTGCCTGGTGCCTCTCCTGAGGGTTGTGCTGAGGGTGTCATTACCTCTGGGAGGTGAGCTGTCATTGGGACACCAAATCACCAGGTGAAGGAGCTGTGAGAGGAGATAGGCAGGCTGCATATTACCAGGGTGGACAAACAATGTTGATGGGGTTTTTAGAGAGACATGGCAGAAACAAGAGCCTAAGCCCCACTGTGGGTGGAAAGAAGGACTTCTAGTGACTGTGCACAGAGATGGAGTGGATGGTCAACAAGGAAGGCTGTAAATGTATGGCTTCTGGAAGCAGGAAGAAAGTTTCTTCTGTGCCTGCAGAGCTGAGTTACAGAACAGGTCATATTGGATGGGACTTTGAACAACCTGGTGTGTAGTGGGAGGTGTCCCTGTCCATGGCAGGGGAGTTGGAAATAAATGATCTTTCAGGTCCCTTCCAACCAAACTATTCTATGATTTTCTTAGCCTTCTTTTTGCTGCCAGAACCACTCCTGTTGTTCTTCATGTCTCTCTCTTCCAACTCCACTTGATCTCTGGTTTTCCTAACCCTCTCCATTTACACTCAAACAACATGTCTGTAATTGTCCTTGGCAGCCTGTCCCCTCTTTACCATCTGTGTACCTCCCATCATCCATGGAAGCCTGATGCCCACTTCTCTGAGTGACCTGTTCCAGTGCCTCACCACCTTCATAGTGAGGAATTTCTTCCTAACATCTAAACTAAACCTACCCTCTTCCAGTTTAAAGCCATTATCCACTGTCCTGTCACTACATGCCCTTGTAAAAACTCCCTCTTTGGCTTTCTTTTAGGCTCCCTCCCAACACTGGGAGGCTGCTAGAAGTTCTCCCAGGTGCCTTCTCTCCAGGCTGATGAGGCAGCTGATCAATTCTCAGGGCCTGAAGGCATCAATAAAGCCTCGCTTGCTCTGCCCAGCCCCATCCGTGACGCCTGCCCACGTGTTTTGCTCACAGGTGTGGGAGTTTAACCCCACCCTGGGCTGGGCCCTCAGCCTGTTCCTGCCTTCAGTCCTGTTCCTGCCTTTAGTCCTGTGTCTGCCTTCAGTCCTGTTCCTGCCGCCTTGACTTTCTGCTTGGGGGGACCCCAGACCTACACTGTGAGTAGTCTTTGTGACAAGTCTTGGTCCTGTCTCCTGGATGGCTCATGGATGTATTACAGGCCACTCTGGTCTTATTTCCTGCTGTTCCTGAGCTGTTGTTCTGGACACTACTTGGATATGGCTCATTACCTTGATTTTTCTGTCTGTTGGTAGAATTTGCCACTATCACCATCTTCCCATGCTCAGGTACACTGAGACTATGTGGATTTACCCCAGGAAAATGGTGACTGCTCAATGTATTTACATTGTTTGATTAGATCATGGGATGTGTAGGCAGGGGTAGAGCAAATGGATGCTAGTTTGCCTTGACATCAACTTTTTAAATATTCGTTTTACTACTGACATTTTCTGTTACTAAAGTTTTCATTTCACCTGCTGGTTTCTGTGGGGTGTTTTTGGAGGTTTTTTTGTGGTCGGTTTGTTTGTTTGTTTCTTTGTGGCTATGCACAGTGTAGACAAGCAGATAGAGATGAAAAATGATTGGTTAATTTTAATTCTTGTAGTTCTGTCTGTTAATTAGAAATAGCATAATCGGATTGCAGTAGATGAACCTGAGTATTGACTGATGGTAGATAAATGCAACAGTATGCCTTCCCTGTCTAAAGGAAATTTTTCTAACAAAAATTTTGTGGACTGGTTTATTTTGTTCCCCTTTGTTTGCTGGGGAAAGGGAGTTTTGTACTGATGGTGTGAGAGTATAAGGAAGACTGTGGTAAAAAATTCTGAGGTTATTAGCGATATTCTTGACTATTTTTTCCTCTGCACTCTGAAGAAAGACCTTGAGGTATTGTCAGGGACAACAATGCAACAAATAATATGATGGCCAGACTCATCTGCACTGTAATTTCTGACGTGTTCTATACAGCTGCGTTATGGTAAATTAAAAATGCAAGCAGTACATTTTGCATTTTTCATTGCTGGAGTTTGAATCAGCGTGATTCTCTGGAGACAATAAACAACCTTAACTTTTTTGTGTTTGTTTAGAGTTGAGATTTAGCTCACAAACACCTATGGAACACTGTTTGTGCCATGAGGATAAAAGGAAATTTTGTAAAGAGGTGCTGATAGGAAGCTCCACATAATTGTTGAGAGGATGTTTTTATGTATGTCTGGGTTTTATTTATGTGATCCTTAACTTCAGATAATTTCCTTATTCCTGTGGCAGTTTATCTGTAGGACCATGTTTACCTGGATGTTTAAGACAACCGAGTTCTTTCTTTGTTGGACTTTCCAGCAAAATGTGTCTTCCACCTAGGTACTTTCTGACTGTGCACACAAGTGGGAACTCACAAGGCTGTGTGGCACCAACTGCTAATTTGTTATTCACTGTCCAGATCTTGGCAGATGCAGAACATAAACAGCAACAGAAAAAGTCAGTGACTTCAAGTGTTCTGCTTGGGTAGCTTGTATTTTCTGTCTTAAGTATTTCAAGTAGAAAGTTTGTTTTTTCCCTGTGATTTCCTTACTGTTCCCCCAGAGTTCTCCCTTTAATTTCAAAAGATCAAACTTCTAAATAGATTTCTTTCAGAAACAGGGGGTAAGGAAGAAAAGAAAGATAATTTGGTACTTAAGACCTCTACAAGAGAAAGGCAAGGTTCTCTTTTCCAACGCCTTATCCTGTGATATCTTACAAAAATAATTTTGGGTGTTATTCTCTGGGAATAGAAAGCCTGTGTTGACTCCTCAGGACTGGGTTACTTTGACTGCAGTGTAGATGGAATAGAAAGGTCCTTCAAATAAAATAAAAATTAAAAAAAAAAAAACAAACAAGAAACCCCCATAAACAAGCAAACAAACAAAAAGGCACAAAAGGCCCTCAAGTAGTTACACTTGATGGACCATAGGGCTTTTAATGAAGGAGTTTTGTGATGTGATGCTCATCATAACAAGGGGCTGGACTTGATGACCCAAAAAATCACTTTGCTCTGAACTTTATAAATGATAGTTTCATGACCTTTTCATGAAGACAGTGTGTGAGGTCATTTTTAAAGATATTTCTTGTGGAAAGAAATAGTTATTTTGAAAGAGTGTGGAATAAATCAGGTCTCAGCCCATGCATATAATCTGCTACAAATTTACCTCCAGCATAGATTTAATTCATAATTAGGATTATATGATCCTAAATTCACCTGAGAAAAGTTCCCATTTCTGTTAATTCACTTTGGTTCAGTCATTACTGGCCACTTCACAAACAAATACAAATTGGGATGGATCTGCTATAGAGTTAGCAATATAACTGAAGCTGAATCATAGTAGAAAATGTCTCTTGAAAGAGAATCGGAATAATGGGGATTTTTTTGTTCCAGAAGATGGGGCTTTTATTCAGTTCCCTGCTATTACATTTTTACCAGTGACTGCTTTTCTTTCCTCATGGCAGAGTACTCTTAGCTTGTGGCTTATAGAAAACACTGGAGAATACAGTATTTTATCAACTAGTTTATTTATTGACTTGGTCTGATGCTAGGCTGGGAGTTGTGGACATAATTCACTAAAACTCTCTGTCTGAATTGTAATAGTGGAAGGTTTAATCTCACTGGATACTGGAGATCCATGTTTTCCAGTCCACTGGCTTTGGTGTTTTACCCCCCTCTCTCTCTCTCATCTCGTGTCTAATAGCTGATACATCACGATGCATAAAAAAAGGAATTATTAGTTGCATTAAAACTTGCAGTATAAATAGCAGAATATAAAATTAAGATAACCCTCCAGAGAGATTCATATCCCCAAGCTTCCTTATTACTCTAACTATGAAGATATCTCCTTGAGCAGCTTCCACTGGCTCAAAGAGGTCATGGGGGAATTAGCTAGTGCTATTTTTAAAAGTCAGCAATTACAACCTCCATCTACATAATCATGAATTACATCATCTGCATTCTGCCCACTGCCTGCACAAGAGCATTTTCCAACCCAAGTGATATAATAGCTGTAGTGAAAGAAACTTCAAATCAAAAAGGGTCAGAGCAGCTTAAAGCTATGGCTACTTATAACACATTAAAATCTCTGACTCTATTGGAGGCTTGCTGCACCTGGCATTCCAATTTGATTTTTTTTTTTTAATTTTAATTTTCAGCTTTAATTTTGGATAAATTAATGCCATAGAAAAAAAAACCTCTACAGAAGACGTCACCACTTATAGTTTCTGAAGTTTATGCTATCATTTCCAGGATTTCTGATGAAAGTTGTAGGGTTTTTCTCTCCTGAGTTCTTCTCCTGAATATATATGCTTTATAATTGGGTTTGGCATTTTATTGCCAAACATTCTTTCTTCTACTCTTGGTGATTTGACAATCTCTTATGATTTGTTTGTTCAAAGGATGACCTATAAAACTGCCTGTAAGTTATCCCACTGTAACGTAGAATAATAATATGAACAACAGATATCTTACAGTGTCTGAGATTTACTTCTTTTTCCTATTAAGAATTTCATCATGTCTTATATTTTCCCTAGTCTGAATTTAAGAAAATAGTTTATTTGGAGAAAACAAACAAACAAGCCCTCATATTGCATTCAAAGCCATTGTGCTGTTTTGTCTGGCTTTCTTTTCAGTATTTTGAATCTTTATTCATAATGTACTTAAGATGCACAGTCTGCTTAATATTTGCATTGCTTACACTTCACTAAACAGAAAATAAGCTTGTAAGATTTTTCTTCTTTTGACATCTTCACAGGGTTCAGTTGCTTATAAGCATAGCTTGAAGTGAGCAGTAAAAGTTGGTCCATTATCCCTATTTAACAAATTCTAATAGTGATATAAATCTACAATGCAAATATGTGGGCTGACTATTAAACACAAGATAAAACCATGAACTACTTAGGTCTACTTAGAAAATTCATAAGGTAATGATTTTTTTTTTTCCTTCCCTTTCTCTCCCTGGTAAAGTGATACTTTCTTATGAAGAAAGTCTACCCTGACCTCATACAGCATGTTATTTGTTTTAATAAAGGTCTTTATGTCTTAAAAAACCCCAAAGCAAACAAACAAACCGAATCCAAAAAACCTACCCCCTGCCCTCCCATCACCACTATTTGTTCAGTGCCTAAAAAAATTATGTCTCTCTATATATTCTAAATCAAGCTACGAAAGGTAAAATCAATAGTACAATTTTTATTTTTCTTCTTTTCCCTAACATGAAACCAGTGCTGTGACTTAGGCTGAAGTTTGTTAATAAATCTTGGCTAATGTATCATTCAGAATCATTCTAGGCTTTCTCTTGTGGGAAGATACACATCACTCTACACACCCAAAAAAGCAGGAAGCAAAAAATGTATAAATGTTTTCAGTTTTTATTGACTTTTTTATCAACTGTAGCTTTAACTGGTGGTCAACGTCAGTTTTGTACATAAAATGAAAGAAACAGGCTGTCTGTGATAATTAAGAAGCAGCTAAATGAAGACTTTATTTTTTTATTATGGGTTGGTTTGGGCCTAAATTCTATTAAAAGTATTTTTTAGGTACTGAAAGTTAGATCTACTTTTAAGTAGAGCTTTATTCAAGCCTGTGGGATGAGTGGCTAAGCCACTATTCACCCTATTTGGGAAGCTGGCAGTTCAGGGAAGTTCCCATTGGCTGGACAAATATTCTTTGTCTGTTGTATTCCTTCAGCATTTGCTCACTGTAACTTCTCTAGTGCTCCAGATGCAGAAATAGTCTTCAAAGTACACAGGTTAGAATCACATTTATTGCATTAAAAGCAAAAATATAATTTCTAGCTAGAGCTGACAAATAATTACTTTGGTGACTTTTGTTCATGTACACCCCTCCTTATTTTGGAATAGGTTTGGTTGGGTTTTTTTTATTATTTTTTTTTTTAATAAATGTGTTTACCCTGAGTAATTTCTCAAATGTTTTTTTGAATATACTTCAATTTCCCAGTTCTATGAGTGATTCCTGGTTGGAGCTTTGTAATTTGCTTTGCATGTCCTATCAATGAGCATACAGCACATGACTGTCTCTAAAGTCTGGTTGCATTATATATTCTAAAATCAGTTCTCCAATAAATATACTCATAATGTGACATTTGAAATGTAGTTGTAGATTTCCCTTTCCTCAATATTCTTACAAACTTTGTGTTTTAGGATATATCAGTGACTTTTATATTTTACTTGCTAGAATATTAATGAAAATACATGTGCACACATTAGTATATCAACATTCTTGTCATGGTTAAAGAGGCTTGACAAGAGATAATAGAGAAAACTGTAAGAAAATGACCTGAAACTTCTTAATTAATAGATTTCTGGTTTATCAAGATCACATTCTTCATGCTTTTTTGTTTCCTGTGGCTTTCTTCTGCTGATTGAACTAGGAGCATTCAAGCAAGTTAATATCTCATGTAACTTGAAGGACATATCATTATTAATAAATGGTAAACCAAGACCCTTATTTTTATGGAGCAGACACAGAAGATTTTAGAAATTCAACTGCAACTGTCTGGATACCTTTATCAACTATTTGTCAGTTTAGCACAGACAATCCCACTGAAGCCCACTAAAACGAGAAATGGCATAGATGATGCACCCCTAATACCACAGGAATGATCAGACCAACTTTCCCTGTGAGTGGAGAAAAAAATTCATCATTTTTTCATCTTTACACTATGAAGAGAAACAGCTTCTTTAGATTGTACTCTAGATGTGTAGTAGAAAGAAACAGGGCTTTATTAAGGCAGAATGTAATAGAAAGAGTCAAGTTTCCTTGATTTTATTTCCTTTTTTTGGTGAATGACCATCAGTGTCATTCCAGGGGGAGCACGAGTAGCTCATTCCTACTACAGGAGAAAGAAATTGTAGGAACTTTTTAGTTGAAGCTCAACAGATCTTAATGCTCGAGGCAATAAAGATTTCTGAAACAAGATTATGAGAGTTAGCTGCCACATACAGCTGGACCAAGTGCCTGCTTGTGCCAGATCCTGAACTTTTATTGTCTCCGGAATGCGCTCAATTGAATGTTATCCAAGAACTGGGTCAGGTCATCTGTGAGTGCCCATTGCTCGTGCTTTGTCACTTGTGCAATAAATAGCATGCTTTCTGAAACTCTTCTTTTGTGCTGGTTAGAGAGAGCTAGCCTCAAAAGGTTGGGGGGAAAAAAAAAAAGTTTTTGTTTTAGAAAAAAAGAAAGGAGGAGAGGTGGAGGAAGCAGGAGGCGTGAACAGATGGTTCTCAGTCAGTAGGTAAATCAACAGCATTTGTCTGTCTAAAGAGGAATGTGGGATTTGTGGTTGGAACAATGTGAAGGTTTGCTAATATTCTTTGCTGAAATACCCTTTTTTTTAATCTCTCTTTATTGCTCAGATGTTATAGACACTTCCAGCTATATTGTTTCAACGAAGCATTTGCTGGAGGATGGGTTAGTTTGAATGCGAATTTCTGAAATTCTGGTAACTAATTGTGAGTGAGATTCTGCTTTTTGGTATTGCAGAATAGTTCTTACTAATAAAGGGACATCAGATACCTCTTATTTTACACCTAGATGACATGCAAATTACTTCTGAACCTCAGGAATCATAACTAGTCCCAAAAAGTTATATTTTTTCGTCTGGAAAATTTCCATGCAGTATATATTTCATCCCAGAATGCACATTAGTAAACTGCCTGCTGTATTCCTTCCAACATAATGATAATCAAGATTGTAGTAAAGCTGTTGCTTTTCCTTCACTGTCTTGTTTCAAAATATTAATGTAGTAAATATACTGAAAGTACTTTAAAGAAATTAAGCATAAGTATTCATGAATTTTCCCTGGTGTAAGGGATTAATTTGTCTCCCTTTTTTTCTCTCCTGTTTGCTTTTGTGTGTGTGTGTGTGTGTGTTTTTATGTGGCTTTTTTGTTTTTGTTTTGTCTTTCTTTTTGTTTGGGGTTTTGTGGTTTTTCTTTTTGGGTTTTTTTTGCTTGTTTGTTTGTTTTGGGGGGATTTTTTGTGTTTGTTTTTTTTTTTTTTGGCTTGGATGGATGGTTGGTTGAGTTTTGGGGATTTCTTTGGGGAGTTTTGGAGTTTTTGGGGGGAGGGAGTGGGGGTACGGTTGTTTTATTTTTGTTTGCTTGTTTTCTTCAGCTGTGCTCCTCCTTCATGTAACTTCTATATCGATCTTTTTTCTACAGCTGACCAGGCAAACACATTTCTCCTAATCCCCTATTTAAGCACATTACAGTTTTGGGACATGGACTAAAAATAGGCTACAGCCTCTGCTGTAACCTGCTGTGCTTTAAGATCTTTGTAAAAATCTTGTATGTGTCTGAATAGGTGGAGTTCAAGTGTGACTTCTTATATTCCCTCTGCAGTTGAGCCACAGCAGAGCTGGTTGCAGTGGGCAACAAAGTTTAACACGCTGCTTTGTCAGAGGCTTGTCATGGGAAATAACTTAAAGTAATTCATTTAATAAGATTTCCATGATAGCAAATAACATTTCAACAGGAAGGTTGCTCTGTGGACTAATTAAAACTAAAGCTTTTGAGACCTTTGTGCTCTTCTCCCTCCCCCCCCCCTCCATGTGCCTTCAAAGAATGAGACATGAAGGGTCTTTCTGAGGTTGTTTACTAAAGGTAATTTGATAGAGTTTTGAGCTCTACTAATGAGCTCTTGCGTCTTGCATATTAAAAATTATGGCAGAATAACTCTGGGAATGCCAAGTCCTTGGTTGTTGGATCACACAAAGAACTGATCTTATAAAGGTCCCAACGCTCCGTCTACGCTTTGTGACTTAGCAAATATACATCCCTACTCTTTTTTTTCCTGTTTATGTTGCTGATCTCTATGGACATGGCAGCAAAGTTTGTTGTTTGGTTTTTTTTAATATGTAAGCTGTGTTCTGTTTAATAAATGTATTTTACTGTACATTTATTACAGGAAAACTTGTCTTAAAATTTAAGCTTTGTTTTGTTTTCTACTTGTATTATGAGCAACAACAAGTTTAAAGGGAAAAAAATTGGAAAGTACTTTAAATTATATCTAAGCTTAAAATTGAGGTGTTTGCTGTTACACTCATCAACAGTTTGCAGGCCAAAAGACACTGTTCCAAATTGCTCTTATGGTAGGTTTCTCTTGCTGGACTGAAAAAAACCCACATTCTGATCTTGTCCAATCCTACACGTTCCAAATACCTTATCCCCGTCAGATTCTGATGGCTTAAACTTCTCATATCAACAATTGTTTCTTACTCTAGTTCAGGTAATTCTTCCTCTTTTAAATGTGGGAAGAGGGAGCAGGAGGAAGAGAATATAGTTATTGAGTTTTACCTGTCATTATTGGTATAACATTCCAACTGAAATAACTAAAAGGCCCTAAACTCTTGCTCAGTAACACAATATCCTTCCAATCAAAAGTCATTTACTTATTTTCTGCCAAAGAAATAATACTAAAAAGTAATTCTGAAGTTCTGTCTTCTTTTGTATGATTGCCTGAAAAGGAGGGATATCTGTAATATAACATGTAAGTGTTTATAATGCAGTGTTATATATATATATAATATATATAATGCAGTGTTTACATTCTGTATTGTCTTTCTTCTCTATACATAAATACATTCCACAGCTAGTTAATGTTTAATAATTTGAAGATTGAATCTGTCAGGTTATATATATATATATATATATAAAAAATGCCTCCAATTCAAACATTTTATTGTCTACTGGAAAGTCAGCCAGACACAACTAATTTTTCCCATTTTTAAAGTTAAATTAGGTGGGAAAAAAAAAAAAAAGAAGAAAAAAAACTATCTTGACTCCAAAATGAAAGATGTCCCATTTGTTCTTTCTTCAAAATATATCTTATGAACACAAATTTTAAGGCGTACTATTCCTCTTCAAACTGAAATAAGCTTTTTTTTTCCTTCCTAATATATTAGGCACCTGAAGTTCCTAAGAAAAGTTCTTTCTTGTCAAATATTATAAACAGAGTGACAGATTTTTCAAGGAATTTCCTATCTCTAGCTTTTCCCAGACTTTTGTGTTTGAATTCCACATTCTTTTTCATAAACAGGAAAGGAAGAGGTGAAAAGCAAGAGCTGTCATTGGCTAAAATCAGGTCATGAAATAATTCTTCTGAACCTCTCTTTTGCTATCTGGAAAACTATCAGCCTTTCATCTTGACCACAAAGCCATCTAGGCTATGAAGTAATTTGGAACATCAGGAAATCATTCTCAGTTCAATTTTTCAAGGAATTGATGTTGATAGTGGGTGATGACTTGGAGACTTTGAGTAGCAGCTAGGACACTTACTATTTCTCCACATCTGTTCAAACACAGTCTTACTTTTTAAGGGTCAGAATATTTTTAGCAAGCTAGATAAACTTCTAATTACCACTTCTTCTTCAGAAACAGTATAATGTCACCAGCATGTGATAATCGTGTTTGGGATTTTTGGTTTGTTTGGTTGGTTTTTAGTTTTGTGGTGGTTTGTTGTTGTTTTTTTTTAAAAAAGAGAATTTCAAATATACAAACCAACAGGTTTATAGTATTCCAAGTGTGGTATGAATATAAACATATCATATATTCCTAGATCTTTGAGAGTCTATACTCAGTATTTCTTGAAGAAGCTAAATTTTGGGGGCAGAGGAAAAAAAGAACAAATAGCAGATCAAAAGTGATTGTAACACACTCACAATTTCTAATATTTATATTAGAAATTTGATTGACAATCAATTGGTGACTTCATATAGCAAAACACTTCCTAATCTAGTGCCGCCAAAGGATGGGAGGAAGGACAAACAAGCTAACTAAAATATTGCTGCTAATTCCTTCTTTTATATCTTCTGTGTTCTTCAAGTAAATAATCATATTAAGAGAGAAATCTTAAAGTGCTGAAGATGATAAGCTTTGTTAGATAATAATGTTTTATGCAGCAAGCTTCTGTCCGAGGCAATATATTGGAAATGTTTGGTAAAAGAAACACTTTTCAGTCAAATCCATCAAAAGTCTAGCACGTGCATGTTTTGGTAGGCAACAGAACAGGGTTGAACAAAGACAAGCAGATTGAAGCCCTGATTCTTTTCAGATTCAGCTCTAAAATATCTTTTTAGTAGATCAAAGGCTCACAGTTGGTTTAAACCTTTAACTCCTTCACTGCAATTCTCCTTAGATCTCAGTTGATTACAAAACAACACTGCAATTCTTCTGTGATCTCTATCTGAAACCACAACCCTTCAGAATCTAAAAGTTACCTTAATATTGCTGCATTTAAAAACATGTCATGGATTTTGGCAAAGGTCTGCTAAGGTTTGTTAACTTGATGCTATTCAGCCTTTTGTTAGACAGGCAGATGCAGATACATATACAGACCTTTAACATTAATGCACTGATATGTTTTTTCCAATAAGCTTGGCACACTGTCTTGAGCTGCAAGGTAGGCTCTTAACTTTAAACAAGGTTTATGGCTCTTAATACTCTTCATAGGTACTGCTGTGCTGTCAACTGCTTGAGGGAACTCAAGCTCCTATTCTGCAGCATGTTGCTGCTGTTGGGAGAATACTGATGACTCCTGTCTGTGTAGTGAGATGTTTATGACTTCCTCTTTAAGCCTCTCCATACTAAACATATGTAAATACACACAATATATCCCATGAGTTGATTGGTGCTTCTGTCTTCCTTGTTTCACTTTTTTAATCTCTCTGTGTGTGTATTGGTGAGGAGGAGAAGCAAAGCTCCTCTATAGATAAATAATAGTTTTTTAACTGCTTGAACTGATGTGACGAATGGCACATATTTAGTAATTAACTGGTTTGTAAGAACGTTGGATTGCTGCAGTCAGGATTCCTTGTCACTCTGGCCAGCAAGTTTTCAATGGCTTGATTGTCAGGTAATTTTGTTTTTTTCTGCTTATTCTAAAAGTCACCCTTTTGGTGAAAGAGCACCTGGGAAAACACTTTCCTTTATGGTGAACTTGAATAGTACTTCTTTCTTCCTCCCTCTGCCCTTAATCCAGCTCTTCCTGGCTTTCTTCCCCAGCAGCTCAGAGATTCAGTATGATGGTGGGAAGTCAGGTCATATCTGTGACACGTGAATGAGTGCTTAGAGATGCTCTAAGGAAGTGAGGGACAAAGCTGGAGCTTTGAGGAGACAATTCCTTTAACCTTCCACAGGTTGGGTGCCCACAACAGGTTGTGAACCAGCTGTGAAGGGCTAGATGCTGAGGAGAGCCCTTTATTAGGTAAAACAATTAAAGAATGACAATTTACACTGAATAAGTTATTACTAGTATTTCCCACATGGGTTAAGTTAATAGAGTAACAGCCTAATTAAAACATTTCCTGCTTCTTGCCTTTATTCTTACATGTTTGGGACAGGTCTTCTGGGAACAGCATGTGGGAAACTTGCTTGGAAACACTTCCTTCTGTGATTATGCAGTGATTTGATTGTAATGACATTGTTAAAACATGAGCTAATGAAAAGGCTGAATTCTGACTTGAAGGCCTTCCAGTTCTGCACTTCCTTTTTTTTTTTTTTTATTTTATAAAACCCCCTACTTTTTCTGCTTTAAGATGACTTATTCTTTTCCTAAACACCTTTCTATTTGTGTAGAATTTCTAAATGGTATTTATTGAGTGATTTCTCATAGAATCTATAAATGAGAGGAGTCTTTTTATTAATGGTGAAGTAACAGAAGCTGGAAGAAAGAACTTGCAGGTCTAGGGTGGTCTCATCTCTTTGGCTACTAGCACATCTCCACATGTAAACATAACATTCATTTGCTCTGAAACACTCACATTTAGTTGCTAAGTCAGTAAGACAACATATCCTTAGAATATGGATCATATCACATCAGTTCAGAACTGATGTGATCTGGGAAATACATGTCTTTTTGCTCTTATCCTTACTCATCAATTTTGAAATACTCTAAGTAAGGCTACAGTCTTACTTTCACTTTTCTATATAAATGTAGACTTTTATAATAGCGTGGATCTACTCCTTTCTCATTCTTCTGAAATATTTTTCATGTAAATGGATGTAAAGCACTGGAACAGACTGCCCAGGGAAGTGATTAGAGTCACAATCTCTGGTAGTGTTAAAAAAAAAAAAAGTGGATATAGCACTTGAGGACATGACTTAATGGTGAGCATGGTAGTGGTGCTGGGTTGATGGTTGGGCTCGATCCTAAAGGTCTTTTACAGCCTTAAAAATTCTATGATTCTCTATAGTAAATTCTTCTGCTTTCTTCTGGTACTGTAAGTGGGGAAACAGGAAGTTAGGAAACCAGACTGAAAGGACATTTTCTTGGTAATTTTTTGTGCAATTCCACACTGATATTTTTCTGTCATTTTCTAGTGCTTAGGATTTTCTATGTAGATCTGATAACTTTAAGAACAAGATACAGATTTTTAAGGGGGAGTGGAGAGATAAGTACAGGCACGTGGACACGCACACAGTGTGTAATTATCTGTTCATTTCCAGTTATTCTCTGAAGAACTTCAAGTTGCAGGGGGTTGGTAGCTGAAACATCTTCAGTTGCTACTCTTTCCATATCAACATTCTCTTGGGGAAGACAAGACAAAAACAAAGTATTTTTCAGTTAAACTTGTGCTAGCAAAGAATATCAGTTGTATGCAATGTAGGGCATCTCTGTTCCCCTCCCTTGTTACTTCCACTTTCGTTTGTTTTCAGTAAATGAGAACAAGCTCTATCAAAGATGTCTTACATTTTGAAGGTAATCCCTTTGGAAATGAAAGAATGAGACATGCTTTCATGGGAGACAAGGTTTTAAAAGCCTTTCTTTTCTGTCTTATTTTCAAACACAGCACCTTTTAAAGAATAAGATCACCATCTTATCTTTCATTGTTTGGCAAACGCTGAGCTTCATCTTTTGTCCTCTGATTTCTGACAGGTCTCAGGGTGAGCAACTCAGGTTTTCGTGTTTGTGCACACTCAGATATAACGATGTTTTCTGCACTGTTCTGGGAACAAAAGTCTGTCCCTTTTTCCTGGAAGGGGGGTTACAAAACTCCTCAGGCTGAAGGCATATCTTGACTGCAGAATGCCAAGCCACACCTTTGCTGTCGCTAGCTACCCGTTGTAGGTAACAACTTTAGCACTTTGCTAGACACCTCTGTGCAAACCTTGAGCAGTCCTGTCACATCTGTAACTGGTGTTCCTGTGTTATGAGTGTGTCTCCTTATTCCCCAGTTGTGTTGGTGAAGATGGAGGCAATTTTAGGCAGGAAACAAAAATTCCACAGCAACCCCAACTCAAAGAAGTGATAAGTTTTTCACAAAACCAGCTGTCTAGAGAAATCTCTCCTCTCCAGCATTCTCTCCAAAATACAAAATGCCTCAAAACAGGGATGTTGTAATTCAGAGTGGCACTCTGATAATTCACATAGGTTCTAATCTGGGAATCTGTGTGTCATGTTCTGTCTTCAGTCTCTCTTCTTGGAGGCACCAAAATGTGCTGCCCAGTCCCTCTTGTGGTCTTTCAGCTTGGAATCATCACTGTAAATATCTTGCTATATAATTTGCTTCCTGTAACAGAAAGAATGCAGAAAAATTGTATAAGAACCATGTTTTGAAAATGAATTGTTGCATTTTTAGACTGTTGTTTGTTGATGATGTAAGGCTGTTGGAAGCTTACAAACCTCTCTAGACTAAGGAAAAATATATTAAAACTTACTTTATTGATGAGAAAAAAAGAGAACCCCCCCTCCCCAAAAAAACAACAAAGAACAAACCACAAACAAAACCCAAAACAAAACACAAATCATTTCTCCCCCCTATTTCTAGATCCCAGTACAACCTTTTATGTGTAATGGAATGAGATTCCCCTTTTCTTGCACACATTTCCCCTTTTCTGCACCACTGCAAAAACAGTGGGAAAAGGAATAATGTAAAAGAACATGAAGCAATGTATAAGTTCAGTTTTGCTTGTTGTTGAATTAAACCTTTCGTTTTTGAATGAAAGAAATTATCAATTTACTTTCTTTAGCAATCACAGAATGAGTTGGGTTGAAAGGGACCACAGGGGGTCATCTGGACCAACCTCCCTGCTCAAGCAGGGTCATCCCAGAGCACATGGCACAGGACTGTGTCCAGATAGTTCCTGAATCTCTGCAATGAAGGAGACTCCACACCTTCTCTGGATAATCTGTTCCAGTGCTCAGTCACTTGCACAGTAAAGTTCTTGCCCATGTTCAGGTGGAACCTCCTGTGCATCAGTTTCTCTCTGTTGCCTCTTGTCCTATTGCTTGGCACCACTGAGCAGGGTGAGCAGAGCCATCCTCTGCCCACCCTCCCTTTAGATACTGATGGGCATTGATGAGGTCCCTTCTCAGTCATCTCTTCTCGAGGCTGAACAGGCCCAGCTCCCTCAGCCTTTCCTCGTGAGAGGTGTTCCAGTCCCTTAATCATCCCTGTTGCCCTCCACTGGACCTGCTCCAGGAGCTCCATATCTTTTGTACTGAGAAGCCCAGAACTGGACACAACACTGCAGGTGAAGCCTCACTAGAGCTGAATAGGGGGGCAGGATCACCTCCCTTGACCTGTTGGCTTTTTATCAGGTCAGTCCCCAGCCTGTACTGATACCCAGCGTTATTTTTCCCCAGGTACAGGACCCTGCATTTGCTTTTGCTGAATTTCAGACAGTCCTTTTCTGCCCATCTTTCCAGCCTGTCAAGGTCCTTCTGAAGGGCTGCACAGCACTCTGGGGTATAAATCCTTCTCTCTTTAGTTGGCATTTCTGCTCTGCTCAGCAATCAAATACTTTTTGGTCTGACACATTTGATATATTCAAAAAAAATTCTCACAATCAGGAGCAGACAAAAACCAGCTCATAACTTTCAGCAGCAGAATTTATATACGTTTCAATTAAGGGTCCATGATATGATGCATTTTGAAGATGTGTGCAACAAGGACTCTACATTTAAAAAATGCAGATATACATGCTTCCGAAACTTTTTTGTGCTTTGGCTCTGATTTTAGCTTCTTATCACAGGAAATGTACCTCAGAAAGTTTATCATATTGTTTTAATCAAAAATCTGGCAGCTGGACTACAAAATGATTGGTTTGATTCAAGATATGGGCAAGTAATTCCTTTGAAGTTATGAATTACTCATTCATCCTCCATTAAAATAAGAAGCTCAGATCTGGTATTCACAGTCTAATCCAGTGCTATGGAAATGCAGCAAATTTCCCTGTGTTCTTTTGAACTTGGTTACAAAGGTCTTCTACACAGTGTGAAGTGATGCCACAAGTGAGCCGATTTTTAATAAATGTAGCTTTATTTCCCAGGGGTAAGATGCCTAAAAATTTTCAGCATGCAGTCTTGAACGCCTTGCTATGTGGCTTCTTCCTTTTAGTGTTTTCAGGAACCTTAATACAGCTAGCATGCATAGCAACTTCGTTTCCTTGACCAATTTCTTAAAAATGAACCATTAAGCAGCAGTTCCAGTTTGTCCCTAAGGTAATCAGCAGTGAATTTATTAAATGACTTGTGATTTGTCAAGTAATGATATTTGATGTTTCAGTGTTTCATAACAGCAGTAACTTTTGTACAAATCAGGAAAAACGCTTTCTTACCTTCTTGGTATATTAGGTAAATGTGATTCTATTTGTTCAGGAATTCTTTCTTTTTGTCATTTCTGGTTGCTTTTAAGTGCATATTCCATACATCAACTTGAATAACAGCTCTGGTACAACAACAGTTACTGAATGCTGCAAAGGCAGGTGGAGATTTTTTTTCTACTTGTTGCCTTTTTCTGTGGAAGTGATCTGGAGAAAGCTTTGCTTAAGTGCTCCCAGCTCTAAATTGCACAACAGAACAGTGTAAACTTAAACCCTTTAGTTAACTTGCAGAGAGCAGGAATAAAAGTGATAGGTAAATGTAAATGTTTATAGGCCTAACTTGTAAACTGGCCAAGCTGGCATTTTTTTCAGAGCAGACATTTACAAAATGGTCTAAAGAGCAGCTTCATGTGACACCTTTTTGTCCAAGTGACTCTGAACATTAATATTGAGTGAGCTCCCAAGCCTTGCAGTTCCTATTTCCAAAGGGGAGAGACTTTGCAGCTAGATGGGTACCCTCACTAGGAGGAAGAAGAGCATAGTGGTGGTTTGGTCTGTGAAAGGTTAGCCCAGAGCAGAAGGCTACTGCATAGTCACAATCTGTGGCCAGATATGTCATTGTTTTCTCTCTGCCTTGTGATGACAGAACTTGCCTTTCTCGATGCTTTAACTGACTGGTTCATGCAGGATTTTTTCCTTCTGGTATAGAATGATATTTGAAGAAGCTTTCATGTGCTCTTCCAAGTGGACCAGCAGGCTGGTGCAGAGGGAAGGTGGGCACCACTGTGAAGTACCTGTTCCTACAATGTGAAATACAATTCCTACAGTGGGAAATAAAGGGCCCATAAAAGGCTTATGTAAGAGGAAAACCACTGTTGCCAGAGTTGCTCTAAGTATGTGGCTGGGCTGTCATTCTGGTGTTATGTTGTGTTAAAACAATACATAACACTTTGTCAGAAATGTCTGCCTTTCATCAGCAAAGGATTTATTCCTGTATTTCTTTTGGTAGTGCCTGTCTCTCTCCTTCAGCTAAATTTGCTTGTGGGTTTTAGTAGTAGCTGGAAAGAAATACTGACCAATCTGTTGCCCACCTTCTCTTATTTGGCCTAAGGGAAAGGGAGTTTGTCTTCCAGAGGAAAAATTATGTGTACTGAAGCCTGGGAAGAGGGTGGAAATCACCTGCTGATGGGAAGTAGAGAAAAAAAATATTTTGTCACCCTTTCCCTCTATGTGAGGCCTTTGCTTTTGCTTTAATAAATTGTCTATATTTTGACCACAAGGTTTCTCCCCCCACCATCTTTTCCCATTCCCCCCCTTGCTGAGGAGGGGAGTGATGGAGCAGCTTGCTGGGCAAGTGGAATGCAGCCAAGGTCAAACCATGACCACGGACGTTAGAATAAGAAACTCAGAGCAGCAGAAAACCCGTAACAGTCATTGTTGCTATGGTGAAAAAAATCAAGCAAAATAATTAAAATCCTTCTTTTTCTCAATAGGGAAAGATCGCCCCCATAGCTTCCCTTTTTCTTAGCGAGGCTTGGAGATGCCCCATGATTTTGCACATTATCCTTCTGTGAGTAGGACACCTGTTCTTGAGTTGTTAAGGTGATGGATGTCCCAGAAGGGACTGCACGCTCAGTAAAGCCTGGCATTTTAGGCTGCTTATATGCCTGGTTTAGGGGGCAGCTAAATAAATGCTAATTGACTTCCTTGGTCTTTCAGTTGGAAGATATTACTTTGGTTTTAGGTAAGAAGTGTCCAAAATGACAAAGGATGGGTGGACAAGATCTGCAAAGATTCTGTCACACTCTACCCTCACAGACACTGCAGGCCTAGGAGTGCTCTGCCAGCGGGGCAGCAAGCAGGAGACACAATTCTTCAAACAAAGTAGCTTTTATATTGCCTTGCTCCTGCTGTCTTCTATATTTAAGCATGCTGACATTAGGTGCTTTCATATGTGAACACAGCATGGAATATACTGTTAATGGGAGTGGAAGCAAAGGGGTTAACCTGTGGAGAGAGTCGCTGACATGTGTCACTGCACTGGGGTCTCCAACGTGCTCAAACACAGCATCAAAAGCCATTTGGAGTGTATGGCTGGAAGGAGATCTGGTCTGAATATTCATGAAACTTCCACCTTAGGTGGCAAAAACCAAAACGCTCTGACCCAGATCACGAAATGATCAAATAAATTCCTTTTTGTGGAAAATTTTTGTTAGCTTCGTGGCACTTGCCATCAGTCTCTTGGCAGTATAAGTCTCCGTGGCAGCAACCCAAATAATTGTTCTACTTGTATGAGGCCCTTAAACTAGAGTCTGAGACTAGCTTTGAGTGACAAGCCTTCAGAGGCCATTAGCTGCATGTTTTTCTTTGAGAGGTCTCAAGTTAGCATGCTATTTCTGCGCTTGTAGAGTGAGATTTTTAGGAAAGTGACTGCTAGTCGTTCCCAAGTTGTTACTGCTGTCTACACAAGTCAATCCTGCTTTACTGAGTTAAAAGGGAGCAGCGTTGAAATGAAGACATTCCTGGAAACTCATGGCAAAAAAGGACTAAGGAAGCTGTGGTCTTGCTGGTCAGTGGGGCAGTAGACATCTCAAAACATCAAAAAACCTGAGATACTGATGTAATTTCCATGGATTCTTCTGGTACTGCAACATCCATGTTTTCTAAGTCTCTGAGCCTCACCTGCAGTCCAGTGGGGTACCTTCAAGGGTTCTGAGAAGCTGTCTGATGTCATTGAGAGGCTGCTCCCTGTAATTTTTGGGAGGTGATGTCAAGGGAGAGGCTCCTTGTTGCTGAAAGTAGGTAAACTTCATATTCCTCTTCAGAAAAGCATCCTATAAGAGACCCATCTAGGCAGACAAAGGACAAGGTGGCTGGGAACAACATAAAATCATAGGATATCATGGGTTGGAAGGGACCCAACAGAGCTCATAGAAGTCCATCTCTTGGCCCTGCAGAGGACAGCCCTAAGAATCACACCATGTTCCTGAGAATGTTGTCTGAAGACTTCTTGAGCTCTGGCAGGCTTGGTCCTCTGATTACTTCCCTGGGGTGCCTCTTCCAGCACCCAACCACCCTCTGGGTGAAGAATTTTTTCCTAAGATCCAACCAAAACCTCCCCTGACACAGCTTCGTGCCCATTCCCTCAGGTGCTGTCCCTGGTCACCAGAGAGAAGAGATCAGTGCCTGCCCCTCTGCTTTCTCTCGTGAGGAAGCTGCAGACTCCAAAAATTTACCAACAAAGGCAGATTGTAGTTGGCTGCACCAATTGCTTTCTGTGATGAGAGGATCTGTTCTATGGGCAAAGAGACAAATGCATATTTTTTATCTTAACTTCATCACACCTATTGACATGCTTTTCCAGCACATCCTTATAGCCAAATTGCTGAGATATGGATTATTTAAGTGGATGAATGTTGTCTGGAAAATTGGGTGGACCATTGGGTTCAAGGAGTTAACCCCATTCAGCATTTTTATTCATGATCTGGATAATGACACAAAACTCTTGGTCAGAAAGTCAGTGAATAACCCCAAAAAAACGAGGGCAGCATTCAATACACTGGAGGACAAGGCTACCTCCTTACATTAGAACCAGGTTTCTGTTTATATCCACCACTGTTAAGAGGGAATGACCAGAATACACAGAACCTGGCACCAGGGTAACACATCCCAATCTGTCTGTCCAGGAAAAAATAAGGCAGCTGCACATTAGACATGTAGATGATTTTCTCTTGTGTTTTCATAAGACTCAGAAGGAGGACTAGAAGGCTTTCTTGATTTTTGTAAAGACTTCTAGGAATTTGCTTTCTCAGTATGAAATGAAGCTTAGCTGTGATTCTCATAAGGCTCAAAGATAAATTCATGATGCTTCTGAAGTTAACAAGAATGCTAGGGATAATATGTTTGGGAGCAGGTTAATCTGGGTAGTAGGGAAAGGAGGAGAGGAACACTACATAGAAGAGCAAAAGAAGTGCATTGTAAACAGGTTTATCCAATAGTTTATTCTGATGCCAGACAATCCTATATCTTTTAATTGTAATGGTTTTCCTTTCTGCACACTTCTACAAGGCAGAGAAAAGCAAATTTGTTAGCCATACCTTGATTATTCAGGTGGAGGGATAGTCTGCCCTCCTCAGTTCTATATGAACAGCAACCTCCTGAGGCTACAGTAGAAACATTTCCTTTTCTTTTCTTTTATTCCCCCCCCCCCTCTCTTTAGGAGCATTTTCTAAGATGGAAGTTTTCGGTCTGCCTTGCTCCCTGCCACTCTGATTGTCAAGATCTCTTTTATAGCATTGCTGTCAATACGTCGCTAAAAAAGAAAACTATATTTTTGATAGAATCGTGGAATATTTTAAGGCAAAGTTTGCCTCCTGTTTGGTGCTCCTGGAGAATAACTTGCAGGAATATCATTGAACAAAGACATTCTAACTCATTAAAATTGCTCTGAAAGCGACATGCTTGAGGGGGGCCCTGGGGAAAGCAGAAGGATGTACAATACACGGATATGTCGGAAATCACAAGAAAAACGTAGTTCTGGCCACCAATTAATGGAAACTAATTGATTATGCTTTAGTTGACCTTGATTATCCATTAGGGAGTGTCAAATGGAAAGTCAATATAAATGACAAAATGTGAAAGTGTACTGTAAATCAGGTGCATCAGTGACATCTGTCGAGAGTTCAAAATGCTGCTCGAGGAGAAGGCTCAGGATTTTAGTGCTTTTCTCTCTGATAACCTTTCTACACTGTGTGTTAGTCTCATGGTGACAGAGTGTCCCTGGCAGGGATACAAACTACATCTTAAAAGGTAATTAGAGTCAATGCATGCTTTTCTCTAAATAATTCTTTTGAACATATGGATGTGCCTTTTTAGAGGGAATGCATCCCCCATAATCTGGTGGTGGTATATTTTGGTGGTACAGGGAAGCTCTGGTCAGTGACACTTCACAAACATGTGTCCTTAGTATCAAACCTAATGCAAACAGGTCTTTGCAGCTTAGTGCAGTAAATAAGTTTTGTTGACCATCTGTGAGTTTTTATATCCGCAAGTCGTCTAAGAATCAATGTGCAAAAGCAGGAGAATTTGGGGATGTAATAAAGTAAATTCTCTGCAGAAATGCAACTTACTACAGGGGTATTTTTTCTCCCAAGTTCACACCTCTGGAAAGGGAGAGGTAGTTGTTGAAGAAGTTGTTAGACTAAAGTATGTAAGGTAACACAAATACCAGGAAGAAGGGAGAGTGTTTTCTAGCCAGCTGACAGTCAATCTGCCAGTTCTTCTCACAATCTGGATGTCTTTTGTTCAGGTGTTTAGCAAATTTGTAGTGGTTACTCCTGAAACACCTATAGAATCAGTACAGAGGAAGACCAAAAACTTACAGTTCGCTTGCCTTACCTTTGGCCAAGCTTTGTGATACTGAAAACAACCCATGGTACAAGGAAGCTGATCATAACAGTGTAACTATGTGGTGCATGTCATGAACAGCCTCTCTGCTTCGTATCTGCACAAAGCTGATATTATTTAAATGCATAATTATGTCCACAGAGTAGTTTTCGATAGAAGTTGCCTGATGCTTTAGCTGTCTTTGGGATTTTTTCCCAAAGCTGTATTTTACCCTGAGCAAACTGGGAGCTCAGGTGATAGTGATCTTCTTATATATTAGGATTACATTCGGGCTGTGAAACCTAGATGATTTCATGGTTCTGTAATGGAGTTGCCCAAAACTCTCCTTTGTAAAAAGAGGTGATGGAGGAGGAGGGAAATAATAAGTAATAAAAATAATCCTCCATGTCCTGAATATTAAGGTGAACTCTTACCTTTCTAAAACAAGATGTTTTCCTTAACATGTATATGTACATATTATATACCACGTCTATTAATCTTAGAGAAAATATTTCAGCTGTGACTTTAAATTCATAGTATCTTCCTTGCATCTAGACTAATGAACTGCAAGTCCATGCTGCTACTGTGTTCTAAAAGCACTTTCACAACATACTAATTTTGAAATAGTATTTGTATTTACAATGACTTGTGTTAAAACAGCTCAAGTATTCAGGACTTGTAGTGGTTTAGTAAAGCACAGCATTGAACAGCTGGTCAGTTGCTTTGTGTCTGAAATGTGAAAATAATAAAGCAGTGAGAAATTAGACTATTTTTAAATTATCTCCAAAACATTTGTTTAAAACAATTAATTAAATGTATTGATGCTTGCATTAAAAGTAGGCTCAACATTTTAATATGTTGCTTATATGGAAATGCCACTTCAGTAAAACTTTAGCAGTTAAATTCACAGTCAAATAAACCAGCAAGCCTTAAACAGGAAACAAGTATTTACTTTGCTAGTACATTTTTTGGTCCATTTTTAAAGCATCATGGATAAGTGATTAAGATGGATTCCTAGTGACAGTGCCTGTTCAAATATATGATGTACTCTTCCTTCTAGAGTTTTTCCATTTATCAGAAAGGGAAAAGCCTAACTGGGTGGTACTTTAGCAAACTTGTTGAATATTCCATCGTGTTTACTTGACACAAAATTAAAAACTGAGCACACAGCACCTACACCCCCTAAACAAACAGACAAAAACTCCAAACCAGGCATGTTATACTACTAAATTTAATGTCATTTATTAAAATTTATAAGAAGGACTGAAAAGAGCATTTGTGTCCTAACCTTTAACATTAATCCCTCTTCAATTCTTTAGCTTAATGATAAACACGTTCAAATACCTTCATAATTAGGTAACTTACTCTAACACACCCTCTTAGATGTTTCTTGATTAAATGGCTGATTTTCTTTCATAATACAGATAGTTTAATCTTTTTTTTTTTTTGCTAATAATATTAATAGAAATGAACGTTTGATCCACAAAGAGGCCTGTGTGATAACTATTTGGTTTGCAAGGATTTATTATGGTATAATTATATTAACATAAATAAAACATAAGAGTTATGTTAAAATATTATCACCATAGCTGCTGCTACTGTCGGTATTAAAAAGACAAATAGGTTCTTTTTTCATAGCAGCAAATAAAGATAATGTTTATAGCTAAGTTATTCTATTCTGCTTATTCTTGGAATACAAATGTATGAAAAGTAACATCAGACTGGTAAAATAAGAGTGAATGTTTGTCTCTCAGAAAAACTCGCTTTGTCCTCAAGAATCAAAGCTAACTACAATCATGTTCTTAGTTCCAGAATAGTTTTGTTCTTTGTCATGCAATGCATGCATTACTTTAAATAGAGTTTTAATGCCAAGAGATAAAAATGCCTTAAGTGTTGCTATGGTTCTAAAAGGGTCTAGCTTCTTTAAAAAAAATCCACTCATACAATGGCAGATACTATGACATATTGTTTTGCAATTGCTACTTCAGTGGGCATTAATACCATTGTAGAACCAAGGAAGAGATTTGTGACACAGAACATTATATTGAAACCGACTCTTGCTTCCCTTCGTGTTTAAAAATCTCTTTAGTGTTGAAGTGCTGACACACAGGATTTTTCTACCTGCTTTGCTTTTGATCTTAGTAAGGAGAACTATTTTTTTATATCCATGGGTATACATATTTGTACACATATACAAAGATATGTGCTCCCATTTACACAAAGATATGTCTACATGAGTATTTTGTTAACATTTTCAATCTTGAATGCAGTCAAAGTGTAAGACCTCAATACCTTTTAGCTTCTGCGGTTTTGCTCCTTGTAGTACACAGCCACTTAACTTCAAAGAAATTACCACAATTGCTGTTAGTATTCCCTTTTGTGTGACTGCATGTGATCCTGGCTTGGTTCAGAGGAGCTCCTGTGCTATCTTGAGAGATAAGGATAAGCTGATAAGCCTTCCAGCTGTTCTGGTACAAATTATTTGTGCAAAATGCTTTCATTCTGCCCTGTGTAACAAGGACATCCTCTTTCCACTGCAATCCATTTAGCTTATTGTAGAGACAGCTAAGAGATTAATTTGATCATCTTCTACAAGTACCTGCACAGGAGGGATGTTTTTGATGTCAAAGAACTCTTTACTAAACCCTTTTCTCTGCTAGATCAATCTCCACTACTGATGCTAGACAAATGAAATGGAAAATAAGGTGCAACTTGTACTTTTTCCTTTTCCTTTTTTTTTTTTTTTTTTTTTTTTTTTAAGCAATTAGAAACAAGGACAATTAATGTTTGGAATCACTTATCAGGTGAGGTCATGCACTCTTCCTATTGTGCCAACTTTACAAGAGGGTTGGATAGCTTCCAAAAGGTGTGCTATAATTTTAACCACCACAAGGTTACAGGTTTCACACAGGCATGTCTGAGCGAGGTTCAGCAGAAGGAGGTCAAACTGCTGGTTCTCAGTTGTTGCTGCTAGCTTAAAAAAATATTAATCTTTCTTTCAAATTGCTCTTGACAGATACTGTCATGAGCTTTTCCATGCGCCAAAAGTCCTGAGGCAAAACTCAAGGAAGACTTTCTGACATCAATGGGCTTTGGATCTAATCCATAGACAGCTAGTTCCTTCTGGGAAACACTGAGTAAAATGTAAGAGAAAAGTTTTACACAAGTATTAAAGCAGCAACCAAAGTATGTTAAAGCAGTGGCATTTTGAGAGAACGGAGGGGACAAAATGAGTATTGGAGGAAATTAATGAAGTCATGTCTAGCCTGTCCTGTAGTCTCTCAAATTCAACATATAAAGTAGTGTTTTTAATATGAAAAGTCATCTCTTCAATATGATGTAAAGGAACAGATACATGCTGGTCTCTTGACTACCAGATCTTCACCAGGTTAATCGTGGCAAGTTGGCTTATCCAGTCGTGTTGAACATTTTGAACACCTAGCCTGGTGTAATCTTTCTGTGAAAATCAACATAATTGCTATATCCAAATTAGGATTTATTTTATAGGCCTGAAAGAATAAAATATGCTTATGCAGATATTTTTAGGAAGGATGAATTTCACTTTAAGAAAAAAAATGAAAAATTGAGTAGCAGTCATGTGAACATCCAGACTGTTTTGAAATGTGTACAGTGGCAGTGAGTGTCAAGAGCACTTTGTAAGCAGATGAGAAGTTTCTGAACACGGTGTTACCAAGTATGTTTTTCCTCCTAAGCCAAAAATGGGAATTTTGTGTCTCTGGTAAGAATAGTAGTGAATTTAAGAAAGGTTACTGAAATGCAGGAGATAACTAGTAATCCATGCTGGCTATCACTAGCCTGAGCTCAACTTGTACTAATCATTAGAAACTCTATGAAAGTAAGTGGAAAGAAAAATCAAAATCCCTGCTGAACACCCTGAACTTTTGAATCCCTGAAGGATCATACACATTGCTCTGTCTACGCACTTGAAGCTAAATCATCTCCTTTCCTGCCTGCTCAGCTCTGTCAAAAGCTGGGTCAAAATTCTTGTGAGATTTATTTATCTTTTCTACATTCAAAAGGTAATTTCTCCCTTCTCGCTCATCTTTCCAGCATCTGTCACATTAAACTTTTCACTATTATTGCTATAGGTGCTAATCTTGAAGCTCAGCCTGTCCTGTGTCTTTCCTCATGTCTCCTTATATTGACTGATCATTTTTCGAGGAAGTAATTTTCTCTCTTAGACTTCTCTTTTACATTTTCTTGTGCCACATCTCTGAAAATCCCACCCTGTGTGGCACTCCTCTGATGAATGGGCTTGTCTGGAATGTAGATTCTTTTGTGTGAGAGAGGAAGATATTCACCCCTTCACCAAATGTTTCATTTTGGATGTTTTTGGTGAGACCGCACTTCTTTTGCTCGTAATGTCTTCTGATGTACATAAAATAACTTATCAAATTTTTAATTTTAGAGAACTAATCAAGAAAAATAGTCTTTATAGCCTGAGAAAAGTAATCAGTCCTTGATTGACTCTTCCAATAGCAGCTATTTTTACTGCAGCAGCAGGAAATAGTTTAAGTCTCTTTATAAAATAAAATGTCCAGAGAAAATCACTCGTCTTTCCTTTCACAGCAACAACAAACACATATAGCCAGATGACCCCAGTCCCACTGCGAAATAATTTTAGCTTGTCCACTTGTGATCACTTGAGGTTTTCCACTGATTTCACAGCTGTATTCCTTGTATCTTGTCCCTGCATGATACCTTAAGGTCTGCTCCAATTTATTTATTTAGATTTTATGCACAGGGATAAGTTACAACTCTTTGATACAAAGCATTTCATTTTCCAGGACACCCCACAGATATTAGCAATTACACTGGAATACAAAAGCTTTTCATCCAAGCAAATAATTTGTTTTCCAGTAAAGAATACAAGATCTCACCTCTGAAAAGGGATTTTTTTTTTTTGTTTCTGTTTCTCTCATAACTGTGAATGACCTATGAGACCCATCTGGTCTTTCCACAAATGAGAGGAAGAAAACCCTTCAAGGGTAAAATATTATTTATTCTATGAGAAAACAATTTTAAATTAGAAAAGGAAAATATTTGACTTTATAACACTGCGTGTGTCTGATTTGAATCACTCGCAGCTTGTACTAATACACCCTCTTAAAATGTTATATTGCATAATATCTATGTGGAAAGTACAAAAACCTTTCTCACCAGTAAGCAATTGCATATGGTCTGAAAATTAATCCCTCACTACCAGAATACATAAATAGAAAGCCAGATTTGTTAGTGGGCTCCAGCTGCTTTGTGCTTCTCAGACAGTGCAAAATAACCATAGACCCAGCTTAAATGTTCAGCTAAAGCGGGTTTACTGCTTCTTTCCATTACCAAAGCAGCAGAAAGCAGCTGGAGGGGGCTCCTGAATCTGGCCTATTCTGCAACTCGATGCCACAACCCGTGTTGTACAACAATACTAACAGCCCAGGACGTGTCAGGACTTTGCAATTGCTAACTACCAGGACACCTCTGTGAGCTGAGAACCTATGATTACACAGATGTTAGGTGGAAGAATAAAGAGCAGAGGCTTTGTAGTATTAAGGGTCTAATACATTTACAACTTTCCACACAGGAGAAGTGTGTGTGTGTGTGTGTTCAGGAAATTTGCATGAATCATGCTGTGCAGTTCAGATAATGGTCAAGTTCTAACGTGAATATACACAGCTACATTGGATTCTGGGAAGTGGGAAGTTTTGTTCCTGCTCTGTCAATGCTGGCTTATCCTGATCTGTTTTATGTGTTTTGAAATTGCTTCAGAATTTACAAGGTCAGTTACTAGCTCACAGCTGACACATGAACATTTCTCCAACGATATATTTAGTTTTCATATCATGCTGTGTATATATCTCTGGTACTTTTAATTCTGTAAAACGCTCTGGGTTTGTAGCCCATATATCTGTAATCCCAATATTCAGTTACATATTCAAAATAAGGAAAGAAATCCCAGTTGTCGATGTGAACCACCTATAAAGAATAGTGCAAGAAATCTTGACAGATGGAGCATTATTTTCCCCTTGCAGGCAGAAATTTGGATTCCTTTCCAAACCATCTGATGTAGAGATTATGTAGAGGTGGAGGATATCACCTACAGCAATGTAAATTTGCATAAGCATTAGGGGTGTTTAAGCTAAAAGGATTCCAAGCTGTGATGCTGATGTACCAGCAGTCAGGAAAGACTCCATGCCAGCTGCCCAGCTAACTTGCAGGCAGTCTAGTGGGGAGAGTTTGTATCCATGTCTTGAGTTCAATACCTGGATCTGCATCACCTGCTCCCTAATCGGATGGATTAGGCTGCCTGTGGTCAAGATCAGCCCTCCTGTGGTGCTGTGAAAAACAACTCTGGTGCCCAAGGCTTCATCCCCATGGCCCCTGCCCCCACTGCTCAAGGATGAGGAAGGAGGTGACATTATGAAAAATCTTATGTTGGTTGGACTATCCCCTGAAAGATAAAAGAAGGCAAAAATGAAAAAAATGGTCAAGATATGGTGGTTGGAACAGCTGACACCTCCAGACCTGTTGTGAGCATAAGGTCACAGCATCATTATTCTGGTTTTGACAGCCTGTTTGATGTAGCACAGACTGCACAACAATGGCATGGTTTTGTTTTACCAAGCTAAAGATCTTGGTACGTGGTAGCTTAATACAGTTGACACAAACTTTTTCTCTTGGTCTTTTGTATGTTTTTCCACAATGGCCTGTTATATTTAATGACCAGCTGTTGATGATTTTACGAATATTTCTGCATGACTTGGTACAGCTTTTGATAAAAGAGGATTAAGCTAAAGTGCAATACCTTGTGCTTGCCTCAGTCCAAGGCGTCATGTGCAATTTCCACAGTTCAGCTGATGCTGAAGGGAACCTTGACAATCTGTCATGCCAGGAGATATATCAGAGCCTGTAGGAAACAACGAATTCCAGAGTTACTGATAAAGGTACTTTGTGCCTAATCATCTGTTTACATTCAGAATCCCACTTGCATGACAATCTAAGGCTGCTATAAATATTGTAACACCCCCAATTACTTGGAAGAGATCTTAATTTAAGTGCACAAAAAGAATACATGTAATAAATGCAATCATGTAGTCCTTCTCATGAGTGGTTCATTCCTATGTATTTTATTGTAGATCCTAAGGGGAAAAAGGATTATAATTTTTTTCTCAGGGCAAGCTTGTAAAATACCTCTTTTTAACTCTGTTATATATAATAAACTACTATATATGTGTAATAGGAGATCCTTTATCTATTATCCTTGTTCAATTTTTTATTCTCAAAATTTAGGTGACCAAAATATACTATTTGATTTTTTTGGTTAGAGAGCCTGTAATTCAGGTAATTATTTGTTTGAATTGCTTAAACTATACTATCCTTTTTCATGTATTGTTTTCTCTGAGTAAGTACATACTAAATTCTTTAGCATAGCCTTAACTGTTAGACCTTTTATATGGGAGTAATTGGGTTAATCTTTTGCCCTACAGCATCCAAAATTGTGGTCTCTTTTATTCTTACATATTATGAAATATAAAACTATGTTTTCCAAGAGGAATTAATTTAGCAGTTAGTGAGTTCTAGTAGCCATACAGTGAGGAATCCACTATAGTAGGACTGGAACCAGAACAGCCTTGGTCAGGCTTTTTCTTTTTTACTTTTTTCCACACCCATGACAATGCTTGCTGATGCTTCCAATTAAGACACCTTCATCCTCTGTGTATCTTTTACCCAACTCTTTTGACCTCTGCTTCTAGAGCAGCCTGCCAGGATGGAGAATTCATGCCTAAGTCATCATTTTAATCAGGCTAATGCATTGCAAGGAATTAATAACTTCATCATTTCTCTGATACTGTTCAGCTTACTGTTATCAATACTTGAGGTTACTGGAAAAACTACAGAAGTCCCCCTTAGGGAAAAATGCTTCTTTTTACTTGTCTCCTTTGAAACAGGACTTGCATATTTTGTAACCCACCAGCTCTTTCAAGGCATGTTATCTGTTTGCCCTGGGGGCTTGACTGTAGAATCATTTACGTCAGTTTTAAGCAGAAGTGTGTTCAGCAAAATGATATGTTATTCCACCAGTAAATCAGGTTACCATAAAAGTCTGAATCAGTCTGTATTTCATACTTAGTCCTCAGGCTTCACATTTCTTTCATTAGCGCTCCCCTCTCCTTTTCCAGAGGGACCTGCTTTTGATTTAAAGTAGTAACCTTCCGTCCTGCACCAGGTTAGCCTTTGAGCCATTACTTTTTCATTTTTAGCCTTGGGCCAGCTGTTTGTAACCTTTGTGTCTTGCATCAGTGGTATTCAGCCTCTTGTAGTTTACAGCAATCATGTAGCAATGACCTTATAAACTCTCTGTACTTTTCTCCTTCTTGAGTGTTCAAATCCACATCCAGCATGGCAGTGCATTGTTCAGATGCAGCTGGGCTCTCTGTTTTCAGCAAGCACAAGTTCTGCTGCAGCAGTCTCTGGCTTCTTTCACTTGGGTTTCCAAAATGTGTTGGGGCCAAAATTACTGAGGTAGCTCCCTCAAATCATTGTTTTGCAGGCTGTGCTTGTCTTGTTTCCATCTTGAAGTACTACAACATTTATAGGAAACTGTCACCAACGCTTAAGAAGATTTTCACCCTCTCTTTGTTTTGGGCCTTCTATGGTCTTCGTCAAGTAGGGAAAAAGAGAATATTTTTTTATTCTCTCCCCCCACAAAAAGCAGTAAATCAATGCAGTTGTAACGAATTTAATCCAGAACAAGGCAGCAATAAACTGGTTCTCTTTTACAACTTTTGCTGCCATTTTGTTAACTTCAGGTTGTATCTGGTGCAGGTTTTGCTTTTTTCAGACTCCCTATAAATTGATTTAAATATCAAAGAAATGCTCAGCACCTGTTGGACTGACACCATATGCTCCCATCTTACTGATAGATGTTAGAGAAATAGGCTTCTTTGAAGCAGGAGACAGACAGTTGATTCATAGAAGAAAGCCAGGAAGGTGGAAATGTATTGCATGGCATGCACAGGTGTAAGGACTTGCCCATCTTGTCCAAGAAATCTGTCAGGGATTCATCACACTCCTGGGATTGTGATAAACAGCATCTAAGGATTGACAGTGATAAAGGAATGCATGCACTCTCATGGCTTTACCACTTCTTAAATCTAGAGATCTGTGATAAAAAAATAATAATAAAAGAAAAAACCTAAGGCAATGAGTTCTTTTAGTGTAGGTGTTGCATAAACAGTTCATGTTTGAAGATACTTCAAAATTTTATTTTTATCTTTATAAAATGATAGACCAAATTATATTGGATGCTTTATAAAGTTTAAACAAACCCTTGGAGTTCCCTTTGCCTCAATAAATTTTCTTTGAAGTTATTTGTTGCTATTCTTAGTTGAGAATTTTACTGATGTTCTGAAATTCTAGACCTATAGAGAAGTTTTTAAACAAATTATTGTGTCCCACGATTGCAGAAGGGCAGCACAATTCAGAAAGTTGTCTCATTAAGGTATCTGTAGTGTGGTAGGCATAAAGGTAACCTACAGCTTTAGAAACCTGTAATTTCCCTCTGAATGTAAATTTTAAGATTACTCATCTCAGTTTCTGATTTTAAGAATGCTCTAAGTATATAAATCCATAACAGAATACTGTTCATCAGCTGCAAAATGGCTTGATTTTAATTTTATGTCAATAGATTAAAATAAATATCCATTTTCCCCTCCCCGTTTAGTAACATTTTTACTGAAATGCACTCTGAGTTAGTAGTCAGAGTGAACATTTGCTCTCACGAGTTCATGACACTTAATATTTCTTTGTTGTAATTTTTTTGTGAACTTTTTGCGTGCCTTAATGTATATTCTTTAATTGTTACACAAAAGCTACTGATATTTTGCTTCATAGTGGAGGACTTTGTTGTTGTTGTTATTGCTTTGAATAGTTGATAGTGTGAAATGAAAGACTGGAATTTGCTTTGGTCCTTCTTGTATGACATTCTCATTAACACTTTTTTTTGTTTATATTTCCTCATTTTTCATCCTTTGGAAAACGACTTTTTGCGTATTTATTGCCTGGTTCTGGGGATTTTTGAGTTAAAAAAAAAAGCCACACGATTTATACCTGATCACATTCAAACTGTTGGATTCAAATGATTAATAAATTGAAGTATATTCAGTGTGGAGGACTAAATCAGCAATATCCATGATCTGAATCTCAGGGTATACAGAAGAAATCAACAGTCTGTGGCAGAAGGTTTGTAGTAATTTCTGGTTAAACTGTTGCTTTTCAGACTAAGCTTCAAGAGTGGGAGTAGCAACTTGAAACACTGAAATTTCTGTGGAAAAAAAGAAACACAGCATAAATATGCATCAAATGTGTATATAGATATATAAATAGTGAGTCTAATTAAAAATGTTTGCAAACCCATAAGGTGGCTATTATCAGACCAGTTACAGTGACACACTTTTAACACCTGTAGGAATTTTGGAAATGAACTGGTGTTTTCCATGTACTTACCAAGCCTATGCTCCTTTTGTATCTTAAGATCAGTGTTGCTAGTCAGTCTCTCTCCTAGTGGAGTAGGGTTGTGGTAAATCATCCCAAGTCCTTCACCAGGAGAATTATGATGTTGAAGATGAAAGTTACTTACTACTCATTCTAAGATATGCTGGGAGCAATTTTATGTTGGGTTTTTGTTTGGTTTTTTTTTTTCCAGGATTGTATACTTTACTTTTTCTTCCTTGGTCTGCAATTCCACAAATACACAAAATTTTTCCTATGTGCAATATTTCATGTATCCTGGATATACGTTCTTTGATATCTTTAATATCCCTAAAACTGGTTTTGTCCAACTCCTCAGGCAGCTTTCCTTTGATGAACAATAATTGACCATGGAAGAACTTATCTAGCCAACAATTTCTGGTTTCATCATGTGCTGGTAACTTCAGGGACTTTACAATTATCTAACATCGCACATCTCTGTTCTGCATTTTTGTTCCAGGGTCATAGTTCACACTGCACAGGAAGGCCACTTATTATTACTATCTGTTAATTACAGATAAGCATCAAAATTACTATAGCAGTAGGCTTTATACAACACAATTGCTCAAAGCTAAGATAAAAATAAAACTAATTAGGTAATATTCACCTGGTCATTAAACAATTTCCATCAGAGCTAAACAAGTTTAAACAAAAGCCACAGGCAAGTCAAGCCAAATGAAGCCTGAAAAATCCTAGGTCTGAGACCTTGCAGAGCTCATGCAGTCCCTGAATCCCATTGTTAGCAGTAAAAATGCCATATTTACTGGACTTGCAGGCTATAAGGATGTGTGAAAAGAAATGGATGTGCTCTTGATAAAAAGAAAATTCAGAGGTGGAATCTTACATATGGTATTGTCTACAACTCTTTGGGTGCAAGGACAGTGCAATACATCATTTAAAGTGATAAAAATTTACACATGCTTTACTGCTCAATATACATTCTTCAGCTTGCAAAAGGGATGCTTTCCTGTCTGGAGAAAATACGTAGGATGCCAAAAATCTAATAAATATGTATAATGGTCAACTAAAAGGTTTTTGTAAACTGATTGGTTTAATCTCTCAAAATCTTTTTTTTCTTTTAATCTGTATTTTTGTTATAATTTAGCTTAGAATTATTTACTGTCATTTTAGGAAAGGTCACTTCTACATAGAGAAAAGTAATTTTTTTTTATAACTTCTACCAACATCTGCTCAAAATATTTTTTTTGCTGAATATTCAGAAAATCTTAAAGATTTGGATTGCCTCAGAAAGAACATTGATAACATAATAGAGCTGCTATAAAATATTTGCCTTCATATTTGGAGTGGGTTTTCTTCCAGTTCAAGAGTGTGTGCAATAGGAGGCTTCCCACTTTCCTGGGTTTTAAAAATGAAAATTTCAGTTGTTCATGCAGTAGTTGCTTCCCACAGTCTATAATCATGTGGTATAGCACTGATACTTTTATAACATAATTTAATGGATATGTATTTATTATTTTCCTCCTTGTGTCATAAATATAGTGCTGTCTCACATTTTTAAAATTATCAAACACGCTACACCAATGACCAAGGAGTGGCACATCTTTGGAAAACATGTTGCAAACAGAATATAGGAGATATACAACTGAATGAGTGAGATCCTTTTTTATTCTTTTTGGGACAGTAGTAGAATTCTGAAATCTATATAGATTAGAAATTAATTACTCTAAGAAGTGTCATCATGCTAGAGAAACTTCCGAGATTGCATAAAAATCACTTGCAATACGTAAGGGCTACTGCAGGAGAAATATTCAGTGTTAGTAGAATCAAAATTAACGTTCCTTGGTTATCATAACAGTGAAAGTCCTATATCCTATAGAGGTTTATAAAGTTTGTTATTGAGATTGTGAAGTCAGTAGTTTCTCTTGTGAATAGTAAGCCATCTGAACAGCACTGTAAGGGAAGATTTAGTGGTAAGGTAGGACAGCTGGATCTTATACCTTCTAGGGCCATGTTACCATAGCTTTGGTGAGCAGCACTTGGGGTGAGAGCCCAGAAGGTGATGCATAGAAGAGCTGTCTGCTGAGCAGACACAACTGGTGTCATTCCCCCTGGAGAAGAGAGCTGCAGCAGGAAGAAAAAATTGCTGCAGGTTGGTTTCTTCTGCCAGGGAATTAACTACAATTTCTCACCTCGCTCTTTGGAAGTAGACAAAGTGACACCCAATCCAGTACCATCATTTTCCTTAGTTGTGCCTGGTATGATGTCTGTTCCCCATCACCTGAGGAGAGAAGAGCCTGATGGTGATGATGCCTACTGCCTTTGCCTCAAAGGTGCATCCAGGCCCTTAATATTGTCATGAAAAGAAAGCATGGGTAGAGACAGTGAGGGAGTTAGCAAGTGCTTTTTTAGTGAGTTGGAAACGCAGGTCTTTCTCCTCACAGAGCATTATGAATGTTAATTAACCTTGAAAGGGTACTTAACTAAGGGTGTGATCTTCTACATTAGTTTAGAGAAAAGTCCACTTCTGTAATAGTTAGAACAGTTGAACTTGTTCTGAATTTGGGTCTACAACCAAAGTACCTGTTGGTTTGTTTTTAAAAGATATTTTGCAGACCAGTTTTTAATTAGTAAAATACTGAAGTGGCCATCTTCTAAAACACAATATTTATGCTCATGATTTCTTTCTTCCTGGCAGTACAGCCTTGACTATGCAGTCAGACATGTGCAAGTTTTGTATCTACTGGATTTAATTCACAGGATACCCAAAGGACAAGTGGCTTAAAAATGTTTTTTTCATCCTAATAGAGTAGATTTTAACTAGGAACAATGATTGACAAATTCATTCACTGCATATGAAACTGCAACAGGAATCAAATATTTACTGATTATCTCCTACACCGCCATTCAATTTTTCAGGTAATCCGGATTTTTAAATCACATTAAAGCCTAATAGAGCTCAGGACACCTTAAAATGAAGGAACTGTATAAGTCTATGCTGACAGGGTGAATCTAGTTAAATCAGACATTTTCTATGGGCATATTTTATCTTTGTCATTGAAACGATAAAAAGATTATGGCAAAAGAACATTTGAGGAATGAAGAATTTTTCTGCCTCAAGATTAGAGCTTTCATTATGTTGCTCTAGTTGGGAGAAATTTAAATGCAGAACCCATTGCAGTCTTTATCTTTGTGAAGGCTGGGATCAAAGGGAAATTAATCTGTTACATAAGAATCACCAGAAACTACTTGATCAAAGGATCAGTGCTCAGGCCTCATCTAGTCAAGTTTTGAATATCTCTAAAGGTAACAACTTCTCAACATCTCTGTGTACCTATTCCAGCATTTCACCTCTCTCATTATGAAACTCTTTTACATAATAGCCAATTGGACTTATTCTGGTCGAGAACCTGGTTCATTACCTCTTATTCTTATTGTGACACTCCCCTGGACTCACTCAAATCTGTGTCTGTGCCTGTCATCTTACCAGAGAACCCAAATTGGTCACAGCACTTCACATGTGATCTCACAAGTGTTCAAGAGAAGGGGGCAGATCACAGAGCTGGTCTCTACACTTTGGGTAGTGCAGCCCCAGGCACTCTTGTCTGTCCTTGACTGGGGTTTTATTATCTGTATCTTATCTTTATGTATCTTATCTTATATTATCTTTATGTATCTTATCACTCTAAGATACATTAGACACACTGAGAAAAAAGCTCATGTTTATGTGTGTGTGTATGGTGTGTCAGCTACGTTGTCTTGCTCTTTTTTTATGGCTAGTCCTTTCTGATAATATATTCTCTGATAGCTACCATTCATAACTGCATTCCTATATACCCTAGAGCTGTAATGCTCAAAAAAAAAAATAATCAAGCCAGATCTTGCAAACTTCACAAAGGTTTCCTAAGCTGGAGTGTGGAAGAGAAAGAGGAACATGCAAAGAAAATGTTGTTACAGAAAGAGGTACCAATGGTCACTACAGGTCAGTATTTGTTTTGAGTTTGTATTTAGACACGGCTTTTGTTGGGGTAGGAAGCTTCTGAAAGCCTAATCCTTCATATAAGGTTAGAAGTTGTGCTGCAAATAGAGGTATTCATTGTTACTCTGGGTTCTTTTCCTCAGTGGGGAGGTTATCTTCTATTTACAATCTGCTTACTTAAATCCTTTTTTGGATACATATCATCATGGCTTTTCAGTCTTTACTGTGCTGCTTTGTATGCCCTGAAGACTTTGTCAGAACAGAAGGTTCAGCACTTTTACTGGCTGTGGGTTAGTCTGAACAGTGCTTGGAAAGCATACATGTGATACCTGGTTCACACTGAATGCACTCGCTGAGAAGATTAAATCATAAAATAATTTTATTTCACTTTATTTGTATTTTGTTACCAGCACAACAAATATGGTAATTATCCATATTAACCATATGCTATTCAATGGTTAATTCATTCTTGAGAGCCCTACTCTCCTGGGAATGGCTGAGCACCTGCCTGCCCATGGGAAGTGGGGGATGAATTCCTTGGTTTGCCCTGCTTTCCTGCCTGGATTTTGCTTCACTTGATAATTTGTCTTTATTTCAGCCCACAAGTTTTCTCACTTTTCCAATTCTCTCCCCATCCCACCGGGGGTGGGGGAGCAGCTGCCTGGGGTTTAGTTCCTGCCTGGGCTTAAGCCACGACAACATTTTTGGATGGTTTTTGATGTGAAATATACTCAATTTATTGAACTGGCTGAATCAATATGGGTGCTTTATTGAGTGACCCTAAGTTATTTTTATACATTATAAAATTAAGTTTGAGGTGTGAGTAATCTGTTTAATTGGAGAACATGGCAACTTAGGTTTTATCATTGTGGACAGCATAGCATAAATGTTGCTCAATATATTAATGTAATCACCTGCATCTTAAAGAAAAAGGGAGTTTATATATTTCACCCTGAGCTGAAATAATAAGAAACATCGATTCTAAGGAACAGGATGTAGAAGTCTAAAAATAAGCTTTTCAGTAAACAACTTTTTTTTTTTAATCTTTTCTTTGCAGCTGGGGCAGCTTTTATTTAAGAACTACTTTTCTAAAGTAGGGCAATAGAGACAATAAGTTATCTATGGGGTTATCCCAATTAAGAGAATGGGGCTGTATTAATTTTATAACCCATTAGCACTCTTCTGTGGTTTTAATTTGCAAGACAACTTTCTTTTTCCTGTAGGAAAATAATATGCTTTCATTTCTTCAGAGGATCTTCAGTAGAATTTATCATACTTGGTGTCAGGTTTCACATACTGCTCTTGAATCTAATTTAGCATGGATTTCGGTTTATGTAAACTCTAAATTTAATGTCTTTCGCTCTTCAGAATTTCCTCATGAGATATTGTCTCCATGCAGGAAACAAGTCAAGTTCAGTTCCTCTTTGAGTTTTGTTTGCCTGGAATAAGACACCTTTTGTGTGTGTGTGTGTGTGTGTGTGTCCATCTTACACTCTAAACCACGACATCCTGGCTTTTTTTGGCTGTTCCTATATCTACCAAAAATTAATCTGCTCCTGAAAACATTTACCTTGTGTCTGCTTTGCTGACTCAGTCTTCGGAGCAACCATAGCTGAGAATCCAATAAACCCTTTCAGGCTGGAAAAATTACTTTTCCCCTCATATGAGTATTTAACATATGAAAGTTGCTCGAGGCATATCCCGAAGCAGTTGCTCAAACGGAGCTGCTGTGTCTCAGTACTATACTGGCATATCTTCTCTGCTCTCTTCCCACACATTTTCTAGTGTACAAGTAGGGCAGAAATGTGACACTGGCCCAAAAAAAGAGAGCCTGATCTATTTGTTGAAGATTATTAAATGTCACGCCTAAAGATATGTAGAGCCCGTCTGTCTCATATACAGATGAGAAAAAAACTCAATAGCCTACCTTTTTTCTTCAGTGAGATAACGTTAATTTGATATTATTGCAGTTTATTCTATTTTAATTTACCCCCTCATCTTCAGCAGTCTGGAAATATTGGTTTCTCACCGGAGTCTCTTACATTTCCCTTTTTAAAGGAAGAACATTAAAAAAGCGAATATGCAACGGTGTCAAATTCACAGGAAGCTCTTCACATTTTCAGCCTGCTATAAACTCTTCTCATAGATTGCAAGTGCTCTCCAGGGGATGTGTTAGCATAGCACTGCTCAAATTTAGATCATTTGTTGGACTGTACATCATTTGCTTGTGTCTAGGCGTTATTCTTCTATTCCCTTTTGTTTTCTCCTTAAATGCATTACAGCTATTTACTGCATTTAGGACCTAGCAAACAAAACTAAAAAAAAGGTTTGCAGTGTTTTCACTGGTGGGTTGTGGGGTTTTTTTTTTCCTCTTTTTATTTTTTAGAACATTATCCTCAAAACTGAATGTTCATGGAAATGTCTTCTTTCTTACTGGCTGCTTCTTTCTTGTCCGGCACGTTCAGGGATTTCAGTCATAAGCAACCATAATTTAAATAATCATATATTCCATTTCTGCCATTTTTCTCCTTCTCATTATTATGGTACTCAGGAAAATTTAATCATGTTTTTAAAATAGAAATAAAAATGAAGCAACAAAATATGTGAATTCTTAATCTGCAGAAATATTCAAGTAATGCAAATAACACGACAGTACTTGGACCCAGAAAGCTGTTGCATAACATCGGAGAAGCTATGTTGAGGGTGATGGACCACGGGTCTATATTGAAGATAATGATGTGGAAATGAATTGTTCTGAGAAAAAGGAAAACAGAAGGAATTTATCCTTCAGACATCATTTTGGTTTTGTTGTTGTGGGAAAGCTGAAAGTGATAGTTCTCAAGCCAAATATATAAATTCTTTTTATTCCAGTATTCCAAATAGGTTTTTGAACTGTTTTTGTTTTGGGGGTTTTTTTGTTTGTTTGGTTTTGGTTTTTTTCTCTAATCTTGCCTTGTCCAACAAACAAAAATAGAAAACATTGGTCTTGTGGCTGAATTAATTTTGTGTAATACTGCCAGTTTGATGCATCTGTAGCCCTCATCTGAAATGTTTTGGGGCAGAGAAAAAGAGGCCAGCACAGTTAAAAATGAGCTTAAAACAGATCAATTGAGCACAACTGTGATGTACCAACAACATTAAGTGGCTGATTACAGCTTACTTGCTTGATAAGTGCAGCAGCTGTGCTAGGATAGAAAGAGGCCATCATGATGTGCTGGCACTGTTAAAATGACAGTAAATAAACCAGTTTCTCAATTTCTACCTTATTCACTGCCCCATTCAGAGTTTATAGCATTTGTGTTACAATAGTGGCTGAGTGCTGCACAGTTAAAAGGAGGGTGCTTTTTTTTGATGTACACTATAGGCTACTTCTCAGTATTTTACAGCCAAAAATAGATAGAACTGCTAAGAGAGACCGGGGGCACAGAGAACTGAGGTGACTTACACAGGGTCAAACAAAAGATCTTCAGAGAATAAGGAATTCAGCTTAAATCTCTCATACTTTGCCTTTACCATAAATACATTGGCAATTGGCTTATCTCTAAAAGTTGGGTAAAGAGGTGTTGTCAAGTTTCTAGAATAAAAATTCCCATTTGAATTATTTTTTTTTTTCTACCTATCCATAACCTCAGTGTAATCCTTTATTAAAAGTACTTCATTTTCCCCCAGATCATTACATGAATCGTTATCAGCATAGAAAGGCTCATGAGGTTACTAACAGTAACAAAGCAGAACATGTGAGTTATGAAAGAAAACACTCCAGAGCTCAAACAGATTTCTCTTTCAAGCTTCTCAGGAGGCATTAGAAACAATGGGAAAATATCATAAAAGTCTTACTTTTGGAGGTGTTGAACTGCCACATCTGTTGAAGATCAGTGGGAGTTACAGATGCTGTGTACCTCAGTACACCAAGCCAATAATTTTAAATCTACTTCAATCATAGTCATCTTAAGATCATAACAATAAGGTTAATTATATACTCCTTCCACTAACCATTTCATTAACCATCATATCACTTAGGGTGCAGTATTCAGGGGTGACATTACTTATGGCCAGAGTATCAGTTTAAGTGGGAGAAAACTCCCTAAATCCATACTGTCATACAAATTTCAAATGCCAGAAGCTCCTGAGAGAAACTTAAGGCATGTGACAGTTTGTATGAGAACGGGTGTTTAGAAGAACTTTGATCTTTTAAAGCAACAGCAGCTGAACCTTGGGCTGTCCACCTGAGCAGAGTGTGTTGCCCAGGTGAAGCATAAGTAGAAATGATGCCTGGCATGTAACAGGTGGAACTGCCTTGGAGCTGCAGGAGATTTTGTGTGAAAAAATCCTTGAAATGTGTTGCTGTGTTCCTTTGGGATGCCTTTACCTTTTGGCAGAACCAAACAATGGATGAATACCTCTTCAAAAATCTCTCTGTTGAAAGGAGGTGATGACTTTTCTACTGCAGCTGTTCCGAAGTGGTTCGCTTTGAACTCTTTTGTAGTTCCTGTACAGCATTTGCTTTGCATCACTTTTTGTTTTGCAGGTGCAAACGTCAGCATATTCAAGCATTGAGGGATTTGATGTGGAGAGTTTTGAAAGACAGGGTTTCTCTGTCACCTCTGTCTCCCCTTGCCTAGCAGAGTTAGATGTTTGTGTGCAAGCCCTACAACTCTGTCGTGGGAGAATATATTCTTACGATTCATACCAGTTTTCCTTCCTCCTCTTTGCCCTGATGCCTGTGTCATTTTTATAAACCTCAGCAAAGTATTAAATAGCTCACCCATCTACTGACATGCAGAGCAAGTTGTTGTACGTATCTCTATATGTACAAAGGTATTTATTCTTTTTTTACTTGGCATGTGCAACCGATCGGTGAATTTATCCTCCTAAGCAGCTTCATCACGGTTCCTACCATCTCAACCCCAGTCTTTGCATTCTTGCTGTCAGTAACTTTTGCAGGGCAACAGCAGTGGAGCAATTACTTTTTATCTAGAAGACTCTCAAGTTTTCAACAGACTTATTATTTTTGCATTTAATGGAAAGAATACATTGCTCAAATCCATGAGAGAGTAGGGACTTGTAGCACGAAGCAGGAGGCCTGAGGAACCCAGTTGCAAAGGGGTCCAAAGGAAAAGGCTGCTGCTTTGCACACCAAGGTTCTGAAAAACTGAATTCTGCTAAAATATGGTTTCCTCTGTCCCTCACCTGTCCTTTCTCAGCTGTTCAAGCTTAGTTATTCCTCTTAAATGTCTGAAAAAAAGAGAAGTTGTAAAACATTATTGTGAGTAGAACAGAACGTATTCTGCTCTTGAGTTAAGAATTGTCACCAGCAAAAGGCACTTGTTACAGAATTAGGGCTAAGACCTTAGAAACCTAGTCAGTAAGAGGGTTAAAAATTGGATGACTCCCTGAAGCAGGTAGGTATTCTTCTTTAAGAAAGCACTCTAGTCTATGAGTGCCTCTCCAGGTATAGAGAAGGTTTAGCCATTATGTCTAATTAATATTGCTTTCTGGGATGAACATTTTAGTTGTTAATTTCTTTTTTTTTTTTTTTGGACATGTAAAATAGAGTTTTGATTTTGTTTGTTTCATGTCAAAAATATTTGTTATGTTATTTGTCAAACGTGCCTACAAGAATCATGGCACTGGACACTGAGAACTGGATCTGTTTTGAGGGTGTGGAAGTTGAGGATTTCAATTCTGTATTTGTGTTTGAGCAAAAAATTCTTACCACAAAAAGTCTTTTAGAAGTCTCATAAGGGAAAGTTGCCATGGAGACAAAAAAAAATTTCATTTTTATTCATGAGTTATTGTAAGGGAGGGATAGGCCTAATTAAAGCTGTTTCAGCCCTATTTATCCACAAATATCTACATAAAAAGATCTTGCCTCAAGTGAAGTTCATTCCTCAAAAGCATACTGGTTTTCCCATGTACTCCAAAGAAGTAGTCTGTAGTTTTCCACAACTGCAATGAATACTAAATATTCTAAATTAATGAACCTATCCTTGCTGTATATTGGGGGGGGGGGGAAGAATTAATCACTGTTGCCCCTGAAACAGTGTTTCTGAATACACTACTGAGAATATATACCACACAAGAGACAATAAAATAGTTCATATAAATGAAAAGAATGAGACAAAAGTACACTTCCTTTTCATGTAAGTGTACATGTATAAAATATCAGCCTAGGGTCAATGTGACTTGTTTTTTGAATTATTGAATAATTGATGCTGCTGTCTTCTGGATTTATCTAGAGATTGCTCAAAGCTCTGCTGTTTCTACCTGTGTAAAATATGTTAGTTCCAGATTTTGTTTTGTCTGCTCCATATTTAACACCTTTTCTCTTTGCCCTCTCCAACACAGCATTGGAGAATGGATATGTCAGCTGGTTTTACACTGGGTAAATCATATTGCTGTGTTTCAGATGCTACATTGCACTATGAGGCATTTCATCAGAGATATACATCGTCCTTCTGCTTCCTGAATTTTGCAGTGAGGTTGTTTTCCACTTCAGCTTCACATTTTCCTGCCAGATGGGCAGAAGTCCTGTACATGTGGCCTTATTCTGCCATTGGACACATAGCTATTTGTATTTTCATTTGTATTCCTCGAATAATTCCACAGCTCAGCTATAACCGAGCCTGAGGAATGGTGCAGAATCTAGTTCCCTTACTCTTGTCTCCCTTTATTGTGTCAAAGTGAGCTTCCATTTCTCATTTATGAATTAGTTTCTTCTGAATGTGTCGGAGTTCACAGTGGGGCTCCAATGGGTTATAAATTTGATTTAAGACATAAAATTACATTGGGGCTCAATGGATTGCATTAATTTATTATTTCTATTTACACAACACAGCATTTTTTTCCTGCAATGTCATTTGCCACTTCCACTAAATAATAATAGTCTGAGGTTTCCTTCAGATTCCACAGCTTTTTGAGAGCTGAGTCCTGTATGGAACAGCCAAGTCAAGAGTTTCCTGGCTTCCAAGAGCTCTAGAGTGAGACTGATAAAACTGGACATGTTAGCAAGGCATTCAGCACCCCCTCATATTTGAGCTAAAACACATTGAAGTTGGTTTCCAGAACTGGACATCACATTAGAAAATTCTGACTTTTATTTTTCCAATTTTTTTTCTTTTTTTTTTTTTTTTTAAATCTGTCAGCTTCGTTCCAGACAGAAACAGGCAAAAATGATGAAACAACAATTGTTCCTTGCATTATAGTCTGTTTAGAGAACAAGAAGTTGAAAAAAAAAAATTGGGGGGGGACACATCTTGACCCTCTGAGTTAATATACTTTTGTGAGGTCTCTCTTTTTGCCTTTGATAGCTGTGTTTAACTTCAGTTTCTGATGCCTCAGCCTGGGAGTTAGACTGTATTTCATATTCTGGTGAGCTGACTTTCAGACTGACCTAATTCCTTAATAGTAAGGAAAGAATAACAGGTCATTGGGGCTTCTGTTTCTTTGCTTGAAGCATAGCTTCACGTTTCAGACAAAAATAAAGAACCAGAAGAGCAGAGTTAGCCCAAAATTACAATAGTTTTCAAGCATACCTTTTGAGACTGGATGTTCTTTGTAATATACACAGAATGTATTATAGTGTTTCGATATTTTACATTTACATAAACCTATTCTAGTACAACTTTCTGCTTCTGCATTACTTCTGCTGAATTGCTGTGATGTTTGGTAAAAAATACAATGTGCATTTTGACTTTGATTCAAGAATTATTATTATCGTGATTGCTATTGAGCAGAATGTAACTAATCCACAGGTGAATAAGTAAGAGGGGAGGAAAAATCAAAATCTCTTTTCGTGAACCTGCATAGGTTTTGAAGCATAACTAACAAAACACCCACTAATATTTACAATATCTTGTATATAATTGTACTTCAGTCATGTTCTATTATAGGTAGTGCTTGCACGTTTCTTTTTGCTTTCCTGTTATTTTGCAGGTTATATAAGCAAGATGTATTCTACTGTTTTTAGCTAGAGTTCAGGCCCTAAAAATATCAAGTATCAGCATATAATTCTAGATCTTAACCTGAGTAGGTACATCCAAAATATTTCTATTTTAAGGGAAATTAAGCTGGACACAATAACCAACTTCAGAAAAACAGAATTCCAAGCAACGTTTGATAAAAATGTAAAATAACAGGGGAGCTGTATTTCTGGAAGAGCTTCTGTGATTTTAGTGTAACTATGTGAAAAGTAAACAATTGTTTTATCTGAGAATTAGTAGCAGTATCTTCCTTCTTCCTGTCTCATCTGCTAACTGGAAAACTGTGGGCATCTGACTTCAGTGAGCTTCATACCAAATCCACAGCAAAGAAAAGCAGAGGAAATCAATTTGCAAGACTTTTTTTTTTTTTAACTGCTATTGATGAAGCATCAGCAGGTAACTGAGCCTTAAGATGAGCTTCCTATTTGTGATCTGAGGTTAATTTGGAATTGTCCAGCTGCATAAATAAGTTTCAAAGACAAAACAGTAACTTTGTGTGTATGCCAGGTGAATGTTGTGATTAATGCAGTGCTCCCTATCTGTGCAGTACTTCTCAAGGGATAAAGGGAAGTGCACCCTTAATTTTTAAACCCTAGGTAAACACCATCAGACACGTGTACGTGTAGATTTTGATTACTCCAGAAGTAAAGCAGCAGGAAAGCACAGGCCTCCTGTTAACCAGACAAAGGATTTTATTAAATATCCAAGTCTTTGCTACTTAGGTCTAGGAAAAATGAATATGTGCATAAGCAATGTATATCTCACCTGGTGTAAACTGACTCAACTTAAAATGAGCTGTGCTGCACTGTTGGAATCCAGTGTTAATTTAATGTTTTATTTTGCCCTGTGTCATATGAAATATTCATCGACCAAACACATTCTTCAGAAAACAATTATTGTAATTCAATGCCATATAGAAATTCATTATTCCCTCCATTTCATTATCTCCCATCCTTCTCTCAGTTGCTTACTGTTAACTATTGCCTCCAGAGCTTGTCCAGTGCCTCAATTAACAGGTTTTTCCATATTTTTCAGGTTCTCTGCTATTTTCAATCATTTTATCTACTTCTGCACTTCAGGTGAAATGTTCCACTGTGCAAAGCTTCGTAGGACTCATATGTGCTTTCACTTTTCCCAGGAGAGAGCAGTTGGAATCTTATTCCATCTCTTGCAGCACTACAATGTGTTGAGTTGTATTCTCTCCCCACCCATGCACAACCAAAGAATTTAGAATGTTGCCTTAGACAATTTATTATAAGGTGGTTAATATCTAATGCCAGAGAAATAGTCGAAACCTTGCTTAATTCAAACATTTTCCTAAAATTAATAAAAAATAATGAAAATAGCCATAATAATGAAAAACAAAACCAAAAACAACAACAAAAAAACCAAACCACCACTCAAGCAAAAACAGTAATGCCCCAAACACTTGCATCTCAGGTGACATGTTGGTTATCTACAGTCTGTGCCACAACTACACCTGAGAAGTTGCACCTGCCTGAAAGGTAACTAAGAAGGGCTCAGGTCACTGATAAGGATGACACCATGTTATCCACTGTCCAAATCAGAGTACAATGTCTAGCTTACCTTATCCTGAGGTCCAGCAAGGAGCAAAAGACTCCAGCGCTTCTTCCCAGGAGACCTTAATTTGTCTGCAGAGCAGTTGAAGCTGCTGACATTTGTTCCTCTGGGATTGTCTGAGGATCTTTCTACTGAATAGCAAGTTCTCTTTTTCAGGTTGGTTTTCTGTAACCAATAACCTGGTTTGAGCAAAATATTATTGTCAATGTTTCAATCCAATCATTATCCCATTTATTTGCTGTTGCTGGTTATTTCCTGCTCTTACTTTTTGGGCACTAGTCTCCAGGTAGAGTTGTTTACCTCTTCATCTTACTTTTGGGTCTTAATAATTTCAGGTAATTCCCTTCTTTCCACTCATCATGTTCTGGTCACTCTTGGTTCCCATTTCTTACAGTCAGTGGCTATAAAGGTTGCTACATATGTATGTCTGACAAGGTCATGGAAGCTCCTCCTGACATGACCTGCTTATTGAAGCTAAGACTTAAAGTCTTTTTAAAATTTTCTTTATTCACTTCACTATCTTTCACATATTAATAAGTAAATTGACTTATATCTTCATTCCTGCTTGCTGATGATTGAGTAGCTTTTTTTTGCCTTTATGGATCTTTCCTGCAGAGAAAAGAGTACTGAACACAGAATTACCTTCAGAGATTATTTTTATTAATGTAAGGGGGTTCAGTGTATTTTTATTCTTTTTTTTTTTTTTCTCAGTTTGTGTTTTTTTTCAGAAGATTTCAAAACTTAGTTGGGCTTAGGGAATCAGGCTGACTTCTGAGTACAGCTGAGAGTTCTGGACGTGTTCCTCAGTTCTCTATAGCTGATGCTTAAATTGTCAGGCCTGCAATATTAAATGCCAATATTTCTTTGAAATCATTCTTGACTGTTATTATTATTTCATTCCACTCACAGCCATGTTGGGAAGACTTCAATGCTTCTCCTGAGCTAGACTTTTCCCATTCAACATTTAGCAGAGTGGATATACGTGAAGTAAGAGCACAGTTGCATTAACTACCTGAACTCGTGCACCCTTCTCTGTCTGAAAGATGTCTTCTTTCCCAGTTCTGAATTCAGATTCCTGCCAGGACACCTTGAAGAAGTTTGGGGTTTTTTTTGTTAAAGGGATTGTCTAATTTCTTTTATTTCAGTCTTCCATAAAATTAAAGCTAGCTTTCAATGCCTCAGATTTCTCAAGCACCATTTCCCTGGGGAAAAAGACCAAACAAACAAAAAGACAAAGTTCCCAAACAAGCAAAACCAAAGCAAAAACCCCAAAGCTCCCAAACAAACAATAACAAAACCAAACAACAACAAACCACCAAAACCAAACCAACCAACCAAACCCAACCCTCCATCCCTCCCCCCCAAAAAAACCAACCCAAAACACCAACACAAAAAACCCAAAGGATTTGTTTGCTAGGAGTTCTGGGCAGGGAAGGAAGGGAATGTTTCTCCAATTGTTACTCTTGAAAATAATGAATTTAAAAGGGATGAAGAATGGTATTTTCAAAAGCCCTTTTTAAAGACCTAGGATTTTAACTTTATTTTCAAAAGTTACAAAATCTTCTAACCCTGCTTTGCTGAAAACCACTGAGACTTAACTGAATCTGTTGATCAAATCCAGGTTCTGAGTGAGACAGAAATCATCCAAGAGGTGGTCAATTCTTATTGCTTTCTTTGTAGTTGAAGCATCTAAACATCTTTTGGTGCTTTGGGCATTTCTAAAACCAAAGCAAGAAGCAGGTTTCTTTTGTGAAGTACTCCAAATGTACTTCACATTTGGAAAATTGTGGAATGGAGTAATATAAATTCCATATAAATGGAATCATCTTCTTGTTTCATATTACATCTGTCGTACCTGCCTCATAAGATCCTAAAAGACTACAAATTTTATCATGTTATTTAGATGCATGGAGAGGTCCTTATACTTTATACAGTGATCTGAAAGGAGCTTTCCATTAACTAACATTTAAGAAGAATTACTTACTTCATTAGATGCAAGGTTTGGAAGAGCTAATTAGTATATAATTGACAGTTTGTTTGTTGTTTCATTGGTTGGGGTTTTTTTCTTTTTGCACATGGTAAAAGGAAGAAGTGTGGTCTGTTAATTTGACTCAATGTACCCATGTAGTAAGGGAGAATAGCCTTGAAAACCTTCCCTTTCTTCAGTAAACTTCTGCATATCCTCTTCCAAAGTAGAGCTTGTTTTGTAAAATAGAAAACTGTTATCAAAGGAGATAAAAAAAGGCAACACAAAGAAATTTATAGCTTTAACAAAGTCAGGTTTCTTGTGTGATGGTAATCTATTTGAATGCCCAAAGCCATTAACAACAGGGAAACAGTTCCTTATTTACTAGTTTCTTTCCTAAAGGGAAAAAAAAAATCAGCTTCAAGTCAAGCATCTGACAAAACCCACAGAATTTGTGTATGCTGTGTACTTGTAGTATAGTTAAGTATACCATTAAATAGAAATCAGCAGATATGTGGAAGATGCAAAAAGTTTTAAAAACTCACTCTCAAAGCACCTTCCTCTGGTAGGAATGTACAAAGGGCACTGTGATTTCTTTTTATGTTGTGTTTTCATGTTGTGTCAGATGAGAAAGCAAAAAGACAAAAGCAATACTTTACTCAGTGCATTTTTAGTACTTTGCTGTCCTGGTAAGGAGAGTATTCTTTTAAAAAAAGAAACATCTATTAGTTGAAGAACAGTAGCACAACACCATGAAACATGTTCTGTGAATGTAAATCAAATATATAATAGGAAATGATGTGTCAATGCATTCACAGATCAGACATAGAATAAAAAGGACCAGAATCTATTGGGACTCTTCTCACTTAGGGGGTGGGGGAAAAAAATTAGTTTCATTTTATCCAGAATTTCGGGTAGAGAGAGTTTAACAAGAGCAGCAAAGGAATATAATTAGTCAAGAAAAATATGTTTTCAGTTGTAGCTGAAATGAGGAGGTTACTGAATAACATGTGGATCTGAAGCCTCTATGTCTTGGCTGTATGTTCTGACATAAATCCATCTTTGGACAGAAATTGCACTTTTACTTTGTTTCTTTTTTCCTTTCACTCCTGTCCTCCTGGAATATAAAACCAACAAAATCATTTGCCTCTTTTAATTTGAAGGTGTCTTTTAAGGTCTCATTTCTAGATTTATTTTTTTGAATTAAAACCTGGAACTTTTTGTTTGCACAATACTGAAATCAGCCATGATGGTGAATCAAATCAAGTCTGACTCAAGTTTCTGTGATGTTGAACCAGTTTTCAGAATATGTTTTCTCTTTATGAGTGATTTGATTTTGATCACAGAGTCTTAGGGAAGCAGGAAAGAATGGCATTTGGTTCGAAATATTTGAGTTCTGCATTGCAACCTCCTTTTGCAGCAGAGGTTGGCTGCTAAATCATGGCTAGTAGCACAAACACTGTAGTGATGAGTAGGCTAAAATATACCAATTCCACAGTTGCAAAACCAAGTAGAACAGCTAAGACTAAAGCTTATGTTGAGACACTGTTGTCAGGCAGGGTGATGCAGGCAACCCAACTAGAAGTAAAGGTGTCTGTTTACTTTCATACTGTTAGTTCTTATTTACCATCAGGCACTCAAAGGAGAACCTTCCTGTTCTTCTAGATTGGACATATTTCAGATATTAATTGTTTTAAAATGGTTGTGTTCCTGTTTGAGGTAGTTTGCAGTCTCTCATGACCCTCAATACATTTCCTTTTACTAGTGCTATCTCATTCTGCTTTATCCTCTTTTCAGTAGATATTCACCTATCTTTACTTTATGCTCTAGTTGTGATTTGAGAGTGCAACAGAAATGAAAACATTCCAAGGAATAATACACATTGCATGTATTACTTCCCATTTATTTTGGAGAGCTATGTATTATTTACAGTATATATCTTCGGATGATAATCCAGCTGCAGTTTTAAGTAATATAAAAACCTACTAGTCTGTTTGTGGTATAGGATGGAAGGGGTTTTTTTGTCTTCAGATATTGCCTTCTCCTCCAAATGTAAATTTATAGGAGACAGCCATTGTCTTCTCCCTAAGACAATTCTATGTTCGGTAAGAAAATTTCTAGACCATTAGATTCTTGACTTGTTCTTTGCAACTGTAACTGTTTCAGTTTTGCTATTAAGGATTCTCTCTGAGGAGCGATATTATTTCTTCCCAGGAGGCAGACTGAATCCCTGATGGCCAGCTGTAACTTGAGTGTTTGGGGCTCTGCTCCAGCTTGTTTCCCTCATGGCAGTATTTCCTATTCTTGGTAATACCCAGCAGGGTTTACATCCTCAGCTGATTTCCAAAACATCTAACAAAGTTTATACTGACCCCTTGGCATTTTACACCCTGAACTTGACAAAGGGGATTCCCAAACATGAAAAAGTTGATTTTTTTTTTCTCTTACAAAATGAACAAACAAACCCCAATTTTATTTGCTTGCTATTTCTTCCTGACTTTGTGGTAAAATACTGTTGCATGTCCGTTTAAAACTACATACTTATAAGCAAGATGGAAAAAACTGATTAACTTGTCTTATTTCACTGACTCTCTTGTATTTACTCATGCTGTGGAGACCAAGTTCCACAGTTCACTGAAAAAAAGTGGAATCAGTTTAATTTCTCACATGAACAGTACAGCAGAGAAAAAAAGAAAAGGTGGAAGATTGTGGGTAATTTACACTAATTTACCTAAGAGAGAAAATCAATTATTTCTTTCTATACTGAGCCATCTGTGGGACAGAAAACATAGTGACTATATGCCCCCTGTTCTTTTATTATTTTTATTTTTTTATTTTACTTTATCATCTCTGGGATATTAAATGAACCTCTTTTTTTTTTTTTCCCTGAAGTGTCCTGATACGTTGCAACTTATCTATGTGTGAAATACAGTAGAAATCTTTTGAATATGTAGGTTGATAACACTGCAACACAGAATTTCTTAATAGTTCTTGGTCTATTTACAAAGTAGATAATGGAAGTTTTGAGTTTGAAATACTCTCTTAACAAGTTCGTTTTTTGTAGGCCGGGTTCTTATCTTTCAACATTGTGTGCACCATCACTTCTTTTTGGCAAAATGATTTTATCACCATTTTGACTTATCTAAAAAGATTTCACAACCTTCCTCTCTGTTTTGGTTTGTTGCACTTTATTCAGTATGCTCTTCGATGCATTGTTTTAGAAGGACCTTCTCTTGAAATGTCAGTGAATTTTAAAACAAAAACCAAACCAAAAAAACCCAAACAAAACAAAACAAAAAAATCCCCAAACCCTAAAGTATCTTTTCAGTTGGAAGATGCAACATAAACACAAGTAGCCAGTCAAGTTGCCTCGTACTGAAGGTTTCAAATTAAAAAAAAAAAAGTGTGGATGATGATTTGGACAGTAAATAATGAGAGAATATATCTCTATCTGTGTCAGGGGAGACCTGAAAATGCACAAGCAGAAAATCACTGAGTCATTTCTCAAGAGTTTTTGGGGAACTTTTTGAGAAAAGGAGGATTGTGGGGTTTGGTTGGTTTGGTTCAGGCTTTTTGGCAGGGAAGTATGGTGAAAAATCAAGGTCAGGAAGCAGATGTAGAATCCATCACATGATTAATTTAAATATTAAAAACACTAACTACCTTTCTGATTCTTATGAGTAAGTACTTTGGCAATGATCATGTCCAAGGAATCTGCAAGGAAGAAAATAACTGGGAAAACTATTAAATACAGTAAAGTCTAAAACAATAGTAAAATAACATGGTGTTGACATTTGCTGCTGTAGGACTATAGCAGTGGTTTCCAAAATTTTTTCTTTATAACCCCTATCAGTAAAAAGTTTTAAACACACAGCCCAGAGTGTTTATATATATATATGTAGTTATTTATATATTATACACATATGTAATTACAGCAATTATGCACATTATAAAACAAACACAAAAATAACCATTTAAAAGGGGGGAGATAAAGATTAACAGTATTTTAACCATAATTTTGTTTTGAGTGCAAAAAAATTCTCTCACTGAAAAAATATTTAATGATAATAAGTATTTTAAACAGTAGTGTTGATTATGCTCCATTAGTTTTGAATTTTGGTTTCATATCCTGCTATAACAATTTAAAGGTTTGTTTCTAAATTTTGATACTTGGTTTTAATGAGTGTCGTAGCTGAAAAAAAGATAGCTCAAAGATACATAGATCCAGAAGGAAGAAGTGCATCATCTTCTGTGCTTGCTAAATCATGACACTTGTTTTTCAATCCCATCCACCAATTATGCAAGATTTTTATTGAATGTCAGCTGGTGAATTTCCCCAATGTGAATCAGTAGTTCTTGCAACCTAATTGAAAGGTGCCACGTTAATAAATGGCTTCAAAACCCACTGACAATTATTTTTTCTTTTTGTGAGAAATTTTAAACAGGTTAGATAATTCTGTTTCCAGGGTTTTTGTGTATACAGATAGGAGAATTTTTCTAGGTGACACATTCTTTTCAGCGATAAAACCCCTTAATAATGGAAACGTTTCCCAAACTCACTTTTCAAAATGCTCTCTCAGCATCATGAGGTTCTTTGGAAACACAGTTACTTCTTCACTCATTGTGAAGACATCACCTTTACCTCGAAAGAACACATTAAGTCTGTTTATTTTTTTAAGAAATATCTGCTGCGTAGCAATCTGCTGACAACCACTTGTCAACACAGGAAAGGTCAGCAAGTACAGAACACTTGTCCTTTAGTAGAAGAAAAATGCATAGCTTATCTTTAATTTTGACAACTCTTTTAAGCACTTTGATGAGACAGAACCAGGAAACCACCCTGTGGTACAGAAGATTTTTCACGGTCGCTCCCCCATTTCAAAACAAAGTATTGTAAAGATTATTCTATTTAAATCTCTATAAAATTTACCACGTACTACAGAACTCTGTGTACTTCTGGCTGTTATTTCCTTGCCACAGCAGTTTGTCTGTGAATGATGCAGTGAATGAATTCCACGTGGGGTGCTCTCAGTAACCTTACTTTGGAAACCTTGGGGTTTTTTTTTTATTCTAGTAAAAGCAGCCATTCCATCAGTGGAAAACCCTTGCACCCTTTAGTGGCTCACAAAGCTGTGGCTCTTAATGTGTTTCATTATTGAAACAGAATCTAGCAAATAACCATAAACTGCAACATATTAGAAACACGTGCAATTCCAGCCAACTGCCTAGGAAACCTATACCGTGTAATTTACTTTTATATGTTCCTTTAAATATTCAGCAATATTTGGTAGCATATATCAACAAAATCTGCTGGAAAAAAAAAAAAAGCATATTCCAACCATATCTACCATGGCAGATTTTTGTCTTTTGCTCTTAAGGAGAAACTTCAGAAGAGGTTTCTGAGCATTTATTATTAACTATAGTGAAGTACAGGGTTAAATATCTCATGACTTTACACTTTGTTGATTACATGTAATTAGATTGTCATCACTTTTACCTCATAATATGACTGAGAAGAAGCTTGTCAGCTAGTAAGAGTAGGAGAAATGTCCCCTCTACCATTTTATTTTTTGCTTGTGCTCACATTATTAGTATTATTTGCAGTTTGAGCAACGTGTCCATTTTGTGAGAGTTGGCTTAGTTAAAGCTGGATGATATAATCCACAAATCTGCTCCTCTGTGGCCATGTAGATGATATGGGACTTTCTGACAAACAGATAGAGTGGGGAGTTTTTTGGTGGTTGTGGTAGTTTGGGGGGTTTTTTGGGGGTTTTTTTGTTTGGTTGGTTTTTTTAGATAAAAAATTTCGGAACTGTGGTTTATATATATTTCTTCCCACAGTCCAAAAGATCACTATCCTATATTATAAATTTAGATGTGCTTCATTTAACGTTTTTCCTGGTTTAAGTTTCAAATTGGAAAGGATGTTGGATCCTGTGATGACAAAAAAAGGGTGAAGCGTTTTCAGGGTTGTTAAGCCCAAATGTTCAAAAGGCACAGATCAACTGCCAGAATAAACAACTTAAAAAAAACCAGCAAGTTTGAGCTTCAAGACCAACCTTGATTCATGTAATTCCAAGATTTTTTTTCTGTAACTATGGGGATTAGAAGCATTATATACGTATACATGCATATATATATATATACACATGTGTATATATGTATGTATATATATATATACTGAAGGGAATCATTCATGAAAGGCCTGTCGCAGGGACTTCAGGCTTTTAAGAAATCACTGAGACTCATGATGAAACTGTGATAGTTTTCAAGACTGTGGGTTTTTTTTCTTCACGTGTGAGAGTACTAAAAGTTTTTCCCTCATATGGAATCTGAGAAAATCCCTAATGTATCGTGTCTAATGTAGTTATTTATATATTCTGAACTTGCTGTGAGTCATGGTTCTGACAGACCCTCCACCTGTGTAGAATCCCACCAGTGTGCAGTGATATGCCTTCTTTCATTCCTTTTCTGTTTATCTAATAGTATTGAAAGAAATGTTATTAACTGTGAATATCTTTATAAGCTTGTCTACGCAGTTATAAGACTTGGATTTGAATGCTTTAAAATTATTGGTCTATGTCTGCATATTTTTTTAGTAGAGGAGGGGAAAAAAATCAGTTGGGCCGCTGTCAGATTCCAGAAGTAGTGGTTTTAGAGAGACCAATAGCTAGTCTAAGGAAAAGCAGAAAGCTGAGACTCAGTTTGGAGAATACTCAGAGGGATCTTAACAATGTGAATAAATACCTGAGAGGAGTGAAATAACATGAGGGAAAGAGTCTCTGCTCATGGGCTCCCAGTAACAGAACCAGAGGCAGTGGACACAAATTAAAACATATGAAATGCTATCTGAACACAGGAAAGCTGCTACTGTGAGGCTGGTCAAACAGTGGGACTGGTTACCCAGAGAGGTGGTGGAGTCTCCATCCGTGGAGACATCCAAAACTCAGCTTCGTGCTGCCCTCCACAAGCTCACCTGGCTTGAGCAAAGGGTTTTTGTTCTAGATGATTTAAAGAGGTCCCTCACAACCAAAATAATTCTGTAAATTCTTCCCCCCTGCCCCAGGTGACATTTTAGAAAGTTGACAGATATTAAAGCGCTAGGTGATGAAACTCCCTAACCTCCCACTAAAAAAAACCCACAACCAAAAAACTTCTATGCTTTAAACACAAGGATTTAAAGGTAAGCTTACCACTCTCCTACACCAAATGAAGGAGAACAAATCCTGAAGAGTCTTTCCCAGAGCATGGTGATCTAGGAAACAGAAATAATATCTTTGCATTGTTTTAATCTGATGTCTGGGAGATTGACACGTGCTAATTTCTTTAGGGAAAAGGGTATATCAGGAAACAGGTGGATAAATGTTGGTACCAAGATGTAAAAGGGTCCTTGTGCAGACAATATCACCATTTTGCTTTCTGAAATACTTTGCAATCCTTTTTCTCAGCATGAATAATACATTGCAGTGATGAATTTCTCCTAGGCCTATTCACATTCCAAGAAACATTGTGGTGAGAGCAGATGCTCTAGTCGTGATGGCACATTGAGAAATTGTCCATCAGATGGCATGGCAACAAACAGCTTTCACAAACAATCCAAAATATATCTACAAAACAAAAACCATCCTACAGCCCACCTGCTCAACAGAAAATTCAGGGAAAAGCTATCAATATGGGGTTTTTTTTTAGAGATACCCTCCCAGGAAGATGTTGATGAACTGGGGAATGTCTGGAACAGATTGTTTTATGAGGGAGGAAGATAGAAATATTGGTTGTTTCAGCACTCCCAGAAGTGAAATTTTCCCAGCTTGCAGAACAGTTCAGTCTTGATTACTTAGCAGGCTTTGAAAATGTTTTAAATTACATCTGTCATAGCTACTGGTATGGAAAATATTGAGGACCAGACTATATTATCCTGGACCTTTGCGCTAATCCAGAAGTTCTCTTAAACTTTCTTAGAAGTTCCTATTTTGAAGTGAGCTGATGAAATGTAACATAAGTTCTCTCATTTGTATTATTCAGTGGTCTGAAAGCTAGTGATTTTTACTTTGCTGCTGAGTGGTAATAAGGGAGTAAAAATGCTTTGAGGTCGTGGTAGTGTGAACGACAAACAGAGAAAAATCAATAAAAATTGAGATTGGGTGGGAAGTGAGAGGCACTCGTACTGAAATAGAAGGTATGGAAGGGAAAGAGTAAAACATACTGCCCTCAAAGTAAACGAGCGTGGAAACTCAGGAAAACAAAAGGGGCAACAGGCTGAGGGATGAAAGGGCTGAAAAACAAACGTCAAGACAGAAGAAAAATTCGGATGAAAGGAAAAAAAATTCCAGAGTTGTAAGCTTACCAGAAGATATTTTAACAACAAGAAAGAGCATCAAACACAAGGAGCCAAAAGAGTATGTGCTGTAATGACAGTGGGTCTGAGAGATACATGTGCCTCCCGTGACCTGAAGCAACACTCTCTCACCTTCATTGCTTGAAGTCTGCCTCATTCTGCTTGGAATAAAAGAAGTCTGGCTGTAAGCTAGAAAAATAGATGTGTACTGTGAGATTTATTTATTTATGTCGTCAGCAGAAGAAGTTATTACAGCCTGAATGACAACTCTACCTTTCAGGTGAGGTAAAGTAACATATTCAGCTGCTGGAACACGGTGCAGAACCATCACAACGTCTGAACACTGTCACAGCACCGAAACAGCCTGAAAGCTTCCGAGGGGCTCCTGAACCCTATTTTAGAAATTAATATTTCTTGAGGTAATATTTCTTTGGGCAAGGCTAAGGGTTTTATTTTAGAACAAAGAGTAACTTCCTTGTGCCCTCAATAAAAGAGCTTTACTGGTATGAGGTTTTACTTCAGAGTTCCCCATGAATGCATTTTTTTAATCTGAAGTCAATACATCAGAATTTGCCACATGGATGAACCCATGAGAATCATTTGCAAATATAGATCAGATAGTATTTAATGCATGCCTTCAGAATTCCCTTGCTCTGCCTGTCACTTTATCTCCTCACTTTCTCCTTCTTAAGGGTTTGTTGGGTTTTTTTGGTGGTTTTTGGTGGGTTTTTTTTTCCTTCTACTGCAAGCTTCAGGGATTTATCGTGTTCCAAGTTTCAACTGCAGACAGGTGCCAAAACAAGTAAGTAAGCACCATTTTCCAACTCAGCTCTGCTAGCAGCTTTATAAAAGCTTAGTGAAGCTTTTTGCTTCAGATTGAAAGCACTGAACCCAACCATATATTTCATAAGGGAAAGTACCTTTCAGGTTTTATTGGGTCTGGCTGTGACAAAGTTAATTTTCACCATAGCAGTGATCATAGTGTCATATTCACCAGAGCAATATTCCATCCCATATGATGTCTGCTCAGCAATAAAAGCTAAGGAAAAGGAGGGGGAGGGTGTTATTCAATATTACATTTGTCTTCCAGACCAACTACCATGGTTTCTGAAGCCCTGCTTCCCAGGAAGTGGCTGGACTTCACCTGTTGGTTGGAAGCAGAGAATAAATACCTGTAATTGGGAGGCTTGCAGTTGAACTGGAATCAAACCAGAACTGGGCTGCTGAGTCAGGATGGTATTTTTATTTGAACCCAAATAAAAAAGTAATCATACTTGTATCCTACCTACTGAACCTGAAATGAATAGCGTGGGAAAATGAGGCTTACTGGTGAAGCTAAAGGTTAAGAATGCATTCTTATTTTCAGTGCCTATATGGAGATATATATATGTGTGTGTGTGTGTGTGTGTACATATACACATGGATAATACCTGCATTAAAAAGGCATTAAAAATAAAGGGGGAAATCAAAACACCCAGCAAAAATAAAGTCTTACTGTAGGAAACTGTAAAGAGGGTGTACTAGAACTGCGTTTAGCAAATAGAAGAAAATAGTGAAGTTAGTCTTTAAGCATAGGAAAAAAAGAGGAAAAAAAAAACAAATTAAAATGAAATGAAATCAGAAGGTTGCTATAAATAAAAATAACAGTTTCATTCCTTTGATTAACAAGCAGGGATGTTACTATTCTTCCTATAAGCTCGAGTTTTCAGACAAAAAAAATGAAGATACAGAGTTTCTGAAGATAGTTGCACAAGAAAATCAGCATTAAAGAAAACAAAAGAGAAAGAAACAGAATTTAGAATAATAGAACTACAGAGAGGATTGTTAAATCATCATTGACTTGAGTGACAACTTCTAGGCCATGGCTTCCCCAAATTGTGTTTCTTTCCCAATGGAAGAAGAATTGAAAGCTATCAGCAAAAATTCCAAGAAGCCTGATAAGTGAGAGAAAGGTATAACTAATGGAATATTATGACTCTTATGTAATGTGGAATGGCAACAATACTGATTTGACACATTTTATATTTGGTGAAATTTCATTGAAATTAGTGAGGAAAAAGAAGAAATTGATTTTTGAAAAATTAAACTTCCTCTCCTGCTTATTATGGATTAACCAAAACTGTCAGAACACAAAACAAGATTTAATTTAACCAGAGCTTGGAAAATATTAAGAGTGACAAAAATATTACTGAAGGTATCTGAGGATCAGTGAATGACTCCTTAAAGCCTGTAAAAAAAGCAAAAGATATCTAGATACAGGAAATCCTCAAAAAGGATTGGCCCAATTCTTGAGTTATCAGTGAAGAAGGCACATTTCAATAAGGAAGAAAACATATTAGATTTGAAGGATGTCATAAAAATGTCATATCAGGACTTATCAACCAAGAAAAAGTATCTGTCAGTCTCAGTGGTGTAAGCACAAGCAAAAAAGTATTTTCAAGTCTCAACTTTATCATATCAGCAAAGGTCCAAAATGAAAGAACAAATATTAGAAGATGTTAGTGTGATTTGTTTAAGCAAGTAATTCTCAGTAAAATAATACATTTGCAGAAGGTTTTCTTGAATTTAAAAAATTAAATCAGGAATCAAACATGAGGTTTTATTTTGAGATATATATTTTGGTTTACTGTTTTTTGATTTACATTTTGTTTTAATATATCTGGTTTGACTAAATCTCAAAGTAGATTTGAGCCAGATTTTGTAATTGCAAAAGTGTTCAAGCAGTAATTCTTCATTATCTATTGGGGGTTCCACGATTAATGATCTTGGGTTATATCTTGGAATGCAACTAACTGGGAATTGAATTAATTCAATTTCTCTTTATCCCTTGGTGTATAACACGGACAGGTTAGCAGTTGTGCCAGGTTTCCTGTATTCCTTAATATATGATTCTTCCTGGTCCAGAAGTAACTAAATTGCCTGCAAATAAGAGCTGTTGGGAACCAGGAGGCTTTAGGAGAGGATCTCTCACCAACACGTTGAAATAGCTGTGTTGTGTTGAGGTTCATCAGTTGAAGTACACAAGGCTCAGAATCGGTGTTCTAAGAATTGGACTTCAAAAGGAAATATATTCCATTGAAATGTCATTGTACCCTTAAAAAAAAAAATAACTTGAAAGAATGATCTGGAGTTGTTATCAGCTGGTCTGGCTTCCTGTGTGGAAAAGGCTTCGAAATTTTCAAAGGTAGGATTTAGTTTTCCTTTATTAGTATGTTATCTGTATGGTTTCAAGTCAAGTATAACAGGTTTTTTAACATTTATTTTTAATTTTATAGACCTTCTGATTTGATCTAGTTTTTGATTTTTGTTTTGGATGGTTTAACAGTTTCTTTAGCCAAATACATGGATTCCTTCCTGTCCACAGTAGCAGAAGTAAGTTATCCACGATTTTAAAATATTTATTTTTTTATATATATGTGTGTCTGTGTTTGTATTTTAATATATTAACTACATATTAAATACATACTGTATATTTATAGTATATATTTCTATATTTATATTTTTTAAAAAATTAAATTTATACAAGATGCACGTATCTCACAAGGTACATATTTTATGAGTCCATGTTATTGGAACACATGAATGCTAAGAATGCACCGTTCTCCTCTCCACAGGACACACTGTCTCATATTATTTGTGTGAGGACTTAGTTCCACCCAAGTACACAGTGGCAGAGAATTCCAGAACTAGCACCAACTAAAGCTTAAAGGAATCTTCTTGTTGAGAATGATGAATATTATTAGGGATCAATCAAGTGCCCTACTGGGTATACTCTATGGATGAAGTAAAATTTTAAGTGGAGGACTTTAGAGCTGACATGGAAAGAATCAGTTCAGATATTTGTGTTGCCCTCTGTAAAAGTGAAAGTGATGAGAAAAACAATCTCAGAAGAGATTCTCTGATGAGAGAACTGAAATTATTTTGGTGAATATACAACAGTGCAGGCCACAAACCAGTAAATGAAATAAAACCACCAGTGGGCTGCACACACAACATTCTGCAGGACAAATTATGTCTTGAATATAGATTAAATCAATTTTATACACAATTTATTAAAGTTGTCACGGATGACCTGCTTCAAGTCAGAGCCTAGGTGAATTGAGTTGTTCACCTAAAGCAATGTTTTGTGGTCTTTACAGTAGAAATGAATTACTGTAGCAAAAAAAGGAGATGTTGGGCAGAAAGGAGGGGGGAAAAAAGGCAAATTGAGAAAGGTATTTTTACTTTGCAAACTGCTGATTAGCTCTCTGTAGATAAGCAGATCACTACCCACTTTGAAACACTGATGGCATACATTAGCCACAGGTTGCAAATGTGACTGCTATATTAAGCCTGTCTTCTGAAAGAATTAGCTGCTCCATTCAGAAAACCTCCCAGATATGTCATTTGAAATTATTGTTAATTAATTTCTACTACTGAATCTAAATTTGATCCCACACAGAGAGAAGTTCAAAAGTATAACACGAAGGAAACAGAGGGCATTTTGCTGCCTTGAACCACGAACAAATATGATTTGTTATTATAGCACTGTGATTTTACCACCATCATGGATTTTCTAAAGATTACACACAGAACTGGGTTTGAATTTTGTTTGTGTCGTAGGTAAAGTGAGTTTTGTTGGCATCAGGATGAGATGTGACAGGAAGGCTCACCAATCTAGAGTGTCCCAGCGATGACATAGCATATGTATGGTAGTATGTTGGCACTGAAGCAAAGTTGGCACAGATATCAGGATAAATTTAAAAATAACTGCTATGCTAGTAGTCATATGCTGGAAAAACTATATTAAACTTACTCTTATCTTTTTAAAGTGCTAACAACCATGGAAAAGTAATAGAAGGTGTATATATGAAACCATGAAAGAGTCTTTTGATTTCAGATTCCTAATCTCCTCCTCCATGGCCCAGTACTGCTGCAGTTCATCCCCCCCCCACTCCCAAAGTAGTTTTGTGTGCCAGGGTGTATACATAAAAAACTTCAGCTTCCTAGATTGACTGCACTTTCCTGAGCACTCAAATCTAGCAAGAAAGGGTTTATTCAAGGTAAACAACAAAACCACTTGACTGAAAATATAAGCTGGAATCTAACACTTTCCTTTCTTTACTCTCAGTTTGTTCCTTGGGAAGGCAAATGCCTCAGTGTGTTGTGGGGTTGGTTTTTTTGTGTTTTGTTGGTTTTTTTTTTTCCTCAGTGCTGCCCCAGTTTAACTATTGTATTTCATGATTAAAAGCTATTGAGGCAGCCACCAGGACCTGCCATCATCTGCTGGTATCCCAGGGCCCTCTCAGGCTAGAGCACAATACTGAAGCAAAGCTTGTTGCTTTGCTGAATTACTTTCATCTGTCCTTAGAGATGAGAGTCAATCACATCCATACTTCTTCAGACAGACCTCTCTGCTGTGTTTAATGCTATTGACTGCTGTTACAGGGATCTTTGCTCTGCCAGGTTTCCTTCCAATCCCGGTGTGGTTCATGTTGTGAACTGTGGTCCTGACCAAAGCTGACTGTCAGCTCAGATAATGGCAAATCCTGTTCAGTACGGTTTAAGTCTTGGCTTTTTTTAGTCTGGACTCATAGGATGAGGGCTCTGACAACAAAACTCTCCTCCAGACAAACCTTACATGGTGCATCCTGTGTGAGGTTGGCCTGGTGAGTTCTGGAGGGCCCAGGGAGGACTTTAGGGCCGTGCCCTCCCTTGCTCACCAGACCATTCCCACAGCCATGAGCCAGCTTAGAGCTTAAGGAAGAAATTAGTCTTTTGGTCCTTCTGAAGTCATGGACTTAAAAGTTTTTTGTTCCCATCACTCATCTGTTGAATATTCTTCTCCCCTTCTGCAAATTCCCATTAACATGAAAAGGATTTTTATGTTCAGATATGAGAATTTGTTCTTTTTCTTTTATCACATGTGCACATTGATTTATTTCTTTAGAAGTTACTTGTAAATTACTTTTCATGAGGGCTAACATGCTTCTGTAGATTGTGGGGCTGTCTGTTGGAAGGATTGCTTCCTTTGAGTATAGCCAAACAACACTTTTCCTAGTGCAAATAACTATTTTTATTTCACAGAAATCATTTGGTGTTTTTTTACATTAGATTAGAATCAGGTATTACTGGACATCCAAAGCAGACTGAGTGAATTCTAGAAGGAATTAGCTTGTTAAATTACAACTATCAAGAGCCTTCTTATTTGCCTTTGTGAATCTAGGCTTGCTTTTTTAATACAGTAAGGCATTACTGCAGCCAAAGTGAATATTAATTGAAAAATAAAAAGGCCAAACATTGTAATTTATAAGAAATGCCTAGAACAGAAAACTATGTCAAAGAGTAGATAAGCACTATTGTTTTCTGTCCGAACTTCTCAGTGAATAAATTGATAATGAGAATAACAACTGTAACACCTACACTAATCAAAAAATATTGCCATAAAAATTATACATAGAATTCTGTTTTCCTGCCATAAAATGTTGTTCTTTCTCACCTTTCAGTGAGAATGCAGCACTTTTCAGTCCATTTTTTTTTTCCTGTTCAAGAATTGACTCAGTCAAGGAAAAGAATGAAGGCAGAAAGTAGTCCATTAACCTGCTTCTTTATCCCTACATTTGTGTAACCTTTCAAGAGTCCAACTCCTCATTAATAGTTTCGGTTTCTAAAGCTCATCAAATTTTTATTTGATAGTAGTGGTATTGAGGCAGACTGCCAGTGGAGAGCAGCCAGTTTCCTCTGAAAACTCCCCAAATCCAGACAGAGTGTGTGAAAGCCCCTTGACTCTCTGTTTCAAGGTATAGCTAAAAAAAAGTAGTCCAGAAAGAAAGATGCCCCCCAGCCAAAAAAAAAAACAACAAACAAATAAACAAACAAACCAACCCCAACACACCAAATACTCAGAACATCTTCATTACCAGATAAAGTTTCAGTACACTGAAGGGTTTAGAGACTGGAAACAACTAAGAACACAAAATAAGCATTTCATAGTTCGCTTATGGCAACCAATTCTTGTGTCACAGATCCATTTTTTTTCTCCAGGTTTTGCAAGCCAGAAATAACTGTGTGAAAATGAAGCCCTTGTGCTTTTGCCCTATTTCAAAGGCAGAGGGTTGGGGGTTTTTTATATTGATCATAATTTCTTACTTTAACCAAGTAGACAATAGACAATGTTGACTTTTACCCAGGAAAAAAATTTCATTGAGTAAAGGTCTCAAAATAAAATCAACCTAAAAGCAGCATTCTAGTAATAAAATAATTCTCTTATTTCATTGTGGCATGGTACAGAAAGAGAATGTATAAATGCACTTGAGTTAAACCATATGTAAAGATACAGACAGGAACCACTCTTTTAACACTTTGTTACCTATATGTAACATCGTGAGGATAATTAGATGAGGAGAGAAACAGTAAAATTGTTTTGTGCTTACTAAATTCCTTTTAATTTGGAAGGTGAAACACAAATTCACAGCAACTGGCTTGGGGAGGTTTAGAGTGAGGGAAGAATCCAAACTGTGGATACCTTTCTCTTATACAGTTAATGCCTGATTTGACATTTGGTGTCGTCTCTGTCACAAATATTTCACAAGGCTTAGGGAAACATATTTCCCTTGTGCCAAAGCACGAGACACACATCTCAGCCTTGCTAGGGGGAAGGCAATAGGCCTGAAGTCAGTTCTTAACTTTGCACCTAGGCTCAACCCCTTTTCTGAAAGGCAGATAATTTTTACTTTAGTATGTGTTTTGCTCTAATAGTTTGGTTCTATGCCTTCTTCAACATTCCTGTTCCAAAGTGCTGTATTTGTAGAGTTTGAATATTACATTTTGTAAAACTTCAGCTTCTCTTTTTAATTTGCAAACCATAAAAAAGCAGTTTGGTTTGAGCTTCTGTGAACCAAACAGTACCTCCTCTACTGGTGCAAACTGACAGAGCTACAAGGACTTGAAGCTACATCAAAATTTTCAGCTTTGAACTCTGCTTTAAAGTTGGTGGGTTAATTTTGTGAATTCAGCAAAAACTGAGCTTTGCACATTCACAGACAGAATATTAATGCTTCGGGTCTGTTCCTCAAACCTTTGAGATCAAGAGAAAGTCTAAACATGCCAATCTTAACTTGAATGGCTGTGCTTTTCATGCCTCTTCTTCACAGTGATATACTGCAGGTTACAGTTACAGGGCCAGCTTGGATTTTCAATCTAAAGCCAACCGAAGTAGAGCACAAGAAATGTAGGAGACTTGCACAAATATACTCTTAAACTGTGGCAAGTGTTTGCTCTTCTTCAAAAGAAACCACTCTGTGACAATGGAGGACAAATGTTAAAAGCACAAATTATTGTATACCGTTTCTTCTTTTTTATTTTTCTTAAAATATCCAGATTTTTTACAACAGACTTTCTAGTCTGAAATGGGGGTTGCTGTAATGGATTCTTTTGCTTTATGTGCAGCCATGCACACATATATGTGTGGTTGGGTGTATATATATATAGGTATCTGTACATATACATATGTATATACAGTGTAAATCCACAAGGTGTCCTTTAGAATTAGTGGCATTGTTGCTGTGATTTAAAGAGAATTGGAAAAAGGATTTCAAATGCAGATTTTGTTTTATTTCTGTGCAGAGAATAACACAACTGCTTCCAATAATAATTATTCAAAAGGGAAAAATAGGGGCCACTGTTATATTTAACTTCTGATTTTTCAGCCCTGACCTTAACTTTCCATAAAACTTTTCTTTCTTCATTTAACTGTCATGAGCAAATAGCGTTGTTGTATTTTCAAGAGGCATTCTGAGTTTTAACAGTCCCCTTTCTCTGCTTCTTTATCACAGCACAAAACCTGTGATGGTGGTGAGTCTTCTCTATCAGTCTCTTTTTCATGTTATTTTTTTTTTTTTGACAAAATTATAATTCCTTTTCTTGGCTTGTCTTAGAATCCAGAGTAATGTCACTTGGGCCTCAGGGGCTGTTGAGCAGCAGTAGCAGGTATAAGCTGAGGAAGTCAAAGTAGCATTAGCAGTCGTGCCTGGCTTTATAATAGTAGTTTCCTCCTCCAGGATTTGTCAATTTTGATTTTGCAGTTCAGTCAGCAATGGCATGTGCTGTTTGCCTCCTGTCTGTTCGGCAAAATAAAGGGAATCATTTTCTCTTCCAGGTGACAAGACTGAAAAGGAGCCCTCAACAGTCCATTTTGGCTTGCTGGGCAAGCTGCATTTTTGTCGCCCTACAGCTGTGATGACCTTCTGTGTTTAGGAATATTTGATTCCTCTGGATAATTTAATAATGGGTGAATCCTGCTCCAACCTACTTCTCTTTTCAAAAGTTGCATCCTTTCTGAACTTTTCTGCTTTCTTTTCACTTGCTGTGAAGAAGAGTCTGAAGGAAAGAAAGGTGGGGACAAAACAGGAGGGACAAATCTCATTTCTGACTGCAGGGGAAAGTCAGTAAAGAATAATGAGTTGGAGGATACCAGGGATCTTCTTGAGAGCTCTATTCCCACTAGACAGTACTCTTGCCATAAAAGGGAAGGATATAAAAAAACCCCTAAAACCAACAAAAACCTGGACAAGAACAAACAAACAAACAAACAAAGAAAAAAACAAACAAAAAACTCCAACCAAACAAAAAAAAACAGCCAAAAAAACCCCAACCAAGCAACCAACAAAAGAAAACCTAAAACCCCAAGGTAAATTCCAGAGTTAGTACAGTGAAGGAAGTGATTGATTCCTGAACCAGAGCTTGGAGAGAAAATAAACCCCAGTATCAAAACCTCCGTTGCCCGTTGTGAATCTTACAAGTGCTGTATGCAACAACACACCAGCACAGCTTTGCTATTAATCACTGCTCCTTTTTCAGGGAGCTTGCAACAAATGAACTCAGTTACTTAGCCGTGGGATTTCACTCAGAGCTTATTTTGAATCCTCCTTGTGCATACAGACTGCAAATGTGTGCCAGATCCTTTTGGCTCACTGAAGGGGTTTCAAACGTGTGAGTAGTTCGCCTGAGATATCAGGAGTTTGGTGTGGGGTTTTTTTTTCAGTGCCCACAATATTAATTAAGTGCAGAACACTTGCCCCTGAGAATGCAAATTATAATTTTAGTTCTGAGACTGTTTTCATGTGTGCCAGCTCACACGTTGTGCAGTGACTCATCAGAGTGGATTGTGTTAGTCATCTGATGTTTCAGTTAACCAATGTGAGAAAACATGCATTATTTTAACAATGGTTAAACGAACATGTGTAAGCTTTCCTAAAGGAAAAAAAAAGTTTCTAAAATATCTTTTTATGTTCTTTTTTTGCATAGACAGAGTAAGACATTATGGCAGTAGAGAGATGCCTAATTTTGTGGTAGAGTTGCAAAACAAACTGACACTGTCTTCAAAATTTATTGTGTTCTTGCAATATAATCCATTCCTTCTTTATGTCCTCTTTTTTTCTTAGAACTTCTTGTCATTTCTTTTGTAGATATAATTTGTCAGAGGAGGATAAAGTACTTGCCTCTGTAGAGTACTGACAAGAATATCAGTACAAAGTTTGTATATTTTTTGTAAGTAATAGTAAATTTTTTCCTCATCTTTGTCTGTCTCTCCACATTGTTAGCAGAATTCTCCATAAACTCATAATTATTTTCAGTATATATTTTCTATTGGGCAAATACTTTTAAATTTTGGGGGAAAATAGGTAAAAAGATACTATTGTTCATAAGATGAAATTTCATGCAGAAAAATCTTCAATCCTGACACAAAGCCATAGCTGAGTTCCAGGGTAACCTGGATGACACTGCGCTTTTAGGAAAGTTAAAAGGAATTTTTAATCAAACAAGTGCCTGTAGGGCTTTGTCTTTATTGGAAAAAAAAATTGTTATATGGTATATTTCCCAAGGCAGATTAATTTCAATGGACCACCTGCATTTTGCTCTGAGAGTTGTGTGGCAGATGCAAGATAAAATAGTCAAATTCTAATCTAAAACACATCTGTTAAGGTCCAGGTAATTCTGAAATAAAAAAATACCTTTCATTTTGCAATGACAGAAGACATAATGCATGTAGGAATTAAGTAAACCTATTTGATAAACTAATCCATCTCCAGAAGAACTCTGAATCACTCTGTGGTAGAATTAAGACTTCTCTGTTTCAAAAGAGCTAAATCCGGGAAAGTACAGGAAATATCTGACAGGTACCAGCACAGATGTGTGTGTACATCCAGAAAGTATTACAATTTCCTAACCAAAGAAGGGCAAGTATATTAGGGAGGTGTCCAAGGTGCTGGGAGATAAGAATAAAGTATATTTATCAAATCCCAGAGACTTCTGTAAGGTTTATTCTTAAGAAAATCCTGTTGACCTAAAAGTGTGCATCTAGAAAACAAGATCTTTACTGTTACAGCACACACTATAAGAATGTAAATGCAGCTTGGAGCATGCTTTATTCGTGAACTTTTCAAACTACTGAGACCTTAAAGGGAAAAAACTGAGGTATCTCCCTCTTAAAAAAACCTCAAAGATAAAATATGCATTTAAAATAATAAATTATACATCAATCTGATGTATAATTTATTGGCAATTAAATTTTTATCACAGAAACAAGGAGAATGGGATACATGTAAATACAAAAGTTAAACACCTAGACTGGGTGCTTATGTGAGAGAGTTTTTGTTTTGTTTTTCTAATGCAGATGTAGTCTAAAAGAAACTCTTCTAAGACTGTCACAAGAATACCACGACTAGGAGTATTTTTTCAACGAGAAATATGCTTTTTTCTGCTTTGGTGGTAAAGCATGATGTTCTCTGGCATGCAGTGGTGGTGTTCATCCAGGTCAGTAACATTGTGTAAGGTAGGGCAACATGGACATATCTGGAATGGATATGTCCAAGGAGTCCTGATTTCACCCTGTGATTTTTATAACCTGGTTATAAACCATGAGTTTGCATGTCAGGTTTATAAACCTGAGCTGCACATCAGAGTCTTGAGGGATCTGTATATTTAATAAAAAAAAAAAAAAAGTGAGAATCAGAGGCCATAAATAATAAACACTTCAGGCTTTCTAAGCTAACCACATTAACCTGTGATTAGGGCTCATGAACATGTTTTAACATCACTCAATGTCTTCCCCCTCTTCAATACAGGGAAAACATGGGCTACATCGAGGTCCATTTTAAATATATGTACATATGTATAATTAGGAATTTAATGGGCTGACTCATTCAGGATTAGTTTTTAACTGTAAGAAATTGGTTACAGTCATGACTCTATTACAAATCGATTTGGCAGTGGGTACAGAAAACAGACCTAGCAAGCTTGTTAATAGTGCTATCAGCTGCATTCCAAAAATATTCTGATTGCTCTGCTTTATGGAACCTTCCTGAGCTGTGCAGCTGCCAGGGTCACAATGAAGGCAATAAATAAGGGGTTCCACTTGGAAATTTTAGTCAAGCTCATGCCTGTGCAAGACTCACACAAAGGCTGCCAGGTTTTTCATGCTTCCCCACTGTTTCAAGAACCTATTCAAAAGCACTTCAGTGGGCTTTTTTGGGGACGAATGATATGAGTTACAACAACAAACAAACAAGAAATACTTGATGTCCAAACTTAGAAGAAAACAAAAATACTTGATTTTATACTTAACGTTTTCATATACGTGTTTTAGATCAGAGGTTAAAAGGTGAGGTGCTTGTCCTGCTGCACTGCAAACACCAAGGTGACCAGTTCTAACAAAATGATTTGATTGAAAAATACTTTGAAAGCACCATTATATTTTAATTATCTTAAAATTTGGGGAGTTCTGCATTTAGTAATGAGTTTAGTAAAGAAAATTGGAGAAAAGTAATAAAGCAATAGGACTTATTTTTATGATCCCTTAAGGTATTAGAGTCTACAAGAAAGCAAGCATCTTAATAAAATATCCTTAAAAATAAGTCCAATACTAGTAAAGACTACTTGTCTCTGGAAAAGGGGTAGATTGCAGCAGTGATCTTTCTCTGTTCCTCATTATTTCAATCTTTTTTTTCTGTTGTTGAACCAGAGGGAGATGGTTTAGATGGTTTAGTTTATTGCATGTGAGAAAGCTTGATTAATGTTAAACTATTAGTAAATCAAGTGAGGCCTTGAAATATTTTGTCCTTTTCAATTCACAATGGAACAAAAAGAAAATCACTTAGCAACACGTAACGATGTGAAGCTGTACCCTTAATGTTCACTGGAATGTCTGCACTCTTTTTGTAACTTTGTCAGTTCTTTCACAATTCTGGTCTCTTTTTAGCCATCTAATACTTTCCTCATTAGTGTTGCTAAACAACGCCTTCTCTGACACACTCTTCAGATGCCTGTCTCACACTGCATTTAATTTCATTCTTTCTTTGATGGGCTGTAATCTTGTTTCTCTTTACCCTGTTACAGCTGTGTAAATTTAAATTAATTTTCTTTCTTCTTAGATTTGTACAGCCAAGAATAGAATTCCATCACCCCGAGATGCTCGTTGTCAAATATTTGAGCACGGCAGCCATAAAATGTTGATGAACTCAAGGTAATTCTTGGCACCTGAATATTTCATTTGTGCTTTCAAATGAGAGTTGAGGTCTTTCTAATATTTGGTGATCATAGCTAGGACCAGTGATACTACCAGTGGATAAGTTACAATTATCTTTGAAACGTTTCTCCTTTAACTGTTCCAGAAATCTTAGTCCCTCAGGAAGAATAAGAGTATTAGGTGCCTAAACTATGGTTTCAGTGAAATCCCATTTGAAGGACTTCTGTTTTCCACTAAAACGTAGTGCCATCAAGGCAAGTTTCTCCAGAATCTTTCCAACATGTTTTCTTCAATTTATAATGTATTTTAGCAAGTGATACTTATAAAAAGAGCCCAGGTTTTTGGAATTTATTCTAAAACTTTTAACTTCCAACAACTTTCCTGTGAGGAAGGAATGGTAGTGACTTTAAAACTTATCCCCATGGCAACCTAGGATTAATACAAGAATTACTGAATCTTCACAGTACTTTGTTGTGCAACAAGTGACTTTTGATTCCAGTAAGAAAAGGTTTGTCTTCTCCCCCTGTTGACAGCTGGTGTGTCCTTGGCTGTTGTTACCTTTTACCAGTGTAATAACAGTCTAATCTCTTGTTTGCAAGGCTTGAGCCTTCAAACTGGTGACAGGAAAACAGAGAGGAAGGAGGTAAGTTTTTTCTTTCCGTATTTCTCTGGTTTAATCAGATTTAGTTTATTGAGAAGGTAATACTTTCAGGACTAGACAAAGCCAAAGCTGGAAAGTCAAGTGATCCTAATTAGTAAGTTAGAAGCATGACACCTGTTCTTGCATCTTTGCTTTGGTTGTGTGTTCACAGTTCTCAGTTTTTAAGGATGTGGCCACATTCCCTTTTATCTAATACACCATTTTTGTTTAGTACTCAGTCTCATTCTACTTGTATACAAAGGTTACATGAAATATAGACTCTTATTCTTCCTGTGTGTCTTCTCTAGCAATTTTTACAAAATACAAAGGTGCTACAAAGATATTAATGACTGTAACTGAACTTGAAACCTTTATGCAGGAAACTGTTGCATAAAGTGTTTAAGGATCTGCCCATTCTTTGGAGCATCTAGACTTTGTAACATCGGAGTCCTCTGCAATTTGCACGCTGAAAGCATCCCACTGGTTTCAGTTGTTAGTTGCCTTTTGCAGATTGTACCAAGATGCCCCAAAGTATATATTCAAGCACATATATTTACCTAAAAGCTGCATGAGACTGTCTTTTCAGAAACTATAAATCTGCAGTGTTGCAGGTCAGTTCAGTCCTTGCTGTTTCTAATTTTGGATGCCTTGTTGTTGCAAGCATTACTTACTTTGTATGGTTTTTATAGTTAGTCTTTCTTTTAGATAGATTTTCTCTATTTATATTTTTCTGTATTCGTTTTTGTGTTGCTAATTTTCTGGTACTTTTAAGCTAACTTTTTCACAGGTAGGTGTCATGTAATGAGGTACATTTAGGGATAGACTTTTTGTTAATTGCTGCCTAATTCTGTGGTGTATTTCACGTAGGCTTTGTAATATTTGCAGATTTTGTTTTCTTATCATAACTTCTGTCTTTTCATTTCCTTGCATAATTTTTCTGTCTTTCTGATGCATTATTTTCTCCAGTTGGTTCTGTCATTCCTATCACACTTTTTTTTTGCTTTTTATGGGTTGACTATCAAGATTTCCTTAGAGAGAAATTGTGATATACTGACATACTATATGAAAAAGACAAATAAGAATTTTAAATGAACTGAGGTTTGCTAAAAAAAGTTTTTCTCTTTAGATCCCCTCCTCTATTAAAATTGTGAAGTAAATATATAGTTTATTGAAAGCAGATTATTGATGCTTCCCAAGGTTTTCTGATGATTTCTTTTTTTCCTCTTCAGTATTCCAGGATAAAAATTTTAGATTTCTATGTTATCTACATTGCACCACATGTTCCAAATCTCCAGTCAGGTGACCCTGGTCATGACAGCACCACTATTGTAATACCCACACTGATTTCTATTTTAATATATTTTATGAAACATGATTGGATACTTTAACCAAACTAAGTCATGTTCAAAATTACTAATGCAATTCTACAATTAGGTTTACTCATAATTAAAGCTGCTATATAATATTACCTCTTTAGAGTTGCCTGCAAGGCTCTGCATGAAAAGCTAATCATTTGGATTAACTTAGAGTAAAAGTCTAGCTTATGATCACAAATGTGCCCCACAGGAATTTTGTTACCTGTGTTGGGGCACATTACAAACTGTGGTTTAAGAACATACACTTAAATGTGCACCCATTAAGACTCATTCTTGTCTCATTTATGCTGGTATAAATCACATTGAAATTACTAGAGCTGCATTGCTTTAATGGCATTGTACTGGGAGCAGAAGAAAGCTGATTAAATTTATGTTAATTGACACTAATTGGCAGTAAGGACTCGAAGAGGATAAAGTTTTTAATAAAGCATTAAATAGACAGAGGATCTGTCTAAACCAACCAAAGGCATTTTCTCATACTAAAAATGCTGCTGCCTTATTATTCATGTCCTAAGGCTAATTTCTGAACTAAAATCAGCTTTCCAGTCTTGGGGTGCATGGAGTCCTAATGCATGTTCATAGTTAATGCTAGTTTTGCTCTCCCATAGCCAAATAACTTTCATGTTTTTGACCTACCCCTCCAGTCTTAGGGCTAATTCAAAACAAAACTTGCAGGAACATTTCCTTCTCAGTTCTGTAGTTGTACCCCATTGCTCCTGCATCTAAGCATCTACTGAATATTCTTCTAGTACACGTTCCTTTCTTGAATTTAAGCTTATGTTTGCCAGGTTACACTTACAAGAAGCTTCCTGCTACCTCTCTGTCTTAGGAACCTTCTAAATGTGGTGTCAAGCCCTTTCTTTAAAGTTTGAAAGTCGTGGCTTCGCTTACAGCACACACACAGTCTTGTGCATTTCCTTGTTCACGTAGATGTTACAGAATCCTGCTGAATTGATGTTCTGTATGTGTTCTGTGTCTATGTAGTGCATTAAATGTTCAAGGGCAGGCACTGTATCTGTGTGTGTATTATGTATATGTATATATGTGTATGAAATACAGTGACACATTACACACACAATGTGCATATATTTTTATATATATATATAAATATACATTTGTATATATATATACACTTGTGTATATATTTGGATTCATTACTGATATCTGGGGCTATTAGTTCAATACAGCATTGATGATCTCCAGACAGGTGATGTGTGTCCTACTGCTTTGTCCAGTCCATGAACACCAGAACTTTCCTGTGTCCTTCATGGGGAAGTTCTTAGGACCTTTGTACTGAGGTCCAGTGAAAACAAAAACGTTGAGTTCTTCTGACAACAGTCCATCTCGGGTCCTGTAATTGTGATTATTTCTGATTATGCAGAGCATAGGTAGCCAGTACAGACTGCCTTGGAACCTGAGGCTCTCAGATTCATGGCATAATCCTGCTGTAATCTGTAGAAACATGGTGCTCAGCTGCCTATTTGCCATTTTTGAAACTTTGCAAGTTTTCATCACAGGGAAAGCTGTTTAAAATTGTCTTATCTCGCATTCTTTAGTTCCTATCCTGTTAGCAATAAATTTTAATATTGTCCCCATGTTGAGTCTGTCTTGCCTGTGTAACCTCTCCCAGTTCTTAACCAATTTTCGTGGGAGTTTGAAATCCAGCCAGAGTCAACCCATGACATTAAACCACAAGGAATTTTCACTTTTGTTTGGCTTTCCTGATGAACTGTCTATAAGCTAAGGGCATAATTTTTGGTACTCAGTCGTGATTTAATCCTGTCACAAACCCACTGTTGTCACTGGAATTCTTTCCGTGGTGTGATATGCATATAACTGCCTCCCCAGTTATTTAAAGTGACTTTAAACATCTACTGTCTACAGGACCTGGCTAGACTAGATGCTTAAAGTACTGAATACTTAGTCTTATTCTGTGTTCCAAACTACTGAAAACATTTATTTTCAGTTTAGATTAGAACTGTGGGTTTTCAGATGTAATATTTAAGATGTAATTAAATATGGATTAAAAAATTGATTGCAATTTGCAGTAATTTAAATGCTTAAATCCCTGCTCATGACCACTTATTAGGGCTTTAGATGCGTGTGTAGAAATTATACCAAATTCCTTCATGATTTTAGTAGCTCAGGCTCCCCAGTGGTAACCAGTGCATGCAAACTAGTGCTTAACACAGTTGTGTACTGCTCTGAATATTTTTAATACTGGATTTATTGAGTTAATAGTGGTATCATTTAGATATGCAAAAATCTGGAGATGGCAAAAGGAGGGGAAAAAAAATCAGCTCTGGCTTCTTATTTATTGTTTAATATTAAATGTATGGGTTTTTTCTCAATTAGAACATGAATGGAAGGTTTAAAAGAAAGTTTACCACAATGCAAATTTTTGCTTTAGTTTAATCACACACATGTTCAATGTAAATCCTTTAGAAGATGATTAATAAAACCCTGACACATACATGCATATCTGTAGCACTATGAATGTATTGCTATACTACTAAAATTCCCCAGTTTTCTTAATGAGTGAACGTTCATCCTACTAATTCAACAGTTTTCTGATTCTCAGAGGATCCTTGCTAACCACAGGAAAGGGAACCTGCAGGAAAGTGTGTATTTCTTTTTCTCCTGCAGTCCCTGAGTTCTGAACGTGTTACTATTCAGAAACAATGAAGCAATTTCTCCCTGGTGAGATTTTTAGCTTTTCCTGTGTAAAATCTGTGTCAAGAACCCAGATTGTAAGAAGTATCCCTAGTTTGAATTATTGTTGTGTCTCAAGTAATGCTGCTCCAAATTTAGGAAAGAAAGCTCTGTACCACAGAGGGGGAGGGAGGTAATACTGGTTTTTAAGAAGCATTGATTCTCTTGGCCTCTGGTTAAGCATCACCTGTCTTAATATTTTCACCATTGCTTTCCTTATTGTCAGCCTCCTCAGCCTTTCCACACATCTTCTGTGTCATTTATTGTCAGGGAATTACAAGGTACTTAATAGTATCCCATCTGAAATATAACTCTTCATTTTCTTCATGGATGACTTCGGGTTGCCTGCACACTTTTCCAGGCAGAAGGGCAATTCCCTGGCCTGTATCAGACATCGATTCTCACAAGGCTGTGGAGAGAAAATTCGGGGAATTCAGTTTTCTGAACCAGAAATGTGGCACTGTCTCTGAAGGGTCCCTGCATAAAAGAAACTTGAGATACTTTCCTGATTACTTGAAAATAGAGCTGTTTTCATCCACGGGCATGACCTCCATTGCCCTGAAGGACACTTGGCCTACTACGAGGAGGGGAGGATTTCTAGAAAAGTTTCCAGGCAGCCACCACAGCAGTGGAAAGGAAAATAAAAGAACAAGTGTTAAATACGTGAAATAAACATTCAGTGTTTCAAGTTAATACCTTTGAAATTCTAGATGTTTTCCCAGGTCACACTCTTTTTTGAGGTACACTGGTAACATTTCATGACTTATTCTGGATTGATTCCAGTAATAATCTATTTATTCTCTGTTGCTTTTTCTCATGTTTGTTTGCAGACTGCTGTTCTCTGAATAAGCTAAGTAAGGACTTTATGCCCTTTTCATGAGCCTAATTGTCCAGCTCTATGGCCTCTTCTATATGCAAAAGATCTTTGCTGTCTGCTGACTTGATCACTATGTCCATTTGCTTGGTCCTGTCTCAGAGTAGGTGGGGTCTTGAGGTTTGTGTGCTGGGACAGTAGGAAAGGAGAGAAGAAAACTACTGATGTGAGAAAGAGCCTAATTACTAATTAGTGAAGTTCTCCATGAAAAACTCTTCTCCCTGATTTTCCCTACTATTACTTATGTAGGAAAAATTTTTAGTCTATCAATTAAAACAATCAATAGATTAAATTCTTTAAAAATACTTCTGTGCTTTGAACCAGACCATTAACTGGCATATTGTTCCAATACCTTAAAAATCTTTTCCATTAATTGATAGAATCTCTTCCCTGCCTAGAAAAGAAAAAAAGTATCACAGATATCCCTAGGATTTAGAATGCCATTTCCTGTTTAGAATAATCCCCATCTAAGTCTGTCACATGGATAGAGAACCCAAATTAAATTTTAATGGATTCAGGTTTTTTAATTAAAAAACACAAGCAAAAAAACCCAAAACAAAACCAAAAATAAAACACCAAACAAAGAAAAAAAAACACACAAAAAAACAAACCAAAGCAAAACTAATACATAACAGTTTCTCCAGCTGCTCTGTGCACCTACAGGCCCTGACATGTTTCTCCGCCAAAAATTATTAAAAAATACAGCAATGGTCTTGTTGTCATGCAGAAATAATGTGACTCTTTTGTTCAAATGATACAGGTAGATTTCATTCCTTTGACCCTGATTATTTTTTCTTTATCTAAAAATTGGTCAGGTCCTCATAAACTTGAAAAGGTCCAGACATGAGACTTGAGCATCCAGAAATGCAAATTATAGGAAAAATGAAAATGAGCGCTACTTTGACTGAGAAATAAGAATGCAAAGGGAGAGAACAGGATTAAGAATCTGCTATAAAGTAAGGAAAAGCCAAAGCAGCACCTTTTGTGGAGTTTTCTAGAACAGAAAAAAAAATTACAAAGCAGGACTGGCAGCCTCTGTAATCTGTAGTCATTACTGTCTTAGCAGGTCTCAAATTCTGAAAGCTCTTGTCCTGGCACAAGCACCTGTGCAAATGAAAACCCCTGATCCAAGGACATGATCCACCAGCTTCTCTAGGCTTTCACAGGATTTTCTGGTAACTCTGAAAAGGTTTAGGATTTTTCAGCTGAAAAGGAGTTGCAAGAATGAGCCAGTGCTACTTGCTCAGTTCTGTATGTTCTGTATTATGTTCCACTAGAAGAAATTAAGAGAGTGACCAACAGGAAAAAATATTGAGATTGTTAATAAGTTTGTTTTAGCTGCTTTTTTTTCTGCTGTACTTAACTTTTAGAGGATTTGTTGGTATACAATTAGTCTGACTATTGTTGGTTTGGGCTCCCCACTGCACTTGCCAGTTAAAAGGACTGACATTTTTGTATATGACTTTGGCTGTTTTCCAAGGGGCCAAAGAGAAGCCAGGTTTATGCAGAGAGGTTTGTTTAAAGTAAGAGACCAATAGTCCATCTGCAAATCAATGCTTCATTCAACATAAACAGAAAAACATAAAGATTTATGTTCGCAGATTCAAAAGCCTTCAGACAGCCCCAGCAATGGAATTAACCAGTTGTAATCTTCCTCCAGAAACTAGACATGGTTTCCTGGTTTGGAACTAAAAAAACATACATAGAAAATAGATAAAGCAGCAAGGGAAGTTCCAATCAGTTACTTGTTAAACATTTTTTCAAGAAGAAAGGTGTGAGCCCATGTGCCGTTTCCAATGACTGTTTTAGTTAGTAGAAAAGTCAGACTAGGTAAAAAGATCAAAAGGGAAAATACTGCAATACAGTAAACACTAATTCTTGGAGGAGCAGTTTTCTGGACAAGGAAAGAAAACCCAGAACCACTGAGAAGAAGCAGCTCTAGAAAAAGGGTTATGCAATTCTAAGACTCTTGTGTAAGAGTCTTTTCAAGCAATATCTTAAGATCACACATTTTGCATAGCAAAACCATCACAATTTCTCTAAGATATGGTTTTAGGAGAAGAGATTTGGAGAAAAGTCAATTTTGATGCATTTTCCATTTTGCTCTTTTTTCCATAAAAAAAATTATTTAAAACAAGTGATAGTTCAATGTTTTCTTGCTCCTACATGCTATAAACTCTTTGATACAGTCCTGTATTCTCTTTGATTGTTAGGTAAAAAAATATAGCTAAACTTTTCAGGTTTTCCTGTTATGATCTCTTCTTCCTTAAAATGAACTTTCCTTCAAATCAGGACTTCACCTTCCCACTTGTCAGTAATCGAACCCCAAGCAGAGTAGAAATGATTCACATTTATTTTATGAATTGGACTAGACAGTAGATTTTCATTCAGAGCAGCTCTGAAGTCAAATCTAATCCATACAGGTTTTCTAGTAGTTTGCTTTAGAAGGCCATAGAACCCAAGAAAGATGGCAGGATGGTGTGAATCCCAGTGCCAGGGATTCATTCACTGGCACTGAGACACCAGAGACACCCACTGAAGCTCGCAAGGATAATGTAGAACCAACAGCAGACATATAGGGCACATCTATATTGTGTTCCAAATCAGAAATTAAAAACAAAAACCTGTTGTTCTTGCCATTACACAGATCCTTTGGCTTTGGAATTAGATAGATCCTTATTAGTATAAAGTCCCTGGAGGTAGGTGAATTTGTAATGTCCATTGTTTCTCATTGAACATACAGGCAAGTGTTGAGTAAATACATTGTATTGTTTGAAATGTTGTGAAGAGAAGTTACTGGTGGTGAAAGCTACCAGATGTGGGACTGTGAGAGTAAATGTTGGTCTGATGCACACCTGCCAATTATCCTTTCAATTTATTTTTTTTTTCCCATTTCAAAATTATGTTCCTTTTTCACACTTTTGGTTAGGGCTTTAAAATTTTTTCTAGTGGTTTTCAGTTCACAGGTGTGTTGTCAAGAAAACAGAATGTCCCTCATCGGGTGAGCTGGAAACGCTTTTCTTTGACGAAACACAGGAACTTCCCTTTCCCAGCTCTCAGGAGTTTCAAACTTGAGAAGAAAGGAGCAAAGGACAACCCTTCTTGATGACAAGGTGGAGAATTCAGCAGGTGCCCAGGCTTTGCCCATGCAAAAGACACGAGATGCCAAATCTGAATTCTGGAGTCTGCAAGTATCCTGAGCTGGTGCCCTTCGGGGAGGAGCTCAGCAGGTGGTAACAGGTAACAACCACTGTCACAGAAATTGTCTTGCATCTTTGGGAGGTGTGACCATGAGGCTCCCACAAACAACCTTAGGAACCTCTTCAGACCTGCAGATTCTACTGGGTTTTGAAGGTCAGGTGATGGCAACTTTAAATATAACTTCACTTTCTGTCTCCCTAGATTGCTTTCTTTATAGAGGATCTCAAAGTTGTCCACATGAATTTGAGCACAGCTCTGACAAACTTCATAAAATCCCCATCTCCTTTCATTTTGGGGTAAAAGTTTCTCCATCATAGTTTTGATTTTAATTTTTTTTTGGTTTTGTTCAGAGGTTTTTTGTTTGTTTGTTTGTTTGTTTGCCTTTTTTGGTGTTTTTTTTTGTTTTGTTTTGTTTTTTAACTATATAATCACTCCCTTAGAAAGTTGTAGGGGAAGTGGAAGGATAGATTTGCATGGAGTTGTTTCAAGGTTTCAGAGGGATGAGGAGAAGTGTCTTACTGGTAATAAAAAGAATTTGCAATTGAGGCAGTATCAAAGATACATGATTCTGAGTTGGTGATGTAAAATGTGGCTGTCGTATTTATCAAGAAGGTGAATTTTGCCTGTTACTCATCTAACCCTCAAAGAATATATATTCAATATGAGAAAGTATGACTACATTTTGTATACCACTGTGTGTTGAAAACTTATACAGAACCACTATTCAATTTTTGTAGCATCATATTTTGGAGATCATACTTTGCAAACAAAGCCCACGAGGTTCAAAGTGAATTAGAAGAGTGAATTACACTATGTTATGACAGATAAAGAGCTCCATGGTGTACACTTTTGACTTGACTATGTGTGCTTGAAGTTCAGATGAACATAAGGTGTATATTAATCTATGTTATTTATACTTTCATACCTGGCATTTAAAATGTCAAACGTGAACCTAGTTCTATTGTGATAAATACAGACTTTGAGTAGCATAAGTTTAAAATCTTGGAACAACAAGAGAAGCCATCCAGTATGTAAACCCAGTATTTTTTTAAGACATAAGATCACTGATGAGTTAAAAAGTACTGACAGAGTTTTAGTTTTAAGATGCTTCTTTCAGTACTGTTACTGTTCTTCTAGTGTTTCCTTTTGCTATTAGAACAGTGTATTTATTTCTCAAAACAGATATGTCAATTAGGGAAAATTTAGCTAGCAGAGAGCTAGAACTGAGCAAAATCTCCACCACTGGGCTACAGTGGTACTTCTGTCATCGTAACATATTGATTTGTTAAGTAAATACTCAGTGTTGTGATGATAAACAGAATTAATACAGACCCTGATGTAAAGGCTCTTATGGAAGCTTTAAAGGCAGATGAATAAATTATATTAGTAATATGTGTGAAAGGTTATATATAGTTCTGTATTTTCCTGAAAAGTTTTTAATAACAAGAAATAGCTATCCTCATATGTAACTATCCTGTGTTCTGGTTTGGTACCCTTGATTATTCCTCGATATTCTACTGATCTTTAAAACCTACATGACCTACATAAGGCAATTATATTTGCCCACATATCTCTAAGTACTGATGTTCAGAAATGTTTAAGATGAAAGTAATAAGGAAAATCAGAAAGGTAAAAAAAAAAAATGTGTAACTCCTTCAAAATGATGACCTGAAAAGTTTTTTGAAACAACGAACGTGTTTTCTAGTATCAGAATATGTATTTTTATTTCATATGCTATTTAAAGTATTGGGGTTCTATTTTAAGGTAAGTAATATTGTAATTTATACTATGTGAAATTAAAGTGAGTAATTTTTTTTTTAAAACATTAACAAATATCTCATCTTTCTCCAGGTGTATCTAAACTCTGGACCTGTATTTCTTTAATAAAAAATATTTTCATTGTTGGGAACTATTTTGATCAGCTCTGCACAATACTCTGGCTAAAGATCTCCAATCTCTAATTGCTTTGATGACAATTTTGGTGACATTTTGAAACTTGCAGATTATTTTAATTTGAAAGGGATAAAAAATGATTTCTCTAAAACAAACCTTTTCTTCCCCTACCCAAAATAAATGTCACTAGGCCTTAGGTCCTAATTCTTATTCATTTCTGTATTTTTAAAACATGGATAAAATAATTGTTAAATCAGAAAAACAGTTGTTTATACATGCTTCAATATATTTGTTGCTGTGAAACTTGCTTTGTCATTCACTTATACATTCATTACTCTCAGGAATAAAACAAGTAAGTTCAATAGATTCAAAAACATCAAATATGTGTTTAGACAATTAGTAGAAATTACAGTAAACATTTTCACCTTTTTGGCATAGTAGACGTAAATTAAGAATACATTGGAGTAGCAAAGGAAAGTATCCAGAAGCCAAGAGAACCACAAAATTAGGTTGTATATGCAAACCTTTTTCTTTGTTTATAAAAGCAAGTTCTTAAAAAATAACACCTGGAAAAAGAAAGTTTGTAATGCACTGGAAAAAAATATTATTTTAGATATTTCTTCTGTATATTGTGCACAATTTATTTTTTTTTCTTTTCAGTCCATCAGACAAAAAGACAATAAAATGATACAAATCTGCTTCTTGAGGTCAGCCTGTCAGATGAAAATTGAGCTCAGGGCGTCAAGAGGAACATCTAATCCTAAATATCTTTTCGTACATCAACTCAAATTATACCTTCTGCACTGAATGTAGAAGTGAACAGCAGTACAGGTAAAAAAAGGCAAAATAGGACCAAACACAGGAGAGTTAAAAGTTTTCCTTGCTACTGGAGAATTGTTGAGTGTTCTGACGGAGAAGTGATTGATATTAGTTTAGTATTTTTCTTCCTTTTCTGAGTGCCTGCCCTCCCCCAGGAGCTTTCATCTTTCTTAGTCTTACAGACAAGTAGATCTCCTCTCTTCTGATGTTTAATGAATAATGTTTGTTAATGCCTACACTTGCTTATTGTACAGGTTAAGGTTTTGCTTCTAGATTTTTTCTTTGGGAAAGGTAAGACTCCCACTGGAACCACAGAAACTGTCCCCAGCCTCCATCAGGATTCTCTCACAGACCTGTGTGTGACAACACTGTGGTGGCTTAAGCCCAGCTGGCAACTCAGCACCACAGTGGGATGGGGGAGAGAATTGGAAGGATAAAAGTTTTAGAAAGATCATAGGTTGAGACAAAGAGAGTTTAATGGGGAAAGCCAAAGCCACGCAAACAAAATAAGGAATTCAGTCACTGATTTCCACAGCAGGCAGACATTCAGCCACCTCCAGGAGAGCAGGAACCCTGCTTCAACACTCCAAACACTCAAATTTCCTCCTTCTTTCCCCCTGTTTGTGTGCTGAGCATGATGCCCCGTGGTCTGGAACATCCAGGGGGTCAGTTGGGGTCACCTGTCCTGGCTGTGTCCTCTCCCAAGTCCTTGTGCCCCCCTTGTGCCCCCACTTGCTGGTGGGGTGGGGTGAGAAGAAATAAAGGCTCTGAGTAAGCCCTGCTCAGCAATTAAAAAAAAAATCTCAGTGTTATCCAGAGTGTTTTCAGTACAAACCCAAAACACAGCCCCATACAAGCTACTGTGAAGACAATTACTGCAGCCAAACCCAGCACAAACACACAGAAGTGTTGGTCTGATGCTTTAGTAGTTGCAGTTCTCAATCATATCTCCCCCCTCTCTCTTCTTTTTAATACAGTGGGCACATAGTCTTTAAAAAAAAAAACAAAAACAAAAACAAACAAACAAACAAACAAAAAAAACCCCCTAACTAATCAACACAAAAAGCAACCCTCAAGAAAAAAAAAAACAACAAAAAAAAAAAAAACAGAAATCCTGGCTGAATATCCAGAATCCTAGTCATTAATTATAGAAACTCACAGCAGAGCAGTTAAAATGCACCTGTGCCACACATGTGGCCTTGGTTTGCTGGGTATTTCTTTGAACAATCACAACGTTAATTCTTAACAAAGCAACAAACATCTGGTCCACCCTGAACAAAGGATCTTAGAAAATTTCCAGATTGAAACAGACTTTCTAGTCCATTTTGCTCTATTTGGAGGTGATCTAAACTGTTGCTTCTAGAGAAACCAGACATGATCTCTGGTGTGTTATGGCAAGTGGACGACTGCTGTGCTCTCTGCTTTCTCCAGCACTTCTGTCAGAAAATTCATTTTCACTTCTGGCTTGCATAACAATTAGAACAAGTTGAACTATGCATTTAAGAAATGTTGACCTTTTTAATATTAGTGTTTTATTTCAATGAATCATTCATTTTTGAAGATGTGGTTGTTGCCTCTGATTATGTGAACGTCGTACTTAACAAATGTCAGATTATGAGTTATTCATATACACTTGAGTAATTTGCTGTTCATGTTAGCCATGGCTTGAATGCATTTCCTGTGCATAATAGAGTTTAAATTTCTTACAGGAATAAGAGATAGTAAACCCAAATATATGTACCTTTAATTCATTGTAGAAGTAATGTGATTTCAGGTATAGGCAAGTACTCTGGAGTCCCTGACTACAGAAGGACCTGTTCAGGTAGGGATATTAACCAGCTATTACATTATAAGACCAGTCTGAGAAAGTTTCTGGAAAGAAAAGGGGTTTCTTCACATGAAATTATTTGCTTCTTTCCTTTCATTTTCATAAACATTGATGATTAGGTATTGTTAACATTTTTAAACTAAAAACATGTAGGTTTTCAATATATGCAATCTTCTCATATCTTTAGTAACTTCACTGATATTAAGAGAAAGAAAATGCAAGTAATATATTAATTAATTTTTGATTCCCGGTGTTTACATTAATGCAGTATTGCTTTCATCCAGATTTCTTTAATTCTTTTGAATTCTTTAGAAGCTAAATAATTTTTTTACTACTTTGTATCATCCTGTGTTCTATATGACTCAATCTCTTGTAAAAGATCTCCCTTCAAGGAGTATTAATAGAGCAAAAAAAAGAAAAGGTTCTAATTTGCCTTCAGCTTGCTTTCTTGGTTTTTCTGTTTCTTACATTTTCCATTGGTATGGTTTTGAGAAGACTTAGGTGTTGATTTGTTCTTCTGGCAAGACAGAGAAGATGAAAATGTTTTCCTTCAACAGAGAGACAGATCCAACTAGCCATTTCCCACTTAATGGTATAAAGGAAATTAAAAGAAAAACTGGAAACTGGATTGATTAAAAGTTTTGAAAGGTGTAATAAGAAAAAAACATTAGCTCAGTATTCAATAGTATAGGTACAGTGAATTCTGAATTGTATCAATTATCCAAGATTAGACATTGTTAATCTCATTTTCTCTAAATTGCAGAGTGAAATATATCCATGTATCTACACATGCCAGCAAAACATGTATATTGTCAATGTCTGTATACATTTTACTCTTATGTCCAAAGTCAGCTAAGCTTTAGCCACAGGAGGCAATTTTGGGAGCTTTATGTAGAAGTCCATGAAAAGTAGAAAGAAAGATCATATAATGAAATGAAAGTATTAATAAAGTTCTATCAAATGGAGGGTATTAGCCTGCATCATACCACGTGTGTCCTTCTGGCCTAGACATTACTCAACATAATGGAAAAAAAGACCAAAGGAATATAAAACAGGGGAGAAAAACAAAATTGGAAATCAGCCTGCAGCTGGGGGCAGAGGCAGCTGTGGATGGCAGGAGTGTAGTTCATTCACCAGGGTCATTAAAGGAAGAAGTAAAAGTGAAACTCGAGTACAGAAATAGTTATGAAAGAGAAGGGGAAGTTTTCATTAATGGAGAGCTAAAAATCTAACCTCAACCTCTGAAATTTCTCTTTAATAAAAATTCAGTTAACTATGCATTTATGTCTCACTGAAATAATTTTTAGGCTCTTGTTCTGATATCTTTCCCCATTCCCTGTGTAATTGGGACTACAGATATGCTGCATGTTTTGAACTGAAGCCTCCCCAAGAGTCTGGTGACTTCTGCTTCCAAAAGCAAGGGCAAACTATAAAGGATATCCTCAGATCAAATGGATTTCTTCCCTACTGTATACCTAGAAAATGGCTAGGGGCTTCAATGACCCTATGAATTTGTCCTAATCTTATAACTAAAAAACTAGGTTCTTCATTAATATTCTCCATTCTGAATATTTCTTTCTTATCCTTGGACTTCACAAGGACAAAATAAAAGAAAAACTGTATTACCTGACATTTCACCTTTTTATTGGTTTGACCTTTTTTTCCTGTCTTTCTCATAATGCTGTTTTTCGCTGTGATATGTGTGTGTCAAGATCAGGTAACATGATCATCAACCATGTAATGACAACAAGATTCTTTTTTCACACACCATTTACACTAGTGCAGTTCAAGACAGTTTGTTTCTCCTCCTAGTTTGTTTTTTTTGGGGGGGGAGGGGGAGGGTGATCACAATATTTTTTGTGTCATTTACCTTCTCTCTGATCTATTCCATTTGAAGACTGATATGAAAAGTACAGGTAGTATTTTCCCTGTGAATGCTGCTTCTCCATTGTATTTGCTTTAAATCAGATCCAGCATCTGGCAGCCTTATTCTGTGTTCCAGCTCAGACTGTAAAGGTGGATAGAATTTATTTAATTGAAAGTGAAGTTAATGATAGAGCACTAAATTCTATCATATGTCCCTGAATACTGAAATCATTTACTATTGCTAATGTAGACCATAAACCCAAATTCCTCTACAGTCATCAATTCTGGCTAGAAATTTATTCAGGGTGTCATCTTCACCTGTTCAGTGCTTGATTAATGTGCTCTAGTCTGGTATGTTTAAAGAATGTAGAATGGCTGAGTTGGTTGAGTCATATGGGGTCTTTGCCTTTGCAGTTTTTTCGACCTCTTTCAAATTCCGGAGCATTCTCATGCCACATGCATTTTGTTTGTTCAGATATCACTCTCTGAGCAAAACTTCTTCTGCACAGTCTCTTGGGAAAGGTAGAACAGAGACTAAAATTCATAAAAGCCTTCTGAGATTCTTGTTTGCCAAGCACAGAAAAAAAAAAAAATAACCCATTGGATGTTCACTCAAACCACTCAGTATTTCTTTCATCCTGTTCTTCCCTCTTTACCAGCACATACTCAGATCCTATTTTACTTATGAAGAAGCAATGTGTTTTCAAAGCATGTCAGAGACTGATGTGCAAATATACAGCATGGACATTTGCATGTTATTTCCTAATTATACTCTTCAGGCTCTTCTGCCATTTTATAGAAATGAACATGGTCTGAGCCTTGAGAAATGAAAAGGACAGCTTATGCATGACGGAGTGCAAAATGGATTATAATGACCTTTAACAACTGCAACAAAACAAAACAAAAACCTCTGAGAGGACAAAAAAAAATCTACTTAACAAACCTTCTGAAAGTTGTGGTTTGCATCCTCGGAGCACATTCCTGCCTGCTCTCATCAGAGATTTTTTCAGTTGAAGGAGGTTATACTTCGTGCTATGTTTTGTTTTTCTCTTTGCAAGAAAAAAGCCTTCCACATTGGGCACCGTGGTGGATTGTCTGGTGTCATATTCACAGGTCTTGAAATGTGTCTCTGGGTTCACAGAATATGTGTGTTTGTCTCACTGATGAGCTGTCAACGCTTTCTGTTTCTGTAATAAATATTTGGGTGCTCATCTTGGCAGCTTATCCCAAGGTACAGCGTAACCAGCAAATGTATTCTCAAGGTTCCATTGCTCAATGTTTCATGCAGTACTGGTAGCAGATCAATTAGCAAGTGATTACCTGGTTTACATGGTTCTTTTTCAGATCATTAACTTCTTGAGGAATGTTTAGGGAAAGTACTATCTCTTTGCATTTGATACTGCCAAAAAACAAATCAGTCAATTACTATGTAAGTCACTCATTATAAGAAACTTGTTGTTGCCTCGCTGGGATTCTATTAGAGTTTGCTAGTTGCTGTTTTTCACTCTTAATAGTTGATCTCTATGTAGCTCAAAATGGGTTTTGTATGCATGACATTGTAAATACTACAAATTGCTAGAAGATGGTTGATGCTGCAGGGAAACAGTATATTTTAAGTTTAATAATTTTTTTTAATTTACATTTAATATCCTTTATTTAGTACATACATAAAGGAAAACATTAGAAATTTGAGATAACGAATGCAATCTCCATGTGCATGGATGGGTTTCAGTAAATATCTGGATTTTGCGATGTAAATGTGACCACACCCTGGCTTTGCTGTCTCCTTGTTTTCACAAGGTTAATCTGAATGTATCAGCATCTCTTTTCTCTTTTTTAGTTGCTATCTGAATTTGTTTCCCTTCATTATAAAGTCAAAACACCAACAGATGAGTCTGAGTGATTCCATTTCAGATAGGTGACTGGAATAATTGTCTAATTTTGATTAGAATAGGCTATGTGATCAACATGTGTTAGAAATCAGGGCATTTTTAAACACCTAAGTTTAGGCTACCAAAAATCAGATTTTAACATTAACAATTTAGAATTAAAGGGACATGAGACCCCTATTGTTAGGTAAAATATAACCTACTTAGCCATTCCATACATATTGCTGCCCAACACTTTCTTAAAACCCTGAAATAATTATCAGTCTGATCTCTCTGCCAAACAATGTAACTTCTCTTGCACTTAGAGCGTTTCTGCTAATATTTGATCTAAATCACACTCATGGCAAATTAAACTGATCCTTCTTGCCCTACACCTGATTGAAAATGAAAGCATGATTAGTCTTTGGAAAGGAAACAAATGTGCACAGAGGGGACCAAGGTACTGTTCTAACTTAAATTCAGATTATGCCTTCTAAAATTCCATCAGTCTTGTTGGTTTTCCTTGGACTCTCTTCAGCACAGATATTAGTTATTAGTTACTATATATATATTAAATTTTATCTCAGTTTGGACTGGAATGAAAAGAAACTGATCTGGAAGACGCTCAGGAAAGTCAGGACCTCCCACTATCCATGGTGCTGAAAAAGGGTCACGTAACAGGGAATAATTTATACATAACCATCTACCACAGAACTGCAGTAAATTTTGGAATTCAGAGATAGTAGTAGCTCCTATAGATACTCTCGGTGTGATATATTGCAGTACAGGCATCTGGTTTGAAACAGTTATTGGTGGGCTACAAACTAATTCTCTCTCAGAAACTCACCATTTTGTGTCGCTTTACCATAAATTGCTCGTGACCCAAAGGGACATTTTGTTCTTGTGGGTTTTGCAATGCCTGTTGTCTACTAAGCCAGAATTTCAATTAGTGTGAGATGCCATCCACAGCAAGAACAAACATCAAATAAAATTTTTAAGTGCAATCCAACAGTGATGGATTTTATTGAAATAACTGCTTCTGCTTGATTACCCAGGAATAAAACTAGATTTGTGGTTTACTGGTTTTTCCTTTTGTTTAAAAAAAAAAAAACTTTGAAGTAAAGTTTTGGCCCAAAATTCCAATGACTTGATTTTATTCCATAACAGATTCTTTTGTGAAACCTAATATGTCAGTTTATTCCTATGTCTCTTATTTAGGATAAATGCATAAATAGGTATTTGTTGACATACCAAATAAATTCAGACTTAAACCTTGCTTTTAGGGGTAAAATCTCGTTCAATGTATTATTATTATTTGCTTTATGATTATCAGTATGGTAAATCAATCACTGTTTTTAGTATTCTCCAGTTCAGATCCAATGCAAGTTAATTAAATTGTGCATATTGCTTGTACTTTAAGAAATGGTGCGTTGGGATAAATTACTGACTAAAGAGCAGAAAATACAGTTGGCAAATCCTTTTTAGAATTCTATCTTTAGATAATCACCTGTTATTAAAATGCCAAAGAAAACACATCACTATAAAGTGAAAATTGTTCTCTAGCAACTTATAGCTGTAAAAAACTGATGTAATAATTTTCATTTACGGCACTGTATCTTAAATGATGGCCCTCTGATAAAAACATAGCTTAAACAAAGCCTCCAAAATGCTTTTTCTTACTATGTGGTGAGAATTAATATAAAATTAATAGCAGTGAAACTACCAGGTAGAAAATCACCACTTTAAAATGCAAAATAACTTCAAACTATTGTGCAAGATAATGCAACCAGAACATTTAGGAATAGAGCAATATGATGATCCCTTATGAATTATCTCAGCAAGACCCGTTTTGCGAAGGATGAAGATTTCTGTCGACTTCTGTAGGACCAAAATTTAATTAAATTTGCCTTGGAAGAGGTGAGGTTAATCTGCTATATGTATGCCCTTTGTAGATTTGCTGATTAAATGCCCACTTTGTTATAATGAGGGAGAAGCTTATATATGGCTGTAAACTGCAAATTAAATATGTACCAAATTAGATAATGGCATAACTGTGTATTAGGTTGGCTTGAGGACACACACTAAATATTTCCCTTTGAAATGTTACCTACCTATATTGCTGGGGTTTGGAAATTATATATCTCTAGTTTCAGAGCAATGAGTTTCTGTCACTTTTCTTTTGGCTATGATACAGGTCACCTTGCATTCTTAACTTGTTGCTTTGCATCTACAGAGACCGAAACATTTAAAGTATCATGAAGGCACCGGGGGGGTGTGGGGGGGAGGAAACAGCAGTAGTTTAAATAGGAGCTTGAAAGACATCTGGAGAGGGGAAAAGGATGTGTGTGTTAGGAAAGACAGAAAAAAAAAAAAAAAAAAAAAAAAAAAAAGAAAAAAGAAATGAGAGAATTACAGTAGGGGAGCTCTCTGGTCTCTGACCATTGCAAATTTTCCTATGCACTCACATAAATCACGGAGAAAGGAAGAAAGAAATACTACAACCAAAGAAAAATCCCCATTATATCACATGCGCATCTTTGCTTTTTTCCTTTTTTCAAAGTAGGCTTAGAAAGAACAAAGGGCTTAGAACTGTTCAATGATATTATGCCAGGGAAGTACTGGGGTTCCATTTTGTCACCTCAAAGAGGATTTAATTCAGCTGTCAGAGAGTGCTTTTTAGTTTGTAGACAGAGTATGAACAGGGAGAATTCTGTTTGTTCTTTAAAAATAGTCCAAAACATTCCAGTCTTTGTGAAAAATTCTTGAAGTTTAAATGGGAAATAAATTCAAAGTCAAATTCCCTATTAAGTTAACCATGATGCTTGTTTCTTATTCCTCAGAGAACAGTACATCACTGTTCTACTGAGGCTAAAAATAAGCTTCATATAAAAATCAGTTCTCACTCTATAGAAGTTTTTTGATTTTATCTGAAAGTCAAACGGGCTTTAAAGTTATACAAGGTCACTTATTATTCTAATTTAATTTTCTTCACTGGTGCCATTATTTTTTCATCTAGCTTAGACTGAAGTACCTACCTGGGCCGTGAAAGACAGGTACAATATGAATTGAACTGACCTGGTAAAGCTTACTTCTTTTTTTAAAGCAGTGAGGTAATTACCTAAAATAAGGCTTAAGAGAAAATTTTTGCCTCTCAATTAATATAGAGGCATGAGGTGCATTTAACACAAGAGGTAGGAGCTTTGTTCTTATAAAAGGGTGATTTTTATGTTTTTAAATCTCATTACTTTTATATCTTTATCAAGTCAGGAACTGTTTATGTTTCACTCCATAAGCACATTTTGGAATTACATTGAATATTCTATGGCAAAGCAGATAGGGTGGGGAAGGACTCATCAACATGCACCTATTTACTTCCCTCATGATAAAAAATTAAAAATCTCACCCTTGCTAAGATGGCAATAGTACCAGTAATGGATGAATGAGTATAGACTGTAAAATACACAAGTGTTGAGTTTATCTCCAGGCTAAATGTACTTTCCAGGAGAGAACTCTGGTGCCTGTTGGACACTGAGAGGTCTGAATGAACTGGGACCAATCCCACTTAGAGCTGAGGAGTTCCTCACGTCCAGGTGTCCATCTCCTGTACTGTGGGCAACCTCTTGTGAAGGAAACACAACTGCCAACAGCCACCAGCTCCATGTGTCGTCCTCACTTTGGGCACTGGGGGAGTGATCCCCTGCTGGAACACAATCCAGAGCCTGCTAAGCAAGTTCTGAGTAAGCAGGGAGTGCTTTGGGATCTCATCTTCCCACTCCTCATCTGCCGCAAACATCTGCTCCGGCAAGGTTTGAATTTATAGGTCTGAGTTGTAAAAGTGTGTCCTTATTAAAGACAAACGTGGCTTTTATTCTGTTCCTTTCTTCTCCCCTGCCCCCCCTCCCACCCAAACGTTTTGTCTTCTGTCTGTGAAACTGTTGATATCGTAAGGTGATAACAGAGCCAAAGAGCACCAAAACAAATATCTTTCCATTAGCCCTTTTTCATTGATAATTTAGAGAAAGACAGTCTATGATAGTTTGCAAAGCAATGCCATGGTGGCAAAGAGCTCTTGCTTTATTTTCCTATCTTCAACTTGCATATGACCAGGAAATGAGAAATTTTTGTATGATCCTGCCAGGAGTTGCTATCACTAGAGCTATACAACTACTGTATTTATGGTTTTGCAAAGAAAGGCTAGATTTTAACCTCTGTCTTTCCTCACTTTGTGTTTCAAGTTTCACTAAAGAAGATATTTCAAAAAAAAAATTGAGGTGGATTTCGGCTTCTGGTTTATATAAGAAAATACTTTGTTAAGTCACTAAGGGAAAATCATTAAAGACCTTGGATCATCAGTTTGGTTTACAGGGCTTCACCATAAATTTAGCTGAGATGAAGATGGTTGTTAGAAAACATGCCTTTATCAGTGAAATTAAAAATGGTGCCTGTGGACTTGAGATTAGTGAAATACAATCAGTGTATTTTCTATGCATAATTTTCTATGATGTTATGAACATTTTCATTGTTACTACTGATGATGACACCAGGTGGCTGTAATCTCATTTTAACATCCTGCTTTCAGTTAAGATAGAGGCTGAACAACTCTTGACTCATCAGTGACCAGGAATGACTAATACATAAGGAAAAGTCACAGTAAACTTCGTTACACTGCAAGTTTTACCTCTTTTAGAGGGCATTAAATATTTTCCTTTTTTTTTTTCTGTCTCTCTGTATTTTTTTAAATGAAAAATTGTAACATAAAATATAGACTTTCTCCTTCCTGTGTAGGAACTAGAAGCAGGCACCAAGACCATCAGTGGTGACAAGGTAGGTGCCCATGTGGTAGAGCAGCAGGGCATTTATAACTTGGACTCAGTTGGATGAACAGGTTAAACTAGATTCTTCACTGATGTAAATGGAATGCAGTTCCCTCTGATGCTAAAGGAATCACACCACCTGAGGACCCCAGGTCAGAATTACCTGAAATCCTGTAGGGGAAAAAATGCAGGATGTGACCCACCACTTTCTTCATAATACAGGGACAATTTTAATTCCAGGAATTCTTACTGTGCAATGTTGGACTTGAAAATATTAGCATGCTTTCTATTGTCCTTACATCCAGGTTAGAAAAATTAGGATTTATTCTTTACATTCGGGAATAAACACGCACAAGCATATATATCTATATCTATATCTATATATATAACATGTATGTTCAAATTATTTCAAGTCCAGCTCTATTCTTAGCTTTGCAATAATATTGGGGTAAGATTTTTGTGTAATTATATTTAAATTTAGTACATTATTCCATTAATTTTGCACTGGCTTAATTAAGTAATCTAGGCATAAGTCTACTAATGTTGTAAACCGGAATAACTCCTTCGATTTATACCAAATAAGAACCTGGTTCTATAAGTTATTGCTGAATTTGTTGAGGGTTCTTTTTCCCCTCCCAAAAGACAAAATTCTTGTTTGCTTGGAGGGGTTTTTTAACCTCTTGGCTGAGTGATAAATTTCTGTTTATCAGCCACCTGCATCTCCTCAATGCATTCTGAGGCAAAAATCAAGGCATAAGAAAGTCCAATTTTCAATTCAATCAGTTCCCAAGTTGTCTGATGCAATGGTTTCCATTTGAACAGCTGCCTCTGTCTGCTTCGCCCGCACGGAGGAACCAACTTCCTCTGGAGATCTGAAAATGTACAGTTGACAGCTAAAATTCAATTTAAGCCTGGCCAGGTACAATTTTATTGGCACTGGTCCCAGGTCTTGCAATTGACTTTTAACCCCCTCAGAGCTTCCCTTGTGTGCCTGATAGAGCTGTGTGACAACTCCACTGAAGTCCAACTGCTGCCTTTTGTTGCTCTGTGCAGCAAAATGTTTTGAGCTCATAAACCACCAGCTTCTGCATTTGAGTGGCATTTGGAAGAAGTCTTCATGTTAGTTATGCTCACAGAAAATAATAAGCATTATAGGCTGTTACAAACAACTGTCAGCTGCTTTCCAAAAGCTCACTTCCTTGTATCCCTATGTTTTGTGATCCCTAATGTTCAACCTTTTTGGCTTCAAAAATTATTTTCCTTACTTTAGAAATGATTTGCAGCGCTTCCGCTCTCTCTGATAATTGCTCACATAGCTGAGCATTCAAAATGATTCATAGGAATGAGAAGTTAAACAGTTTGTCCCTTAGCAGAAGAAAAGAAAAAAGGGATTCCTTCTGTCCTTAGAGTTTGCTGTTCTAACAGGTAGCAAGTTCTTCCGATATCTGTGGACACATGAAGCATTAAAAATGTTCCTCTGTCAAAAGTTTCATTTTTTTTAGGCCATTCAGCAAAAGAAAGAGTGAATCAAATCAAATTATGAGCGAAACACTGACCTTCAAAAATTCAAACTGAAAAGACCACAGCAGAACGAAATTTTTATATCTTTATTCCCTCTTTTTTGCGTGCGGAGAAGTTCAAAATAGCCACATTATCATAGTTCTGGGTACTGGAAAGCAAGAAATCACCAGCTAGAGGCATCTGTTAACTTGATTGGTAAACAAAGGGTTTGGTTTGCGCATCATCTGTGACAGTAACCTCCTAAATTAAAGGAAAAAAATTGACATACTGGAAATCTTTAATGCTAACACTTGGTGTTTAGTTCATCCTTTCACAGCAGGCTGTCAGCTAGCCATGGGTAATGCAAGCATTGAAGCTCAAAAGGTATTTAAGCTGCCCAAACCCATCTCTCTCTCGAGAGCTAATTCCCATCAACCAGTATTCTGCAACGTAGACCGAGAAGGGAATAAAGCAACAGAAGAAACTACCAGTAATTATTCATGAAAGCCCTTCCCCTTCTGTCATTCACCACCTACAGATTGAGAACTGGCAGTTTTAGAGGTGGGAGAGTGGGGAAATCTCTTTTCCTAGGTGATGTTCACAGGTCTTTGCCTCCTTACTTCTCACTGCATGGTACTATTACCCTGGTGATCTGAGGCATTTCATCAGATGAAAGAAAAGAGGGAGCTTTGAGTAACTAACTGAATTCCAGATCACTTGTTTTTCAAGAAAACTGGGCACAAATGTATAAAATATGAGTATCTGGGAACAAGTGAAATGAAAGAAGTTTATCGGATTATTTTTCACTGTGAAAGAGGCCAAAGATTGAGGCCTTGGTTTGAAATCCAAGCATGGCTGAGTCAGTTTGATAAAACATAAGCATTAGGAGTTTGCTTGCGTTTGTGGCTCCCTTTGACCCTGTTTTTGACCTTAATATCAATGGAATCTGATCTCACTTCTGTATCTTAACTTGCAAAGTACTATATTTTCTTAATTCTGTCTAGCACTAAAGAAGAAAGTCAAGAGCCTCTCTAGGGTATGGGCTGGAGAGAGCTAAATCTTGATCTTAGACCATCTCTGATTCATTTTCAATGCAGCTGGAAGAGTTCAGGTCAGTGTTAGAAAAGATCAGAACTCGTGGGTGCTTGTTTTTACCAAGCATCCACATTTTCTGAAGTTGTAAAATCTTTCTGGAAAGAGTAAATGGGAGCAGAAATGGTGACTTGTTTGTTTTTGACTGGGAGATGTGGAAAGAAACAGAGACCAATCAGTGACCCCATTAAGCTACTGAGACCTGAGAAGTTATATTTATTTTCAGAGAAACTATGGTGTAACTGAAACACAGCTCGAGGACCCAGCAGAGCTGGGTACCAAGGAGTAATAAACTTCTGTTAAGTACAAAGGGGGATGGAGATAAGAGAGGAGCTAAATAAGCTTTCACTATTTATTTATGCAAGCAACCATCTCTTGTATTGCTTGAGGTTAATTTCTCATTACTCGTGATTCAGCAAACTCTTTGTGCACTGCCTCACCACGGTGTTTTCATCGAGACATTCAGTAACACAAAAAATTATGCTGGTGTTTTATAACATCAGAAATATTTTTCTCTTGTCTCGGGCTTTTCCACGTCACGAGTATTTGCGAACAAACTTCACATATGGAAAATAGCAATGGCCAGCCAAGGTTGTGACTGATAAAACCTAGGCTTAATTAAGTTCACTTGCTAGGTTGTCCTTCAAGATAATTGAGATACAGCACTTGGAGCAGTGGGCCATATCTACTGCATCAATTTGGAAATGGAATTCTGTTTGTATCACAGTTGCTTTTAGATAATGTGTGCAATTGTCTATGAAGAGCAGCTAGATAATTCCTGTGAGTGACTCTTTGTGTAGTTGCATTCAAATAAGTGCTGTAATAAGGCTTAAAGATTGTTTCCTTCAGCCATTCATCAATATTTTATTGTATGCAGAAAAGTCAGTACCGGTCTAGAAATTTCTATATGAAATTTTCCCATCTGAAACAGTATCACAATAGTGTTAAAGGGTATATTGATGTAGCTGATCACAAATTTGTGGGTGCAGATTCCATTTACAATAATGTAACTTAGGTAAAGCATCATTATTGGGTTGAGAAATGTATGGGTAAACTCACTAGTGTGTGTTGGTCGAGTCTGGTCCTAGATTTTAGGAGACTAACAGAAGAAAGGAGAAATTCTTTAATTAAAAGAGGAATTGCATAAGAAGAAAATAGTAGTGGTGGTCCTCATCTATTGACAAAAATACTGTGAGATGTGATGTACTTAATAGTTTTAATAACAAGCTGTCTTATTCAGGTACAAGTGACAAGCTTTCAATGACTGAGAAACGTTGTCTGGAGGTATAAAAGGAGACGTTGCTTGTCTCAAGTAGAAACATCATTGAAGAAATGAGCACAAGTGCTCTGTGTTTCATGGGATGGCAGGAAGGCAAGCAGGTGACTTCACAGATTAGTACCTTTAACTGTCAGAACTTGTATCAGTGTAATTTCCAAAGATCTGGATCAACACATAAATGTGCAGGGGGAAAGATGTGAAGAACCATTCCCCAGACAGAAGAGTAGGGACAAGGAATAGGATTGACTCTGCTCTGTCTTCAGTGACTTGTTTGCTGGACCTTGGTTCCATTTATTATGAGAATAAGCTTCTGTGAAACTCTATTTTTTTGCCTAGTGAGTGCATGTATGTGGTTTTTTTCCAAAAGAGAAGCTGAGTGTACAGGGTATACCACATGCTATGCAGAGACTTTCTCTTGTTATTTTCTGCTTAGATAACAATTACCAAATGCTTTAGTTACAACAATTTCTATTAGTGTTTATAATTTCATTGCTCACAGGTTCTTAACTGTACAGCACAGGAGAGTGAAATTTATTCATAAAAGTGGCTCCAGTTTCCCTGTGATTATCATTGTCTTCAAAAGCAGACTTCAAATTGTTCTAAAACATCAGTAGTAAATATTATACTATTGAACCCAACTCACTGTGATTAAAGAGATTAGTATAGAGTAGAACAGTCATCCCTCTTAAAGTTTGAGTTTCACAAAAAATAATGAGAAGCCCTTGATCTCTTTTGCCAGTGATACAGCCTGTGGGAATAAACAGAACTAACTTTGTATGTTGAGAGTGGGGAATAAAGTGTATTACTTCGGACTGAAATGGATTTAGAGTTTGTGGTTGGACTGTTTTTTTAAATTTGGATGTAGCTAATTGCAACACTGCCTGTAAACTCTATTAAAATCTTGTGGCTTCAACCTTACCTCCCGAGATGTTGTACCTGGCAGTTTGCCTGGGTTGTCTGCAGAGTGACAAAACAGAAATATAATGTGCAAGAAAACACAAAGGCTGTAACACAGTCTATCACAGGCAATGTCTTCCATGTCACCTGAAGGCTTTCTTAATTGTGCAAAATGTTACCTGAACTAACATTTTTTTGCTGCACTGAGAAGGTTCTTTTTTTTACTGAAGCTAAACTTATTTTGCACTCTAGTGAAGTATAATGGCTTGCATTTTTTCTTTGCTTACCACGTCTACAGGGTATCCTGCCTCAGTAAATCCTGTGGTAGCTGATCAACCAGCATGTGCCCCTTCAGAAGATTACCTGCATGAATATTTAAGGGAGCTATTCTGTAGAGATCCATCACCTTGTTACTGTTTTAAATATTCTTTTGTAAACATCCTTATGAGCCCCAGAGGAAGGAAGCATGCTCGATTACCTTCTAGAATGCATTTTCACTAAATGCCAGGGTGAAGAAAATGATGGTCAAGAACAGACAAGACTCTTATTATAAACTGGACTCAGTAGAATTTGATATGATTTTTAGCAGGTTAGCTACTTATGCTTGCATTCTGCACTTGAATACCTAAATTCCTGAGCATTGCATCTTCCTTACATATGCTGCCTTCCCTTTCCAATGGTGACACAAGCTACAGTTTTGGGTTTGGGGCTTTTGTGTATTTTTCATTTTTCTGCTAGAGCATTCTGTTCTGACAGTTCTGGTGCGCAGCAACTCTCAAAGTTTTCTTATCCAATTCTCAGCTATCCGTAGATATAACACATTTAGTCTTCTCCATCATTCTTTGCTCAGTCCCACTGAAGCTGCTGTCACTGCAACATTTTACTTTCTTCTATCAAGGCAGGCATGAAATTTCCAGTGGAGCGAGCGCGAATGCTAAGGCAGCTGCATGGGTCAGTAGGCAGATGGAGGGGGGGAGGGTTTGGGAAAGCTAAACAGTTTGCATCCTTCTCTAAAAGACAGCAAACCACAGGGCAGGGATCTGCAATCTGATGATTTGACAGTGCAATGCCCTTTAGTTGTTTGACTGGATTTACAAGTTCTGTTTAGCTGACAGATATTTTGGCTAATACCCTTCCCTAGTTGTTTTCCTTTTGACTATGAGAAGTTCTGTTTAAAAATTTAAGCGAGCTCTTGTTGTACAGCAAAATAAACAGATTCCTCTTACAGATAGGAAACACTCTCTAGGATTTTTTTTTTTTCTGTGAATACCCCAATGAATACAAAATATTGACCTAAACAAATGCAGTTTACTGAGAGTGCCTGTAAACAATCTGGAAAGTAATTCAGAGGATGTAGCTTGATTTTGTTTGGAAACCTCTCTTCCAAGCTTACAGCGCACAGTCCAATATATTTTTTTCTCCTCTGTGTATTTTTACAATTAGTCACGCTTCTGACTAAAAATCCAATCATTAGTTTTTTAAGAAACCAAATGAAATAAAACCATACCTAAGTAAAATAAAGTGTGGAAATGAAAAGGGATTTGCACTAAGTGAAATTTTAGTGATTAAATGTTTTTGAGTTTCTGAGGTAATTTTTAGTAAGTATTTTTGAGTTTCTGAAGTAGCATGATTCTAAATATACCGTGTCTAAAAGCTATATGAGAATTAACAGGTACCTATTTTAAAAGCATAAATTCAATGGTCCTGAAGCAGATACGGACAGTTGTTTGTAATGTTAAATACTGTAATCAAGGGAATGGAAAAAGAACCCTTGCTAGGATCACATATTGACTGTTCACTGAATTATACCTTGGAATCATGTGCAAAAATAATTTTGTTTCACTGGTCCAAGGTCTCCACTTGAAGCTTTTGAGGATGGACTAGCAGTAGTGTATCACCAGAAGTGTGCATCACCAGAAGTGGCCAAGGTTGAAGCACTGAAAAGACAGACTGTCCATCCCCTCCCTGCTTCCCTCCTCCCAGTTTCGAGTATCTCAGGTATCCGGTGCTGTCTGGGGAAATATGACTATGAATATCTCAGTCTCCAAAACACTGAACAGCAGGAAGTGTGTGGGATGAACCACAGATGGATAGGATGAAACCGAGCACACTGACTGTCAAGAGGAAAACAAACAGCACTTGATTACATTTGGGGTGTCCTAAATTCGGAGTCAGCCATCTAAATATTTCAACAGGTATGCCTGCATCAGCATAGGAGTGAGGTTTTGAAGTTCATCTCCTTACTGTCCTTCCTTACTGTGCAATGGTTTTCATCATGGAGCAGCCTCTTGGCATGCGAATGAGATTCCTTTTGGGTTAAACTGAACCAGAAACCATGCTCCAGGAATATGTCCATTTGCTCCAAGCATTAATGTGCATGAGGCTTCAACCCACGGTTATTCTGAAATAAAACTCCCCTACGCATGTCATGAATGTATTTCAGGTCCTTAAACAGCAGCTCCTTTTTGCTCAACAGACCCATTGATATTTGGCCAGACATTGTCACTGACCCTGGGACTGTCTGTCAGTAGCAGAGGAAGGATAAGTAGATTCAGTCGTTTTCATGTCTAATTTCTGTGATTGTATGAAGCATTCTCTGAATTTGTGTAAAGTTCAGTGGAACAGAGAGGTTTTAAGGAATTAGGCTTTTGACAGAAGTTGCTCAGGTTAAAGATGAGAGAGAGACTGCGAGGGTTTGATTGCCAAAACCTTTTAGGTACCCTTGTTTTTTCTCTACTGCTGGAGATTTGAATAGTCCTTAAGATACTGTTAGCCAAAACACTGATGAAAAGTGCTAAATATGCACAGTGTGAACCACTGCTTTTGCTAGACCTGTCTGGCTTGTTTAATCCCAAATTCTCAGCAGTGAAGCTGTGCACAACAGAAGCTGTTAATAATTAATGCCTGAAACACCCCCTAACCACTCTGCTGCCCTGGGAGCTCAACAGCAACTGCACATGCAATTGCAGAAGCTGAGTGCACGGGGAAGTGGGGTGGGAAGAGAATGAAGGACACTGGGAGCTACTGGGATTGCTCTGCTTCCAGACCTCCTGCAATGGCATTTGAACAATAGCTACTGATCACCTTCCAAAGCAGCAGCTGTAGATGCTGCAGTTTTGTAAATAAATTTCATGGTTTCCTCTGTGTCTCTGTGTGCATGTTTAGTGCTGCACTGAAATGATGTTTCAGTGATTAACAGATGAGTTGATAGAATAAAGACAATCTCTATGTGGAAAAATATTTTTACATGTTACTACTCATAGGAAAGCACAGGCAGCAGTGTGAGTGAGCAAGGCTGGATTACAGCTGTACAAAAGGGAAAACTTGTGTGAGTATGTCTAGATTTCTATCGCAGGCCAATATTGCTGGCATGTAGTAGCCATTTGGGCCCTTGGACCAGGAGAGGTTTGTCAGATTTAGGAGGCCCGATTAATGAAACCTGGTACATTCATTCCCCTAACTAAAAATAACTGACCCTTTGCATGTGTTCTTTAACAGCCATTAAAGAATCTGAGTGATGTCTCAGCAGCTGCCTCTCTGCAGCACAGGCATGCAAGGACTAACACAAGCTTTGGTATTGACCAAATGGCTCAGTGACAACAATATTTGTTACCTGTGTCCAAAAATATTCCATATCTGTATCTATAATCCCTACCTACACATATCTACCTGTAATCCATTCCTAGATTATTTTTTTGGATAATAACATACTGAACAAGGTTCTCTTTCATCTGCGACTGCAAGATAAAATTGATGTAAAGCTGCAAAATTCCCTGTACATTTTAGAGGAGCTGTCTGATCAAATGACAGATTAAAACTGAAATCAAAACCTAATTACTAGCTCTTCATTTTCTATTAAATATATACTATTGGTGGCGGATATCCCATTTAGAAAATAAGTCAAGGACATAAGCTGGGTTTTTTTCTGTATAATTACTGTTCTGATATCAGTTCTGGAACAGAGTTCATCACAAGAAAGTCTCCAAGTAATGAAACTGTCTTCCTCCTTCATAGAGCAGCTCTGAGCACAATGCATTCAAAGTGTATAGGCTTTGAACTTCTCTGGGCAATGCCATTGTTAAGGGTGTAGGAATTAAATTCATTAATGTATCGTCTTTCTCTGTTGTATCAAGAAGCACTCAGGAGAAATAAATAAGAATTAAAGGGAATTAAGTCTAGAAAAGAAATCTCTACCATATGTGCCTGCTAAAAACTTTTTCTGTTATTTACTAATATGCCTGTGAGTGCAAATGCTCTTCCTATCCATTATGTTGAAAAGTAAATTGAGGAACAAAAAATGAAGATAGTTTGGTCATGATTATAAAATACAATTTGCTCACTTAGATAAGAAAATAACAAGGATTATTATCACACATTATTGCACAAAAAAAACGAGTACAGCAGAGCTGTAATTCTATTAACAAATTAAAACTATGGCTAAATTATCCCAGCTATCATACTTTAAAAAATACAGTACTATCTAATCTCATACATTTGATATTTCGTAGTTGGTATCATTAATTACAGATCAGCTGCTCAATTTTCCACCAGAAAAAATAGAATAGGTGTGGAAAATGTTGACAATTCACTTAAGTAATAATTTATATGCTGTTAATTATTTTGGCTCATATTGGAGCATGTTGCAACAACACGTAAGTAAAACCATCTGCTGATAGCATAAAGAAAGAAAGAACCTGAAATTGTATTAATTAAAAATTTATGATTATACAAGCTCAGAGTCTCTATCGGTGTGTTCATGCACAGTTTCAGCAAGGACCAGCCTTTCAAGGTGTTCTTGTTCTCTTGAGAGCAATGACATTAGACTCTTCCTAGGGGAAGGAAAGGAACCAGAAGGAGGTATTACTTGAAATGGTGAAGGGGAAGAAAAGTGGAAAGCTTTTTATCTGATTCTAGATTGAATCTTATGGTTTGTTCTTGCATGTTACAGGAGTGGGCTAGGTATTAACTAATGTACTAAGCTTTAAATGAACTACTGGTAGTGACAAGCACACATGTTCTAGGTTTGACAGGGTCAATGAAATTTTATGTACTCTGCAAATGATGTTTTCTTGTTGCTAATTGTGATCTCCTTTGCAATATCATTGTATTTAAGTGGTGGACTTCAGTAGTTTAAGCGATTGATGTAATCAAATTTGTCTTGGGCAGCAGAAACATCCTCCTCCTCACTGGAACTTTTTCTTAGTGACTTTAACAAAATTGGCAAAACAGGACTGGTGACAAAGCTGAGGTGTCTTTGCATAAATCTGAATGGGTTTGTAAATCCTTCCCCAGAACATTTCTTCCTTACATAGATCAAAAAGAATTATGGGGTGATAAAGGGGTGTGTTTGAGTAAGGGTGCATGTGTGAATATGACCACAGGGTCTGGAAGCAGATTTCTGGGTTTTACATTCTTGTCCATGATGACATGAGGATAGAAGTTGTTATTCAGCTCCAGTTAAAGTTGACAATAATATTTGCATTCAGTAGAGAGGTCAGAGAAATCATTAATTTCATTCCTCCATTCTATTCTCCATTCTATGGAGAACATCTTTTGACAAACTGAAGTAGCATTTTAGTGCCAAAAGTACAGGCCAAGGAAGACAAACCCTAAGCTGCAGCTACAAGAGCAAAAGACATGTTCTTTCATGTCTCAGGCTGCAGAACATGAGTCTCCCAGATCAGTATCCAGTAGGAGGTTACTGGGAGACTCAAATACTGCAACTTTTCCATCACTTACTTAATATTTTAATTTTCTGGCTGCATTGTTGTTATTAGGAAAAAGAATTATTAAAATATGTTTGTTGGTATGTTCGTTTCTTAATGAATTAAGTGGTTAAACCTAAGAATTAAGAAATCTCACACCATTACTTTTGTACCATGACAAATTTTTAATGACCAAAAATACAGTTTAAATATGACTTATTAACTGGCCACTATAAATAACATTAGAATTTTGCAAGCTGTTCTATTTATTTATTTATAGATAAATAGTTTTATCTACTATTTGAATGGTTATACCTATTTAGGCTCTGCTGGGAGTGGTGCAGGAGGGAAGAAAGCCATCACAAGGAATTTTCCTATACCATCCAACGCCTAAATGTTCAGGAATCGTGGGATCCCAAATCATACACTAGGAGTCTGGTACTTTAATGGCACAACCCATAAATGAATAAATAACGTTACAACTTTTTTTTCTTTAGGAAAAGCTTAGAGGAAATGCATACACTTAAAGATTCATGTCACCATATGCCTGTTTATGGGAGCGAGGCAAAATTTAGAGGCTTCAAACAGTTCGTCTTGGAGGCAGATCAACGCTCTTCTTGCTGCTATTGTCACCTAGATAGTTTTAAAACAGACTGCCTGGTTGTTTTCCTTGATGGGTACCTTTGGTTACAGACATCAACTGCAGGAATTTAGGTGTAGTTTCTGTTTCAATGAAGGCATGACCCTGTTGTTTTCTCTTGCTGTCATTGTGCCAGATGATTTCCACTCAGACAAAGGTGTTTCCATACGTGTGTATGCTGTGTGAAAGCCATTTATGACTTCCGTGTATTCAGCTCATCTTTTCTTTGAAAATGGAAGGAACAAATAACATACAAGCAGTTCTTTTCCTGACAGATCTTCAGCACTTATGTCTTCTTTTTCCTACACAGAGACAGGAAGCTTCTCTCTCCCTTTGGTGCAAGTCCTTATCAGTGTAGACACTCTCCTGATAAGTGCTGACATAAAAACCTGTGTTAATACTGTTTCTGTGTGTTGCCCATACTCAAGCCTTAAATAAAGTGCATCCTTTCTCCCTCCTCCATCGTGATTTTTGGAGGCCTTTTTTATTGGACAACTAGCTAAAATTAAACACGTTAAGGAGTGGCCACTAAGAAAAGTCATGTTCTATTTTAATAAAAACTCATGTATCTAGCTTGCATCAAAATGCTAGTTAAGGTAAATCCTTTGTAGATGTTTGGAGTAAAACTATGTTGCCTTTAAAAATCAAATTAAAATTAAAACTGCCTTATCTCCGCTAAGCTCATATTGTAGGATGATATAACGTAGATTTTTTTTTTCTTAATTTATCAGTGGAAATATTTGTAAGGTGATGATAGGTGGTGTGTTGCCTCATGCTTCTCTAGTTTAAAGAAGCTAGTTCAGCTGAAAGGATGCACTTTTTTTTCACATATCATCAAGGGGTTTGCCTAGGACCAATCAATTGGTGTGTGGAACTGAACTGGAGCTGAACAGAAGAAATTATTTGGGTGGGTATGCTGTATTTTTCACAATGGTGATAAGTATCTTAATTTAATTGGAAGGCATTAAAAAATGAAATTGTATTTTACAGCACAGGGTTTGTCAGCACAGTTGCAGATTATAGAAGCATCACTGTGTTGCTTGATAAACTGTTGTCTCCTAAGATTCAGAATAAACTGATTTAAAACCTACCTCGGTCACAAAGCATAACAACTTTGTGGCTGTGGATTTCACTGCACATGAAAGACTTATAAATACAAAAATATTTTTTGCTGATCTCCCGTGAAGTAATATGTTCAAAAAAGGCACAAAAAATTGAATCCTATAATAAAAGTAAACTGATCTTAAAAAAATTTAAACACCTACTCAGAACAGAAATATTTCTCTCCAGATTAGATGGTGTTATTTGCTACTCTTGTTTGCTCTTGAGCTAGATGCAGGAAAACTGTCACTCATAGCAGTCCTTTATTATTTATACAAAATCAGGAAGGAAATCATCATACTCCAGTCTCATTGCAATAGGAATTTTTATTACCTAGTTATAGATAGACTCTTTTCAGTACGTTTAGAAAAGAGAAACACCTTCCTGTGTGTTTGAATGATTATTTCAAATGTTACATTACTCTGAGTTTTGGAAAAAAATGCTTATAGGTTTTCTTTTCCATTTTCTCAGTCTCATTTCCTCCCCATTCTACTCTTCTTTTATTTTAAAAATCTGTTTTAAGTTGCCAAAAGAATTTAAGGAAAGTTTTACTAACTTGTGCAGAGTTAGTAGAATTGTGTGTGTTTGTGTTTATGAGCAAATTTCGTGCTCCTTAAAGGATTTATTGAAAAATTCAGAGCTGTTAATTCCCATGGAAGTTTCAGACAATAAGCACTTGACATTTTAGTTGTTTTCTTAATTCTTTCTGGTCATGGGACCACAGAGTCGTTATAAAATATAATAGCATCAATATGTTGTTTTGTTCGGGTAGCTCCATTTTACAATACAAATAAAAATTTCTATGTACATCAGCTAAAATTGAACGAACTGCATAAAAAAAAATTTCATTTCACTGAAATCTCAACAAAAGCTGAAATTAATAAGAGTTATCCCCAAGGAGATAGCTTTTTGTGTAATTTCTTGTCTCTGGGTGCTTCAGCTTATTAAAAATAATTATTTCAGATTTTCTTTCCTTTTGCAGGTTTGTGCTTTAAAGGACACACAGAGCATTTGCTATTTTAAAGGAAACATATTTTCAGGGGGTGAAAGAAAGGATTTGTCTTTTTCACACTGAACATCAAAGGAGGGTCTGTACTATTAACATTGCTGCAACAAATCCTGTGGACATAATTCTTTCAGTTTTACAGTGGAATAATTAAAGCCAGGACATTCATAAGAAATAATTAAGCATTAATTATATTTTCCCTTCCAATTTAAAAATGATGCAAGCTACATCACTATTTCATTTGCAGTTGCAGTATGCTGAATCTTTGAGCAATCAAACCCAAGTCTGTCGTTCACAGAACTGCTCAAACTTGTGGAAGACAGGGTTTTCCCTGGCTGCTACCTCTGCTCTGACCTCCTCTAAAAGATAAGGAGGGATTTAAGGGATTGTTTGAGGACTCCCCCCACCCCTGCCCAGCTGTGTGAACTAAGGAAGGATTGGCTGGAATTGCAGCTGAGGATTTGTGAAGTAGCCAGGATGAGGTTTGGGCTTGGCTGCCTAAGGGGTCACACACCCCCAGCCCAGGCAGAACACACAGTGGGACGAGTATTTGCACTCCTGTGATGTAACTGCTACAACAGTCTCAGCAGCAAAAACATCGAAATCAAGGTAAAATTCGTTTTTAATAGGATGGAATTCTGTAAATTTGCACAAAAATTCCTCTGCACTGAACATCATCTCTTGTTTTCCTTTCTTAGTCTTAATCACTGCAACTCTGTGTTAACCACAGAAATCTTTCCAGAGAAAGAATGAATGACATAAAATGGCCTTGAGCCAGGCTGAAAAGCATTTAACCACTACTGGAAAAAGCAGTTCTGATTCCTACAATGACAGGATACCTCTGTAGCATTGGTAATATACTCGTGTCTGAATATGGTTGTGGCCTTTTAATACTGTACCTCGCACTCCTGATTGCCACTCGGTGGCTACACAGACCCTGCTAGTTGCATCCAGGTAGTGCAGGGCTGTTTAAATCCCCACTTCTCAGCCATACCCTCCTCAGGGACAGATTGCACCTTCTCTACGCAGTAAGTGAACTTTAAACTCTGCGTGCCTTTTGCTTTTGTTTCCTTTCCTTTTCAAAACATCCTGGTGCAGGTCAGGAGAATGTTGCTTCCTGGCAAGAAATCGAGTGCATGTCACACGTGCTCTAGTGTGGTGTGACGGGCACGTGGAAGCACCTGAAGGTGTAGAACTTGAATCAGAAAATTTCTGGGAGTTATATGTCATCGAGAGATCAAAACCTGGAGCAGGTGCATTGCACTGTGCATTAAGCAGCCCTTGGAGTGAGGGATTTAGGATCCATGTTTGGGTTTTGTGGACAAGTGGACAAAATGGCAAAACGAATGGTATGCATTTCGTATATATATATATATACAACTAACATGTGGTGTGGGTGATGACAGATTGAGACCCAGGAGTAACTAGACAACAACTTCAGAATCACTGTGGGTCAGCTTGTTCCCCTCATTGTCCCTGCACCCTTTGTTTCTGATGATTTTCAGTTGTCAGCTGCTCTCTCCTGCTTTCTGCACCAGCCACTTAAGCAACACAAATTTCAAAAGCCTACTGGCCATGTGGAACTGTAAAACTGCATAAATCTCATTAGTACTCTTGAAAAGCTCTGTTGTGTTAGTCAGCCCTTCTCTGCTCCTCACAATATGGTAAAGAATTAAGAATCATCTCTTCCTTTTTCACTTGAACAGTTTGTGGCAGGGTCTCTTTTGAGAGGCATAGTCAGCATTGTGATGCAAGGAAATTTGGCTTAATTTTGTTCACAAGCCTATTCTTCCCAAACTACAGTGAGCTGGATACTGAAGAGACTGTAATCTGCTCTTTTTCAGCCTAGCTAGATGTAAAGCTTCCTATGGAAGTTTGCAAGGTTGCAGGAAAATCTACCAGGTCTAGGGTGTGCAGTTTTCAGAGTCTGTCTATTAGTTTTTGCTTTGTAGTATTGAAACATTCAATCAGAGAATAAAACAAACTCTGCCTGTCTAATTGAGATTTAGGTAAACCACCCCTGTTTCTGTATCTTCCCTCTATGACATAATGATAAATATTTAAGGAGATGCATTATCTTTTGCAAGGGAATGGGCCTTACTTTACATCAGGATACACGCCATACCATCTGACTTCCAAATTATAGCAATACTACCTGCATCTGGAGTGCAATAACACTGCATTCTATCTTATGGAACAGTCTAGGAGTTTTTGATCTAGGGAATTCTAGCAATATTATTGAAGTAAGAGCTCTATGGCAAGGAGAAATTTTATTCTGCTGTTAATTTTTTTTTTCCCCCAAAAAATATGGTCACTTCGAAAAGCACCAGAGATTTCAGGCTGTTCTGCAAACTGCCATCATATCAACAGGAAACTTTCCACTAAATTCAGCCTGGTCACAAGCAGCAGTGTTATGGTGTATGATTTCCTGGAGTAATTGATTGCAGGAGATCGTTAGAAATTATTATGAAATTATTTATGCTTTGAAAATAAGAATTTGTGTGCCAATGTTTTGACTGGGTTTAGTTTCTGAAGCTTTCTGCCGTTTTTCAAGATTTCAGTGGTACCAACTCTATTGCCAATTTTCTGCTGAGAGATGTGCCAAAAGAGAATATTTCAAAAGAAAAGGTCTGGAATAGATAAGAGTCCTTGAGATTTACAACCCAACCATTGGAAAGGCTTTTTTTTTGGTCATACTATCTTTCAGAATTTTAAAGAGGATTAACCCGTGATTATGAATGGCATTCAGTAGATGGAAAGAGGAGAAGAAACTTTGTACTGTAGTATCTAAGAATGAATCTGTGTATAATTTATCAAAGTCTGGTACTGACATGGGATTTTTCCCCCTGTTCTTACCAGTGGAAAGATAGTTCCATGCATGCTTTTCCCATCCTGCTTCCAGTCTTTCATTTCAGCAGATTGGATTCCTTTACAAGGAAAAATTATATCTGAATTTAATCTTTTTATCAGTTTTATATCTTACACATTTACATATGCATGTCATTGTTAAGTTTGACTGAAAAATTAAGGTAGCCATTACTTCTCGTTCTTATGGCTTTTCTAAATAGAATGGAAAACTTCTGATTTGTAATCAAAACTTTGAAATATAATTCCTAATCTTCCCATGTAAATGCAAGTCAACCTCTAGGCAGAGCAAAGGTAAAATATTTCTCAGATGCTTTCCCCCATAAACAAAAAAATCAACAGCATAATTATTTTCATGTAGTTTTTACAGAAGTTTTTACAGGAGTTGGAAAGGCAAAAAAGGCTGATAACAGTGATGCTAATACAAACAGGAATCTAAAGAGAAAAGAGATAACCAAGAGAACTCATAAACATCTTATCAAAAACCCATATCATACCCCTTTCTTTCTTAGAAGAAATCAGTAATGTTAAAAAAAAGAAATCTAGACCACTTTACTGTTTTCTTATGATGACTTGACCCCCACAAATTCAATTTTCAATGTGTGAAATTTGAGGAGGCTGGAGAACATTACTTGAAGGAAATGATTGGTGAGACAGTACCATGGCTACATACCTGAAGGACATAAGTAGGAACATTTTAGCCTTTGAATACATAAAAGGGGCTTATAAGGAAGATGAAGAGACTTTTTACCAACATCTATAGCGACAGTGATTTTAAGTTGAAAGGGGTTAGGTTTAAATTGGACTTAAGGAAGAAACTCTTTGCTATGATGGTGGTGAAACATTGGCACAGGTTGTAGAGGGAAATTTTAAACATCCCATCATTTGAAGTGTTCAAGGTCAGCTTGAATGGGACTTTGAGCAACCCAGTCTAGTGAAAGATGTCCCTGCTCGTAGCAGTACTGGGTAGCCTTTAAAGGTATCTTTCAACCCAAGCCATTCTATGATTTTCTTTCATTTTGCATAATTGTCTGTGTTTCAGATACATGATCAAATCAACATGATTTCAAGTCAGCGCAGGTGTTCACAGACCATGAGGAAATGTAACTGGACTTCTTGATAATTAACATTTCCTAGTACTGCTGTTCTTCTTCCTGCCTTGTTAACAAAACTTACCCTTTTTCTCCATTGCTTATCAAGTTAAATTCATCCTACTGTACCATCTTTTGGCCCAGCATTACACAAAATGCCACTTTCTCAGCTGTGAGTGTTGCAACCAAATGCCGTGCCCGTTTAAACTTCTACACTTCCCTCATTATTGCTAACTAAATTTGGATCAATGTGTTTGAACTTTCAGCAGATGAGATTCTGCTGTCCCAGCAGACAGGAATAGGAAAAGAGAGGGTTAACGTGGTGATAAGCTCTTCTGAACCTATGCTGCCCTGTATAGCCTTAGAGGTCATGTAGTCATCTAAGCGTGGATGCAGAGTACAGTTACTTCTTCCACACACTGTCTGTGTTGCATAGCCCACCTCTCAGTCTGCTCCCAGCATCCCATCCAGGCCAGCATTCCTGGATGGCTCCCTTTTTCTGTGGGATTTGGCTTGGTTGAGTCTGCACTTTGTGCACATTCTTTATGCTTCATTAGTTCTCATGCCTGATATTAGATGGACCCCAACATTTCTAGGGATTTTATTCGATGTAGGTACATGTTTTGGATCAGTTTTACTCAAGTCCTGAAGTGATTACTACACTGCTGTTTTGGTAGACATTTTCAGCATGTTTTGGAGTTGGGTGAACCTATCAGGCATTACTGTTACTCAGTCTCCCCATTACAGTTAGCAAATAACCTCAGTAGTAGGATGACAAAAACAGAGACAGCAAGAGAATCCTAAAAGTGGAAGAAGATATGAGGATGGAAGGAACTTTTAATGGCATTTTTAAATACAATTCATTTTTGCAATCATTTTGGATGGTAACAAATTGCCATTTCCTCTGCTTCCATGGCTGGAGTCAGAGAGAGACTCAATTGTGCCTGAATGCCAGACTGATTGAACACTGTATTTTCTTCTGGGTTCTCAGTGATGGTTTTGACCAGATCTTATTCTTCTGCCTAAAATTTGCCCCACAACAATTTCCTCTTCCAACACTTCCCACACAAGTGATTTTTGGTATTCACGTAGGATTGTGCTACTCTCAAGAGTGCAAAGTATAAACCAATCAGCAAATTATTACTTCTTTATCCCAGGCTCTACACTCCATTTATTCACTGCATTTGTCTTACTTAATGTGAGCACAGTACTTTCTTGCCAGCCACAAAGGCAACAAAAACATGATCTAAGTTACTGCATCTCATACAAACAAATTCTAGTTATTTTCATTCCCAGGTTCTTTCTGCTTTTATCCCACTTCTCCATTTGCTAATTCATCTATTTCTGTCACCTTTTAAAGTCATTTTCTTGATGCACTTGGTCCCTTTTGGGAGACAAGTTCTTGGTACCATCAGTTCTTAATTTTGTAGATTGTGTTTGCCTTCATTTTCATTTCTGCTTTTTAATTGTTTTCAATTAAGAAAAAATGCGGATTGAATCTGTTTATTTAATCTTTTTCAAAACTCAGAACCTTTAATTGCAATATTAATTCCCACTCATGTCATGTGATTTCTCACATGGCTGTGCTTGGGTAGGAACAAATGTTGCTATTAGGAAGCAGTAACTTCCATGTTTTCAGTGGGGCTTGGTAAAAACAGTTCACAGCTGGGACTGAACCTTGGACTTAAAACTTAAGCTAACCTAATTAAACCACTCAAGTTCAGACAAAGTATCTTGCTCTTTGCAGATGTCTCGTGGGAGCAGGTTTCTCCCAGGAGATTCCCAATACTTTCAGAAGTGTAACACGCACATTTCTCATCTCACAATTCGCTGCTGCAAAGAAAGCGCTTCTGAAAGAGCAGGGGGGGGAAAAAAAAAAGGTGTCTTGAGACAAAGCTGGCTTGAATCTTGACTGAAAATATCAGCTGATTTTCATATAATCATCATTTTTGTCTGGTAATTATCCATGACTATAAAGATGCCATTTAAATGTTGCAGCTACATGTTCAGTGGTTTTCTGTAGAGATTGCTTGTTATTTTTCTTCTTGGAAGAGCGGGCTTGTCTCATTCTTGAACCCACAGGATTTGTTTTTATAGGAGCAAAATTCAAGCAAACACTAGTTAAATTTTTAAGGTCCAATTGCATTGCTCTTCTGGTAGTCATGATTATAACTATTGTATTATGTTGATATGTAACATGAACTATACTTTTTTATTATGATTTGTAGTTGTCTAGTAATAAAAAGACCTAGGTTTTGGTTTTGGGTTTTTTTGTTGTTGTTAGTTAGCTTGGTTTTGATTTTTTCCCCATAGGAAAAGGCTAAATTTTTAATTTTTATGTTTCCATGAAAAGTTATATTCTGCCATGTATTCCATTGACATCAGTTGAAGTTTTCATAAAAGTTATCATCTTGCACAAATTAGTTTGGTTTTTTTTAAACTGATTTCATAGGTAATCCTACTGCTGTCACTTATGGTCATGACTTAAGAGCTATTCAAAATAAATTGCTTTCTTAATGTTTAGCATTATGATAATGGTGGTTATCAGAGTGTGAACAAACAATTGACCATTAAATTATTTCTTAATGTGTGCTCAGCTTGTTTCAGAATAGGAACCTGGGGCCAGATTTTAGTGAGTCTCTTGCTCAGTGTCTCTGAAGGAATGAATTATCAGTTCTGACTGGTAAACTGATAAACTAAACTGGTTCTCCTAGCAGGGGAAACATCTTGCATTTGTAGCTTGTTTAAAGCAACATTTTGTGTTTGATATTACCCTTCAGCTCAGTGATCTCTCTAACTGATGCCTGTTTTAGCTGTGTTAAATAATATTCTAGGCATTCAGTTCAACAGCTAAACCAGCAGTTTCTCTTGTTTTCCTGGTGTTGAATTAGGCTCACTGAGTTTATAATCCAGCTTGAACAGAAAAAAATATGAATATGCTTTTAAATAATACTGTAAATAATCCTCTCTGCCACAAGCTAATTCAGTCTCTGATCTTTTCTTCTGCTACAAATTCATGCTTTATTTTTTTAGTCATAAATGTTAAACTAGTCTTGTTACACAATGCTTTGTCTACCATGAGCTTGACAACTCTTAGGCTGATTCTGTTACTTACAATTGCTATTTCTTTCAATTTCCAAATTGTTTCTTCTGTTAAATGAACAATAAAAGCTAATGCCTGACACTTACCTTTTACATCTGTGAATGACAAGCCGTAAATAAAATCACCACCTTCAATTTCTTTCTTCTTCTTGTTCTTCCTTTTGCTCCGCTTTCAGCCTCTGCACAAAACCCTCCCATTCCTCAAGTTCCAATCTGTAGACAGTGAACACTAGTGCAGAACATTACAAATTATGTTTAGGGATGATATAAGTAGCAGTCATGTCCATATCTTCCTTCTTTAATCCACTATAGCTGCCATATCATTAGCAATTTCTAGTAACAGGGGGGTGAGGGAGGGGAGTGGGACATGGATATAGACATGGTTGTCATTTCTTGGAACTGTGTTACATATTTCTGCCCTAATACAATAGTCCATTATCTGACCCTTTATGCCCAGCATAACTTAGGCCATTATACAAGTCTTTTCTGGTAACTGTTTCTAAGCACACAGAAGGCATCCCATTAAAGATACCATTCACTCCATTAAGGGACTCAGGTTCTTAATGGTTTGATGAATCATTAGTGTTTGGAACTCTTGGGTCACTGGCAAGATCTAGAAATGTGAGCTTTGTTGTTTTTTGTTTTGGGGTTGGTTTGGTTTTTTTTGTTTTTTGGGTTTTTTGAGCTAAAGGACCAGATTTTAACTCATTAAAAACACCTACTTCTAAGGAAGGACTGGCTATAAAAAAAAAAAAAATATTTTTTGCTCTTATCCTGCCCCTCAGGTTAAGTTCTTTGACATATTTATATTAAAAAAAAAAAAAAAACAAAAACCAAAAACAAACCAAACAAAACAGATTCAATTGCAAGTGTTACTCTAGTTCCTCCAATTACTTGAAATGTAATTAGAGGTCTTCCTTCAACAAATGGAAACATTGTTGTGTTTCATGGAGAAGGCAGTCCAAGCAGGGAAAGAAGAGGAAGGCAAAGCAACAGAACCACATCTCCTGGCAAGCACGTCTTGCTAAATATTGCTAATTTTTACATAGAATCCTTTTTTATTATTTTTGAGGAGAAAACATTCTTAGCAAGCTTTGGTCATGCTATGATTCTTGAGACTGTCCTCTGCGGGCCAGCTTTTCCTGGAGGTGACTTTTCAGGGCCAATAGTGAACCTTTAAGAGACTTGACTGCAACACTCTTCTGTGTCGTGTATTGAGTTACTGTTACACAGAGCCGAGCATCTGGTTCTGAGGCACTAAATGAAGCTGACATTTATCAGACTTCTTGGCTGTGTGGAAGTCCAAAACTTCACACCTGGAAGAATCACATAGATTTTGCTCCTGCTGTCCTTCAGTACATACGACTGCAAAGTCCCTTACCTGCTAAACAAACAAGTGTGTAGGATACAAAGGAAAAATATGGTTCCAGTCTACAGGTACGTGCAAAATGGTGGGCTGCATGTGAATTATCAGCTAAAATAGGTGTGTGCTCAGTTTTGTCCCCTCAATAATCACCCCTTCTATTTTTTTTATTTGCAATTTTTCCGTGATCTCCAATTATTGGCAAAGTTTGTGAGACTTCTTGTTCATCTTGAAGTTGTTGTCTGGTTGCTATTCCCTTGAAATACATGTTTGAGCTATTCCAATATTTTGGGGGTCAAGGCATCAAGGTAGGACAATCAACAAATCGGGAAGAATTTCGGCACACACAGTGCAAAAAGTAGCTGGTAGACCCACAATTTGAGTTGCTCCTCCAGAACACAGCTCTATAATTGTTGATGACAGCATCAGTCATCACATCCAGTTTCTCACCTTCTTCCATTTCCCCCCTACAGCAATTCCCAACTGCAGAACTTGATCATTACTGTAGAACAAGAGTGATAATAATACTCATGAAAGAGCAACAGTGGAGTCATGATGGCAAGAGGAACGTGGAAGTACACATGGAAACCCTATCCTGACAAGATATAAAGGTGTATTTAAGGCAAGAAGAAACAGACTACACAGAGCCAACCAGAATCCTGGGATTAAACTGGGGGGGGGGGGGGGGGACACAGAGAATAAAAGAGCACAACTAGCACAGCCTTAAGGGACAGCAGGAAGGAGACCTGTGCTTGGGAAAAACAGAGGCTCAGGATGCCCCTGCACTGAGGGAGGTTATGAAGAACTGCCAAGAGAGAAGGAGCAAGATGAAAGCATGCAGGGGAAGGCTGTGCTACAAAGCACTGCAGCATCTTCACCCTGGATTTGCCATGTGAAAGCTTAGAGCACCTAAAACATAAATGCACTAAAATAAATGCTAATCTAAGGAAACCACAGCCACAGTATAACACAAGTATCTTCTCAATTAGCACCACAGATGAAAAGCATGGCACTTTCAAGGGGAAATTATTCCATCTGGAGATGTTCTGTGGCTAAATCAGTTCATTCCTATGCAGGAGATGCAGGCAACAGTGCTGGTCCAGCAGCTCAGGCAAATGTAAATGGATTTCAGTCTCTCTGAACTGAAGGCTTTCAGAGAAGACCACTTCCATTCAAGCTGAGCAGGACAGTACAATGATTAGAAATTTTATGGTATGAAGGCCAAAGTTTGGAGAAGAAAATAGGGTTTGCTGGCAATATACTTATCCATGACAGGAAGTACCCCTTCCCAGCAGTAGTCATAGTTTGCATCACAGTTATACAGTTTTAATATTCATGTGCAAAGTAGGAAGTTGTGTAAAATGTCAAATTTACAATTCTTCCCTTCTTTGAAACTTGCTTACTATTTTCCTTTGAAACTTGCTTCCTATAATAACATATAGTGTTGCTCCAATTTACTACTTTCAAAGCAAGATTTCCATCTGTTGATTTCTCATCCCACTTCCCCATACACCCCCTGCCTTAAAACAAGCAGGTAAAACCCATTCCTCACAGAAAAAAAAAAATAATTAAGATAAATATGAAAGTTGCAGAATCCCTTCACTTTCAGTGTGGTTTGCATTTCTCCTTTTTACAGCTAATCTATAAAATCAGTGCTGTATTCCTTGTTGTTGAGCTATAAAATCGTTCACGGCAGAGCAGTGCAAAGTGTTTCACAAAACACGTGAGTGGTGTTACCTACATCAGTCTCTCTGCTTGTAAGTGTTTTCTTTCATCTGATTAATTCGAATCAAGTTGCTTGAACCTTCTGGCTTCTCTGATGTTGCTTTCCTTTCCTTTCGTCAAATGCCTGCGATGCTGTTCTGATGTTCATACAGAAATATCTGGTCTCATCGGTTAAGTTTATAACCCTACAGGATTGTAAAGCTGGTGTTACTCAGTGTAAAATTTCCCATGAGACCCAGACACCACTTTTGTTACTGTCTCAACTGCAGGGGAAAATGGACACCAGGTCCTATACTAGTTCCCATTTCTGAAGGTTCAATAGCATGCTTTTATGGTAAATTAATACTAATTGTTCACAGCAAACCTCTACACTCTGGCAGTAATTAGACATGATTTACACAGGTGCACAGTGTCTGTGTTTTAGTACTGTGTGTTTGGCCTCTTTTGCCTCATAATCATTTATATATATTTACAGCCCTATCAAGAATGTTTTGGGGTGGGGTTTTTTCAGGTATTTTTAGTTAGATTTAGGAAGGATTTATTATATTAAGAAGTTGAGGATAAGCAAGATAATATACAATAATTAAAAAAACCCAACAAGTTAAATGCCAAAGGTACCAGTTCAACTGAATGTAGAGAATCAGTTTATTTTAAAGGACAGGAACACCCAGACGTAATGGTGATTAAAGCCTTAATGGATTGGTTTGATTGCTTATTTGAGAAAGCTCCCTGTTTTACGTTAAATTCTCCAAAACTGTTTAAATATTGATTGAAATCTCTCAAATGGATGCATGGTAATCCCATTCCTTATTGTCTTCATTGCCTTCTAATGACATATTGTTTATAGAATCAAAAAGACTAGTTTTAGCTCTATTTATTCCTTACATCTCTCTGCTAAATAGGCACTCTTATCTTGACTCATTTTTGTTGCTGTCTCGTGTTGGAAGTCAGTGTTTTAAAGATTGGGCTTTAAAAGGAAAAAATATCCCATTGAAATTTCATTGCCTCAGAACATATGTTCAGATATTTCTAACAGCCTTCAAACTAAAGAAGAAAATGTCCTTAAAGGAGTCACATCTCTTCAAAGTGATCATTGTGAAGCTACCACTTGCCTGTGTTTTCGAGGATGTTTATTTTACATGCTTGTGGTCTCTTTGTTACCCATCGTGACCTCTGAAATGGTAATATACGAATCATTTACTATTGTATTTTTAGCTGTTACTACACCCACAAGACTTTTTATTACCAGCAGGAGTGGAGGTATTAAAGAGATTTGTGGGCCTCAGAAGGCTCAAAGCACAGTAGGGATGAAATTACAAAATTATATTCTTATAAAATATATTTCTAAAACTGTGTACAAAGGCCCAGTGTTAATGAAAGTAATTGATAGCAAATACTGATTTCTTCTTACATCACTAACAAAGCATTTTTTCTGAGTAATAATGAGCCTCTTTTTAGCAACAATAGGAAAAAAATGAGTCTCATGAATCATTTATGTGGCCTCATTCATTGCTATTATTACTTCTGCCATCAAATATTTTGGGAATTCAGCCCCTTTTTCTCTCTGTCTTTACATCTCATGTAATGGTCTTTCTCGTACTTTTCAGAAGGAAAATTGAACTTTCTTCTTCTTTAATGTACAGAAAAGTACCAGATCTTCCATTCTGATTCTGAATAAATGTTCCTGTTGCTGAGACTTTTAGCTGGAGGAAGCCATAAAAGATGAATAATTGCTAAAGGAGAAACAAGATAGAGGAAGTAAAACCCGATGTGCTGAAGAAATTCATTTTCGAAAGGTCAACACCTTCAGCACAGGATTTGCCTAAATTGGACAATTCCATAATATTTTAGCTGTCAGTAATTCCACTATACTGGAAATAGTCAAAGTGCACTGAAAAGTGTCATGCCCATGTAGTCGGTTTAATTACAAGTAAAATTGCATAATGCTTAGAGCGGGACAACGAGTGCCAATAGACTTTGGTTCTTTTGGACTTTGTCTAAGCTTATCGAAACAAGTCATTTAACCTTTTCTACTCCAAAAGTAGAAAAACGGTTTTTACTTAAAAAGCACAAAATGGAAGCAGGAGGTTGAACTAGATGATCTTTAAGGTCCCTTCCAACCCAAATAATTCTGTGACTCTAAAAGTAATCATCCACACAATTGTTACCTCTCAATAGATTCATGTGTTCTGCAGGAGGCTGCAAGTAGAGACAATATAGAAACTGTCTACAACAGGTATCACACTTTCTCTTTAGCTGACTTTAAGGAATTGGGATTTTTCAGTGAAATGTCTTCTACTCTAATTTTGTCAATGACACCCTTCGTCTTCACTAATTTCCAGCTCAATGGGGAACTGCTGTTCTCACATCCAGGTTTTATTTGTGGTTTATATTTACCTTTATTTTATACGTTCAATTCTTCAAAAATTATTTGCATGCTTGTGATCTCAGAATCAACTGAGAGTGGTTTTTGGTTTTCCAGTTGGTTTTTTTGGTCGGTTTTGGTTGGTTGTTTTTTTTGTTTGGTTTTTTTTTTTTCACAGGGGGTTTTTAATGAATAAATACAGTTGAAAACATTAGGCAACTAGAAAAGAGGCTTTTTTAAATGAGGCATGCTGAACTCAGTCCACCACCCCAGACTCCTAAAACAAGACATATTACAAAGATAATCTCTGTATAAACACTAATGCTAAAATTATGACTGGTTTAATTTTAGTTCAGTTTTGGTGAGGTTACACTATCACATTCACAACTTTTCAACTTTTTAAAATGCACATAGTATTTAGTTTGATTAAAATGTGTTTTCATTGAAAAATACTTAGTACAACCTCTCTATGCCTCACCTTCTCCTTTTATAAAACTTTTATGACAATTTTTACATCCGTCTTATAATTTTCAGCTTTTTGGATGACTGGTATTGTATTCCCATCAAGTGGCATGCTGACAGTTAACTTTTTGCATAGAATTTGCAGCTGCAAAAACCAGATTCTCCCTCTTCTCATGAAACAAATGCGGCATCTTTCAGCAGAGATGTGCTTCAGTGTGCTTCTTGTCAGTACCATCAACATTTTTAAGTTAAAAGAGTTGTTTTAAAAATTAAAGGTTTATTTTTATTTCCTAATATAAGAACAATAGTAAGAAGAGCCATCGTGCTGTTGTGTGAAGTTGGAGGATATTCTACTCAATTCTACTCTACTCAGAGCCACACAATAAGCTGCTCCTAAGATACAGCCTCATTAAAAGCGAATAATGTTGATACAAACCAACGTTAAACATCTAAATGCCACCAAATAACTAATTTTGTTTAATCCACTTTTTTCAATTGTGTTGATCAAACATCATTGGGAACAGTTTCATGACTAAGTCTACTCTGCCTTTGTGTGCAGGGCCCTCGCCCTTTGCATCATGTTGATTTGCCACTACCACTGTTGGTCATAAAGCCACAGTCTGCCTTAAAACTTATCCACCTACAAAATTTCCAGTGAAATATTTTTGGGTGGATCAACACCACGATCCAGTTTCTGATGAACCTGTGGAAATGTTAGGGGCAGGGACTGAGTGCAGAACTCCAGAGCTAAAAGAAATTTTGGTTCAGATCCCAAGATCACACTTGCAGCTGTTCCTTTTTTTTTTTTTTTATCTTTTCTGTATTTTTCAGAGCTCATTTCTTCCATTAGAAATATGTTAATCACAAGATTAGTAGTAACTGAAAACACTCAGTGGAAGCTGATTTCAGATACAGCAGTGAACTCTTTACCTCACAATGTTTAACTGATGGTTTTTCTTAGAAACTGTTGTAAGATATGCACTTTTAATCTATGATCCGTTACTGGAGTGTTTACTTAGTGGACTTACCTGGAAGAATTAGCATCTCTTGTAAATTAAATTTATTTTTTTCTACATAACATATAGTATGTGATAAGTCACATGTTCCATAACAGAAGTATGACCTGAACTAAGCAAAAAATAATTGTGGATTAATGAATGAAAATTATGTAAGTCTAAAAAAAACGCAGAAGTAATCCAACTATCATTTTTTCCTTCATGACCAATCTTCTAAAGATAAGGACGTCTTCTATTCTTTTAAATATAATTCCAATAACTATATCCAGCTCAGAAAACTTAAAATATAGTTCCAGTGTGTGAACTATATGTATATCTTTATATTTAAGAAAAAAACCCAACCAAACAAAAAAACCAGTATACCAAGAAGTCCAATTAGTCCAAATCAGTCCAGTCAGTATACAGTCCCATCCTTTTTTAGTCCCTTCTGTTTATTTTTCTTTTTTCCTTTTTTTATTCTTTCTTGGTCGGTTGTTGCAAGCTGGAGACAATGTGTTAAGTTACTGGATTTTCATGCTCTGGAAAGCTGCCTGGCATCTCTATTCCAAAGCACGATTCCTGTCTCCGAGCAAGAAGGAAACAGAGAAAGAGATGACCTTTGCAGCTGCCATTTTGAAAAAAAAACTCTTCAAAGGTTGTTAAGAAGAGAAGCCAGAAACCTGGGATGGCGAAATAGAAGAAAATGAAAGCCTTTAGTGCTGCAGGGAGAAGTGTTTTGCCAAAAGATGGTGGCAACACATCCTCTGCTGGGTTTGTGTGGGCTCTCTGGGCACAAGGAGTGGCAGCGGCAGAAGGTCATGCTGAGATGGCTTCTGATGCTGGATGACACATTGGAGAGAAGTTTGATTTTTAGGCAACAAATTCCAGCATTCTAATCTCCCTGGTCTCCGGGAGACTCCTATTGCCCTCAGCACCATGTGGAAACACAGTTTTCTCTGGGGCTCTGATTCCCTTTCCCAAAATAGGCCCTCCCAGCAACTCAGCAGTGAGATGTTAAGAATTTAGAGAACAAGCTGTAAACTGCCTGGAAGAGATCTGCTGCAAGAGGGATGAAATAACCACAGCTGCCAGAGACAGAATGTGCTTGGACAGATGGGACACCCCTGAAAGACAGCAGCACCCCACAAATGGCCCCAGATCAATATTCCAGGACAGGGAAACCACCCCCAGACTGGGTAAAAAAAATCAAGGCTATGGGAAGGGAAAGGAAAATACTTCTTCAGACAGATATTCTCAAACTGCCAACACCTAAAATAGCAATCCTAGAAACCTGAGCAAGGATGATCCCATTTTATTAAGGTCAGATGGAAAAGCAAAAGCCCCTATTAGGAGTGATAAGAGACAGCCAAATTGAATAGTATTGGAAAAATACCAACTGAAGCAAACAGCCAATATCCAAGCTATCTAGACTTTCCTAACACAGAACAGGTCCTGCCAGTAGTTAACTGCAGGTTTAGTATATTTTCTCCTGAAAGTTTTTCTGCAGAAAAAAAAGCAGCCCACAGAAACCTCAGAGCTCATACAGTTTTTCTACGGTGCACAGCCAGGTCATCTTGCAGTGTTCACTGTTCTCTGTCCTTTTGGAGCTGCTGCCTGAGCTATAAAGTGAGACCCTGCCACAGCTTTTCCTTTCATGTGTGAAGAAACACAAGAATTAATTCTGCTTGCAGTGTCCAGCCTACCTAGGGATACTTGAAGCTATTGTTATTCAAAACATATGTTCTATGCTGTGCCTGAGTGACCAAATATAAATTTGCATTTCATTGATATGAGGTTTTGTTTTCTGTGGCTTTGAGATAGCTGGTACTCTTTCTCCTGGGACAGAGGTCTTCAGGACAGCATAAGGGACATCACCAGTGGGTCTTGAGTAGAATAACACATTTTTCTTTGATGTGGAAGGAATTGAACCAGATAAGTTAAAAACCATACTAGAGAGTATAAACGTCTGATGATTCAAATGCCACTGTTTTACCCACACACCAAGAAAGGAATCTCAAAATGCCTGCTAACTACTGAGCCACCCAAACACCTACTTATATGAGTGTTCTATTTTCCTAACAGTGGTTTGCACCTCCATCCAGCACAAGCATTTCAGTCTGTCTCCCCAAAATAAATCTAGTTGCTAAGAAAGACTATTGATTCACAGTTGTGAAAGATATATAAATATATATAGATATATATATATAAAGATGTCTTACAGGTGAAAGAGGCATCTGTTCACTCTGCAATAATACAATTCTCTTCACAGATTACTCCCACAGCTTTTGAACATATCTCAGTAGCACAGGGATGGGACTGAAAGCACATCAAGGAGTTTGACTGGCAGAATTCAATGTCTAATTGGTGGTCCTCAGCCATGAGTTTCCAACACATAGAGGAATAGCAATGAGGTCTGTAATGTTTGTAAGTCAGTGCTACAGCTTTACTCATGCCTAAAAGCACGAGTTGATTTCAGTTTGGGGTGTGATCGTGTTCTGAATGTGGGACATGAACAGCTTCCATAGGATTGGCCCCAGGTTGAAAGTCACAAGCAGTAGCAGGCCCATGAGAGGCATCTTGATCTGGACACTTCTGACAGCTTCGGGACCCAGGTCCTCTCCCTCCACCTCTGCCCTGTTGCACAACAGGGAAATGCAGCACAGGGCACCCCACAAGCTGTTCCAGGGGAACTGAACCTGGACGGAAAGAGATAGTTTCAGTTACAGCCAAGGAAGGAAGGTTCAGAGCAAAAAGTACAACTGCAAGTATGACTAAGCAGGGAGATTTATGCTGAAGAAAGACCTCAGAAAAAGAAAAAGGGGGGTTGGGGCTTAGAAAGAATTAAGGAACAGCTGAGTGCTCCAAAAATACAGTATTAACAATCTCTAGCAGCAGCAGCAGCAGTAGTATTCCTGTGCCAGAAACTCAGCTTCCTGTTATAGGACCCAGTTGCTATAGAAACTTCCAACTGGGAGCTAAATAAAGTAATTTCTATGCTAGTGTTGGTGTCTGTAACTTCAGCACCTGATGCTAACCAAATTGTGCTCAATAAACAAATTTAAACTCTAAAAGCCTGCAATGAGTTCACAATGTTTTCTATACAACTGATTAATCCCAATTGATCTTGGCTTCAAACTCAAGAGCATGAGAAATCATAGAAACAGGTAAAAGACTACTCTGGACAAGTATGCCTCCCACTTTATTTGTTTTCTTACCTTATTTCCTGCTTCTCCAACATACATGCCTCTTTATTCTATCTTAGCTATTTCTTATTTTGAAACTGTCTTTTTCGTGGCTAACCTTACAGTTGAGCCTGACATCTCTGATCCTCTTTAGACAAATTAATTCTGCACTAACCTGTGCTTGCTCTTGCATCCCTTTCATATTCATTAAACATTTACTTCAGGTTAAAAATTTGAGAAGCAATGTTAACAGCTGAGTGCAAATCCTTTTTCTTAGATCTCCAGCCCAGGGATGAGACACAAGGGACAAGCTTGCAGGAGCCTGCACAGGCAGCTCATACTATGGGAACCATGAGAAATGCTCGTCTCTCCGGGAACAGAGGCACAGATAAATCTGGTGAACCTGGATGCCAGGACATCTAGAGTAAGAAACATCTTCTCTTTAGAAAGGAGAAATTGTTATTGTTATAGCTATTACTGCAGCACTTTCCTGTACTGACTAAGAAACGAGATCACCTCAAATGTTTCAAAATGCAGACTCTGTTTCTGTATGACGTTAAATGCAAGTAGATCAAATAAATAGAAAAAATAACATTGGTGCCGTGAGTAGTCATGTAGGACAGATTTAGAACTTTTTATAATTGCCTCGTTACTGTTATAGAAGCTGCTTGACTATTTCTGCAACATCTGGCAAGATGGCAAGGGTTGAAGCTACAGAGAGTGTCACAGAGCCATGGCAGTGACTGCCCTCCCTTTGACAGATTGGTCAGACCTTTTCTTTACATTTTAAGTGTCCAAAGTGTGTGAAGGAATGGGTTAAACACCTGGAGTACCTGGAACTTCTGGGGGAAGAAAGCAGAAGAGGAATGCAGCAGCAGTGGGACGTGGAGGTTTTCATCATTCCTGGGAAAGGTGAACAGCAACAGACATTGCCTTGTCCCCGAGGGAGGAACTGAGGAGCCTGAGTGGACAAAGATGTGTGTTGGCACCTGAAGGTCATTCAGTCTAACCCAGCATGGAGGCTGAAAACCAAGGTGAGGGAGAGGGGAGCAGGAACAGCTCATCAGCTGCTGCAGGAGAAGGGAGAGGAAGCAGAGCTGCTTGGAAGAGGCCAGAGCAGCCACATCACAGTGCCCAGAAGCCACCGGCGTTTGCTGGGACAGGAGCAGCAGTGGCTGCTGGCACAGGGTTGTCCAAGGCCTCAGGAACATTCTCAAGCAAGAGCAGGGCTTGGGCAAAGCTTGGGCAGAGGAAGCTCAGATCTTAAGGTACGTCTCTGACACGTGGTGAGTTGCTGGGCTTGGGCAGGGGGTGGCAAAGAGCCGGCACTGCCGTGCCAGGTGGCTGGTGGCACGTAGACCCCTTGCAGGCTTTGGCAGGTGCTACAGGCAGCTGGTGAGCACGAGCTGCCTGATGGCTCCCAGGCAGCAGCAGGCAGGCGGCCAGGCTGCCAACCAAGTCTGGAGAAAGTGGACTCCTGGCCCTGACAGGAGAGCAGAATCTAGCTGGTAGAGCTACTCAAAGGACCACAACAACTACTTGCTTGAGAAGAACTGGTCAGTAAAGTAGAGAAAGTTTATGTTTTATCAGTGTCCACATAAACCAAGGCATTAAAGTCTTTGAAACAAACCTGGTGAATTAGACTGGACTTCAAAAGCTTTCGGTGGTACTTTTTTCATCCAAGTCAGTGTGATGATATCTTAACATAAAATTAGCTGGGACTTTGGAAGAAGGACCACACTGTTCATACCTTGTCAGAAGCAATGTGTGTGGGATGTATATGTATCCCAAATTTATATATGCCTGTGTATACACATGCATATATGCATATATATGTAATCCTCTGTTCAATGTTTTGGGGTAATTGCTGCTCAGAACTGAGCTGAGTCCTGCTGCTCACACCACAGCCAGGTATTAAACAGACCATGCTGAAGTACATACAGTCCAGCAAGACACTTGCTTAACATAAAAGTTGTGTTTGCAATCCCATTGGCTTCAGGAGAACTTACCCACAAGCTGAAATTTTCCCATATGCTTGAATGCTGTGTTGAATAACAACGAGCTGAAATTCCCACATTCACTTAGACCATATTTAACTGCTGACACATGTAGGAGATGCTTCCAAGCCTTTGGGTGACAAAGGAGCCCATGAGGAGAAGACAAGGAAGTATCATTATTTCCTGTAGGGGGAGATTTGCCATGGGGAAATGAAGAAGACAGGAAGGTCAGGATCCTAAGATGGGGAGGCCAGACTTTCTAGGCACAGAAATATATGTTGTGAAGAAGGAGACACAGATTTCTTTGGAGGGAAGCTCATAGCAGGGAACCATGAGGGGTGATCTGGAATGCCCCTGTTGCTGGGGGTTGTTAGGGAGCCTGGGGATTTTAGGCATTTGGTCATGCAAAAGTACCTACAACTCCACCCTCTTCCTTGGTGAAACAGAGGCAGTCTTCATTAGCTCTAAAATATAAAGAAGCTGAAAAGGGAGACGACTTGCTTTTTTTTTTTTTTTTTTTGGATTGGAGTGTAAGGAAGACACACTTGAGTCCTCAAAAAGGCTTTGAGAGTCTTGTTTTTAATGAACCATGATTTTGAAATTTTTTTTCATTTCGAGAATTGACACAATTCTGATTGTGTCTGTTGTTCTTCATAGTGTCTATTCTGTTGGCACAAGTTTATGGAAGACTCGAATGGATACTTAAATACAGTGATGCAGGTGCAAAGCTACCAGTTTTCATAGAAGTGTTGCTTTTTTCCTTGCTACTTCAAGAAGATCAAGTCCTTGTACAGTCTACACACAAAGTGAGTCACAGCTAAACTTCCACAGTTTTTTATCTTTGTTACACGCTTTGCAAATAAGCCAAAAGGGCCACACTTCAGTGCCTTTCAAAACTGGAAAGCAAAATTTGTAACCCCCTTGCATTGCTTTTCTTCCCTTCTTTTTTGTCCTTCATTGTCTCACTCAGTCTCTTTTCTTGCTTCCTAAACCTTCTAGGAAATTTTTTCCTTGTTTGCTTGGTTTTTTGTTTTTTTTTTTTACTTAATTCTTCTTTGTATTGCTATTTCGTGTTACCTGAGAGCTGTTGTAGAGAATATTTTAATTTGCATTCCTGACACATAAGGTCTGCCACTTACAGTGTTTGTCCTAAAAAGCATCATGTACTTCCCTGAGGTGGCTCTCTCTTCTGGCAGGATCCAAGCTTCCAAATACTCACAAAACCAGAAAGCTGCAAGCTGGTTTCTTCCCTGCCATCTATCTCAGGAACCAGGCCAAGCCTTCAGGTCTTTTTCTGGTGAACTTACAAGGAAAGACAGAACTATTTCACTTCCAAAGGTCCAGCTCAGGCTGTGTGCAATGGGTTTCATGCAAGGAGGTCCCTGTATTTACAAAGACTGACTGAGTGAGTGGGTTCCTGCTTAAACACTGTTCAGTAATAGATGACCAGAGATACTTTTCAGTGCAGCATTTTAGCCATGATGTCCATTTATTTGGAAATGGAAAAAAATCTCTTTGCCTATACAAAGAGGCAGGCCTATGCTGATATCTCGTGTTATTTTTTCTGTCTCTGATTTCTCAAAGTTTCACAAAGGCCTGTCTTATCGTTCTTCATTACTACTCTAAACAAAGTAAGTAAAAAAAGAAACTGTGTGCTAAAGTAATATGGATTAAAACATGCCTATTTAATTTTATATGCACTGAGGGTCATGGCAATGATTACTTACAGCATGTTAGCTTTAGCATGTGCATAATTATTTCCAGGATCAGTGAAGAACAGGTCACCTTTCAATACACAGGAAGCTTAATGAGGGATGAAAAGTTAAAATCCTAGATCTGAATTACTCTGAGATGTGGGACTTCAAAATATATATCTAAGGGCTAGCGGGTTACCAATAATATTTGTTCTCTAAATTTAAACAGAAAAGTTTAGATAACCATTCTAATTTTTTGGTTTACTCAGTGTTACTTTACACAGTAATCTGCTGTACTTAAGCATATTTTACTTCAGAGAAGTAATTGACTTTTATAAAGAGAAAATGGTATTTTGAGAACATAAAATTTATTTATAAAAAAAGTTCAGGCCCTTAAGTGGGAAGTTGGTAGGAAACTGGGGAAATGGTTAGGTGGTTGTGGAAAGAATTTCCTCTACTTCTTATCTTATATAATTTTTTTTATTTTTGCATCTCAACCCCACCTTAAAGAAAAAAAAAATTAAGACCTAGAGGAACAGTATCAACGTTCTGTCTGTTCATGAAAGAAACACTAGTGCTTTGTTCATTTCTTTTATAAATTTCATCAAGTATTACCTTTCTTCTTTTTGAATGCAACACTCTGTTTAATTTAGAAGAAACTTAGTTTCTGAAAAATCACTGTGAGAAAATAATTGCTTACAGAGAACCTTTTATGTCTCTAAGGGGCAAATTGAGCTGATACTTTCCATTCCTCACAGTGATGGGATAACTGGCAGCAGCTGTGGAAGTGGGAAAGGGTGTATCAGTCTTCTTCCCTCACAGGTGCTGGGTCTCACCTGTTTCCTGGGATGTAGGAGGGTCCTATAGCTCTGGGTGTTTGGTGTGGATCAGCAGCTGGCTGGGTGAGGAACCTTGCAACTGGAAGGAGGTGAGGTTCTCTTGATCTGTTTTCTTGAGCTATGTTATTAGTCAGCTGTCTCTTTTTTTTTTTTTTCTCCTGATGTTTATCTCTGCAGAGGTGCACTTATAGCCCATAACTTTGATTTTTAAAAAGGTTCATGAATACTTTCCCTGTGGAAAGGGAGGGATTTCTTTCCTGAATTATTCATGAGTGTGATTTTTGTGGGTTCCTTTTTACTTATCTGCACAACTATTTCCTTCTTGGCTTCTGTTTTGACACACTTGTAAATTCCTCTCTGCATACTTGTTCCCTTTTCTCCTACGTTTTGGTGGCATGTGGGGTTTGGGAAGTTTGGGGAAAGGGCAGAAGAAGGAGGTGAGAGAGGTTACCCTTACTGTGGAAATGCCTTAGTTCTAGAAAATGATGGTGTATGCTTTAAAACATCTAATTCTTTCAGTACAAAAACGGGGTAGTAGTCTCATGAAGAAATAAGCAGGTAAAATTGCTTTTCTAGGGCTTTAGGTGGTACCTACTGGAACTCGTATTTGAATTCATGAGCACTGAGCCAGAAACTATTCCAGCTCTACCTAGCTCTAAAAATAAAGTTTACCTTGCTGAAAGTCAGTGTCCCCTTTGTCCACTAACAAAGGCTGTAGTATTACAATGATTTAATGCAACTGAGTATGGCTCTGAAAATTCAGAGCTCTCTGCAACCTAGTGGAGATCTCTCTGCCCATGTTTTGATGCAGAACTGTAATTTCTGTGGTAGGGACACAATCTACTTTCTCAAAAGCAAGTCTCCAGGGTTTAAATACATATGCATTTAAGCTTTTTTAACCCAATGCAAATGAATGTAATAAATGCAGGTAAGAGCAGTAAGATGCACCTTGTGACAGGGCTTTAGATAAAGCTAATGGTCTGGAAGCTATTGCAGCTGGGCAAAAAAGGAGAAGGAAATAGAAATCAAGAAGCTGTAAAGATGGTTGTGGCAAAGGTGCAAACACTGATAACAGATTCATTTAGACAAAAATGTGGGGGCAGGGAGACTTCTTGAGGCAATTATCCCCTAGGAGTAAATTTACAAAGGAACCTCATTTTAAGGCATCAGAATGGGCAAGTGTGAGAAAGGAGATTATGGTCCTACCATTTGATTACAAGGTCTGAAGTACCTATGGGAAGGAGTGGCTGGGTTATTTAGAGGACTGAATGCAACTATCTACAAGGTTGCCCAGGAGGCAAAGACTGGGTTTATTTCATATGGAAGATTTGTAGAGGGGGATATCTGTCAATAGCAAAAGAGAGTAAAATGAGAATTTAAGTGACAATGTGGCTCACACTGATGCAACTGCCAAATATCATCAAGTAACTGTTGGGGAAGTCCGAGTGCCCTGAAGGATCTATGTCAAAAATATGTGGGGCAACTGAAATAGTAAAGGCAGGACTTCATTTAGGTCCCATTCTTTAGATCCAAGTCCATGCTTGTGGCTGCTTAATATAAATGAGGCAATACTGCACATACTTGGTTATTGAAGCATTTGAACGTTTCAAATTCTTAGTAAGTGAATGGATATAGCACAGGCCTATGAAGCATAAGAATTAATCAAGTGAATAAGACAGGGAAAACAGAAGTTTATGACTTTAGTAACCTTTAAAAACACTTCCTAAAATCCTTGCCTAAAATGAAGAATGTAAAACATATTTTAAAAACTGGGAAAGCGAAGACCTGTGTTCAATCAGGCACAGTGATTTTTCTGGAAGGCCTGACTGATCCTTGAGGGACTGGATTTTAGGCAGCATGGTGACTTCCCCGTGTGCCCGCCCGTGCTTTTCGTTCGTGGCGTTGGGGAATACATTCAGTGCATGTAGCAGGTTGAGCTCTGGGTGGTAGGAGCCTGAGACCCAGAGAGGAGGTTGTGAACTGCTGACCCTCTGGTTATCAAAGGGCCTGGGGACCTGTGGCACAGCCAGGTGACTGGACACTCAGAGGCAAGGCAGGAGACCGTGCACCCAGGAGGATGAGTGAGGTTTTTGGCATGCCTGGACTGTGAGTGGATTAAAGCACCCGGGGGTCCTCCCTGAAAACAGAGACATCTGAGACTCTGCCAAGGGAAACCTGATCTCTGTGAGCAGGGGAGTGTGTGGGGAGTCAAGAGGGGACCCCTTGGGTCACTGGAGCCACTGCTGAGAAGGGGCCTCAGTCCCAGCAGTGAAAGTCTGTGGTGGTGGGAGTGTGACTGGCAGAGAGCCCTGTGAACGGTCACACTGGGAAGTTTCCTTAACAATGAGATATCTGGTATTGAGAAGCTCTTGGAAAAAACCCTACAGGCAGTCTAACTGAGATGTTAATTTTCCTTTCAAGAGCCCCAGGCTTGTCATTGGCATTAGGGGAGTACTGAAGTGCAACAGCAAACGTTCAGGCAGGTTGCTGAGATTATCTGCTTTTCTAACCAAAATACAAAGAGACAGAACAACACATTTTTGTGTGTGTATTATCACTACTCATAAGGGTTATTACAGAACAACAAAAGGGTGTCAGGGAATAGAACTCACACTGTTGCTTAGAAAAAAAACATCACATGAATTAAATGTGCTTTAGGAATATGAAAGGAGCACTTATATAGCAGCTCTTCTAGCTGGAATCTCAAACAGGAAGCATGAATATGAAGCTTTCTCAGTGATCACAAACATACTAAGGGAGGTTGTCTCATTCCCATGCACTGCAGATACGGATAGACAGCACAGGAGATCAAAGCTCAGGCTTGAAAAGTCACTTTCTCCTGGATGGATGTTACTTGATTTCAGACAGAGCTGGCAATGTTCTCTCTCTTCTTACACACTTAAAAGCTCTGTATGGGTTGTCAAGCCAATAAAGTCTCATTGAACTGAGACTGCTTTCTAATTATGGTATATGACAATACCTGTGGAAACTCATTGCCTTCAATAAAATTGCAGAGGTGGAACTGATTGGGAGTTAGTGAGGGATCTGGTAAACAATGCTCAAGAAAGAATAGGATTCAGCATTCTCACTCTTCGTCCAGTTCTTTGCACAGAGGTAATGAGAACACAATCTAGTAAAACACTGTGTGATATGAATGGTGATGCAGTCCTCCTGAATATAAAGATGCCATTGCCACAAAGAGGGCTTTCAGCATAGAAGTACATATTTACACAATCAAGAGAGCCTCAATGCTCTCTAAGAATGGCTGTCTTTTTTCCTCCTCTTTTAAACCTAACTTTTAGTTCTGGCATGTTGCTCCAAGAGCACAACAGGTGATGTTTCAGTCCACGCAATATGGAAGTCATTACTTCTTGCTTCTTTTGCGTTTTGATTTTGCTCTTTATTTTCTTTATTTATTTTTGCTCTTTGTTTTACTTTTTATTTGCTGTGGAGAAAAAAACTCCCCCCTATTCTTATATTGTCAGTCCCTGATGAACACTTCACATTTTTAATAAAGGTGCAGCGTATTTAGTGGCAGATTCTGTGCAAAGAGTAGCATGTCAGGGTGTTGTATAGAGCAATATAAGTGTATCAACGGATTTATCAAGTTAATCTGAATGTATATTTAAAAGTGCCAAATGTGCTTTCACATCAGTTCTGGTGAGTCTTTTGAATCTCGTTACAATGCAACCTTGAGGGAGTTTGGAGATCTGAAACAGAAGTAATTAGCTCTTTCTTTAAAGGAAATTCGCCCTTGCTGACAAAATATGAGCCAAGGCCATTACAATTCTTGGCCTGTTTTGTATGTAGAAACTACTGCAATTCTGAGACTAGGTCTCCCTTCAGGTGTGTTGGAAAAGGCTCAGAATCAAAAAATGATTGAGGATTTGACCCTGATGTAATGATGTAACCCTGACATCACAATGAAGAATAAATGTTTCTAGTTACAAATAAAATCTCATATGTATTGACTCTTAAGTATTTCCATCCCAGTGGAAATACTTGGCCCCACACAGAGCTGGGGTGTACTGCTATGATCACAATATAGGGGGTGGAAGTAACATGTGTCAGACCACGTGATAGTCAAGGATGGAAACTGGCAATATTTTTGCCAGGTTTTTCCCTTACTAGTGTTCTGTCAGTGCAAAATTAATATTCATGTCAGGTTTGCATACTCATCTAGGGCAGCTGGACTTTACTATTCACTGTGTTAAACTCCCTTTTTCCTGAGATTCACCTCCAAATTGATGCTGAACTGAGAACAGGGAGTAGCGTGGGATATACTGAGTGCTTCATTCTAAATGGTCATTGACAAGTAGAAATAAAACAGCTGAAAAAAAATCTGTTCCCAGGACTTTGAGAACCTCCCCAAGTCTTCATTTCTGATGGCTCAAGCAGTTGCTTTCTGCAGAAGCAGAAAATTCTCAGCCCAGCAGCAGTAAATAGGGTGCTACACAAAGAGGTGTCAACTGAACTGTGCTGAATCCATGCTGTTATAGCTGAGGAGTGCTTGGCACAGCCTGATCAGGGTGTACATTTAATATTTCCCTTAAAGGAAAGAAAAGTTTAGGGGATTTTTTACTGTTTTAGTGGTCTTTCTTGCTATTCTCTCCCTCATTTGCTCCAATAGTTGTGACATTAATGTTTCCAGTTCTCAAATAATGATGCTTGATCTAACTTAGTAAGTGGGTTTTTTTTTTTGTTTGTGGGGGAGTTTTGGGGTTTGTTTTTCAGTTCTTTTTTTCCAGAGACCTGTTTGAAGCAAGGTAATACATGTGTATGTGTGCCAGGTTAAACATTTCATATTGACTAAAAGTACATAAGGCAATATCTGATCAGCTGATAAAATGAAGCCAGTTTTGAAACAACTGAAAAAAAGCATCTGTAGATGTTTGGGTTTTTTTCCTGTGCTGGATTTAGAATGCTGCAATTGATATCTGTTCTGCTTTTCCCAGGGTTCAGTAAAGTCTCTAATGTTTCAATGAGGTGCATTGAAAAGCCCACGTGGATAAAGCAATTTTGCTTTGTCCACACATATATAGTATTCCTCTTTTTTTGACTAACTGGTAGTGCACTCTTTTACTATCAACCTGTCATTACAATTTTGCCACTCCATTTAGAAAAAGCATCCTAAAATACAAGAAGGTTTAAGATCCCAATGAAGTCTTAAAACAGATTTTAAGGAGTACTGAGCTAGTGCAAGGGCAATATCCATTTTGTAAATGCACACCTAAAAGAAAAGTAGTGTTTCTACAGTTCTCTTCTTGAAATTATACAGGGCTGTCTTGAAATTTGTCCTGGTTACTGGTGCATCCACCAAAACTGCTACTGTCATTGGTAGAGTGAGTAAAGTGTTTCTATTTGCAACTGGTCATAATGGACCAAGCAGATTATGCAACTTTAAGAGAATCACAGAATAATCTGAGTTGGAAGGGATGATAAAGATCATCTATTTCCAACTCCCCCACTATAGGCAGGGACACTTTCCACTAAAGCAGCTTGCTCTGAGCTCCATCCAACCTAGCCTTGGACACTTCCAGGGACAGGGCATCCACAGCTTCTCCTGGCAACCTGTTCCAATGCTTTCTCTTTTAAAAAAAAAAACCACAAATCTTATGTTGTGTCTTACTTCAGTCAGATTTCTTCTTCTTTTCCTTCTGTCTGCTTTGTGTGCTGAACGTTATTTTTGTAAAAGCCTCGCTCTGAGAGATGTTATTAGAAGCCCTTTATCTTTCATTGGTATTGATAACTTTGTGAATCTAGGATGACTTCAGTGGTCTTCTCTGGGATTGGCTGTCTCTGTAAGGTGAATCCTTACTTACTGATTAAAGGAATGTTGATATCAATACAGTTAACAATGCTTAATTCAGTGGACTTTGAGTCACATGCCTGTCACAAGTTTTTCATCCTGTCAGGCATTTCCTAAAAAAGCAGTGCCTCCTTTCATAATATTTACATTTATACTAGCAAAATATCCTGTTGTGTGATATTTTGTTATGATTGAACTGCATTTAAAAAATTAAAGGGTAACACCTTGAAAAGTCCTGTTTTCTGAAGGGGCTTATAGTGTTCTTATAATCTGTACTAAAGAACTGCAAAAGGTGTCTAACCCTTGGTTTGTTCCAAGGGGTTTGTGTGTATGCCCATAATCTTATATAAATCTGTCTGCACTGTCAGCACACAGGAGTATGTGGCAGTCCAGGCAGGATGGTAACCAGGTTAGTAGAGAAAATGGCAGCAGTGTAAGACACTGTAATCATCAATCCATGAGTGCAAGACCCATTGAAGTAACTACTGTCCATGTCATTAAGAAGTGATGTTTCCATCACTCTTTGTATTAGAAACCCTCAGGATTTAAGTATTTTGAAGACATATTTTTTCCAAAATTTCTGTCAGAATTTCATGTCACAACTGCTGCTTTACTGCATTTTGAGTTTTGGAATTGAAATTGGGAAGCTTGTGAAAAAATTCTCAAGGATGACTTTAATATTTAAATATTTAAATGGCGGGCAAATGGGACAGTTCAGATGTGTCATGGGAGAAGGTCTGACATTCTGCAGTGTTGGACAAGGCATGAATGGGTGATACACAAAGTATTGGAGACAGGAAGGATCTTTGGAGTCCACCTGGACCACTCCCACAGTCAAAGCAGAGCTGGTTTAGAGAAACGGTTGACCATGACCTTATATATCCATTTTAAACTCTCAAAATTAGACTGATTTAATCTTTGAGGAACTGGAACAGTGCTTAAAATGGCTTTATCTCATTGCATTTTGTAACTCCTCGACTGTGTTTCAATAAATGGTGGCTTGGGGATTGCATGCCTTGTGTTGGTTTGTCAGACAGGGTTATCCCTCACTTGGCATGTCCAATTCTAGCTGTTTAAAACTTGGAATAGGGAACTGGGAACAAAGATATTGAGATGGTGCCTCTACTACTAGACTACTATTTTGCATTAGCATATAGATGGAGGGATTCTCCTCCGACCCTATAGTCTTGCTTTCTATTTCCTAAATTAATTGAAATGAACTCTAATCTCTGATTCCTGACTGCTTCCCTGTATGCATACTGACTGCAGGAAGCTAATGCTGGCACCTGGCTTCTCATTTCCTAGAACAGGATAAATATTATAGGCAGCAGCCCTTTCCTTCTGATGTCAACTGAATGTATTGTAGCTGTGTTTTGCCAAACCGAGACTTTAATTCTGTATATTTTATGTGGACGTTGTGGTGATTAGTAGCAATATTAAGCACCCCTGAATCCTTGACCTGTATTGACTCTCTTAAACAAGTGTCTCATTTTTTACCTCTTTTACTTTTTTTCTGTTCTTATAGTTTCAAAGTGGCATTGCATGTTTTAGGTATTTATGCATTGCATTACTATGAAAAATCAACATTGCATTACACAGAAAAATCAGCTGTACAAAACCTGGCTTGCTCTGACTTCTTAGGGAGGTCTTACTTTTGCAGTGTGAAGTATAATTTAGTGAAGGAACTGTTTAAATGGTATGGGACATTTAACTTGATATGTTATTTGTCTTGCTCTTAATGAATCTTTGGTCATTTTATACCCGGTTCACATTTTTTTTTCTGTGCTTTAGTGTCCACAGGAAAAAAAAATAGTAAGGGCTTAATTTAGAAAGGTCAAAATGGTAAACAAATTTAAAAGGGTCAATGTACTTCAGAGTGTAAAACAACATCAGGCTGTGGAAGGACCATTTTGGTCCTAATTCTCTGCATCACATAAAGGTGTCGGTCCTTCTTAAACTTCCCTGATGCTAACAAAGCCAGACAAGGGCTGACTGGTGAGACTGGGCTTTGCTGTTGTTCTAGGCTTCTCCTTTTCCAGCAGAGTATTTCAGTGTGTCAGTGTATATAAACAGCCCTTACAGAGCAATAGCACACAGTTGCATTACTTGCTATATGCACAGCAGAGCCAATTAATAGCAATGAGTCTATTTGGTGAATTTGACTTGGGAAGATGTGGGTTTTGTTTTAATTTTTTTTTCACTTCCACACCTGTATCCTGCATGTGTACTCTCCAAATAAATGGTATAACTTTTAATATTGGAAAACTGCTGTGTGCACCATGAACTTAAGAGTTTGCTTTTAGCAGTAATGTTTGGGGCCAATTAAACAAATCCATTGTAGGCAATGACAAATTAAATTTTCAAAGAATTTGGCCTTGGAGGATGGGGGAGAAGAGTTTGGTTTTTAAAATACAAACAGTTTCCTTGGAGAAAAAACTCCTAGATCCACGTTTTCAGCTAGCTTTCTAATCACAAGCATTGTTGAAATGTTGTGGGCCAACAAACAAATCCTATGATGATTTCAAGGCAAGGTCAATTAAAACAAACATTTTTGCTTTCTAGGGAAGCTTTTGTGTCCATAGTGAAACAAATTATGATCTACTTCAAAATAAAAATAAACCCAGACTACCAACAGTTTTCATTTGGGAACAAGTAGCTCGTGGAATGGCATGGAAATGTATGGTTTATGTGCAAATCTTGTATTACTACTACTCTAATACTAGCACTAATAGTCCCATTAGATTAATTATGCTTAAATTCAGAGAATTTGCTCATTTGTAGAAGTCCCCATTAGTGTGAAGCAGGCCTATAGCAATGAACTCAAACAAGGATTAAGAGTCATAAAAAAGAAGATTGTGGTTCCCTTTTATACCTTTTGCAATGGGTACTTTATAGTCTATATCTACCAAAACAGGGACAGATTTTGCAGTGCTTTGTCCTTTTTCACTATGAAACCATGTGGTTTAAGTTGGGACATATTGCTTTCCTGGCACAATGGACATTTAGTCAAAGAAAGAGAGTTTCTCCTGCAATTCTCTAAATTCATTAATAAAACCTCTGAGGATTAGGTAAGTAATTTTGTTAAACCATATCTGTCAGGGACATGTATTTGGGAAATCATTGCGGTGATGTGTCTTCAAAAAGGCAGAAGTCCCCTCATCTGGAGCAGCCTACAAGATTAAGATGCAACAGTCCCCTTCATACAATAAACTGTCTTTTCTTCTTTCCCCTATTTCCCACTATTATATTTTATGGGATTGTGAACCTGTCCATGTAGTGACTCTGTTACATTCCAGATTAAGTCATAAGATGCCCAGAGCGGTTACATTTTTATTTAAGACTTTTAAAAAACCTTTTGTTTCGTTATAACCTCTAATTAGTGTCTGGAGAAAGAGTCTCACACTCTTCTCTAAGAGAAATTCTTTTTAATTTAGTGAGAAAAATAAGATATTTTGGCAAAAGGTTTTTACAGGAGTAAAATACAACCAAATAAAAAAAAGCATTTCAGTAAAACATTCAGCACAAAGAACCATTCCACAGGAATCACCTTCTACAAACAATCCATATACAGGCTTTAGTAAAACACAATTCATTTGTTTTAAGTAACCCATAAGAGAAAGAAAAGAGTAACAGAAGAAAACAGATTAAAAGGGGTAAAGAAAGAGAGAAGGAGAGAGAGAAAGGAGAGGAGAATAGAATTCCTGCCTGCAGAAGGCAAAGCAATGGCTTCTTTGACATAAGTATTAATTATGCATAATTTTTTTCCTCCTGTTAATTCGTGTGTGTGTGTAAGGTATTGTAAAATTAATATGTAACTTGGGTGTGGCTGCTCAGCACCTGATGGTGTAAATAGATGATAATGTTGCCAGAATAAATAGAAGGCAACCTTACTGATAAGTACCAATAGAGCAAAGATGGCAACAACAAGAGTGGTATATGAAAATAACCACAGGCACTGTGAGTGTTAGCCACAAATATATTATTACTGGGAAATATTTCTCTCACTTTATGTTCTACACATGTTTCTGTAACAATTTGGGGTGGATAGTATTTATAGATTCTATTTTTCCTTATCTCCAAAGCATCAGCACGTAATGTACCATGACCGTGTGTTTTTGCCACATAATGGTACTTTCAAGGCTGTGAAGAGAAAGCTGCTATTAATCCTCTGTGTAGGTTTTCTTTGTTGTGTTGTTTGTTTCCTGAATTGTTGTATCCATCTCCTGTTTTCCTGACTTTCCTTTGTGATTCTTGCTCTGCAAATTTGTGCCCCTCAGTGTACCCTAATCTAAGGAACGTGAGAGCTCACCTGAAGCTTCCAGCCCCAGAAGCAAAGAGCTTTGCTTTGGGTCAGGTCTTGTTTGAAAACAGAAATGTTGATAAGGTTAAGGGGAGAGGAGCTGCTCATGTATCTCTGGAACATAAACTGGAACTGGGCTTCAGAAGTATCTGCAAGAATATAATTCCATCTTCAACTCAACCTTTACATCAGGTACACTGAGTTGTTTGAGAAATGAAGCTTAGACAGCAACTGGGCTTGCAAAATCTTTCTTTTCTTTGAGACCAGGATGAAGATCACAAGTGCACGATGAGATATCACACATATACAACAATTCTTCAGTTCTCGTAGGAAAAACTATATTAGATACTGGTTTGTGCACATTTTTTGGTTATTTTGTGGTTGATGTGGACTAGTTGCCTGCAGAGGAAAACTAGAAGACCAGCTTAGCTATCTGTATCCACAGCCTTCTGCAAGCCTACTAAAGAGTAAAAGAGGTTACACTGTGCTGTCTTCTGTGTAACTGCAGTGAAATATTTGTTGGTGTCCAAGCAAGATAGCTTATTATAATCTTTAGGTAGTCCTAGGTAGTCCTTAGTATGTTACCCTGTCTTGTCTTGTGACAGAGTGATACATTCAGCTGATTGTGCATCTGCTTTTGCTGCAAACTTGTCAGGTGTAAGCTGGTAATCTTCTGGGGAAAGGGAAAAGGAAGGGGAGAATTGGTCTGACAAGAATGGATGTTTACTGCAGTATTTTTTTTATTCTTTTTGCAATATCCTCTGCTACTTAGAGTTTCTAGAATAATGGAGTTGGCATGCTTCCTACCAAATCTGCAACTGGCTTTAGAGAAATATTGGAAGTATAAAATAAAACTACTTCATAAAAGAAAACTGGGCATGTCAATTGGAGGGGGGGTGGAGAAGATTAGATTCATCCATAATTTGTAGGGAGGAAAAATTCTATATTTAAAAGATTTGCAGGAAACTCATGATTCTTTGAGAGGTAGCTTTCCTAAAGACAGAAACATTTTACTGTGCTTTGAAGAGCCCCTCAGCACAGATCTTTGTAATCTGGCCCATCTCATACACCAGCTGAACAGAGACCAAATCAGCCAAAGGCAAGGCAAACTTTGGAGGGAGAATAAGACACTTCGGTTTTGAAAGGCATCATCAGTATAATTAGGTAGAATGCAGCAGATGTTTAAACATCATGCCCTGTTGCTACTACATTTCTCCAAAAAAAGAAGAGACCATTTAAGGACTTGACATACGAACATGTTTCAACCAACTGTGTACAGGACTGTTAGTTTGGGGACACCTTTAAAAATACAAAAGGCAGTTGAGATGCTGTCTCATCACTGCAACTGGAGCAGAAGACAGAATTTGTAACATTAGAGTAGCATTTGGGGAGAAAGCACTCTGGTGTCAGTAAGGAACAAAAGATTCTTGAATCCATCGATTATTTTGTTGTTAAAACATAATAACACTTTTAATTTTGGGTACTCAGTCAGCAGAACCATTGTAGCCAAGCGGTTGCTCACTCCTGCTCTGGAGCAGTGTCCCATTTTTACATTTTCTTTATGCCAGAGCTCCTCTGGGTGCTGCTTTTAAGCCTCCAGTGCCCTCAGAGTCACTGAGGAAAAATGAGGCTTCAGATTAGAAGTGGTCAATTCAAATGCATGAATCTTCCCTTCTCTCACCATTGCTCTTCTCATGTAGAGAGAAACTTCTCTACTTGCTTCTCCTGTTGCTCCCTCTCATTCTGATCCTGCTTACTTCCTTCCTTCTCCTTTCCAGCTGCCATCACTCTTTTGTTTCCTATTACTTGTCTCAGATCTTTTCTTGCCTTTGGTGTCTTCCATGTTTTTCTCTTGTCCCAGCAAAATAATTTATTGTCCAACTCGACAGTCTTTTCAAGTTTTCTTTAGTCAGTAAGTGCTTGCAGAGTACACAGTCAGAAAAAGTTTGTTGCCTATAATAGATATGCATAACTAATCAGTATAAATGCGTAACGTGGAATTCTAATTAGTGCTGTAATCTGAATTAAAACAGTGAACCCTCTCTACCAGTTCAGGTTTGCTGTTACCAGTCAACGTGTTGCTGACTTTGAAACTGCTGGTGTTTTCCAGAGCAGAAAAAAAACAAAGTTGTGCTGGATGTTTCAATGATTTATGTCTTGTTATTTCTTACAGCAAGTCTAGCAGCATACCATTCTGTTTTGAAAATGCTTTACAGCTGTTTTGCACAAGATTATCTAGGTAGACAAGGTAACTCAGAACTATAATTTTGTCCTTGAAATTTCAGACACATCTATGTGTATATATATATATCTGTGTATATATATATATCTATATATATACATATATATAAGATATATATGTATATGTATAGATATGGATATAGACATACACATTTAATTAGTCAAAACACATGAATCTCAGAATAATGGTCTGGAAATGAAGAACCTCAGAAGGTGAATGTTGTTGTATGTGTACAATTGATGTAATGGAAAGTTTCCTTATATTCCAGAGCCTAAACATGAGTATGAAAACTCTCTAATGTTGTTATGTAACAGATGTTTTTAACAGCACAAGATAAAAGCGCAATCAAATTGAGCAGTTCCTATTCTAGTTCACAGGTCAGTTTAATAACCAGCTGGCCTCCTAATTGTAAGTGATGTACACAACAAGACTTCTACTGCCTGAGAATTTGATGCAGGTTTACTTTTGTTTTGTAGAACCTTTTTACACACTAAGTTTTCATGAGTGCCTTTTCCAAAATTGTCACTGGAATGGAGACTGTGTGCCACAATGCTGTTTCTGTTTGTATTTCGGCAACTACTGCTGTCACTTGAGTCTAGTGGACTTCTGCACACATAACAGAGCATTCGAGATTTTATTGTGGTATTTGAACCAAAACTCTAGAACAGTTAAGCAGCAAAGGAGAAAGAAAAACCTTTGGATGCCTTTCTGAAAAGTGTATTATGTCAGTAATGCAAGTCTTCCATCAGAAATTTGTATGCCAGTCTAATGTAAATTCAGAGCAAAAATGCCTACCCAGATCATTCAGCAGCTGTAGGTGTCCTCAAGAGTATATATGAGGATATCAGTAGTGGAAATATTTCCTGGGCTCTGTTAAGTCAAAAGACCAAAGCAGCAGTCAAATAGACTTTCTGTCCTCAACTTGAAAAGACGAAGGATTCACGAAGTGGATAAGGGTAATACTTGTCCTTAGATGCAGAAATACAAAGTGTTCCAATGGAGAACACTAGTGATGGCACCTTGGACTTTTGTTATGCTGAGCTGAGAGATCTTTCAGCAGGTGGGAGATTACATTAGTGCAAAAGGAGCAACTGAAACCAATTTTGCCCAGCAGTGCACAAACACATCAGTGTCTGATCTGGTCCCAAGGAGTTTTAAGTCAGGTGCAAGAGGAGCGATACAGAGGGAGGGTGGGTGGGAGCAAAGTGAATAATGGCTTTCATGTCTTGATGGTTGGCTGTTTTTGTGCTTTTTCTGTGGGTTCAGCTTAGGAAGAGACGCATTCATTTGAAAGACAAAGGGAGCTTGTGTGAGAATAGAATGTTAAAGTAGAAGATTGGAAATATCAATCTCACTGAAAGACAGACTTGCATAATTTCGGCAAGTTCTAGAGATGCATGAAACGGAGCACGAGGCACCATTTTGGGAAACATCTTTGCTCAAAAGAGTACCAAAGGAATTGTTTCAGTCTAAGATCCAAATGATTTATGACTCAGGCAAAGGAGTAAATGCCACATCAGAATTTCCTTGTTTCTCCATTTAAAACAAAATTGGAGGAAAAAAAATAGTGCTTTTTTATCTTGTCCCTTGATGTTCAGTTTGTGTTCTTAAGACAAAAAACCCATAATTTATCTCTGCTATTTTTAGTTAAAACTTGCCTTCTCAGCCCAGCGTAGTATTTAGCTTTCTCTCTAATTCCCTGATTACTGTAAACATTGCTTCTTGCTCAGTGTTGGCCTTACAGCAGCTGTTGAAACTGGTTTAGGCAACAGTTCACTAGATATAGTATCATAGTGCAAAGAGGTTGAAGATTTGTAGGGAAAAAATTAACTCCTTCACAGAGAACAAAACTCTGGGACAGTCTGAGCTTCTCTCACATTAAACTAGAAAATCAGAATCTCAGACTGCACCTTGTAGATTAATCTCAAAAATCTATTTTGCTTAGCAGGAGGTAGATTTTCCACCCACCCCCGTTTCTCTGCCTTCTCTTCTTAAGGCAGAACACTTGCATTTGAAAGTAATGATTCCTTCAGCTCAACACTCCACTGCATCAAACCATTTGGGTAAAACGAGATAAAAGACTATAGACAGACTTCCCCTTAGGTGTGCATCTTGTGAGTACTTGTGACACTGCACTTCAGCAGCATTATTCTGATGGTTTTCTAAGTGATGCTGGCAGGGTCTGGGTGACTGCATAATCTGGGAAAAGGGTGCTTGAATATCAGTATCATGTAGCCCAGCTTGAGCTCTACATCAGAAGGCTTTGTGACAAAGGGCTGAAAGGTAATAACATTGCAAATGTTTTAGTACATTGAGTTATGCTGGTTTTGCTTCACATGTGCCTTCAAGAAAACATTGATCCCTTTTAATGGACAGGAATAACTGAGGTTATGATTCATTAACTGACGGACAGGCTGCAGTTAAGTAAACTATAAATTTTTAGCATGGTATCTGAAATTTTGCCAGCAAATTGTGGACTAATGACTTTTCAATGTATATAAAATATGCATTTGTATTTACAAAAAAAGGTAATGCAAAAATTTATTTCGTGTATGCTAAGTTTTACAAAAACACTGTGAGATCAACTTAAATTCTGAATTTAGAAAATATGGCCTAGAGTTTATTGCAAGGCTTCAAGTAGTGCTGTAAAAAGATTCATAATGAGGAACAGTTTAAGACACCCAAAATTATGGCTTAAAAATATCAGATGATTTGGATGTCCATTTGGAATTCAAGAGTGGAATTTTCATGTGCATTACACATGAGAAGACACCGAAATATAAGGACAACTCAGAATTCAATAGACTTGTGCAGTAAGTTGTCAACAGGAAAGATTATTTCATCTCAGAGCATTGTTCTCTCTCATCAAGTACACAAACATCCAGCTGTTTTGTGAGCTTTTGGATTCACTATACTTACCTGGAAGAGCAGCATTCATTACTTAAAGCATATTAGCAATGTGGGTATAGGACATAGATTTATGTCTGAACCTGACCCAAGGTGACAAATTGACTCAGTAAATGAAGTGGTGTTTGGAAGCTCTGGGCAAACACTCAGGTGAGAGTAAAAGATGCATCTCTTCAGCAGCCACGTAGATAGGAAACTAAATCCATTCTCTGGAGCTACTCAGGAGAGGGAATCACAGAATCATTTAGTTGGAAAAGACCTCTAGGCTCATCAACCTAACACTGCGAAGTCCAACACTAAACCATATCTCCAAGCAACACATCTGCACATCTTTTAAACACTTGCAAGGATGGTGACTCTACCACTTCCCTGGGCAGCCTGTTCCAATGTCTGACCACCCTTTTGCTGAATTTTTTTTTTCCTAATATCCAATATAACCCTCCCCTGATGTAATTTGAGGCCTTTTCCTTTTGTCCTGTCAGTTGTTACTCGGGAGAAGAGACCAACCCCCCCCTGGCTCCCCCCTCCTGTCAGGGAGTTGCAGAGAGTGAGGAGGTCTCCCCTGAGCCTCCTCTTCTCCAGGCTGAACAGCCCCAGCTCCCTCAGCCTTTCCTCATAGGACTTGTGCTCTACACTCCTCACCAGCTTACACAAACTATACCCACCCCTGTCTTCTGGTAGAATTGGAGAAAGTCCCAAAGTGTGTTGGTGATTTGGTTTATTTTCTTTAAGCTTCTTGCAGTGTGGGCTGCGCAGAAGGCTGCTACTCTTCTACCACCATATAAAACATTAAAATAATTAGTAGGTGATTCCTGATACCAATATGGGTATGCCAGTGTGACTAAACTGTCTCCTCTATCATTCCACATGCTGGCAGAAATATGTGTTTGTGCACAAATGCACATCCTCCTATCTTCTGGATGAATTTATCACCACCTTGAGGGTGCCCTTCCATTTTCTAACTTGGAAAAGGCAACTTTGGGCTGCACCTTTTTCTTCTCTTCTCCCTGTACCAGTATTTGAAAATACAGTCTGAATATACAGTGAATTCTGGGAAGGTGGGGCTGATGGAATGTGGAGTGTGGGGGAGGATGTACTTGTTCACGTGATTTTCATGACAGCATTTTTGTTTTTTGCCATAAGATTTATTTGTCTTTTTTTACCGTGAGGTAAGACTGGGTACTGCATGAGATCTTGGATGGGGCTTTGGACATCCTGGTCTGGTGGGAGGTGTCCCTGTCCATGGCAGGGCGGTTGGAACTAGATGATCTTTAAGGTCTCTTCCAAACCAAAACTATTCTATGATATTTAGATTTCAAAATAACACTTGTTACTCCCACGTTTTGAGGCACAAGATAAACATGTGAATTAGTTCCTTTAAGAATAGTATTTTCCTGGAGCACGTTTTTTAGCTTAAATGATCCTTAGAGATACATGTGTATTTGTGTGTGTAAAACACATGTATATAGATATATTTACAGGCAAAAATATGATAGTAATATAAAAATAACTGGGATCTGAATCAGATAAATTTGATCTTTCCTTCTCTTTGTGAAGTCTTATACGAACCAATTAATCAAATAACTTTTTCCCATCTGTGAAATAGTGTTCATCCTCATCTTTAAGCAATTTTAATCTCTGCTTAAGCATCAGTATCTGGAAGCAGCGTTATTAATTAGATCAGTGCAAGTTCTTCCTGGGCATAATGACAGCTATATTGGCATAAATGGCTTATCAGGTATTTTTGGCTACATGGAAAATAGAAAACCTTATTTCTTTGAGCTTTGGCAGTTACATCACAGCCTCAGTAACACTGCTGAAAGCTCAGGCTTTTCAAACAGCAATCCAAATGGGAATGCAAACAAAGTGGTGACCACTGATCACTTTCTCCTTCATCCTTAAATTTAATGCATGAGACAAATGACTGCATCCTGGAACTCATACTGTTGGGTAGGAGAAAATTGTGAGGTTTTGGTAAATGTTGGCATAGGCATTTGTAAAAATACTGTAGGGCAAAGAGGAATGCATAGAAAAGCGTATTGAGAATAATGATTGGTAAAGCTGTTAATAACATTGTGATAACTGAACGACAGAAACCGTATCTTTCTGAAAGGAATCAGACTGAATGAACATTGGGTCACCTATAGAAGAGCTCTGACATTAATATTAATGTATTTTGGGGTACTTAAGTTATAGCTGCTGGTTTGCTGATGGTGCAGCCTTCGGCTTTAAAATGGCTTTGGAGTGTTTAACACTCTTCTGTAAATCTGCTCGCCACTGATCTCGCTGCTTACTCAAGTCCAGGTGTTGCTTGAAAGTAGCTTTAAGTGCCAATAATGAATCACCCTAAAGGTTCCATGTCTCAACACAGATGTATATATTTTTCAAGCCTGAAATCTCTTGTGGGCACAAACTTAGATTATATATATACATATATATTTAATCAAGGAAAATAGCTTCCTTTGTCTGACACTAGTTACTTCTCCCTTGTTTTCTGTGAAATCTTCGGGTTCTTTCTTGAAGGATGAGATGCTATTTTTATGCATTATGGTACCTTATGTAGGATCTGTGAATCTCGGAAGCTTTTATTCTCATTATGTTGTAGAGGAAAGGCCTGGGAAATAATAAAACCCTTAGTGAGGCAGACTGGAAGATTTTCATCTCGTCTTGAGATGTGCCAGAGTACCTTGTAATGGGCAAACAGCTGTACTGTCATATGATTTAGGTGCAATTTGGTCCTGAGCACTGAAGAGGAGCCAGTGAGTAGTGAGGGAACCTTCTGGGGTCTGAGGGACTGGGAACATCAAGCAGTAGGGACAAGGTTGTATTCAAATGGCAAAACCCATTTTCTGACCTTTTGATATGCTTGGAATATTGATTAGTTTTGTTTTTTGAAGATTAATTTTAAATGAAATGTTTTGAGTCAGAGGCATTACAGTGCTCTGGTGCATGAAAAGAATTATTATTTTTTCCTTCATCAGATGTTTGCTAACAAATGTGTCATCAATGCTATTTGTTATTTTGAGATTAAGTACTGTATAAGGGGTATAGCACACAATCAACTATAGATTGGTAAATAAGAGCAAATCAGGATTCCAAATAGGAAGAAGTATTCTTGTACAACAGCACACTAATTAGCAGAGTGAAATATTTGAACCCTGTAAGTGTGGGGGTTTCCAGAGGTCCTAGAGCACAATGTTTTTCAGATATGTTCTCAGTTAGTGTTGCTAAACAATAGATTCTTGTTTTTTCCTGTAATATAAGTTTGGTTCTCAAAGTTAAAAAGTCCACTAGTTTATAAAAATTTTACTAAATGTGCTTCACTTAGGGAAATTGGAAAATCTGGAAACATATTTTCCAGTTCAAATCACAGAAAAACAAACCAATCCCCCTATCCCTTAACACAATAATTGCAACGGTTTATTGTGACATAACATCTGAAATATGGACTACGGAAAGGTTTCTATGAGAGAGACAGGCACTGGAAAGAAAAACAGCTTGCTGTTGCAGAGAAAATTATATAAAATAATTTGCTTTAGCTATGATTTCTTCCCTTTTGAATTTGCTTTTTGCAAATAATCTGCTTAATACTTGCATGGAGAAATGTTCTTGGGGGGGGGGAAAAAAGGTTTGTAATGGAAGATGACTTCTACATAATGTGACTACAGATTGTGGTTAACTTTAAGCAACAAAAATTTAACGTTTAAAATGCTAACTGCACCTTCTACTGCATTCCTACCTATTTGTGTGTGTGAGAGCCATGATGGTGGAGCACGGTCCTACCGAGGTAGATGCAGTAGTCCTCTAAGATGGATGGGGTTTTCTGGGAGTAGACAACATTATGAAAGTGCCAGTAGGAGTGGAGAAGCAGAGTTGGGTCCAGTGCCAGTAATTACACAGAAGAACAGTGATTGTAACTAGGACAGATCTTTCTGAAACTCTTCAGAGGCTTGCTAATAATCCATCATAGGAAAAGATAAGCTCAGGTGGCTCAGGGGACAATTGCATCAACAGAACTGGAAAAATGAGCTGTGCCCTCAGCCTCCCATTGTAACCCCCAAGCCTGCTTTCCATCTTCATGTTAATTTTTCACTTCTACATTACCTATACTTTAAAGTACCTCAGTCCTTGCACAAAATCGGCAGCTGTAAGATAAAGGCACATACCAACGTTAATTATGGATTGGTTGTGCCACATAATAGATTCCTTGCAGATGAGAACTGTAAACTGTCTGAATGCTTCACTTCGCATCCACTCCAGCTTCCAGTCGGCCTTCAGGAGCAGATTCCCGCAGATGTGCCTCTTGTTATTCCCTGGGAGTCAGCAGAGCCGTTGGTGACACGAGCAAGGCATGGAGCTGAGAAAGGCAATCAACTCTCTCTTTGTTTGAGGATGGCAGGAAGGCTTTGTCCACAATTGCAGCATCACCTGGGCTCCAAATTGCCTCTCAGCCAGGGCTCTTTGGCAAGGCATTGCTGGGGTGGAGTGTGACAGCATCTCCTGTGAACCCTGTATTTACACAAACAGACCATGTTCTCATCCAGAATAAGGGCCTGATCAGCTTTTGTTTTTCTAATTAACCAGACAAATGCCCACTAACTTTCCAAGTGATTTGTTTGAGTGAGGAAGGCATTAGTATGTCATTTGAGATTTATTCTCATTTTATGAAGCATTTAAGCATCCTTCAGGAGGAGTTGTATTATGCACATATAATATCAGTTACGTATAAGACTGCTTGATTCAACAATGAAAAAATAAAAAGGGCAATTTTATGCTTTATTGCCCTTTTTCCCCTCTTCATTTTCACTTTGTTTTCTGAAATAAAATTAGTAATAATACTATTTCTATTATATCTGAACGTCTACTGAAATAATAAATCAAGTTTCCAAGGCACAAGTGTGACTTTAAATATACATAAACATTAATGAGCTTCATTTTTCTCAACTTTGTCTTTTTGTTTCTCACTTTAATAGCGTATCAAACCATGCTTAATAAACAAGATATCCAAGTTAAAAAGTATACTGCATGTAGAACAGTTTATACCATGCAGACACGTAAATGGGCTTGGCAACCACTTTGAAATATAAAGAGATTCATAAGCAAAATATTCAACCCAAAAATCTACAGTTCAAAACATATCCAATTAGAATTCAGAAGCATGAGTTTTTAAATGCAATCTTAAGCTTGGAAGGAGAATCTATCGGGAGATAATTGATTCCACCAAACAGAAACAATCATTGAAAATGTTCTGCCACTGGAGGATCCTGGGGGCTATAAAAATGGTAATAACTCTGTACTTTTCCTTATGATACTTCTGACAGATTTCTACAAGCCTTTGTCCCAGCTCACTGAGCAGGCACCCCTTCTTCGTCACGCTACATTGCTCTGCTTTTGTCCTATTTCTTCCCTGGATGATGAAGGCAGCCCTGTTTTCACCTCCCTTTCTCCTCCAGCGGAGCCTGAGGAGAGTCACACATCCAGGAGCTTCCAGGGCCACCCCTCTGCCTCAGCAAAGGTGTCCTTTGCACACCCCAGGGCAGCATCACCTTGGGCTTCTGACACTGCTACGTGGACAGAAAGAACTGGGGCTGAGGGAAGGAGGGACAGGGCTGTCACCCTTCTCATCCCACTGCAGCTCCTGTGATGGACAGAGCAAACATCCTGCCATTTAGAGAGCTTTCTCCTCTTGTCTCAGTCACCTGCTCCTCTTTCCCCCTTAGTTTCCCTTTCTTTTGGGGGGATGAGTCTTATCCCAAGTGTGGGCTGTGCCCCCCCCCCCCAAAAAAAATAACTTTTGCCTGCACATGTGAGAAGCCCTGTGGGACGGACCATTGGTGTCTTTATTCCAAAGAGATTATTTTTATGTGAGTCATTCAAAAAATGTTAATATGTTCAGACTTTGTGCCTTTTCCTTCCTCTAAGGCACAAACTGAGCAGATCTCTGACTGCTTCAGGTTTATAATTCCTAACCTTCATTATTTTCAAAACTGAAATAAAAGACAAAGATTTTTATTTTTTTTTATGTACTCAACTTTTGCTAGGTTTATCCAGTGGACAAGCTTAATCAAAAATCTCTCCTGCATCCAAACAGGGTTAGTGATACGTGCTTTGATTTACCATTCCATTTTTCTTTCTCTCTACCTGTACAAAGAATGTGTTTAGACAAGCCTAAAAGGAGTCTGCAGAATAATTGTTCTGGCCCATATGTAAATAAGTCATATTTTATGTCTTGCTGATGCTCAGCAATTTTACTGCTTTTTAGTTTTGCTCTCTCCTCTTTTTCATCAATGATTTAATTCTTTCAGAGCGCTTTTAATAAAAAATGTTTACTCTATGAAAGAGGATAATTCAGTGTTGGGGGCTTTGTGTGTGCGTGTATATATATATATAAAACTTGTTTCTTTTCAGCTATATTTTTTGTTAATCTAGAGCTGTGCTGATGATTTTGTACAGTCATATAATTTTATTTAGAACTGCACTAGTTGCACAAGAGCATGTTTTTTTAAATTATGAAAAGGTACAGAGCCTCTGTTTGCTTATTCTTGATATTTCATACGAGAAAAAATGAGCTGTGGTTTGTTTTTCTTTAAAATCTGATTTTTCCAAATAGGCAGCAATACAAACAACCTCCTCTATTCTGCACTGGGGTGGCCTCACCTGGAATACTGTGGCAGCTTTGGTCACCACAATTTCAAATAGACATTAAGCTCTTGGAGAGTGTCCAAAGGTGGGCAACGAAGATGGTGAAGGGCCTGGAGGGGAAGCTGTGTGAGGACAGGCTGATGGCACTTGGTCTGCTCAGGCTGGAGGAGGCTGAGGGGAGACCTCATTGTAGTTACAACTTCCTTGAGAGGGGAAGAGGAGGGGCAGGCACTGATCTCTGCTCTGTGGTGACCAGGGACAGGAGCCGAGGGAATGGCCTGAAGTTGTGTCAGGGCAGGTTTTGGTTGGATGTTAGAAAAAGGTTCTTCACCCAAAATGTGGTTGGGCACTGGAACAGGTTCCACAGGGAAGTGGTCACAGTACCAAGCCTGACAGAGTTCAAGAAGGATTGGGATGATACTCTCAGGCACATGGTGTGACTCTTGCGGATGGTCCTGGGCAGGGCCAGGGGTTGGATTGGATGATCCTTGTGTGTCCCTTCCGACTCAGCATATTCTGTGACTCTGTGAACCCATTCCTATCCAGAAGTGATAGGAAGTATTACTATGGTATGACAGCATATGATGTGGAAATTTCTCAGAATGGGACACTAGGCCAAGTGGAAGTCAGACTTATTTTATAATAAGATGTCATTCAGTGAGTAGGGGAGCTAAAGAATCATCACCTTTTGTAAATCCACATCTTGTGTGCTCTCTGTGACAATAGTAAACTCAGCCCCTGCCTGCCTCTCCTGTCCCACTGTCTCTAATCCTTGACTACTGCACCACTGAATATACAGAGTATCTTGTGCTCACTCCCAGTTTTTTTACTACAGACAGGGATATCAGCAGCCTTGTAGAGGGCACTGAGCTGCAAACCATGGTAGCTTATAAAACTTCACTCTGTACTAGAGGAGTGGAACATATGATATATGATATCTTTTCCTTTTTAATTATCAAATATTCACATTCAGTTGTTCTGGTGCTTTTTCACTGTACTTTTCATAATACATAAAACTCCAGGTTTCTTGATGTGGCCTTTCCAACCCTGTCAGTTTTTCCTGGGAGAATGAGCCCTTGGAGCCATTCTGGTCAGCTCTAGTTAACTGGTTTTAATTAGACTCAGCCTGAGCATAAGCCCATACATGGAGATTCTTACAATCCTTTAATGACTCCCTGTTTAGAGAGGAAAAGCAACTGCTGTGACTTAGGTATATGGGCTATGGTCTTAGTCTCACAAACATGAAAGACTGTGATGTTTCAGGTTTAAGGAACCAAAATCTAACTGGCAAAAGGATGGGTGGGTAGGGAGAGAGAATTTTCGAAAGTAGGAGCTGGAGGAGTTAGTCCTATTTTAAGCATCAGAGACTGTCCTGCTTTGAGGTGTAGTAAAGATAAAATGCATTTTCCTCTCCTACTTATGAGACATATTTGAAACATGACACTGCTATAAACTTTCTCTATGTTGTCTCTCTCTTCTGTTTGCTCTGCTGTCCTTTTGCTTTCATCAGTTCTCCTGAGCACCATTGTTGGGCTAATTTTAATATTGATAATTAAACTTTTTCTGCAATAGCCTTCCCTCAAGCAGAAATGAAATATTGCTTCCAACACATCTGGCTCGGTTAAGAGATTCTGGATGATGTATAGCATCTTCTTGAAGAGTCAAAAAGCTAAAGTAATAGTTATAAATAGATGAGTAAAATCATCCCAGTGAATCTCGGAAGCACTGCACTCAAGGAGAGCAATGCAATCGACAAGCAATTTAAGCTGGAGTGTGAAAGGATGCAGAAATAACAAGATTTGCATGAAAAATATTGAGATCATGAGAACATCAAATTTAAACCAAAAACTCGTGTGCCTCATGATTAAATCATGAGAGCTGACATTACTGTTATAGCATTCGATATCCTTGGCTTTTGGAAATAGTTTTGTAATGAGGGTGGAGTGTATCTATCTATACAGAAAATGAGCATTGTTTGTACCTAGCTGGCTCATTATTATGAGAATCAGGAATACAAGACTCTCAAATCTTAATACAGGTCAGAAGACCTCAGATGCTTCCAGCTATGGTTGAGCCCCCGTTGTCAGGAAGATAACCCAAAGCAAAGGCACAAACTGACCCTGCTTTCAAATCAGCCAGTCAGTCAATCAGTCAATCAATCAGTGATTAAACAGTGCCACCAAAAAAAAAAAAAAAAAAAAAAAAAAAAGAAAAAAGTAGAGAGAATTTCAATCAGGGAGTTGATTGTCTATTTATTTCATCTTATCAGTGACAATCATTTATCTTGGGACAGAATACTGTCACGTCAGTCGTGGTGGCAGTAGGTCTAAGGAAGGGTCATTGCAAAGAGACTCGCTCACATCCATCAGGCTTTACTCTTGCATGACTTACAACCACCATGACAGATTTCTTTCATTTTCTTTTGCTTCTCTTGTGCTTTCTGATACACTGCATGGTTAGGAAAGAGCTGCTGTGCTTGTTATCTAGGTGAAAGTATGGACTTTCTAAATTGGTTTATGCTTTCATAATATACGGTATCACTATAAATGTGGATGGCACTTCCATGGATTCATTCTTTGATTCCATGAATGAGAGAACTGTCATAAATGAAGGTGCTTCAAGCACGTTCACATTTTCTAAATTCTTTCCCAAAACTGAAGTGTCAAAAAAACATCCCACAAAAATGGTTAGCTCTGGAAATTAATATTCCTCTTTTAATTTAATGGTGCTCGCTGAGACTTCTTTACTACCTTACATTCTGAATATTTTAAATAACCATGTAAGATGCCCACACGGGTTTTTTTCTGGTTGTTCTTGAAATAGCTATCATCCTCATGATAATGAGGAGCAGCCTTTATATAGACAATCTTTTTTTGTTTTCAAACTGAATTTTGAAAGGAGTGTAATTTCTGCTGCCTGTAAGTTGCTAGGCTCAGCTGCCTCATAACACCATACCGAATATGAAATATACCCCTGGAAAAAATTCAGTCAGCTCCCCTAACTGACTTCTTTTCTTTTCTTTTTTTTTTTTTTTCAATTTTTTTTTTCCATTTTAACTTCATGGACACTTCACACCACCTTATTTCTAATTAAAAACCATTAAGTCAAACAGGACACTCAGTGCTGTGTTGTAATCCCTGGCAACCACGTCTCCTTTTACCATGTCACATTTCTTTATATAATATCTTGTAGTTGACACTTTGTAACAGGAATGTTTTTGTCTTGAAAAATCAAAATTATGATTAAATACTTCAAAGGCTGCAGAATTTGAATCCACTTATTCTAGATATTGTAAAGCAAAGAACTTCATCCCTGTTATTGGTACAGCAAAAAATAGGTATGTGTCCCTCCTCAAAAATATCTGATTATTTTATGAGGTGCTGTTTTTTTCTTTTTGAATTTGCATCTTAGAACTAATTTAATGACTGATATGTGTTTGGCATCAACAGGGCTTCAGTGTGTTTGTTTAACACAGGCTTAAAATGTCATGGCAATGATGTGTCCAGTATTACAAGAACTGTGCTAATAAAACTGCAGTAAAATAAACCATGAGGGAGGAAAACTGGGTATTGATGGGCAATTTCACGCTGTTCACCATGACTCTTGCAATTAGCAGTAAAAATAAGATTATTTTACCTGGAAAAGGAGTCTCTTTGCACACAATGCATTTTACTAGCCTCATCCACGTTGCTTCATTCCGACTTTGAGGTGCTGGAAATACTCCAGGAGGAGCAGATAACATGAACCCCGGATCTTTCTTCTTGCTAGAAATCATTTCTTCCTGTTGGCCATGAGGAAGGAGAGAGAAGCAAATTGCTCTTGCTTTCTATTCTCCTGCCTCTGTCTGCCTTCTGCTAAAATGTATATCCAGCCAAACCACTTGTCCTTTGGGGCAGCATCCTTTTCCCTCTGCAGCCACAAGCAGGGAGCAGCCACACTGACTGAGAGAGCAAGGGAAGGCTGGTCTCTAATGGAGCATCCATTGCAAAAAATCACATCTGTCCAAAGATCCCTGCTTTGGTCAGCTCACATTTATTTTCCAGGAAACCTGCCAAGTCCAGAGGAGGTTACAAGTCTGGAATGCTTAAGCCCTGAAAGAACAAAAAGTTGGAAGTTGGTCAATTGAGGGGTTTTGGCTTTTTTGTGTCTTTTTTGTTTGTTTGGTTGGTTGGTTTGGTTTGTTTGGGTTTTTTTAAGTATCTAAAAAAGACCTATCTTTGATGTGATTTGCTTACCTAGAAGGCTAAATTGCTCCACACTGGGAGCAGCCCAGTGGGCTGAGCCAGGAAGAGCAACCAGGGAGGATTCAGGGTGGACTTCAGGAAAGTCGTGTCCCTGCAATGTTCAGTGGAGGAATTATCCTAGGGAAATATCCCAGAGGGGAAAACTACACACTAAAACTCTTATTCCCAAAATATTCTGCAGAGGTACTACAGATTAAGGAAGTTTCATGTTCCAATTGATAAAAACACTCAAGTTTGGGGTGTATCTTTTTTTCCCCATAAGAAATTTCAATTTTTGTTGTGGGATAGGTAGACCAGAAACCAAAGTTCAGGAAAAAATTCAAATATAGATCAAAAGTGAGTTTTATTGGAAGGCTTCAACCTTAATTATTTTTTACTGATGGGGAAGTAACTCTAGTCCTGTAAGACAAATTCCAGCAAAAGAAAAAAAGCCTGAAACTCTGCTAAATTTTGGTGCATTTAGAACCTTAGTAATAATTTTCTGCTTTCAGGTTTGTGCATTACTCAGAACAATACTGTTCTTTAAAACTGTTCTTTTGTCATTTTTTTTCTTTGTAATTATTGTGTATATTTAAAATATTGGTGTCTGTAATTGGCCAGGAGTAAGAGAGAAATGTAAAAATAGTTCCTAGGAAAGACTAATTTGTCTTTGGTCTTCTGTCCATCTTACAGAGCTGAGCATATTTAACGAACTGTAATTTTGGGTAAAAAAACCTCTTGTGGAGAAGAAAAACTTACCTCCATTTTACATCTCCAATTATGGAGAAACAAAAATTAAAGAGAAAAAGTCTTGTAGTAGCTTTAAAGCATTTTAGTTCTGAAGTTTGTTGAAGGCCAAGTAATTTTAGAAGTGGACTGGGGAGGTTGTTTTGATTTAGTTGTTGGTTTTTTTTCCTTTTGATTTTACAGGGTCTCATTCATTTTAGAATGCCCTCTAAAGAAAAGCATAACATTTTCAAAGCTGTTTAGTCATTTACTCATTGTTAAGTGCAGGTAAAAATGCATTATTATTCTTTATTTTTTTAGAAAATCGGTAATTTTACAAAACCTCCCTGCAAGCAGTTTCTTGCCCTTTTCTCACTCTTTTCCCCCGGATCTTTGCTTCAGAGAACAAGCTGGAAATATCTGCCTGGTCCTATTTCTGCTGCCCCTATTGCTGTACTTTTCTTTTACTGGACTTCACACATCAGACAATGTGACTAAGTATCTGTCAGATGCTGTTTGTTATCTCATTGTCTCTTCAGAGGAAGAGGTATGGGCAGCGAAGTTTTATGTTTTGAAGGGGAAAGGAGTCCTTTCTTTATCCAGGAGTTCTTTTCTCAGGGCCTAAGGAAACTGTTTTCAGCACGGGTCAGGTTGGCTCATCTGGCAGAGTCTGACTGTCAGCCATTGGTTTGCATTCTGGAATTGGAGGTGATTTTTCACACCTTAGGCTATTAAAAATTTTTCATACCTTAGGCTATTGAAAATTTTTCACACCTTAGGCTTCTCCTCATCTCAATTACTGCTCATGTGGAGAGTGGAAGAGAGATGTGTATTCATTGGTTTGTGGTACTGGGAAGGTGAATTGCAGTGTCCAGCAGCAGACAGATCTTCCCCAGGTGTGACTTCTTAAATACAAAAAATTAACAAACCCACCCACACATTGTTGTAATATAACCATAAATATGTGATGAAACAAAACAGAGGTCAAATGCTTTTTTTTTTTTGTCAAAGTGGGATTGAGACTACTACACAGGAGGAAACAGTAGCTAATAAAGACTAATAATAATGTAATAATAATAATTATATAATAATAAAAGACTAATCATAATAATTCAAAGGACTTAGTTACAGTGAGAAATCAAAATTCATTCATGAAGTATAGGATGAACTGAGTAAATGGGCATAGCACCCATCATGTGAGCACGAATCTTCCTGCAACATTTTTGGAGCTCTACCCTCCACCTGCCAAAAAGTCAAGTTTGTTTTCTGAGGCTGAGTTTCAAACTCAGCTACTGAGCACTATGGGCTCACTCTTCCAGCCTCTCTGATGTCTTGGTGGAAGGTAAGGGATCATGGTGGGGTTGGAACTTGAGGATCCTTAAGGTCCTTTCTATCCTTGAGCATTCTGTGATTCTATATGTCAGGGAGAATACACCTAGTGTATTCTGTGACTGTTTCACCTGGTGGTTTTCTGCAGAGGTTGAAAACCAATGCTAAATTAGGAATAACCATTGATTTTTCAGTGACAGGAAATTCTGTGTTTCGCAGTAGAGATTCAGTTTATCACTCGACATACTTTACCTGCATTCTATTAGGCAGGACTCAAACCACAGTCAGATATTAATTTCAATATTGTACTTTTTTTTGCACTACAGCAATATTATGTAGGAGGAACTTGAGTGTCCAGGCATAAGAAGTTTCAGAAGATGTTTGAATATCTTCCCAAACTGTGACTGACACAACTACCAAGTTAAAAAGGCTGTACTTCCAAGCATCAGTGAAATTACTTTCCTTTAAATTGCTTGAAATATATCAGTTAATTCTGTTAGCTAGTTTTCCTGATTGCCTGTTTGGATGCTAGAGAGGAGAAGACTGTGATTAGTCTGACTTATTTTAGATGCTTACCCAAAGTCAAGGTCAATCACATCCCTCATTCTTGCAATTTCCTTTAAAGAAAATCGAGATGAGGAGCTCAAATACAGTTACCAAAAGGCTGGGGGGAAAGTGAATTTTTTTTATTCATCTGTAGAAAAAGATTTTATGTCTCTTTCTGGTCGCATAGGCTGTCATTACATTAGTATTAGTCGTAATAGAACATATTGTCACTCGATTTAGATTTCTACCATTCAGAAAGCTCCTGCCAATGTGTAGCTGTAAAAAATCCCAGTCTGGGAGGCTACCATTGATTTTTAAGAAAATGCCAAAGCATCTGTCTGAATTCCTACCTGTGTTCTTAAAGAAAAAAAAAAAAATACTTTTTCTAGCAAGAGTTCTTATTTCTTTTAAAAGTGTTATATTAATTTGAAGTGCAATGAGAACAGGCCTAAGCCTTGGGAACTCAATCTTATTTCAGTCCTTTTCTTGCTACATCGATAGACATTTTGATGCTTTTCACTTGTCTTCTTGCCTAATCTTAGTTCACAAGGAAAAATGCACCATTTCTTTGAGTTTAAGGTCAGAAAGGTGTGTCTCCACTGCTCCATGAAATAAGAGTATGATGGTTCTACTGATGAATGCACAGTTATATACCTACAATAGAAACAACCAGAAAGGCAGAATTTTCAGTCAGAAAAATTGAATTCTTGTAAACTATGGGCATTATAAATAGCAGATATTTGCACAGCCGTAATTAAATGTATTTTTCCTTTCCAAAATGAGAAAAGTAATACAAAAGAACAACCTTTGTTTTCTACAAGCGCAATTTATAAGCGTTTCTGTCGGGAATCCTGCCTCTAATGCCACAGTTTTTAAAACTGTGGCATTGATCTGAGTAGACAGTAAAGTTAGACATTACATAAAGGTGATGATGCATGTTTTGTTGTAGGTATATCCTTGTGATGTCATACTGTCAAGAAATATATAGTAGACGTTTTATCTTGCAATGGGACACTTCACTGTCACAGTGTGTTATCACCTCTGTTAATGATAAGCAGGGCAAGATCAGATTTGTCTTGAAAATGACCTTGAAGCTTTCCTAACTCGGCCCAGCAGAGACAAAGAAATGTCACAAACCTCTCAGCAGCTGTAATGGTGTCAGGTTTTTTGTTACAATGAGTCTTATTATGAGGAAAGAAGTCGGAGAAACAAGAATGAAAAGGACAAGTAGCAAACCAAAGACCCCTCCACAAAGAATTTCTTGGATAATTCAGTGGAAACTTAAAAACCCCGCTGTTTGAAATGAGAGGGGGAATGTATCAGGAGACTTCATGCCCTTACACGTGCCTGTGAGTAGGAGGAGGGCAGCTGTGGCAGCTATTTGAGGCGACCTCATGTTACACCCTTGTTAAAGCCGATGGTAGAGATCTCAGCAGAGCTGGCATTTTGCTCTCTCTCCGGTGTCCCCTACTGGTTACACATCACAGGCTGTAAAGGGTCTTAGTCCAAAGCCAGGAAAGAAGTCACTTGAAAAACACTTGCAGTAAATGCTGTGTGTTAAAGCAACATGTAAAAACCATTTTGAGATTATTTTTTTGGCAGTTCAGGAATTTAATATTAAATGAGACAACGTAGCAACCCCAAAAAAAAAAGTAAATCATAAATTCCAAGTCTGTCTTTTGAAGTAGTTGTTCTTTCAGGAAATGGAAGTATGATGTTGGTACCAAAGGAATTCTCTTTAGACAGGAGGAAATGCTATCTTCAGCTATGCCTGCAGCGAATAAAGTATAACAAACTAGTCATGCTTTCCTAAGCTTGTTTAAAAAGGAGAAAGGAGAGGAAAGGATGGAGAATATGCTTCCAAAAGTCATTCAGACAGAAATACAAAGTTTGCCATTTAAAAGCCTTAGATGTTTTTTTACACTAGTGAAGCATCTTGGAGTTGCCGACTTCTCTTTGTTAAGCAAGCTTTGTTACACTGTGTCGAGCTGTACTACAGGCACCTAAAATGTTTCAGATACTCTGAATTATCTGTTGCAAAAAACGCCAGGCACACACGCTCGTGCCTTCACTCTTGTCCCACTTATCGTATTGACAAGTAGAAAAGAAATTAAACGAAGTATAAATGGTACAGAGCATTGTGAAGCAAGGAAACCTGACTTGATGTTCCCCTTAGCTGACAGAGAACCAAATACCTGACAGCATTCTCAGCAGTAAATGTAGCTGTTAAAGTTTTAAAGGATTACCTGGTAGAAGCAGAAATACACTTCCAAATCTGCTCTGAAATATATATGAAATACACACCGGAAGCTGAAAAAGTAGCCTTTAATCTGCCCAAATCTGAATGCTGTCTTTCAATTTGGTTGTTTTCTGGTTTATTGCAATAGTATGGACAAATGTAAATAGCTGGGAAGAGTAGGGTGAGAAGGTCAGAATTACTTTCTGAGAGAAAGGAATTCTACTGCCTGGTGAGATTATGGAAAGATATGTGTGTCAAGATAGTTTTCCAAAACAACTGCATGTCACAACCATGGAAATGTAAAATAATGATGTAAAATATAAAAGTAGATTATTAGCAATTTAAAGGTTATTTGCCAAAAAAATTGTTCTTGATAAATGACACTTTGAAGCAGTCCATCCAGTCATTCTGCTGTTACAGTATCAATATTAAAAAAAAAAAATGTAGGAACATGAGGTATACATTCTATGAGACCTTCTGATACAAATACAGGATATGTTGCAAGTCTCAGTCTCAAACACAATTTGGAAATAATTTCTCTGTGACTGTTGAGAAAGACATCCCATGTGTTATCCTGTGGAGCTGAATCTGCTTGTCAGTGATTGTTTTCTGATTTGTGTTATTTTTGTGCTTCCAAAAACATTTGTGCACTCAGTAGTAATATATCAAATGAATTAATGCCTGTGTGATAGTTTATCTCTCATCAAGGGAATCTAAAATGGTTGCTGAGGATCAATTAAGAAGGAAAAATTTCAGTAGGGAAGATAAGGTAACGAAGTGCAAAGATTTTCTACATTTGTACAGAAATGTAAAAAAAACCCATTAAAAAATAAACTTCATAGCTAAATTACGAAGTACAAACATACTGCCATAGAAAATACTATGTAATTCTTTTCTATGTTCTATCTTAGACTTCATTGTTTTGTTTTGGTTCATTCCACAGTACTGTCCTGAGTTGATTTGAGTAGTTGTGTGGAGTAACTCCACTACTGAGATTGTTTGTGTTTTCATGACTTCTTGGGGAAGGTACTTTGTTTTATCCCTGCTCCTGGTGCTTGTATCCACCTCAAAGATATTTCCAAAATGCCTCTGGCTCAGGACAAATTGAAGAGGGGAGGAATGAAAAATAATATTGTACCGATTTATAAAGATCACAGTCAGCAATCAACCAGCATCCTGGGGCAACCTCACCCTCCCTTCAACCCCCAAATCCATCTGAGCTAAAGTTACATGACAAAAAAGGAGAAACTAAGGTGAGGAGGAGGGGGGACACAATCAATAGGATATATGTGATATATTTTATTATGTGAAGTAAGGGACACAGAGAAGGAGAAGCACTAAAAAGGACTGCTCTTCCTACAGCTGCATTAGTGCTGCTGAATTAATGGGAATACTGTAGGTGATGCAGCCCTGTTCTTTTTTGCTGGGTCCACTTTGAGGAGTGGAGAAAATGGGAGAGGAATGCAGTGATTCCCCTGGAACAACCAGCAGATAGTGGAAGCAACATCTCATGGACAGAGAGTCGCCCTGGCCCTGGGAAACATCCAATTTCTTCAGATTCTTCCAGATGTATTGTTCCCTGTCTGATGTGCTTTACCAAAGGAGTAAGTCTGGGTCAGTTCCCCCAGTCTGTGCATCATTAGTATTTTATATCTGCAGTAATGGGATAGCAGCTGTAGCCTGCCCAGACAGAACTCTCTGGTGTAGTATTAGTAACACTTGAGATTTCTTATCCTATCCAGAAGTACTTTTAGTTCCTTCTTAAAATCTCGCTTGTCACATCAAGTGACTGCATTGGGAGCACTCATGACCATTTGAGAAATCGCATAGTTTGAATTCTTCTTGTTTGTTCAGAACCTCTGAGATGATCCAAGGGAGGAGTTCTAAAATCCAAATGTAAAATTGATTCCCTCTTTAATTTTTATTTTCTTTTAATCTCGCTAATCTAATTGATTGCTGGGGACAATCATGAAGAGTTGGGGTAAATTATGCTAATCTGTGATACTTTAAAAATATATATGGTAAGAAATTCTGTTCATATACTGTTGCATACTTATTTATTAAGGTGAGAGAGTTCCTACCACGAGTTTATTGTTTGTATATTGAGGGGTGTGCTTCTCTTTACTGTTTCATGTAGATTTCTGTGAAAGATAGTGAGTATTGATGTGGCAGATCATCTGGCAGCTCCACACTTCCCTGCCCAGCAAATACACTGAGGAAAAAAGAGCACAAGGTTACATACATATACAACACATATGGAATGTGTTTAATCTCACAAGGTGGGGTATGAGACATAATGTGTTAATGTATTTAGATAACTGCAAGGTGAATAGTTCTTAGCTAGCAATGAAGTATGAAGGTGTTGTCAGTCCCGTGTTCAGAGGCTGGTGTGGGATCAGTTAGGGTTCCTTGAATTTTATCCAGAGCTTTTGTGAAGTCTTTTGCAATAGTCAAATATGAGCTTCCTGCTCTGTTCCTTTATTCATAAAACATACCATTAGCTGGACTTTTAGTGCTTGTACAGCACTTTGATATCCGTTTGAAGTGAAAGTTGCTGCATGTTTACAAGGTTCTGATTTGTTCCCATGAATTGGCCCTGGAGCATCTGAGTTGTATCAGAACAAGGGAAAGCAGAATCTGGTCTGAGGGCACTGGCTGCTATTTTAATAACACCAGTGATCTGCAGAAAACATCAATTAGGCTCATCCTTTACTCAGTTCACAATAACTGGTTTTGGTGACACATTGTTATTAAGGTTTTTTGGGATTCAGTCATTCTCGTGGTTCTAAAAATCAGGCAAGAGAGTATTTAGTAGTAGCAGGTGTTAGCAAACTATTATTACTAAGCTCCCTCAGAAACAATTTATGCTCTATTTTATAGATCCTACCACATTCATGAATCTAAGCTTCATTCTTGATGCAATTGCTCAAACTAAGCCTTGTAAAGGCAATAACAAGGCAGAGGGAGGGGATGTTTTTTAGCAGATTCTTTAAGCAAGTGAGAAAATGAGAAGCAAGGAACAGGATGACACTATGCTGGTTAGTAAACTCAGCTGATCAATAACCTTATTATTATTAAAGGCAAAAAATGTCCCACTCCAGGAGCTTTCTGTACAAATTGTAAGTGGGCAAGGATGAAAACTGGAGCTCGTGGGTGTGCATAAGGGAGACAGACACAGTGTTTGGGATTTCAGGTCATTCATTATTTACAAAATGCTTGTGGCTGGCAATGTTAATTACTTCACTTTCAAAGAAAAGGGAGGGCTTGTTCTGTTTTCCAGTTTGAAGAAGCCCCTAACTATGCAGCATTATTTATGTGTTTGCAAGGATACAAACTTGTCAGTTGACCTCCTTATTTTATTTAAAAGCCAGAATCATAACAAGCTGATGAAGCAATAGTTGAGATGAGTCATAGCTGTTGGGGAGCTGCAGGTAAGAAGTGCTCAAAACCCCTGTCACAGCCACACCTGCCACTGGAAGGGGCTGAGGCAGCCTGCTGATCCCCCAGGGTGTCACATCGTGGGGACACGAGCTGGGGTCAGACGTGGCCTCTGCCAGAGCCTGCACAGGGAAAGGGGAGGGGGGTGAGGAGAAAGAACGTGCTGCAGTTGTTTGACAGCGGCTGGTAAATTATGCCTCTTACCTGTAAAGTCTCTAAATCCCCTTTCAGCATCTCACAAAGAACAATAATTGTTTATTGATCTAAGCGTTAACAATGTATCGCTTGTTCTTCAATAAGGTCTAGAAATGTAACTCAAGGGCAATAACTGCTTTGGATAAACAACAGACTTGATGGATGTGTGGCTTTTTTTTTTTTTTAACCTTCTTTTTCTAAACTGTGGGCATACAGTTGAAGCATTTTGTTGTTATCTTGATGTAATCCTTGTACCTGCATGGGCTTCTGTCTGTCTTCCAAAGAGGCATTTTTCTCAACAGTGTTTAATATTTCCTTATAAATGACTGCTTTAAAGCACAGAAAGGTGTAAGATTATGTTTAAATTAGTTCTTTTTAGCTTCCTGCAGCATCTGTGCTTTGTCAGCCTCTCAGATATTATATGGAAAAATAAAAAGCCAAGTGATACAAGATAAAACCCTCAGCAGCATAAACACTGGCAGAGAAATTTTCCATACAGGGCAAGCATTGTGTGTGTGCTAGGTGGGCACACAGAAAAACAAAATGTGTCTCTTGAATAAAAATCAGTCTCACTTCAAGAGGAATGTAATAAAAGAGAGGTTCATATTTGTGTATATTTAGTGGATTTTTAAGCGAGCCTATTCTGTTCCACTTCAAGATAGACGTGGTGAGTTTAAAATCAAAGTGATTGCTGCCTTAACAGAACAGCAGGCAGGGAATCATCCTGGCCCTCCATAACACCACTGACAGCAGTAGGCTGTAAACAAGTTATAATATAAAACTCTGCTTCGTGCAGAATGAGTACAACGAAGCTTCCAAGTGTAAGGGCTTTTTCCAACTTGGTAGATCCGGACAGCTGATAAACCTTTGGATATCTCGGTGACAATTAGTTACTTATCTTTCAATCCTGGAAATGGGGGTTGAAAGTTAAGTAGCCACAAAAAGCTGAACACATCTGGGACATGCCTTGGGTCCAAGCCAGGCAGAAATGACAGAAAATCATTGGGAACAGAAGACATTAAAAGGTCAGAAATAAATTGTGATCAAGCCCTGTTTGACCAGTTTATCAGTTGGTATTTTGCTCTCCTTTTACGGCATTTTCCCTTCTCTGAAGCTGTTTGTGTTGGCATTAAGGATTTACCCACCAGCTAAATATGTCATCTTATTTAGATGTGTTTCATACTCAGGAAGGGTCATATTATTAGAGGAAACTTTGATTCAGGAAAACTTTTAGTGGAAACATCAGTGATAATGTAGGAAATGAGAGGCAGAGGACTGGGAAGATGTGACTGCCTGCCTTAGTTGCACTACAGAACATTCTGGAAATTCCTCCTTTCAAGCCCTGTGAGTAAAATTCTGACCACAAATAAACCAAAGGTAAAGCTCTTCCTGATTTCATTGGAATCTGAGGTCTTTATCCTTTATAATTTCTGTGCAACTAAGCAGATATAGTAGCTTTAATGTAGCAAAGACTATAAATTAAAATAAAACATAATAATTTTTTTAATGAATGTATCTTTTAAACCATTCATATGTCCACCTTTTAGACTTCATTCTTTCTGGATAATTTCAATCATGAAAATATTTTCTCTGCCCTCATCTACCATATATATGTTTACCATTTCTCAGAGGTCATTTCTGGAAATGTGGAATTTTCCTAGAAATTTTAGACCATTCCTGTGAATTTGGAAATATTAATTCCCTGTTCTGCTGGAGTCCATGAGGTTCTTGGAGCTGCAGTAGATTTTCCTAGGTCATTAAGGCCTTGGGCTGAGTGCCTAGATGTAATCTTATTTGTTTTGATATCCATACCATGGTCTGTGATCCATGGCTCTCCTTATGTTCCATTTCCAGGTGCTAACAATGAGTTAGTCCCTGGCCTTATTCTGCTTACCCTGTCGTGCTGGTGGTCAGCATGATGCACTTCGAGGTGCTGGACAACCAGTCTCCTTTAGGGATAGATCCTTGCCTTTGCTTGTGCCCAACATGCTCACAATAGAGAAGCCAAAACTCAGATTTTAGCAGGAACAAATATTTCTCTGTTGCTTTAACTGTCTGAAGATAAGTTGTTGCTGTCTGTCACTTGAAAGATTCTTACCAGAAAGGCTCAGTCTCATTGGGCATCCAGATGCATTTATAGAGACAGCAGCTGGATATAAACTAGATTGAAAAGGAATTTTTTAACCATTATTTCTTGTATTCTAACTATTTCTTACATTTCGCTGCTTAATGTGCTTGTTTTCCTCCCCTGAGGCTGGAAACTGCTTTTGGCTGCATATCTGGTCTCAATTCAGATGGTGGTTTTTTAATTCACAACTGTAGTACTTTGAAAAGAGTTCTAGCAAGAAACTACTTTTCTATGTTAATTCATTAAGTTTCAAGATTATTTTGCCCTGGAAATTATCCCGATTAAGACATATGCCATCATTTCTCGAGGTGCTCTTAACCTCCAACAGCCTAAACATTTAATACACAAAACATTACGTAGTTTTGTGGGAAATGCAGGCAGGCTGCTGTTTCAAGCACTCCAAATCAATTCTTTGGTTTTGTGCCTCCAGAAATACACGCTGCAGTCTCTTTTTAAACAATCTCCAGGAAATACATCGAGACACGTAGGCTGTGATGCTGTGTGTCCTGTGGAACTCACTGGAATGTAGAGGGTTGGTTCTACTTTTTGGGTAGAAGCTTGTAATTTCAGCTCTCCTACAGATAGTTGTGATAATGGGGACTTTAACATTCTGATACATAGTTACTACTTGCTTTTTCTTTCAGCCATGAGCATTAGAACTTTCGTATGATTCACGTGGAATATTTTAATTAATATTTTCATTAAGTCGGCCGGTATCAAAAGTACAAACTCACAAGCATCCAATTATAATTTTATTTCATCTGTTTCATTGTCTTATAATCACAAAGAAAATTAGGGGACTTGTTTACAAGGGCAAAAACACTGCATATGCTGTGGTTCCTTGTCTCCTTACAGCTTGTCAGTGGGATTGGGTGCTGTGTTGGAATCCACTGCCAGGCTCAGTCTATAAACAAACTCATTGCTAGCTAGAATCCAGCCTGGACCAAAATCTTTTAGTGCTTAGGACTGAAAATTTCTAAAGGGTAAATGTTTTGTAGGTATTCAGAAGAGAATTTTTAAGTGCTTGCTTGATATTTTTTTGATTTTGTTTGGGGTTTTGTTTGCTACTGTTGTTTTTAAATCCCTGTGTGTTTCTATATAGATTTGCATATTACTCTGCGTGTTGACTTTGTAATATTTGACACTTCTCTATTGACTGTCAGGATAACTGTCTTATAAACCAGCTGCAACCAATTGTTGATGATTCTGCTGTTGTACCCGAAGTCAGTATGGGATTTTGTGCTTCCTGTATGGGCCTGAATCTGTAGGGCTCTGTGGCAACTGAAATTCATTCTGATTTCTCCCAGAATACACTTAAATGCCCAAAGGTGTAAAGTGACTACAGTAAATGTGCAAAAGCATCTTTAATGACTGCAGATACCCTTTATCTGCTTAGTTCTGATATGAAGAGAGGAAGGAGGAAGCTTTTTAAGTTTGCATGATTATTACAAGGGACGATGTCTAAGAGAGAATGTTTTGCTGTGCTATACATTAGAAAATGGTCTCATTCTCTCTTCTGTGTTGTCATTGTCCCTGCTCTCACTTCTGATTTTCTGTAGCAAAGTCATCATATCTAAGAGAATTAATTTCAGGGACCATCTTTGAGTGGTATCTAATGCTGGATGTTATCCAAATTCTAACAGTTTGTTACTGCTTATGTGTGAATCGAGATTCTTAGAGCTTTTAACTTAGTGGAGGAGGAGGGTGTTCTATTGCAGAACAATTTCAATACTCTCAGGATGCTCCCTTTGCCAAAGTTAGTTGTCTTGGAAGAAGCAGAAATATGCTAATTATGTAGGAAAGAGGGGAAAAAAAAAAAAAGAAAAATGTTTAGCTTTGGGGTCTAAAAAAGGGTGTAACTACAATCAGCTCAAGAGACAGTCCTGTTACAGGAAATGGTTCGTAGTCTCTACTTACAGCTGTTGTCAGCTCTGCTTACAATACATGTACTATTTGAATGCACACTTGGTAAAGTGAACATTTTATAAGTCCTTGATGTTTTTTAAAACCTGAGCATACTTTCAGGGCTAAGTTTGCAAAAGAAAAGGAATATTTCAGGCCTGTGTCCTGCAATTGCTTTGGCACAAGCGTAGTTTTATGATGGAAGTTTACAAGCTAAATGAAGAATATTCTGTTACTATTTTTGAGTACCAACTTCTTACTCCTGCTGTCATTTTGCAAAGCTATTCCAATTTTTCTTTTTCTCCCCTCTAACTACATTTGCTGTGATGCTGTTTCTTAGGCTCAGCTCATCATTTGTGCACAGGTCTCTGTGTTCCAAATTAATTTAATAGTTTACCACAGGTGAAGGAAGTTAGGGGAAAATTTCAAACAAAAGGAAATGTAAAGTCCCACATCTGGAGAAGAGTAACCTCAAACACTGATACAGGTAGAGGCTTGGCTGGCTGAAAAGCAGCAGGTCAGAAGAGGACCTGGGGTCTCTGGTGGACACCAAGTTGACCATGTCCTGGGGATAAACTCTTGCACCAAAGGCCAACAGCTTCCTGGGCTGCATGAGGCAGAGCATTGCCTGCAGGGCTAGAGAGGTGATACCTTCCCTGTGGGGAAAAAACCCACAAGCCACGGGGTAGGTGCAGACATCCAGGTCTTTGGCAAAATGGCAACAGATGCCTTTGCAGCTCAGCTCGCTCTGGCTGGCTGGATCAGGTTGCTTCTATTCAGCACCTGCATAGGTGTGTGTTTAGCTGAAGTCTGCTCTCAGACAGATGGTTTGGCCAAGTTCTCACCATCAAACACAACAAACTCACTCCAGGATATTTTTGTCAAAGACTGAAGAGTGGAGTCCCACAATCTTTTATGAACAAAAGCTTTTATTTCTTCTTTTCCACCTTGTTGATGTGGCAACCTGCTAGCCCCTACGATAGAGAGTAGAGGTGTTTAGTTTTCTGTATCAATTAGGACACCTAATGGCTCTTCTTACATCAGAGGGATCTTCTCAGCTGAACTCAGCTGGGTGTGATAAACAGCTGTCAGCACTAAATGCATTGATCTCAAGCTATTCAAATACTAAGTGCAGCTTTCAGAAATAAGAAAGATGGTCCTTACTCATCTGAGATTGAAGAAACTGAAATGTAGGTTATTGAACTGTATTTTTCAACTGGTGTAAACCCATGAAAAGCAGAAAAGGGGAAAGCTGTGGGATTGGGGCTGTCTACATGAATCCTGATGTGCACCCTAGGGTTCTGAAATCACAGAATTTAAGTGCATCCTTCCTCTTTAAGCAACTTTGTGCCTATGCCCAGACAGCAAGGAATGCACAGCATGTGTGACTACGTCCAAAGGTGGAAGCAGGAATAATTAGTTTAACAGCATTCATATCCAGAGAGACAGGGGTTTTTAAAAAATAGTAGCTTATTCTAATGAATTTTGTGGGGTTTTTTCAATTTGCATAAAAATTATCTATATTATTTTATCCTTGCTGATGGTTCTGTTGAAGAAAACAGAAGGAGAGGGGAAAGATCAAACTACACTGCCAGTTTTACAGCATTGCTGTTATTTAATTCTATGCTCTGTTGTGAGGTGGAGAATCTGGCTCACAGACTAAAATATGCTTTTTCTTGTTGTGTCATCTTTTCATAAGAATTCAGTCCCCTAATTCTTTCCTTGTACATATAATATACTTAGAGATAATTGCAATAGTAAAAAGAATGGGTTAGCAGCATGAAGAATAAGTTGAGATTTCATCTGAGATGTAATGGTGAAATGGACAAGAAAGCAATGGATTATTCAAGAACAGAGGAAGTAAAATAGCTGGTCTTATTTCTGCTGTTACTTAAGAAGATAAGTAGAAAAACCTTGCCTATTTTTGTATAAGGACTGTAAAATATGATACAGGTTTGCTGTAGTAAATGTGACAAAAGATTTTATATAGCTTTTTTTTCCTCCATCTCTGATATATTTTTGCCTTCATACTGAAGAATTATTGTAAATGACAGAGACAGTAAATGAAAAGTTTGAGTTACAAAATCACGGGTCCACATTCAAGCAAATATTAATGCTCATCAGGTATGATTTATTCCATATCTTTCAATAAATTTACAATTCTGATCTCTTAGTTCTCTGTTCAAGAGTTCTGAAAATACATTTTTATTTTATATTTCAATGGCAGCTATACCTAAAGGTATGTTAACTTGCAATTTATCGTTCAGCTACTTGTTATCCCTCTATGTTTGGCAGCTTCCCACATGATACTAAACAAAGGAGACTAAGCTGGACTTCAAAACATGGAGTCTTGATTCGTAGTGGTTTTTTCCTGAACAAGTTTCTCCTGTTTAAAAAGATCCATATTCAAAGTAATGTAACTGTGTTTGCTGTTAACATTTGATTTTTTTTCAATATTTAACAAAGAACCATTGCAAATGACCAGCCTTTCCCTGTGTATGTGTATGTACCTCTATGGAGAGGCAGAGATATGTAAACAATGCTAATTATAAAGTTATAGAGATTATTTTTAAAAATTAATTAATTTATCATGTAACTTTCTTCTTGCAACCTCTCTGGAATCCCATGGGCTTCCCTGGAAGTCTTTTTGGATACACACCTTCAGCTGTGCAGATGAAATTTATTGGCTGGGGTTATTTAATGAGATGACAGAGTTCCTTAAGAGTTCCTTAAGAGTTCTAAAGTCATCTTTAGATGATGATCTAAAGGCATATTTAGATGACTTTAGATTAAAAAAATGAAATTAAAAAAAAAATTACAAAAAACCCCCCATACTCCTTAGTTTGACTTTAAGTGGATGATGTCTTCAGATTTTCACTTTGCATTTGAAATCTCATTAATATATGTTTGGTTTTGTTTTTTTTTTTTTTGTTACATATGCTTCTTCTTCCTTGCCCTTTCTGGCAGTGACCACATCTATGAGCTAACTGCATAAGCAGCACTCATTACTTGCTTATTCAAGTGTGCAGGATATTCAATTTTAGATTTGTGAATTAAAGAGAGGCAAGATGCCTCCTAGTTGTCCAGGTGATGCTTAAAAGAGCTCAGAATTTTACAGTTCACTAGTGAAGATATCTTTCTGAGGTGAAGCTAATGACTTTTTTTATACCTTATTAGCTATCTGATGGTGCACTAACAAAAATATATTAAATTTTATTTTTAAAAAAGAGGGTAACTAATGCAATCGCATGAAACATCAGTTAGTGCTGAAAGCCCCAAGCAGTATTGCAGAGCTGCACTCTAGATCTATGAAAAAAATAGAATGTTTATGGTCCACTGTTCTTGTAATTTTCTTTATCTCTGAGTGATTTTCTTTTTTTTTTTTTCCAACTGTTGTATCAGGAATGGGTTAAAAAGCAGAATATTATTCCCAGGCATGATTCCTTGTCCTCAGCAGGGAAATCAAATATACAGAGGAGAAAAAACCAAACCAAACCCAAAAAAAACCCCAAACCTCAAAAAATTACACTGGTTAAAAACCAACAGCTATCCTGTGGTCACTGGAATACCAAGGAGCAACAGAATAAATGATATTTTGTCTTGCAGGATACACTTTCCCTAGCATGAGTTCTATGTGATGCAAATCTCTCTCAGTTAGAGATAAATGTTTATCTCATAGTAGCATCCAAGGATTCTAGTTTTACAGCTGCATCATGGTCTGTGCAATTGTCATACAAAAGCATAGCAAGAAAAAAAAAAATCTTGTTCTGCAGAACTTCCAGTATAGATATTATGAGAGATAATTGCTATGTCAAAGTAAGGAAGGAAGAATAAGGTGGGAGTGAAATAATTTCTGAAAAAAAAAATATTTTAAGCTGGGGTGACAGCACATAAACTGCCTTGTACCTGTGAGGTGCTCAGAGGTATGAGGAGGGAAAAAGGTGAAAAGCAACAGGGAACTGCTGCCTCATCAGCAGGTGCATCTTGATTCTGAGCAAAACAGAAGCTGGAACAGTGAGTATGGTTGTATGCATTATAAAAAACGGTGCTGCTGTTCTTCTTCATACTATTCATATACTATATATGAATATTATATATATATAATTATATGTATTATATATAATATATATATAATATATATATATATGAATATGTACTATATATATTCATATACTATTCATATACTATACTTTTACCATCCCACCTTTAGCACTGATACTGCTGACAAGAGTACCCATAAAATGGCTAAACCATGAAATCTCTTCTAGTCAGGAAGGAGTTTGCAAAGACAAATGAGGGAGATGGTGCCGGAGATGTATGAGCCAAAACAGTTACTTTGGCAGAAAAATGTGAACAGATAAAAGTGAAGACATATGGCATTTAGGCCAGAGGGGTGGAAACTGCAGCAGCTGAGACACACAAGAATGAAGACTTGGGTGAAAACCTGTTTCTCCTCTCACTCTGGACAGCCCAAGTTATTATATATCTTGTGTCTGAAGAACCTTCAAGATCTAAATTATGTTGGATGAGATCATATGGATGGACAACTAAAAAAATAATTATGAGTTCTGTAACAGAGATGGAGAAAAGCTAGGGTTGTCCTGAATCTCAGACTGGACTAACAGAAAGATATTTAGAGAAGGAAAAAGATGAGGCATTGTTTTAATTGTGCTGAGGTTGGAGCAAGAAAATACTTGAAAGTAAGGCCAAGATAGACCTAGAGAAAAGAAGGGTTTCACAGTCACCTGGACTTTCTTTTAGGAAATATTACATTAATAAAATATAAAGTGTGTGTCTACTCACAGTTTCAAGATTTTCCCCAATGTCCCTGGTTGCCATGGAGATGAGAGCCTAAGGACTGAAAAATAGTTTGTTGAAATTTGAAATTCTGCTCTGTAAAACTAAACGTGGGTTTTGCCTTAAGTATGGAGGCTCCTCGGGTCAGAGGAAAGAGCAGTTTTTGCTTTCAGAGGGAGTTTGACAGTGTCAGGAAAAGTTTTTTCACTGGTAGTAATAAACAGCTAAATTCAGTGAATATCTTCCCTAGAGGAGAAATTGTATGAAATGGGAGGGGAGCCGGTGAGGTTCACCTTCTTTTCTCAGCCTGAAATGCTCTGACACACGGAGCAGTGTCAACTGAGCAGGACAAAACACACTTCAACCTAATGACTAAAGCAAAATGCTCCCTCATCCCCCCGTGGCGAGGCCACAGGGATCTGCTCCCCCTGCGTGCAAATTACATAATCCCGCTCCTCGTGTGGCTGTGAGGGATGGAATAAAGAGCGTTGCTGAGCAAGTATAAAACGCAGGCATCACATTTGTATGACTAAGACAAAATGAGGAAACCTGTTTCTGAAGCTACGGGTATGAATCCTCTGTTATTTTCTAAAATACGCCCAGAAAGCTGGCTTACTGCCTTGAAAGCAAAGTGCAGTTCAGGAAATTTCAAAAGGGAAAAATGAAGCTGTTGCATTTGCTATTACTCTTCCGTTTTCCTTCATTTTCTCGATATGTTGCTGGAAATTGAAGGCAAGCTTAGGAGATGTACATCAAAAGAAAAACTTTCCCTGTGATGGATGATAGCAGGACAGGGTCAATAGCAGAAGTGATTTAAGCATTTGCTAAGATCTGTTGCATTATTCCACCGTAGAGCCTGCAAGGCAAGAACACACTAAATCTAATAAACAGTGAGCCACATTACTCCACTTATGTCTCTTTGTTCATAAACAGAAATGTTTCTTGAAATTCCAAATTTAAGATTACTGCCATGCTTTCAGTTGGCTATGATTTTGTGTTTGTTTGAAAGATGCTTAAGAAGTGCTTACAGGTATTTAGGGGTAACCAAACCATTCTGACTACTGGTTTTGAAACATAATAAAATGGAGCTTGTTAGAGCTCAGAAAAATGAAAATAATAGATGCTACTGATTGCCAAATCATATTACCTTTATACTTGTATAAGACAAATAGTATACATTTTTCATTATTTAAATAAAAATACTTCCGAGTTTAATAAAAAGAGTTTACCTTAAATGATTGGTAATCATTTGTTACTATTGTTATCAATATTTTCAACATTGATAATATGATTGACAAGTGAAAACACTGTCCTTTTGGGACAGTATCACTGTCATGAAGAGATATAAAATCATGCCAGGAAGAAGGGGAAGGTGGAAGGAGCGAAGGGAAAGATGTAAAATAAGGGCACATTTATACATTTTATAACTATGGCTACCTCCTCAAATGAAGCAATGAGGGAGAGGTGGTATGAACAATATTTTCTTGATGAAATATTCCTGCCAGGGAGAGAGTCTTCATGTAGCACAAGCTCCCTATAGTGTAAGGTTTTTTGTTCTGCAGTCTGTTTACTATAGCACAGTGTCAGTAATAATTGCACTAACAGATTTTTGTTTCTTGGAGTGACCAAACATGTCTTGGCAGGAATCAAGTGTTTCAGGCAGCATTCCCTGTGACCCTTTCCATGTTCCCATGGCACAGCCCTCCACTGGTCAGGAGTAACCAGGCCATGGGGCATAAATTGCTTGGGTTTGTAGGTCTGGAAGGAACTCCCCACGGACTGTTCATCTCTTAGCAACTGAATCTGCCAAGGTAGGACTTCTTTGTCCTATTGTTTCAGCAATTCAAAAATTATTGTGCCACTGTGAAATTCCTTTAATAAAGATTTCATAAATATTTAATGCATATTAGGCCTTAAATAGCAAATATTTCTAAGGAATAAATGGTGTTAAATTAAGAAGCATGATTTCCAGTAGCTTCTCTTTTTTATTAATATTTAGAGAGTTTCTTCTCTACCCCTTTTTAGCAGACCATTCCCCTTGGGGCTGCTGTTGTAATAGTGCTTCATTCTTGGCCTTGTCATTTCAGTTCCTTATTTAATTCATACATAAAAAATTCAATAGTTTTAATGTTCTAATTTAAAATTGTTTTAAATTAAGATGGAAAATATGTCCCTTTGTATGCCACTGAACACCTAAGCCACTTAAGGCAGCTTTAAAAAAATCTTTTTATAAAACTTTTTTTTTTCTGTGTTATTCCATAAGATGAAGAGGACAAGACAGGTAAGATGATAAATTTTCTTGAGCTGAGTGTTGAATCTATTAGAAATGTAATGATCAATAATAAGCAAACTTTGCCTTACCAAGGTATCTGTAGGTTTTGCTTTCCTTCTAAATTAACCCAGCTCACTGACTTCAGTGGATTTATTTTTTTTTTTTATCAGTTCTCTTCTCGCACAGTTTATGGCACAGATTGCTCTGGTGACAGGTTGCAGGGTTTAAAAGATCTCTGCTTTTCACAGTTGTGGCTAATGCTGTTGGGCTATATGAAACCCTCCATTTCTGGCAGTGGGAGTATTGTATCTTAACAGTGCCTGCTGCCTCCAAGTGGGAAGCCTTGGTTTAAGTCCAGTAAAACCAAAGGAAAGAGTGGTGTTAACTTTCTGGAGACTCAGGTCAGAACCTGTGAGAGCAGCGAATCTGTTTGCCTGCAGAGTGCTCAGAAAGGCCTGTCGTAGAGGCTGGTTGCAGTTTTTAATTTATTTCCATTCAGAGCTTTAACAAATCAAGTCTGAAAGGCAGAAACTACTTCCCGGTTCAAAGTACTAAAATGATGAGCTTCAGTCACATAATCTACCACTAGATCAGAATCCCTCAGGGAAATATTTACATTTTACCAGTTTACTCAGAAGAATGGCTCTGGGGATCTGGAGATATCCTCTGCATATATATTTTAATTTTTATTTTTTTTTTAACTGCAGGAAACACTGATGCCAGAGCTGAAGCTAGTGATTTAATCATAGGATTGCTAGAGGCTGCAGTATCCTATCTGCTCAGAAATCAATATCTATACTCTCAGTTATATTAGAGAAATGTTTACTTCTTTACCTGACCGAGATATTAATTTCTATATGCCATGTTGTCCGATTTTTTTTGTTTTTAAAGTTAATGATTTGTGGGGAGAGAGTAGCCTAATTTATTTTGAAATCCTTTAATGCTGCACAATTTTCCCGTTATCGACTGGTTATTTTGTCTGTGTATATAGCACCATTCACATGCATCAAGGTGCTCTGCAAAGAATTTGAATTGCTCTATGTGTAGGAAGCGATGCTCTTTGCTAAAACACAGCCATCAGCAGGGCAGCGTGTAGTAGCAACCTTTGCGTTGCTGGTGCTGCTGATTTCAGCTCAGGAGGTGAATAGGAGAATTCAGCTGGTGCATCGGGGGAATTTAAGTAGGTGAAATGCAATTACCCGCGTTGGAATATGATCAGGACACGGGTGCTAAACCCCGGCCTGCCGAAAAGTGCCGGGGGGTTTTTAATGACCGTGAGTCAGATAACGCTCTATTTCTCATCCCGAGGACAAAACCTCTATTAGCAGAGTGTCTCCTGCCACTCACGGCAATGTTAGTTTAATAGAGACCCGTAGGGGCGAGTGTCACCTCCTGTGGCAAGTGGCCGTGGCTGCATCTGCTCCCGGCTCGGAGGAGGGTGACAGGGAGGCGAGAGGGAGGTGCGGAGGTTTGCCGGCTGTCACGGGCAGCCTGTGGCAGGACACGGGCTGAGCGGGATGACAGGGGCTGCTGCGGTGCCACTTTCTTCATGGCTGAACACATTTCCTGCCGGGAGTGCGCTCCAGCATCCAGCTGTCCCCGGAGCACTCCTGTCCGCAGGCTGACCTGCCTCCGCTTCGTTTGCCTAATGAGAACTGATGAGATCGCAGCTCAAGGTGGTTGGTTACAAAAAGCACATTAAACATGTCAGGGCAGGTGATTCTCCCACTGTAAAGATTGGTAGTGTAGGATTAGCTGGTATTGCACTGGAAATCTATTAACATTTGCAGCAGTTTGAATTAGGAGTCTTGATAGAATTAAAATTACTTTCCTTCTCCTCTCTGAGCGTCGTTGCTATCTTTGTGTACCTTGTAATGAGGAGACTTATAAACCAAGGAAGATGTTTTCCAAAGTCCTATGTGGAGCCATATTTCTCTGTCAGATTTACAAGCCTGTATGGATAAAGGAGAAGAAGAAAACGGACAGAGGAAAGAGAAGCACAAAAGTGGGTAAGTGGGGAGGCACAAAGGTCATGGCCCTGGGAACAGGCGTGCATTGGCAATGTTCAGAATTACACAGGACACAGGTAACAGTATCTTGTTTCTTATGCACTCAGTGCAGGGCAATGCAGGTGGAATAACAAGGGAAGGTATCGCCTCAGTCAGGGAGCAGGATGCACGTCATTTTTTCTGAGTGGAATTTTGTTTCCTTCTGGTTTCAAGCTGACAGGCAGGAATTAACAATGTGTGCTTGTGCCAGAGGTTGAGGATATGTAACTATTTCTTCATAGCTGCATCTAAAAAGTTAGGAACCTGCAATCTGCTTCACTGCTCTGATAAGTGCCCCCTAGACAGCCTTATAATAGCAGAGTAAAGAATAACTACTGCTAATTTTAGCTTAGTGTGAGTGGAGTGGTCCCAGAATTAGTGCAGCATAAGAGGAGGTGAAGGCAAAAAACCAGGAGATGGACAAGTGAAGCCACCTGAATGGTGAGTTTAGGGCAGAAACCCGGGGCAGAGTTTTGAAGTACACATTGGCCTACTGAGCAGAAACAGAAAGACAAAATGGAAGGGAGAAAATAGTGACTAACATCATCTGGGGAAAAAGTGAATGGTCTCACAAGAATATAACCCCTGGGCCTTTCAGCACAATGAGATGGGTGATGCAAAGGAGGCAATGTGGTGATCTGTAGATGAAGCGTGAACAGGGAGAAAATCAGAAGGACCTGAGCACAGGTGTCAGGATTTTGATCTAGAAATAGTGAAATGAAATGCAGATTACAGCAAAACACTGCTTGCTGCGTGGAAGTAGATGTGTCATTGCATATTTTTCCCCAGATCAGAGTTTGCTTTAAATTAATGGGGTCAAAAGAGAGGCGACCATCACACGTGAACTGTGAAAGAGGGGCAGCATTGAGTCATTATGCATTATTTATAAAAATAGCCTTTGTTTCTCATACTATATTTCTAATCTCCTATAGAAACTCAAGCACTATAGGTTTAATTTTCATCAGTCCTACCGGTTTGGGTTTTTTTAACTTCGGAATATTTTAGCTCAAAATATAACACGTTTCCTTTCAGAACTTGACCTCTGTGTCTCAAATAACTCATCTTCAGGCTTAGTTTACATCTTGATCCTTACACCAGCACAGCACCTGTACACTCAAGTGAGTCCCTCTTTTGAACAATATCTGTATGTCTTCTGCTGGTAGAACATTCAAAAAAATTCCAAATTATTTTTGTCTTACACGTCTTGGTCTTCATCTATGGGCATTAAAATATCACTTAACACTATGTACTCACCATAGTCCTTCACCTGGTACAGCCATCCCCAAGGCATACCAGCAAAATAATCATTCTTTTTCTCAATATAAAAACTCATCAGCAGATCCACTTCCATTAGGACTCTTTGTGGCCTCTGATCAGCTTTTGGACCTTATCTCTGGTGGATAACATGACATTTCATGTGATTTTCAGCTCTTTCTCCAGCAATGTCCAGGCTGCCTGTACTTTCTATTTCTTTGGCTCCTTCAGGTAACAGTTTCTGCTTCACAGGTTCTATCAGCTGCTCATTTGATGGGGTACACTATATATATATGTATATATCACATCTGAATCCAGTTATTTTGGTTCACATATGCAAAAAACATTAACCCCATTATCTAAGTAACAGTTCATCTGCTGATAATGTCTGCAGTTTTAAAGCTCTTGCAGCTCATTGCTTAGGGTTATATTTTCTTTAGCTGGTTAAGAAGAAAAGCACCTCCAAAGTCACAATAGGGGATTAACATTTACTGAATATAGCACAGCTATGACAAAGGAGAATTTTTAAATTTTGGAAGCTCAAATGTATCCTAACTATGAGGGCAAGAAATCTAATTACCATTGTCAATAACCTATCCAAAATGCTGAGGGAACTAATATTTACTAATGTTACGACCCGCCCCAGGAAAAGAGAAGGGGGGGGGTAACTCAGGTTTTATCAAAAATTCCTTTGGGGTGGATTAAAGCGAAGCGACGCTAAATAATCGGTGTATGCAAATATATAAGATTTATTTCAACAGTTTTGTATCAACAAGTAAGTTAATAAGATTTATCTTAACAGTTTTGTATCAACAGATAGGTGAACATTTTTTTTGGGGTGCTGTCATAATCAATAGGTAACTTTTCTGGGGAGGAGAAAAATGCATAGGGGAGAGAAAGGCAGGATAAGAGCCAGGGAGAGTAAGGGAAAGAAAAGCTGAGAGTAGATAGATGTCCATAGTCACCGCCCACGGGGTCCAGCGATGCTTGAGGGCGATGGTCCCGATTTGCAGGCGGTGGGGGAGAAGGAGAAACTCCCAAATTCCCAAAGTCACCAGTCAGTTTATATGCTCTAGCGCCTCCTGGCATAAGGGGTTGTTTTTCCCTTTTTTAGGAGGAAACAGTAGACAGTCAAGAGCCCGCAAGCTCGGCTCCTTCCCAGCAGGTGTGTCAAAAAACCCGAGAATGCATAAATCATTAACTATTTCAGTCTCTGACACCACCCCGTGATTTATGCATTCAATAGTTTTTCTTCTTTTGTCGTTCTCTGTGAATCTTCTTTGTGGGCGGTGCTTTTCGTATAGTGGACAGGGAGACAGAAGAGTGAAGGAAAGGAAGAGATTGCCCTAATGCATTACAATTCTCCCCCCCTTCAAAAAAAAACAAGCTAATTGTATAATAACATAGTAAGCTAATTTGCACTAGTTACTCTCTCCACCCCGTGAGTAGTCATAGGGGATGTAATAGGATCTCAATGACTACAATCAAATTTCTTAACATTAATGAGGTTACAAACATACATACAAATATTTGAAATTATACATCAAAAAACACTGAGTTACTTGGGAGCTGGTAAAAGGCTTTCTTATGTTTTCTTTTAGGCCTAAATTTAGTTCCGTTTTTGTTAAATTTAACCAAATATAAAATTCAATGCCTTTCAAGGCAGAAGACTAATGTATATAATGCATATTCATATAATTCTAAATATGCATAAATACTTGTACTAACTCCCAGGTTATATTTGGTTGAGTTTCTCAATCGAGAGAGATATTTAAAAGGACAAAATGAACTTGACAAAAATCAAATTAACAGTACATCTTATACAATTTTACCAGTAAGTTGCTCACATTCAAAAGCTTCTCCCAAACTAACCTGCCCCCCAACAAAATAATAAAACAAACTTGGCAAAACGAAACTAGCAGTACATAAAATGGCTCGTCCTACACAATCTTATCAGCGAATTGTTCATGATAAAAAAAAAAACAAAACCCAGATAAGTCAACAATTATTAATAAGCTGATAACACAAGTAATTCTGGGAGTAGAGGGAGCACAAACACAATGTTTGTGGCAAACTTTTACATATTGAGACAAAAATACATATAGGCATGCATATTACAAAGTTATTAAGATAAAAACATTAAGAACAGTATAAGTCTTCAGTCCTGTTGCTATTTCGTTTTCTCATGGAGTACTTGTAAGTTGATAATAGAAGCAGTTGTGGGGGCAGTTATCTCCTCTGCCTCTTGCTGTAATTGAGGCTCCATTGGTTCCATGCAGTTTGATCTCATCTGCTGGCAGGTTTCTGCAAAAGAACAAATCTGGCCCACTACGGACCCATTATTAAAAAGAAGGAACTATCTATTTATCCAACTCCTTTTCTTATCTGGCATAATGTTACTAGGGCAATAGTAATAGAGAAGTTTGGAACATGTTTTCTCCAAAAAACAAATAAACTCAAACGGACAGAGAGGGATGGGAGACCAAACACCCATTCTCTCCCTCTGGCATCTCTCCAGGCTCGACCCTTTAATAAATCTAACCCCAGGATGTTAGCTGGTAGTGGCCCCACAATCATGGTAGTTTCTGGGGCTGTCTCATCTCCAGGTAACCAGCATTTCACTCGAGCAGTGTATTGGGGTTGGGATTTGCCAAAGGCATCAGTTACCCATATTTCCTTTTTGTCTGGCTTAATGCCACACTGGGTAGCAGCTTCAGTTTGGAGTGCTGAGACCTGTGCACCCGTGTCTACCATGAATGTAACTAAAGATTTAAAAGGGCCAAGAGGAAAAGTGATTACCAAATCTCCCTGGTTGTTTTCTGTAAGCTTTCTCTCATAAACCCACTGGCTATTTTTTGGCTTATTTACTTGAGGGCAGTAAGTCCAGTTCCTTGACTCAGAACTGGTCAAACTGGTTAGTCCGGTTTCTGGAGAGGCTGAGGGGATCACAGTGTTGGACTCCTTAGAGGGGCTGCCCTTAGGGGGTGCTTTGTGCTCTTTGATCTTATCCCAGTGCTTTATCAAGTATTCTAAATTAGCAGTGGGTAATTTATCCATCACTTCTAGAGGAATTCCTTTTGCAACACCTTCTCTCCACAGACTGTATCTCTTTCTTCCGCTAGATGACACATTTTGTTGACAAATACCTGGCGAGGCAGGTTTTTGGACTTTCCCTGCCCTCCTGCAGTGTATTCTCTGGCCATTGGTACCAGGGAGCCCCAGCTGCTGACCAGTAGCTATTAATTCTTGGGCTATTTCCAACCAGGTTATTCCTGATGGAGCACCCCTTCCTCTAGGTCTGGGGGTTGCCTTTATGCGCTCCTGTAATTGTTTAGCATAAACTTTTAGTGCATCAGGCAGGCCTCGAATTAAAACTGGAAATCTCTGTGGATCTGCCTCGAGTTCCATTGGGGAATTTCGTTGTGGGTCTAATAATTTTGTATGCATTAACTGGAGACATGCGGTTTTTTGTACACTTTTTACAATGTGGCCAATTGTGGGTGTTTTAATCGTGTAAGGATCTCCCCTTTCTATAGGGTCTAACCCACCTGCCCAGTAGGCAGCTCTCTGGGTCAGGGACCACGGGGCTCGGTTATCATTTGTGGTCAGGAAAACCCCAGGGCCCCAAAATCCTCTGGCCTCATCTTCACTCAACAAAATCCGATCTCCCCCAGTAAGGGATACCCTCCACACATATTCAGTCTCTGACTCACTGGCCTTACGGCTATATTTTTCCTGAATTTTGGCCAGTGCTTCCCCCGTGTACGGGGTAGTTCGTGTGGTAGTTTGCCGATCTGCCCCCTGGCCAGTGGTTTCAGTTTTAATGAGGGGACGCATATGTATTACCCCCTCCTCCGGGTAACTTTGCTTCAATTCTTCTAATTCCCCAGAGGGGTACAGGGATTTGTTAACATCTACCGGTTTAGGGTATTTTGAATTGATGTCTCGCAATTCACAATTTTTCATTTCCAGTATTTTTTTAAGCCTTTCATTTTGTTCCTCCTCATCTTCAAGGGCTGACCTAAGCAATGAGTTAATCTCTCTCTCTTTTTCCAGTGCCTGGCGTTCAGCAGTTAACTGCAGGCGTTCTTTTTCTAATTGCTCCTGTAATGCCTTCATTGTCTCTTGAAGAGACCTTATCACCTCACCGGTAGATTTTTGAATAGCCTCTTTTCCTAGTTGGTCCTGCAAAGTTCTCATTGACTCTTGGAAAGATTTTGTCACTTCACTTACAGATTTTTGAATAGCTAATTTTTGCCTTTGCACTGCTCTAAGGAACAAGCCTAAGACAGCACCCAAAAAAAAACAGTTCTAAACCAAGGATAGCTATCAGGAGGGAATAATCCCCATATAACTCAACCCGGGGTGTCATCCCCTTCGCCTCAGTCATTAACCCAGCTTAGGTTAATGTCTTTCTCCCCCTTAACCCTCTGAGGGCTGGTTTGACTCTCTCCTGGAAAACCTTTCAACAGGTCCAGGTACCGGAGAACCTTTCAACAGGTCCAGGCCACACCAGGAAACCTTTCAACAGGTCTGATGTGCCCGGGTCACACCGAGAGGAGAAAAATTCTTACTATAATTTTACTGCGAGGGAACAGTCACCATTTGACTCGCCCTCGGTACCAGTTTTAGACTACACCGATTACTCCACCACATCCAAAGGATCCTGTCCGTGACGCCAAAAATGTTACGACCCGCCCCAGGAAAAGAGAGGGGGGGGGTAACTCAGGTTTTATCAAAAATTCCTTTGGGGTGGATTAAAGCGAAGCGACGCTAAATAATCGGTGTATGCAAATATATAAGATTTATTTCAACAGTTTTGTATCAACAAGTAAGTTAATAAGATTTATCTTAACAGTTTTGTATCAACAGATAGGTGAACATTTTTTTTGGGGTGCTGTCATAATCAATAGGTAACTTTTCTGGGGAGGAGAAAAATGCATAGGAGAGAGAGAAAGGCAGGATAAGAGCCAGGGGGAGTAAGGGAAAGAAAAGCTGAGAGTAGATAGATGTCCATAGTCACCGCCCACGGGGTCCAGCGATGCTTGATGGTCTTGATTCGCAGGCGGTGGGGGAGAAGAACTCCCAAATTCCCAAAGTCACCAGTCAGTTTATATGCTCTGGCGCCTCCTGGCATAAGGGGTTGTTTTTCCCTTTTTTGGTAACTAATCGCCCAGCAGGTGTGTCAATCGTTGTTTTTTTTAGGAGGAAACAGTAGACAGTCAAGAGCCCGCAAGCTCGGCTCCTTCCCAGCAGGTGTGTCAATAGCCCGAGGTCGTTGTTTTTTTTTAGGAGGAAACAGTAGACAGTCAAGAGCCCGCAAGCTCGGCTCCTTCCCAGCAGGTGTGTCAAAAAACCCGAGAATGCATAAATCATTAACTATTTCAGTCTCTGACAACTAATTACTAACAGTTTGGGTTTCCAAATATCATTTGTTCTGATTTTTTTTCATGCATCAGTAACTTGATTACTAAAAATATAGATGGCAATCCACTCCTGAAAACACTTCATTTAATTAAAAGCAATAATTCCATTACATTACATGAAATTATAAAATTTATGTTGATCTTTTAATATACTTTTAAATCTATATACGGAATAAAAAGATTTGATGTTAATTTATGCAATTCACCATTAGAAATAAAAAATACCTCATGTAGTGCAGAAAGGTCAGGTTGTCAAATATTCTGTTACATATTTTATGGTGCCCTCTAAATAAAAATAATTAAAAGGAGTTCATGAAATGGGAGCAATTCAGAGAGAAATATTTCCTAAACTCCATGATGCTAAGTCTACTGTTAACTCCAACAGTACAGATCTTTTGAGAAAAAATGGGAAAGGACTATGTTTAAGTTTATAACAAAATCCAGAGCAGAAATGAAATGTCAGACATGCATCACATTTTAAGTAACAAGTGAACAAGTCAATATTTGCCCTACACAATCAAAATGGAGTTAACCACCTTCTATGCACAGGTCTGGGAAAATGAATATCTCAAAATTTGCATCGAAGGAAACATTCCCCCTTCATTTTAATCATGAATGAGCTTGAAAACTAGCTGTGCTTATCTAAAGAGATGTTACTTTCAATGTATCTTTTTTAGTATAAAAATGGGTTTTGGACCTTTTTTGAAAAAAAAGAACGAGTTCAGTTTTTTGAATATTGTAAGTAAAAATACCTTAATAATATTGGATAAACAAAAATAAGTAGCATAATGAGACACCTCTATTTCCACTAGAGGTTATAAATATACGGCATGTTTCCAAGCATGGATGAATGGAACAAATTATTTAGCAATTAGATCAATATCACTTGCTGTATCTAAAACCAGAAACATGTGAAAGGAGTGTAATATTTTCAGGCAATATTTTTTTTTTCTAAGCTAACCTACAGTGCCCACTGCATTCCTATAATACTGCTGCACACCAAAAAGATCCTCTACCTGAACATCTGGCAAGCAATCTGCAAGCCATTTTCTGTTCATGTATTATTTTCGTGCCTGCAAAAGAGAGATCCCCCAGAACATGACATGGCATGTAGACTCTGCCTTGTGCAGTTAAACCCACATAGACTGGAATGTCCACCAGTGTCCTGGTGAACTCACTTGAGCAATTCTGCTAAAAAATAGGCTGCAGAAAATCAATGTGCAGGTGATGCTTTGGGGTGTGTGTCATCAGTGCTCTATCACCTTTTTTCTCTCTCTTTTTCACTGTTTTGTAACAGAATGACTGAGTTAGCCCAAAGCTTTTTACAGCTGCTCTCAGTTTCCTCCAATGACTAAATCGCTTTCTCATCTTTTGGTAACCCTCTGACCTTTACATCCCTTGATCAGTCGAAATCATTCTACTGGCCAGTCTTCATGTAGGATGGATTGTCAGAAGGTGAGAGGCCCTTATTTGCACTAATGAGGCTGACAAAGACCCAGCAACACAGAGGTAGCAGAAAAGGAATTTGCTTGTTTCCATCCATTGTACCATGAAAGTTGGTGTCTGTTCTTGTAGGATATTCAGACCTTCTCAGTGCAGCTCTTTGGTTAAATATCACGTTATACTTGAGAAATATGTGGCTCAAATTTTAACTTTCGTTGCAGTCTGTAATTCTGGCCACAGGGAAATTTCATTTGCTGGTTCCCTCCTGGACAGCACAGAGACATCTTCACTTTCTTGTCCTGGGAATCCAATGCTGTTCAACTGCATTTCACACTGAGTGATTCCATCTCCCCCAACAATTAGACAGGCTAAGACTTTGTGTTATAAACGTTTAGCCCAACCTCTTCACAGAGGAGGTTTGAGCTGAAGAAACAAAAATTATTTTCCCCTCCCCCTGAAATCTGGAAGAAGGAGACAGAAATCCAGATTGCTTAGGAACTACCTTGTATCTAAAGGTCAGGAAGGAGTGTGAAAATAATGACCAGAATTGACAAAACTTTAATATATAAGAAAATGCTTTGTTTTCCTTGTAGACTGTAACTGTATACACGTAGCATGTATGACCTAAGTGCATATATATGTCGATACATACTACATTTAAAGTAATTTACATATATACAGATAAGCTATACGATATGTTATATATATAGTTATGAGTAGATCAAGAAATAAAGGATGTATGTTTTAGAATTAATATTTTATTTCTTCTGGTGCTTACTACTCTTTCTGCCAAACTGGCACTTAAAATGTGTTACACAATATCTAAGCACAGACAAAGGGTCAATTCCTTTCCTGGCAATTACATATTCGAGATAGAGCTATACCTTCTAATTTTTGCCTAGAGCTAGGGAAGTCCTCTTATGTGTTCATGTCAATGGCAAAACTCCCACTTCAGTGGGATCAGATTTTGATCCTGCTGCCCAGAGTAGGACACATGAAAATAAATGAACTGTCTGAATAGTAAGCAACATGTAGACCTTTGTGGATTTTTACATATACAATCCTTTGGCTTAAAATAGGCAATTCTCCACTGCAAGGAACATTAGGTCTGTAGATTGGAGAACTGGACAAATGGGTGATGTGGTCATTCTTGACTGTCATCCTCTTGAAGAATTATGTGGGGTTTTTTTCTCTATCAGCCTTTCTATAATCTTATTTTCTACTTCTGTGCATTCAACTTGAAATTTTCTATCCAGTTGGAGCTTTCCATCCTGGCTGGAGCTGAATGAGCATGAAATGATGACACCAAAATGTTATGTGGTATGTACCACATGCCTGGTGAGACTAAGACAGGAGCTGTAGCACTTCATTCACTCCTCTCTCCTCATGCAATACAAATGTAACCTTTTAGCATGTCATCTTCAGTCTCAGGGTTTTGGAAACAAGGAAAAGTGAAGATTTCAGCCTTTTTGACCATGAGGTTGGAGGAAATGTTCTTTTTCCTGGCTTTCGAAGTCGTGGAAGTGAATGACCTCCATGCTTTGAAACATGAGATCCACCTTTGCTGGAAGAGAGAATTTGATGGCTTATACCTGATGTTCAGTCTGTTGACTTCATGGAAATTCAGGTTGACTTTGAAATGGCTGGAAAACTGCAAAATGGTTGCAATGAACAAAATTTGGCAAAATCGATGAGGCTTTGCAGCTCTCTTTCTGGATTTTGAAACCATAGTTAGGTGCAGAGTTGAGGTGAAAAGAGGTATCTTTTTTGTTGTTGTTGTTATTTTTCTCACAATTCTATTTCTGGGCTGTTGCTTTGATGTCCTGCTCTAGTTGGACATCTGTCAAAGAAGGAAATTGTCCTTCCTGTGCACTAAATACCTCCCTTAACTTTTCACAGCCCTGACAGCTCCAAAGAGAGGTGCTAACTGGTCTGAATGCTGGGAGGATAACAGTTGAAGTGCAGAGGATCAAGATTTTGGGAAGTTGACCAAAGAGAATGGCAAAAACTTGTGGGTGTGAGGGAGACTACAGACCTGCAGGCAGGAAGTCTGATGCTACCAAAAGGAGAAAGAAATTGGGGGGACACCAACATCAGGTGAGGAGACAGAGGTATGGGGAATTGATTTTGACTTGTACCACAGGGGGTAAATGGATATGGCAAGATAGGATACTTGGGTTTAGGTGAACAAAATAACTGCTCAGGAGCCACTTGACATTTTATTTTGCCTTTTTCCTTTTCCTTGTTGCACAAATGATTGTGTTCTTGTTTGCCTCCTGTCACTCACCCTCCCTATTTCAGAGCTTAAAATGTGGAATTTTTTGCTCTGGAAATAAGCTAGTTTTTGAAGGGAAGGTTGTGCATAGAGAGGATTATGTATTCCAGTATTGTTTATGTGGATAGTTTGGAAGATGCATTGTGAAAAGGTTTGTGTTTGCAGGACTTGCATTCTGAAGTGATTGAAAGGTGCCAGGGAGAATGCACTTTTCTCTCTTCCTCCCTCACAGAGTCCTTGTGTGATGTTAATCAGAGCAGATTTATAGAGTGCAGAGCAAATAAAGCCTGAACAAAGGGACTTATCCTGAGGAGAAATAAAGAAAGTTGACTACTTGTTATGAAGAGTAAGGTACTCCAAAGTACTATTGTGCACCCTGAATGGCACTAGTATTGTAGGGAAAAGGAAAATCGTAGTGCTAAGGTCAGCCTGTAAGCACAGTCATAGCATGCTGATTTAAAGTTTCCATTTAAAGTTCCCAAGGCAGTTGCAAATGGTGTTTTCCTGTTTTGTTTTTTTGTGGTTTTTTTTTTTGAAAGCTTGATTTTGAAACATTAATATTCTTTAAAAAAGGGGGATTTTTGTTTTCACTCGGTATAACTGTGTCTATGGTGACTTATAAGTACACCTTTCTGACCATAGCAGCTCACCTTATAGATCTTTGAAGAAAACTTGGCAAAGAGACCTAAGGTCAAAGCCTGGTATGAAGCTGTTATTCCCAGCCTCACAGTAAACACAAAATTACTGACCTGCCTGAATAAGAAAATTGCTATTTTACCAGTGGTTGATTTGCTGTCTGGATAGATCTCTTTAGCTTAAGAACTTTCTGTTTAAGTAATCTCGGGGCAATTTATTTTTGTTTCTACCGAAGCTAGAACAGTAAATGTATAGGGTAAAATATCTGTGCAGAGAAACTAAACATTTGAAAGCCATAGTGTACCAAAGGTGGTTATATTTCCTAAATTAGAAGAGGCCAGGGGTTACCTGGTAAGGCTGCAGACAGTAAAGGAGGGATACCAAAAAAAGATTAATTACATATGTTGAAATACTATTTCAGTGAAAATTGCACAATGAACTTGTTTACTGCAACAATTCAGTTTCATTCCCGGCCAGTGTGTAAATACAATAAAAATGTTTATATATTATTTGATTAAATATATTAGCAAAGGACATAATTGGTTTTTCTTCAATTTATAAGAAGATAAAGAAGGAACAAGTGAACTGGGAGAGGCAATGTAGTGACAAAGGATATACAAAGACTCTGTGCCTTCTTTGGCTCAGTCTTTATTGTGGCAAGATTGGTTTCATGTCTCTGACATATCCTGTGTCCAGTGTGAGTCTCTGGGAATGCAGATGATGGTAGAGGAAGACCAGGGAAGGGACAGCTTAAGCAAACAGGAGAAGCATAAACCTGTGGGACTGGATATGTTCAAGGATGCTGAGGGAACAGTCTGAATTTATTGCAAGGCTGCTCTCTGTTACCTCTGAGAGGTTTTAGCCATTTGATGATGTCCCAGATTACTAGAAAATGGCAAACCAACCTACATTCGTTAAAGCAAGGGGAAGGATTCTGAGAACTATAGACCACTCAGTCCAGCTTTGGTCCTGAATAAGGTTATGGAGCAAATTCTATTGAGCTGTTTATAGGGACACCAAAAAAAATCCCCCAACATGGTGGTTGTACTGGATACTTTGCATTCACTATGGGAGAACTGTGTCTGACCAACCTCTGGTTGCCTTCAGGGATGAGATGACTGGCTCGGTGGATGAGAGGAGAGCAGAGGATATTGTTTATTCTGATGGCAACAGAACCTTGGACACGGTCTCCCATAGTAGTATTTCTGCAGCCAAAGTGGTAAAAATAGGCTGGACAGATGGAAAACTTGCTGTGCTGCCAAAAGATTATGATCAGTGGTGTGGAGTCCCACTGGCAAGTGATTATTAGTGGCGTTCCTCAGCAGATGATACGGGGACAAATGCTGATTAATGTCTCTATTAATGAGTGGAGTGGTGGGAACGATGATAAATCCTCATCAAGATTGCAGATGACACCAATGCAGGGACCAATGAATAAGTTGGAGGGAAGGACTGTCATTTAGAGATACTCCAATAACCTCAAGAAACGGGTTGACAGAAATGTCATGGAGCTCAGTAGTGGCAGACTGAAGAACATAAGGCTAGGGGAAAGATCTAAATGTCACTTTCAACTTCTTAAAAAGGATTTATAGCGAAGATGGAACTAGGCTTCTGTCAGAGTTTCACAGCAAAAGGGCAAGAGGCAATGAACAGAGGCTGCAGGAAGGAAAATTGTAATTAGATCTAAGATAAAAAATTCCTCACTGTGAGAATGGTTAAACACTGGACCTCGTTGCCCAGAGAGTTTTGGATTCTTCGTTTCCAGAAAAAGTTACATTTAAATTATCCCTGCATTGAGATGGGAGTTGAATACAGACAACTCACAAAATCTTTCCAACCTGACATGTTTAATAATACTGTGAAGACGAGATTGGTGATCACGGAATTCTAGGATCTGAGTTTATAACGTTAGAAAAGGCCTGTTAGATGGTCAAGTCTATCATTTACCAACTAAAAAAAAAAAAAATATATATAATTGCTTGATACAGACATAGGGGAGGTGTCATTTAGACTTTTCTGTTAGTGTGAATGTAGGCCAAGAAGTAGCACAGTTACTGTCCTCCAAAAAAACATTGTAGAGTGTCTTTTGACACTCTACACTTTCAATCTTTGAAAGACAAATTGTAGCAAAGCAGCAAGCCACACTCATAGCTTAGCTTTATTTGCAACATAACTGAGGATGGAGCTCACCCTAATTTATGTCCTGCAGAAAAAATAGAATTTGGACCTTTGGAAGGACTTGGGTAGGAAGCATCAGTAACCCATTTACTGGCTGAAAACTGCACAAGTTTACTAGTGACTCCTGTCATTGAAACTTCTCAAATCTTCTGTCCTGGAATATTAGCAAATGTTTTCAAATGTTTTCAAATACTTTCTTGTAAGGGTCACAGTTATCTCTAAAGATACATTGGAGCAATTCTTGTTCTATGTAGTAGTTAACCAATGTGTAGTGATGCTGACTTTGATCAGATACAGACAGTTTCTTAACTATGCCTGAAAGTCAAATGTATCTTCTGAATAGCTTAATGCTAACCTCCTGTATGCTATTCATGTCATTGATGCAGGTTTTCTTGTCACAGATGGGAGTAAGAAAATCAGAGTTTTAAACTCTGTTTCAGGCGTTAGTAAAACTATGCTCATCCTAAGGAAAGAGGAAAGACCTCAATAATTTCAAAGAACTTAGGATGTATTTATAATTATGGTGATAATTTTGTTTCACACTGTGACATACTCCTTGTGATTTTGGTATGATTTCCCATACCTAATTGTATGGGAGAGCACCTATGTTTGTTGTAGTCATCAAATTTCTTCCTCTTTTAACTCCTGTGATACCAGTTCTCCTGTGATACCAGTGTGTGTAATTAAAATGTACAGGTATGGAGAATGTTCTGGCAGATAAGCACATCTTCAGGAGCCAAAATATGCTGGTATAGACTCACCTCCTGCTGTGCCAGGAGTGATTTGTGGTTTGGTACCTTGATTACTTTGCTATCACCCTTAATTTCTGTATTCTCTATGGTCATGCAGACCAAGCATTACCTCCTGCTCTTACTCTGGTTGGCCAACTCCTTGACTCCCTGAAGGATGAAGCTGCCCTGCTGATTAATAGCAATGTGCACTTGGCAGGGTGGTTTTATGCAAGTTTGTGCATTGGCATTGTCCACTTGGGGTTAACACATGTAGCTTTTTCCAGGCTCTGAAGCAAAACCAGACAGGGAGCTAATAGATGATAATTTTGCAGTAATGGGTATTTATGGTGATTTGTCCCTTAGCATCACTCTTTAGGGTGTACCACAAGACATGAACATCAATGTGCAGTTGCAAAATAAGTTAATTTAGAAGACATTATATTAATAAAAATTTCTTGTTTCTGACAATACTATATTATTATAGGTCAATACTGCATAAAATCATTGGCTGTACATACACTAACTTGCTCTATAAGATGAAGTTAGAGTTAAATATATTCCTTTTAATTTTTTTCCTTCAAGAAATAACAATCTATTTATTTGAGTAATTTTTGAGAAAATTCAGCACATGATGCAAATATCTGTATCCATTTTCTTTCTGGCATTACAGCTTTAAGCCTAAGGAATTCATAAAAGCCTTTTTTTTTTGAAGAACTGTTTCTGCCATGTCTTGCCTTGATTCTACTCACTTTGCAGAGATGAAAATCAATGTTCTAAACCTTTGGGATTTTGTTGGTTTTGGTTTTAAAGGGATGTTTTAACTGTGATAATCACAAAAATAACTAAAGAAGGAGGATTTATGTTGAAAGTTTCTCTTTAAAAGTCAAACATGACTGCAGGAATCTTAATTGATCATTCAGTCTGTACCCATTAAATGGACACTGAAAGGAGAATCCTAATTTTCTAACATTTTGTTAGGATTATTGAGATCTCTTCTTTCCAAGATGGATGCAGGACACTCCATGGCTCAGGAAACTGGTAATGTAACCCTGAGTCTATTACTACACAATTCACAGCCTCAAATTCGACGTGGTGATGACTGGAAGTCATTACATCTGACAACTGCTCCATAAATTTACGTCAAAGGGAATGATGATTCCAGTCTGGTTTGCTAAGGGCATCCGTCTGCCCAATAAAATCATCTTTGTTATTGGTTCAGATTTCAAAGACTAAACAGGCACAGAAAACAACCGTTCAGGGAAAGGCTCGAGAGGGTCGTGGGGCTGAGCAAATAAACGCTCGCATTGTTCACATCTCCCAGGAGCTTTGGTTCACAGACCTCAGCCACTCTTGATAAACAAACCAAAGGCAGTTTGCTGGGCTGTTTTCCTTGAGAGAGTCCGTGATATTTCCCCGCAAATATAAAGATGTTGCGTTCGATCACTGACGCCGCGTGTGAGGTTGGAATTGGGGATCTGTCTCTCCCAAAGGCAATAATTTTCTGATACAGAACTTAAACATTTTTCTGAATCTCACGAAAAAGGTTTTCAATCCCTAATTCCCACTGTTGCAATTTGATGTTTATAGGATTACATATTTGGTGTGAGACAATCATTAGTTCCCTGTTTCAGTGGAAAACAAGACACCTGACAAGCTGTCGAAGCCATATCTTTTAGTACACATCCTATGTCTTTTGCTCTCTAAATAAGCAGCATAATAGTGATGAATGTATGGACATGGGCATATAAATGACTAGTCCAAACCTCTTTCATGCAACCATGTTAAAAAGCAGGTATGAAATTCAGGAATTTAGGTCACCTTAACTCCATACCTGGATAATTATCTAGTTTTATTTCATTTCCCATTAATATAAACAAAAAAAAGAAGCTTTTGGGTTTTTTCTGTTAGTCACAGCGTGTGCAAATTTGTCAGTATTTCAGAAACTTATTTTTTTGCAAATGACATGAAGTTTTTTTCTTGTAAACTCAGGCTTAGTTTTTTTTTTTTCCTTTACACTGCATTTCCAAGTGAGATTAAACCTGTTATAGCATAAACTGATTGTATCCAAAAGTAATTTCATGTATCAGCTATAGGCCAGTGACTATTCAGCGTTTCTTCGAACAGGCCTGACAGGTGTGCAGGTGGTGGTTGCCCTACTAAGTTGCATCTTCTTAAGTTAGTTTACCTGCTGATGTAAACTGATGCCACTCTTTGCAATTCAAGGGTATGTCTGAATTTAGCTACAGATGAGTTATATCAGAATAGCACGTTCCGAATATGCATTCTAGGCATATTCAGACCATGTAATCAAAAGCTGAGGCAAGACCTAAATATGAAAGCTGCAGCCTATCATCTTCTTAAGTGAGGAAGAAAGTGCTAATGTAGAATTCAAAAATATTTATTGTGGGTTTGAGATACCTAAGTGTAAGTGTAGTAAAACTCAAATGTTAGATTTGATTTTCCTTGCCCCTCTCCCCTTATGTGCCTGTTTTCCTGTTGCCATGCAGACAAACATCCTCAGTTTTATTAGGATGCCTGTTTATAGGGCCATTCTTTCAACCCGATCAAGGAATTGATTTGGGCCAACAAAAAAAGCAGTCAGGGAAGGCTTTTTCATTTTTAAGAGAGAATTCTAATCAGAAATGTAGGACAGACTAGCAAATGACAGTGCCAGCACAGTAGAAAGCAAAGTGCACCATAAGACAGGGGAAGGAATAGTTTAAGCTGCTGTTGCCACTGAACGATTTACATTTGAAACAACAACTTTAGAGGAGTTCCAATAAACACACAAGAGTGCTTTTTCCAACAAGATGCTAACAACTGCCCACCAGAGTCCAACAAGTGTAAAAGGAAAAACAAATAGGTTTACTTATCAGAGATTGAAATTAAGTGGGAAGACTGGGTTGTTAGCAGCCCGATGCCTTTACTTAGAAACCAGCTACACAGTATTTTAGAGATGCTGTTTCTAAAGCTTCAGCCTGTGAGTCAAGAAATTTGACTCATAATCTGTCACGAAATAAAAAGCAAAGGATATGAGAAAGTGGCAGGCCAGAGGGAGCAGATTTGCTGGCTGTTACCTTGATACCTTTTTTGGCAGGCAATATAGGTTAAAGGATAAAGGATTTTGAGCAGCCAAGAGGGTGTATGAGTGAACCAGGGTCAATATCACAGGAGGAAATAAAAGACGTGCTCTGCCCCAGAGTCTAACACATAAAATTGAATAAACTGTCAGCTTTATGTAACTATTTACCCTGGGGTGGAAATTAGTAGTTATCTTAGCAACACCAGTATCTGAGACATAGCCATGCTGACTCTGATTTACAGGGATGCATTCACTTTGACAATGTGTTAAGTAATCTTCCTGAATGTTTGACTGTGTTTTTATGACGAATGAGACGCAGTGCAACTGAGAAAAATGTTTTCTCCGGATTTCAGAACACTAGCTGCTAGTCAGACCCTTACCTGGCATAAATCTAAAAGACTTCATTTGCCAGTGAATTGATGTTGATTTATTGCAATGGAAGAACCAGCTCATCATTTTGAGCAGCGCCATGGTTTATTACCAGTCACTCTTTTTCACTTGTCAGCTAGGAGAGAGTTTGATTTTGTAATATCGTGGTCATGAAAATGGTTAACAACCCTCAGTGCTGCCAAATCTACTGGGGTAATTGAAATGTGCCTTTACCACTAAATTGGGGGTTGCCTTAGATTCCTTTCTGTCACAGAATGCTTGAAATATTAAGGACACAACAGAGAAGTCATTACTGAAAGCACAGCTTTTTATCAGGAAAGTTCTGAATTTGGGCCTTATGATACTGCATGGTTCATATTACATGCTAGTTGAGTTATTTAATCCAATAAAGTTGTCAGCAGTCTGAGCTTCCTTATACACATACCACACAACCATCTGCAAAAGATACATTACAGTAAATTAAACTTTATTTTAAATACTTCAAGCAAGAGTGAGTCTGTTGTCTTCTAAACTAAATTGTTATTAGCTCTCAATATATGGAAATTGCTCCTTATTTGGATGCTGAATTTACTAAATTTTTAGCTATTTCACCTCAGGTATTGTGGGTGAATTCTAATACTGAAGATATTCAGGTTACTTTAAAGTATAGGTACTTTGCATGCTCTAGAAAGGGTTATCCTTATTCTTCTCCATAGTAAACAAACCAGACTGAATTTATGGCATGCCTTTCTCAGTTATTTTGGGGATCTTCTTAGAACTCTACTAAAATCTCACCTTGGAGCACAGGCGTGGAATGATGGGGCATGTTCACCTCCTACCACCTGCAGACATCCTGTCCTCAGAGGCAAAACCACGTTCCTAATGTCGTTTCACTTTTTTATGCCTCCCAGGTTCTACAGCTTATTGGGTGGGAGGAAGCCAGGTATTGATTTTCATTTTGTTTCTCCAGTCATATACTCTTTTTCCGCCTGGAAGTCTTGTCCTGTCAGTTTTGAGAACTTGTTCTTTTGGCAAGGATTTCCAGGCACGTGTCAACCCCATTCTAAAAGGAGTGAATGTTTCAGCCATGAAGGAAGTGGGTTATGAGGTATATGCAGAAAACCATAACACCTACCATAAGTATAAAAATCTGAGGCATATGCAAGGAATGCGTGTTGTGGATGGAAAAAAAAGGTGCAGAGTAAACCTATTACTAAAATGGGGTGTATATATATATACATATATATATAGGGTGTATATAAACCTGTGTATAGGCTACAGAGATACAGGCTGCACTTATAGTGGTGTGCTGTGAGGTTTCCAAAAAGTGCTGGATTCAATGTGCATGCAATTCCTAAACAATATGTATGTGCTGCAGTTTTCCAGGAAAGCTCAGATTAGCATAATATGTGTATAAACGTTATATATAACCAAGGAATAATTAATCCATTTAACTGCACCATTAACACCAGAGTTCACGTCCAAGTTGTTCCCTGCATAGACTCAACAGACTTACTTTGGTTGAAGTTTTCTGGAGCAAACTCTGGTGCACTGAAGGGCCACACTCTGGAAAGGTTTACCTTTATTCTTCTCCATAATAAACAAACCAGAATGAATTTATGGCTTGCCTTTCTCAGTTATTTTGGTGATCCTCTTAGAACTCCACTGAAATCCCACTTCCTTCTTTATTACCAAGTGTATTTCCTTGTGGTTTACCATATTAACACACACTGTTGCTTTAACAACATCCTAAGAAGTCAATTCATACCTTTCTGTAGCAGAAAATTGGGGGGGTGGGTTATTATTCCTTACTATACTGTAACCTTCATGCTATCTGCAAACATCACTAGGCATCACCTAGACTGCTGATAAAATTATTGAATAATTTTGGATGATAGATTTATCCTTACTAGACTTTGCTAATAATGCATTTACACTCTATAACCAATTATGATTTTTAGAGATCTGCCAGTGATTCAGCTCTTATTCCACTTATTGTGCCTTTAATTTTTTGTTAAAAATCTTGCCAAGAAGTTAGAAAGAGGTTAAATGTTTTTAAGAAATGTTGTTATATTCCATTCATGGTATTGCCATCTAAACTAGGCATGTTATCACGCCCAGAAAGAGATAACAGAACTGTATCTTTAAATAAGAACCACTTCTCATGACTAGCATTAAATTGTCTTATTTTGATGCCACAGAATCTTGAGGGAACTGGCTTTTATTTTTTGTGTAAGGTTTGAATCAAGACAGTGTTAGTTTAGTACCCCCAGCAATCTGTTTGTCAGAAACCTTTTCTAATCTCCCAATTTTGATCTTTAAAAACTTTTTCAGTCTTTAAACTGAAATTCACATCTTTGGTTCAAGTCGAGGTCCCTTGTTTGCAGGATGAACTGTTCAAAACTCTTCGGAAATTCTTCAATTTCCTCGAAAACAGCCACTCCAGTCAGGTTAAAACATAGTATTTTTAAAAGGGTACAGATACTGTTACTATATCATATTCCCTCATTATGTTAATGATTTTTTTTCCATCCTTGTATTAAACTTGGTGTTCTTGGCATAACATTTTATTACATGTGGAAACCTCCTCTTGGTTTGTACCAAATACAATTGAAAATTGAGAGGTGTGTATATATTTACCACTACTTCTGATTTTTCTGTCTATGGTTAATAAGGGCCTAATTTCTCACTGAATGTTTTTTTTTCTCTTCCTGATATACAAAAGTTTTTCTTTTGTTTCATGTTGGTTACGGGGTTTGTTTCTGATTTTTACCTAGGGCTGTAAACTTGGTTATTGTCTTCTAAAACTAAGGGTTTAAAAATTAAAATTTAAACTAAGGGTTTAAAAATTAAAAAATTAACTTTATGTTAATATAACAAAAAAAAAGTGAAATATGTTTTCAAATTAATGCATTGATTTGTAGTCAATATAATTTTATCAAAACCAATGATTGATCAAATATCTGTATTTTCAGTGGGAATTAGAGTTTTAACTAATTAAAATTTTAATGGAATTAATCTGCTCAGTCTGGGATGGAGGTAGGTGTTAGTAATTTCCAGGGGTTTAGTATTTTTTTTTTTGTTGTTTATACCTGCCTGTTATTTTTCTTCATACACTTTTCAGTTTATTTTGAATATACTGTCATCTTTTGATACGAAATCTATGTTTGTTTAGCTTTTACTTATCCTTCATATTTCTATTCCTTGAGTATAGCTAAATGAGGTTCCTGGTCCTGTATGGAACTTCAGTGATTGGTGGTTTTTTTAATAGATGCTCAAAAGAATACTAATGATATACAGCATAACTCTGGACAAATGGTTCTCTTTCCTATCAAGCTACACTGCAAATCAGCCACCGTGTGTTAAAGGTGTCAGGAGTTAAGGAAAGACTTCCTAAAAACACAATGGGCTTGAAAGCAAATCTTGGGGAGGGGGGGAAAGGGTTCAGTTTGACAGATGAAACGTGGTTTTAATTGCTTTGAGAGCTGCAGAAGTGCCCAGAGAATGGATGATCCTGTGAATTCCAGAGCATCTTACCCCGCAGTGTTGCAAGGGCACAGTACAGGTGCATGAAACAAGGAAGATCATGGGTAAAATAGAGACGTATGACAGCTCTAGAAAACAAAAAAACAAGTCAGAAATAGGTTTTTCTAGTTGTAAACACACTGATAACAGTAACGGTTTGACATCTGAAAATAAAGATTAAAAAAAAGGTGCAAAGGAAGAAAAGCAAACGTTTTTTGCATATATTTTTGGATCCTGTGGATTTCTTCCATAGCAGTTCCCCTGGAATTGCTTCTTTCCTGATAGGAGGAACTAATCTTTATGTACAGGAGCAGTGCCTGAAGAAATCATTAGGGCAATGAATATTTCAGAATGAGCATGGGGAGCACTTCAGGGAGAAAGGCATATCAGCAGGAAACCTGTTCTGAAGAAGTTTATGGCATTTTAAATCATTTCCTGGCCTCTTTTTTGCATGTAAGAAGATCATTATATTGGCAACATGCATGCATCACAATTTTGAAAGCTGGATTTTTCCCTGCTACAAGGGGAGAGGGTTAACAATAGCTGTGCAAGAAATGTGTTATATTTCTTAATTTATTTGCTGCAATAGTGCTTGGATTCTGCTTTTATTGTTTGTTGGTACCTTTTTGATGGGAGTTATGAATGACCAAAGAATCAGCATAAAAAGTTAGTCCTTGTCAATCCATGGATACGTGGGGTGAGAATATGATACTGGATGCAATGAGAGGTGGAAGTTTGTATCTTGCTGCTGATCCCAAGCTTATCCCCTCTGTGGTGACATGTTACTGGAAAGAACACTGGCTCCTGCTCTGCCTGAGTTCCCACAGAAGTGAAATGAGCTGCTGTCACCAGAACAAACATGTGCCTTGTCTCTGTGTAAGGTAGGGGCTCAGAATTCCTGCTGCTTATTCCTTTTGTCCTCAGGACCAAGCACAAGAGGACTACATAATTTTTTTTTTTCCCTCCTGGTTTTCCCAGTTAGTGAGGAAAACAAAAGAGGGGAAGAAAGGAGGTAATCTCAGTTTTCTTGCTGGGGGCTCCCTGCTCCGTGCCACCATGAGTAACAGGCTTTGTTTCAGTTCAGTCACCCCAGGGTTCTGTACCTGCTCTGGGGGACAAGGACTCATGGACAGACCCTCAAGTCTCACTGCCCAACAGTGACAATGAACACCTGTTTGGTGTTTTGTGTTGAATTCACAAAACTGTGCCATGCCTGGTTGGGATGGAGTTGATTTTCTCCATAACAGCCTGTGGTGTTTTACTCACAAAACTGTCTTTATCTCAACCTATGAGTATTCAGCATTTATTCTTGGACTTTTCCCCTCATCCCACTGGAGGTGTGGAAACGAGTGAATGTCTGGCTGGGGGCTTAGCTGCTGGCCAGAGTCAACCCACCACAAAGGCAGGATGTTGCCAAACAGGTGGCCTCAGGAAGACAGCAGCTCCCAGCTTCTGCTAAGTTAGAAACCTCTGCTTCATGTGTAGATAATATAGTTGTCACAGCTCAAGGCAGCTTGTGTCACAGATCAGGAGCTCCACGGCACAAGGAGCCTCTCATTACAGGGGCTGGGGAGAGAAACTGTCTTGAGATGAAACCTCGCTAAAAAGGTTTTAAAACAAATTTAAAAAGTGAATAGGAATGAATTGCCAGGGCCAGGTGTCATTCACCCATGAATATGAAACTGGTGAACTGCTAACTGTGCTTTGCAATATATTCTTTGTATCGTCCTCAGCACCCGAGGAAAGAAAGTGGTAAGTAGGATAAAAACTTCTTAAAAGAGCTCCAAAGCAATCCTAGTTAATATAAACAAGTAAATCAGATTTCCATGAGAATAAAATTGGTAGGAGCTTTAAAATGAAGAGAATTAATTAGCAGCCCCATGAATAAATATGATGCAGTAAGTGAAAGTGAATAGTTTTTTTGTAAGAGGAAACCATTTCTCCCTCCATGTGACAGACACAGGTGATACAGTCAGTGTCATTTACCTACTTATGTAAAATAGCCCTGAAACAGAGGGTTTACTGAAAAACAGGAAATTATCAATAAGAAGTGTCTTTGCTGGCTGATAAATCATTAAGAGATTAAGCTTTATAATGGAACTTCATTATCAATGAAGCCCCAGATCATCTGTTTGGGACTTACAGTGCTTTATATAAAAACATATGTTCAACTTGGAGAAAAGGGTGAATTGGAAAGTTAAACATGATGATACCGAGCAGACTGTAGAGATGGTTTCTGTGGTGAACAGTTAGATAACAGTGTCAAGAAACAATGTTGATCCAAGCTAAGTAGTAGATATTCTCAGTGTATGCTTCTTTATGTGGTTTTTTGCTAAACATAAATTAGGGTGAGCACTGTCAGATATTTCTGTGGGTTGTCTGCACACAAATGACTTCAAAAAGGGCCAGGACACTGACAGATGTTAAACTTAGAGGATCTGCATTCATCTTTAGTCTTTAAAAATCTGTATGTTATAGCCAGGCCTGAGTGACTCAGCATAAGTATCATAAGGACCAATTTAAAGCTACCTCACCTAAACATTTCTGATATAATTGCAAGTACACACTGGAACTCCTCCTACATTCATGCCAAACTTAGTGGAGAGCTGGGGACAGAGTGACACAAATTACCAGGTTAACTAAAACATTACTTTCCAGTGAAACAATACTTCACCTGGGAAACGGGAAAAAAATGAGTGATACAAAAACCTGTGCTCTTGGTATTTACTGAATGTTAGATCAGCAGGCATTTGTTAATCAGTACCAAGAATAGAGGTTAAATTTGTCACGTCTACATGTGTCTCCAGACTGGTGGTTGGGAACACTGGGATGTGGGAAAGCATATTTTGCAATTTCCTTTAGCTGTAACAATCTCTATGAGAAAAAGAAGGCTTGTCTTGACACAGTCTGCTGTAGTGTGCATACAACCCTAATCATACCTAATATTAATATTATATATGTACTATGTATTATTTTACTAGGGCATATATATAATTTTTTAAAAAGAAAATTTGCTTTACTTAATGGTATATGTATATGTTAATCTTGGCAGGAAAAGTGGGAAGAGAAAGAGTGAATATTTCTTAACTAATATAGAAAAGGACTAGATTTCTAACCTGCAGGAAGGGATAAAGGCCAAGACTTGCTAAAGAAGTAACCTAAGAGGAGCTCCCCAGGCTGTAATTAGGCATCTGTCTGCTTTTCTGTAGTGCAAGACACCTACAATAAACCATGTTGAGAGCCTGGTTGTTCATCACACTTCAAGGCAAACAAGTGTCTAAATATGGCCTTTGGTATCCAAGCTTGAGGAAGATATATTTAAAATACAACACCCTTTGTAAGAATTTTCTAGCAACAATTGATTCTGGTGGTATGTCTCATGATTTTGACTGGGAAAAAAAGAAAAAGTTATATTTTGAAACATCTGAAAATAAAAAGTGTACTGAAAAAATCTCATTTTTAAAACTATCGTGTTCTCTTTTTCTATTCTCTCTCTTTCTGTCTTAGAAACACATTTCAACCTTTAAAGGACTCGTGAAAACATACGTTCAGCCTTGCTTTTCAACGTTTAGATCAAGTGATGGCGCCAAGATGTATCCTTCTGTGGCAAATAATTCACAGATTCCAACTCATTGGAGAACCCAAAAGCTTTGTCTTGTACCACTGTAACTTCAGCATGGATTGAAGTTACTTGGACCATGGATTAAGTTTGCTGAAGCAAAAAAATGACGATCTGTCTGATCTGTTCCAACAGCACTGCCAGACAAAGGTGATTCATCAGTGTTCCCTCTCTAACAGTAACTATCTCAAGTGGGCAGTAAAGAATGACCAAACTGACTATCAGATGGGAAAGAGCAGAAGTTGGAGCAGTATCTTCCTTGCTCACTTTGTACTTGATTGTGTATCCATGCATTCTCATCTAGAGTTGCACGGGTTGCTCGAGCATTTAATTGCTTGAATCTCAATGAGCTGAAACTGCTTGGTTCAGGAGACAGCACAGTAAAAGTGTTCTCCTGAGGTGGCTATATCTTTTTTTTAAGCTTTACCAACGAGCTAGAAATAGGCACAGATTTTAAATGTTGCCAATGACTGTATTCAAACAGCACGGAAAACGTGAGCCTGCGTTTTCTGCTACACCCATGTTCCGTCAGGAACAGCAAAAGGAGGAGTGTGGGCTTCCCAGGGAGCTGCCTAATTATCTGGCTGACTACACACCAGCTTTGGCCTTGTCATAGCCACTGTGATAAACTGTACCAGTTGATAGTGTCCCAAAAGGGGACAGTCTGGTGCTGAGCCCTCCCACTCCTGTATCACTGAGTAACTAGATTAAGGAATGGGAGGACTGACTTCATGTTAGCTCAAGTTTTTCAACTCCTGAAGTACACAGACTGTAGGTGTCTTGCCAATATCAAGGTGCCAAGAAGGATCAGACTAGCCAAGAGACTCGGGGAAGAGGGAAATGTAAAAATAGTACAAACTCGGATTGTGCTTTTCTCACATATTTGAGGAAAAGTGGATGTCTTCCAGCTCCGTGTATGAATGGTGTCACTGGGGTATCTGGTATCCAACTAAGCATGCAGCTACCATGTGTCAGTATTTATAAATGAGGCAATTCTCTCTCAAATTTGCTAGTTCACAGGGCTTGTGTGGATTTTTTTCAGTTGTTTGGTTGGTTTTTATTTTTAAACTAGTTTTTCCCATAGAGTTTGCATGAGAGGGGAAAGGTTTCTCACGCAGTAGAAGAAAAAGTGCATGGACTTTGGATACAAATCAGGCTGGAGAAAAACATCACCAAAGAAATCCAGATAGTCAGTGACTCATGTGAAATACAGCTTGGCATTTGAGAATGCGAGATGATTCGTGGGATGTGGCTAAAACAACTCTCAATTTTCTATGCCTCTTTATAGAGAAGGCTGTCAAATCTGGAACAGAACACATGATTTATTTTTATTTCAGGGTAAAAATTGTCTTTTTGATTTTCAGTCTGCAAAAGATAAGCACTTGCCAGCGCACATTTATAAGCAGCCAAAAAAAGAGAGCATACTTGGGCCAAGCAAGAGCAAAACTAATTACAGCCCCTGATTTTTCTCCACAGCACAACTTATAATGATATGTTCACTGTGTTAAATGGCCTAACTTTGTGTTTTTCACTAGTTTAAGTAAGTAAAGGTTATACTGTTGGAATCCTTATGTTCTGACTTTGGTAAGTAGAATAGGAATAAGAATTCTCCCCTTATGGATGAATAATTCTCTTCAGGCTTTCACTTAATTATGCACTATGGACTATACAAATATGACCCTTTTGCCAGCTGGGGGATAATCTGAGCTTCAGTTTAACAAGCCTTATTTATAGCATGGGATTCTTTCACTTTAAGTGTTCAGTTTTCTGGGATTAACTTCTGCCCGAGAAAAAGAATGTTCTGATTGGGTTTTCACCTGAAAAGGAGGTAAATGATAATCAGTGGTAGATTTGAAGAATGGTAAAAAATAACAACACAAGATCTGACCTTCCTGCACATTGCTATCATTTCTCCTGGGGACAGAGGGTGGGTAGGAGAAGGCAGAAATAGAGAAAAAGTTGTGTTAAGCCTCATTCTTGTTATAATTGCCTCTTAAGGTCACTTTTCTGCTGTCAAGGTTTGTGTGCTGCCTCTTCCTCCAAGCTCTGCTTAAATTCCTAGTTTAACTATCCGTACCTTTCTTTTGGTTACCAGTGATTTGATTGTGCTAGTAGCATTATTTTACTGTCATAGAACTCTACATGAGGGTGATAATACTGTGCAGTGCAACTTTGCTTTGCTTAGGAGTTACCTGTTTCCTTAATACATTCACTTTCACTTATGATACTACTTTGGAAAGACAAATGCCATAATACATGGATAATAAGAGGCTAGACTAATTCTGTCATGTCAGTGCTTTCTTAATCTGCCTCTAATCAGATTAAACACCTCATTTAGAGGTTATTGACATCACAGATTGCAGAACTCCAAAAGAGATGTTACAGTGTATCATGTAATAGGAATTGTGATTTTACTGGCCACTTGTAACTTAAAATATTTTGCAGAGTGTATCCAAAGGTGTATTTTAGCTCAAGCTAAAATGAAAGTTGCCATCTGTTAAGATATTAGCTGTAGTGGTTCATTTATCTTTTCAAGAGAGGAGTAACTAAAAGAAAGAATTTTCTTAAAGATTTCTGATAAATTTTTGACCACTGTAATCCCTGTCTGTATGTGTTTATATATATCTGCACAAAATCCATATACTCTGCTATTTTTGCTTAAAGATGAGGGAAATATTTTCTTAAGAACTTTCTGAAACCAGGAGGTGCACAATGAGTTGCACTAAAAATAATAGTGAATCAACACAAAATCAGTCCATTAATTAGAGAACCCACAAGCTGTTTTTCTTTATTTCAATATCATCTGTAGTCACAATGTTTTTGGTAGAGTTATTGGCAATAGCCAACATGCAGGAGGACCAGTTTTAACTTGGAATTTCTGTTTTGTAGCCAACCCTGACTCACAAAACGTGACTTGCACCTAATAATAATGAACTTTGATCACAGGCTGATAGTGTGTTTCTAATGAGATTTTATGAAATGAACCCACAAATGATTCTTCAGGATGTATCAGGAAAAGTGTTCTAGTGAAGATGAAGAAACTCTAATTACAAAATTACATCAGCGATTGTGCCCAAGTTTTATTTTTGTCTCTGTCCCAAAATATATTTGAATAATTATCAGTAGCTTTAAAAGCTGTTCTCGTTTCATGATTTTGTTAATTCTCTTCCATACATTTTTTTTCTTCTTGATCAGAACAATGTATTTTTAAGGCACTTGATTTGACAGTGTGTACTTCTGATGATGCCAGTCAGTTCTGAACAGAAATTAAATTGTGACCTTGAGTGTGGAAGCTTATGACTGCCTTGTGCTTAGTCTTTGCAGACATCAGCAGCAGTTGGCACGTCACAGGTAGTGCCTATTCCCTCTTGAGTGTGTGTTTTGGCAAAAGAAGTCATCACAAGGCATTTGTATTCTCACTTTTGTATATTCTGTCAAGAGCTGTATTTAATTTTTAACTTAAAGTAACTCTTGCTCTCATCTTAAAACATAAGACCAAATTCATCTTGAGTGAAATGCCTACTAAATTTGTTTTACTGTGGGTAAGTTTATTTCCCTGTGTCAGGTTTCAGCCTAAAGCAATTGCTTCTGAAAGTTTATTTTGTGATGTCTTATATGTATGTGTTTGCAGAAATGTTTCTCTCCTTAAATACTGCCAAACATCTGTTGTACAACACATACAGTACAATACCATTAAAAGGTAGACTATGTGATTTTGAGATGTCAGTGTATTATTGATGATAGAACAGTGGAACAGATTAATTTAGCATTAGAATGTAATGCTGTTCTTTATGTCTCTCAGACCCACACAAAGTACTGAATCAGATTTTTTCCATTATTAGCACTATAAATTTTATATCTGCACAAAATGTACTCGTATAATATGCATCAATCACAGATGTTGTAACCTGAGAAACAGTAGTGCTAACCCGCTTTGGAGAACAGGGCTACTATTTGGTAATTTGTGTTCTTTAATACCGTTCCAGAACTTGGGATGTTTTTACCTTTTAGGTTTTGTTCTTAAGCTGCAAACAGGAGGGGGAAGAAAGGAAGAGAACAGGAGCAAGAAAAGATAGAAATTGTTGGACTCATATCAAATGCCAGGCTAAGAAAATCTCTCAGCTAATTGTTTGTAAGATGGACGAGCTACAGGGCTGTAAACTAATTAGGAAATAAATCACACCACGTGATAGGATAGTTGCTGCAAAAAACTGTCTCTAACCTTTATTACCAAATGCTTTCTGCACTACAGATCAAACTTAACATTTAAATTCAACCTGCTGACTGCCCTGCCAGAAGCCCAATTCTGTTTCCAGAACTTTGCACATCCTTATTAAAATGGGAGTTTCTAACACTGTAATTTTTTTTCTTTTGCTTTCTTTCATTTACATAGTTTCATTTATATGCCAATTACAGTTCTCCTGCTGGTTTAGATGGGACACAGGTAGAACCCCAGCATCAAGCATCCACTGATTCCTCACGAATGGCTTTTACCTCACATGTCGTCCATACCTTTTTATTTAATTACATGAAAAAATGATAGACTATTTTTTCAATTCTTGTTTTAAAGTTTTTTAGAGAGAGGACAAGGTAGTGAAGAGACTTTTAAACTGAATGTGTACTAAGAAAGTTCACTTAACCCAAAGATTATACAAAGTACTGCAACTGAAACATTATAGTTGTCACAGGAACATTTGGTTTGCTATTGATTATTTGAGAAAATAACCTCCAAAATCCTGTTGACAATTTCAGACTTCAAAATAACCATTTTATTCTGTGATTTTTGTTGCATGCATTCATTTGTACTGGTCAGTAATTAACAAACTGTCACCCTTTATTTGTGATATTAGAGGTGTTATTTTTTTAACCTCTGTTCTTGTTCACACTGTGAGAAGAGATCAACATTCGAAAGTAAAAATGTGATCCGCACTGGAGAGACCTCTTTTTCTCCTGTTGAAAACAAAAATGCTTGCAGTGCTTTTAATATGTCTATCTTTACCTTATGCTCCCTCAAAACTATTCACCACATGTCACTGAGTATTCTGGGCTTGGACTTCTGATCCTCCTGATGATGATGAAGGCTTTTTCCTTACTCTTCTCTCTGTGATTTCAGTAAACTTCCCTATTATTTTCTTTTTAGGCTGAAGATGCTGTGGAAGCTGCTGTCTAACTGTGTTCATGTTTCACATCTGATGGGTTCAGTTTGTCTGCACTCCTCAGACTTCTTTCGAGAAGACAGAGTACATTCTTTCCAATTTATTGTAATTCCTGGGTAGAGCAATTCATTCTAGGAAATTTCCTCATTGTTGTGGTGTTTCAGAAATATCTCTAAAGGAGAAGAGGTGTTAGAAATTGTTTTTATTGTGTCAGTGTTGGTCATGCTTCTGTAGCCAAAAATATTTCAAGCTCTTGAAGGACATTCATTCTTAAAGACCATCTTATGCCTGATGTCACTATTACAGCACCTATAATTTTCTTGGTAAGTAAAAAGACTTGATGTTTAAAGCAGTATTCCTGGAATATTAACAGGCATGCATTTATTTTGCCTTTTTTAACAAAACTAGGCATTTCTGCTACTGATTAATGTCATCAGCAAAGTGAAGGTCATTCAAATGGGTTATGCCCATTTATGATTATCTTTCTCTTGATTCCAACAATAAATAATGCAAAAATAGCAGGGCATAACAAAGCCTTGTTTTATTCTTTAGCTTCCTCTGCTAATTCTTGAATGCTGATCATCACCTCTGTATAATCAGTATGATCATAAAGAACTTGGAGCATTTTGATTATGTTGTCCTAGCACTTCCTAGTATTTTTTTCTTTTCAAAAAGTTATTTCTCAGAAGATGTTTTGGATAGAAATATCTTCTGACATAAAAATTATTTATCATCCTGCAGTTAATCGAGACATTTAATATTTTTCTTTTAGGGGGGTTATTTTTCAAACCTGTAAAACTCAAACTTTTTTTTGTTTGTTTTAGCAAACAAAAATATATAAAGAAATAATTCCCTTTTACATATCATATGGCTGGAAAAAAAAATTATACAAACATATAATTACTAGTTCTTTGTAAAATGGAGAAGAGAGACCTCTACAGCAAGTAGAATTATCACCTTATTAAATATGAGTGACTATTGCTGGAAATTTTCCCCAAAAGGAATGCCTGTAGACACCCATAACTTCTGTTCTCCAGCCTGCTGTCACTGAGATTGTCAGAGTCACAAAATGCACACAACATCTCCAGCAGTGTCATACCTCTGGCCTACATGTGCTGCAGTGTTTGACTTTGTCCTCCTCAGGGTACCTGTCGCCTACAAAGCAGACAGCCTGCAGCTCCCACAATCTGGCCCTTTTTGGATCTTGGCAGAACACTGAGAGAGCAACTTATTCACAGGATGTACTTGTCATCATCACCAATCCTTCCTTTCTTGTGTTTTCACAGCGTTGCAGGTAATGACAGAATGGGTTATTTGATAATTCGAAATAGACATTAGGATACATTTTTTTGGAGGTGTTTCACACGTCTCCTTCCTTATCTGTAAGTATCTGGAAAAAAAAGGGTTCAACTGACTTCTAGCTCTTACTTTCCTCTTCACCTTTCCTAGAGTTCTACTCTTTAAGCCTTAGCATCAATTTTTGCAGCTAGCAGAAAAGATACTTTCAGACCTTAAGCAAGTCCAGTTGAAAAATACAGGACAATACTGCAAAACAAAAGGATTTATTTTAAGTTTCATAAAAGCCAATACAAGTATTATTTGAAGAAAATGTTGAAAACTTACAAATACTAGTCCTATGGGAAAACATTTTGGCATATCAGAATTAATTCCTACTGAAGGTGTGATATGATACCATAAGTATATGTCTAATGCATATGTTGTGATAAGACCGTTGTCAATGATTAAAATGTACTTAATAATTATTCAATAAGAACGGATTGGCAAACGTGGTTTAACAAGTCACGAATATACATGTAAAGTCAAATCACTCCTTCCTTTTTTCCCTGAGTGAAAGTCTTCATGATATCATAATGCTGCAAAACTAGAGACAAGAACTTGGTTCACTGATCTGTTACAAGAAGGAGAAGAATATATTTTTATATTTGTATATGTAGGGTATATTTTACATGTATGATACACAGGAAAAAAATATTTTTGCATTCTAGTTTTCTAAGTGTTTATTAAAAACAAGATCTTGACTACAGATTCAGCAATATAAATAGGAAATCTACTAAGTGGAAGCAATATGCCTAATACCAGTATATAGTTATTTCCCTGACAATGGAAAAATGAGCTTCACTAGTACAAAGCTTCTTCATAACAATTTCACAGCAACAAGAAAGTTGAGGGACAATTTTTAAAAATACAGGAGATTTGAAAGGCTTGTGAAAACAACTTTGTACGGAAACTGCACTGAGACTTTTCCTCTACATCAAATCAATCATATATAGATGTTTGTAGAAAGAATTATTCAGATTCCCAAAGGAATTTAAGTGTATAATGATTCTGAGGAACACCAACAGAGATTTTCAAGGATCTTTAACAAGTTAGGAACTTAGCTCCCATGGCTTAATCTGTTTAGTCAAATCTGGAAAAAAAAAAAAAAAAAAAGACTGTTTTAAAGACTTAACAAAAAAAAATCTATAAAATTACTGTTAATGGTTACACTAATGCCATATTTTTCTAGAAAACCATTTTTCCAAGGTAAAAGTGGTCTAAACTGCAACTCACAGAAGATTGACTTATGTGGTTTAAGGACTGCATTGCACTTAATCATATATGAATTTGATAATTTCAGTAATGAAAACACAAAATTAAAAAACCTGTAGAAGAGGTCATAAAAAAATAAAGTTTATTCTGAAACTCGGAATAAATTTTTTTGTACTACTGAACCAAACAAACCAGTCTGAACATGACACTTTTATCTCTGGAACAGAGACTTTAAAAGCAAAAGTGGTTTATTTCACTCAGCAGTTTAACTCAGTTCAAAGACCCACACGATTAAGTTTCTTGCAGAGCTCTGCTGCAACCAGATACTGACAGATGAAACAAGTCTTTTCATTTTAACTTCATTACCTGCCACAGTAGTCAGTTATGTCTGATCATGTAAAAATATATCATAATTTTTATTGAAGCCCATAATTTAATGTCAAGATGTTAACCTTTCCCTATATTATTATTTTCTTCTTACAATTTTTTTAGCATATGGCTCTTAGCTCTTCCAGCTAAACCCCTCATGTCTTAACTGCAGTTGCCCAGAATAAAATTGCTATTTCTCATAAAGATTACATTCATTTTACCTTTTGGAAAAGCTTCTTGAACTTTAGAACTGCCCTCAGCTTTCTTCAGTAGATGATTTTTTTCACTTATTTTCGTACCTTCCATTTCTAAGTTTCAAGGCTACAATTAAAAGTCAGTTTGTTTTGGATTTTACCAGTCAGAAGCAAACAGGAAACTCATAAAAGACGTGGAGTCAGTCTAATATGTTTAGAAACTGTGCAATAAACCTGGTATTTTCATTCTATAGAGGAAACCCAAGACTTTGATGGATTGGCAGGAAGAATTACCAATACTCTTTCTGCTGTTAAGTTTCACTGCAGAGGTATAAATGTTAAACAGAGGGTTAAACAGAAGGTGGAGATTTGAGATAATTTTTCAACAGGTTTTATATAAATTTGTCAAAAATAAGTTCTCCAGAAGGTATTTGGCTTGCATTTATAACACTAGGAATCTGGTCACTACTTTCACATGAAGGCAATAAAGATGGAAAATGAAGGCAAAATTGCATATTATATTAAGATCCAATTTGTAAACATCAAACTATCCATACAAGTTCCTTACTTGACAGTCCTTTTGTGTGCAGTTGACTCATTCTTACCTTTGGACTACTCTGTATTTTACACTTTAAATTAATAGAGCTTTTCAATTTAGCGACTCAAATTAAACTTTCAATTTAACAACTTACTGCAATAACTTTTACTAGATGTAAGAAAGCAACTTACTTGACCAAAAGACTCCAGCTGTTAAGAAAATGAGAAACTGGCAATATTTTGGGATACTGGCTACAGTTCAATAGCTACTTATATAGAATACAGTCTAGCCTGTTACACGATACTTTTGGTATTTTTCTTGCACATGTAATCATGAATGCTATAAGCTCACTGGGTGGTGATAATCTATTCCAAATATGGCAAGACAATTTTTTTTTAAACCCACAAAGAGTTGTATTTAATATTTTTATCTCCCCAAGGCTATGCTAAGAACAGAAATTAGTGTGTGATCTCAGACAAATTGCATTAAACCAAATGGGATCTTGAATAAAAATAATATTATTTAAGTTATAAAATGTTCTACTTGAAACTATTTAATCCAAATGACATATTTTTAGCACTGCCAAGAGCAGTATATTTGCAACTACATTACGGAATTCCCGTTTAAAGCCGAATAAAAGGCAATTGCACCACTGCTTTTATAGAGATTACATTTATATACCTGTGTATGCATGTATGCATCTTTATGGTATTCTCATTCTGATGTACAGCTGTCTGCATGCATAAGAAGCAAGGGCAAGGAGGACTTGCATCATTATTTGGGAAGATGAGAGTATGCCAGTTGTCTCCATCAGAAGGCAATGGACTGACGTGGGAGGTGTGACTGGGAGCTGACCCATGGGACCTGTGGCAGAGAGCACACCAAAAGTGGCAGGCACGAGGCACCAGGGGCACCCTCAGAACTGTGGCCTTCACCACACCATGCTTACAATAATACAGATGCCTCTTAACACTAAACCCAGAAACTTATTTAGTTCTGAAGACACTGTCACGTAGCAAAACTTTTGGTGGCTCCCTCGTGCGAGTTGAAATATGTATTTATGAGTGGCAAAATTTTCATAGAATCACAGAATATGCTGAGTTGAAAGGGACCTACCAGGATCATGGAGTTCATCTCCTGGCCCTGCACAGGACCATCCTCTACACTCACACCATGTGCCTGAGAATGTTGTCCAAAGGCCTCTTGAACTCTGTCAGCCTTGGTGCTGTGACCGCTTCCCTGGGGAGCCTGTTCCAGTGCCCAGCCACCCTCTGGGTGAAAATATTTCCTGATAAACGACCTAAACCTCCCCTGGCTCAGCTCCAACCTGGATTCCTGTCACTGGTCACAAGAGTGAAGAGATTGCTACCTGCTCCTCTGCTTCCCCTGATGAGGATGTTGAAGACTGTAGTGAGGTTTCCCCTTAGTCTCCTCTTCTCCAGGCTGAACAGATCAAGTGCCCTCAGCCACCCTTCATACAGTTTCCCCTCCAGACTCTTCACCACCTTCATGGCTCTCCTTTGGACACTTTCCAAAGGCTTCATGCCTTTTCTATATTTTGGTACCAAAATTACCCACAGTACTCAAGGTGAGGATGCTCCAGTGCAGAGCAGAGCGGGACAATCACCTCCTTTATCTCTTTTATGATGGAGAAGTCTGGTAAGAAAATTCCAGGATATACAAACCAAATACATATAGAAAATGACTGCTCTTCCTTAGTGTGTGTAGGAGACTCATCAGAAAATGACAGCTCTGTCTTAATTTCCATTATGCTGAGGCCCTTCTACAGTCTCTGTCAAAGGGAAAGAACCTGAACAACGGCCTAGGAAAAAACTCAATTTCTTGTACAACAAGCTTCCCACTCAGTAACGTACATAATGATGAAAACCCACATGAAAATGCTTCAATTTAAGCACTACAGATGATTCTGTATGACCTCAGTGCAGGCGAAGTGCAGAAATGTTTCGAAGTCAGTTTAAGCCCTTTTTTACAGGAATCAGAACAAACTACAAATAATGCCAATCAACCACAATAATATATTTAAAAAAAATAAAAATAGAGGGCTTTTCCTCTATGCTACCCATAGGGGTTTTTTTCAAGATTATATATAATATTTTTCCTGAAAAAAAAAAAAGTCTTTTTTAGCCATTTCAAAAGTTTCCAGTATATGGTAGTAATAGCATGAGAAATAGCGTAAGTACAGAGAATTTAGTAACCTTTTTTATTTGGGTTTTTCTGGTGGTTTTGTTTGGGTTTTTCTGGTGTTTTTGGTTGGTTGGTTGGTTTAGTTTGGTTGGGGGTTCTTTTAGGGTTTTTTGTTAGTAAGTCATGTGAAGCAAAGGAACTAAAGATCTGGTTTTGTTTGTTGACATGGATAAACTTCCATTAATATGAAAGTAGGTAGAGTTAAGCCAAAGCTGAGTATACAATGAACAGGAACAGGGCCAGCTCAAGGTTGAGGTAGGATTATCTCACTAGTTTGATCAGAAATCAAACCAGTGACATTGTTTTCATAGAGTTGTGTGCTTCACAAATTAAATATTGTTTCAAAAGTGGTCATTGTTGAAGAACAATATAAAAGGGAAGAATAAAGCACAAGAAACTTATAATAGGTTTAGTGTATTGCATATATAGATATTCTGTGTTATGTTTCTCCCATATAATCTACTGAATGCAAACCAGTGCAGAATTTGGTTCTCTGGTTACAGTTTCTAGGAGCTGGAGCCCCGTTTACAGTTTCTGTACATGACAATTTTTGCAGTGTGCAGCCTTCTAATCAGCCAAGACCCTGCTGACACTTAGGAAATGACTATCCAGATATCTTTTTCCTGACTTGCTTCACAGAAGAATTTCAGCGTTATTCTTAACTGTGCATATTACCCAAAATAGTTCTGGAAATACATGTTGATCATTTAAGAAAAGTGGTTTTTAACTGCTACCAATACTAAGGCAATTTCAATAGCTGAATTGCATCAAATGATACCATACCTTCACTTCCATATAGTTCATTTTAATTTCTTATCACCAGCCATCTCAGTCATTTTCCAGGGAAAAAAAATATTTTCTTAAATTACACGTTTAAAGCTTTGTAAAGAACCACAGCAAATATCTATAACTTAATGGTCATAAGGGTTATAATTAAATTCACTTTTAGCCTTTACTGTTTTCTTGTTCGGACATGCTGAACTGTCTTTAGGATATTAAGTTTCATGGATTCACATTGTGTTGCTTTAATTGTGTTCATTTTAATTTTATCAGTCATTTTGAGACAAGACAAAAAAAAAAGATGAGGGGAAAGTGACTATACAGTACATTGGTTGTTTGCTTTTCAGTTTGTCTCTACCTCTTGAAATGATTATGAGACTGTATATACAAAATTTTCATACTGTTTTTCCATCTCAGAAATTCTACTCAGCAATTAACTTGTCTTTATTTGTTTCTACAGGTTGCTGCTTATTGTTCTGGTAGTGTTTTTTTTTATTGACTTAATGCACAAAGTGTTCAGGAGGCCAAGATTTTTGACTTTAAGCAAGTTAGATGTCATAGTAGGATGGGAAAGGATGGGGGACTTTTAGGTGTCAGCCAATTACTTGGGCAGCACAGATGGTTTGTCTGCTTATTAGTCATTGTCTGACAAGTCAGAGGTCAAAATGGTAACAATTTTAAGTGAAGATTTGGATTATTTATTTAAGATAAATTCAACACAATATTTTCCTTAAAATATGCTTTCCTTAAAATGCTGGAAGCACCTTTTTTAAAAACAAAATTGTGAGAAATGTGGCAAGGATAAATGAAAGATTGAATGGGAATTAATTATTGTACTGGCCAGCATCACGTAAACTCATTAGAACAACTGCCATAGAAAATTACATGGGTTTACCTTTCTTTTCCTTTATTAAGTAGCCAGTATTTGATGCCTTTTATTTCCATTAGGATAATGCACTATGGATCAGTCATCTTCTGATATAAATGAGTGTAATCTATAATAATGCAGAGGAAGCTGAACATACTAGGAACAAAATTCAGGCTTTTCCATTGAATTGTCTACTTCTTAACTTTGCTGGAGTGATTCAAGCTGCTTGTTTCTTCTGTCCTTCTCCTTATTTCTGGTTGCTTCATGCAGTTGTTAATGCACTTCTAGTTATTAGTATGCTGACTTTTGTATTTGTAGACTATCTTAAAATAATTCCTTGGTCCTTGCTCCTAATTTCTAACAAACTTGCAGCCTCATACAGTAGCCTTCTGTTCTTAAATTTATTGTTAGAAGTACTGCAATTGCCTAGACTTAACTAAACTTGGATGAAAGGGTGTGGCATGCTTATTGAATTTAAGTAGATTTGTGATGGAACAAGTACATACATGGGAGGAAAATTAGGGAGAAAAATGTCAATAGCATGGAAACATTCTTGGAATGAAATTATAATTTAGTTTTGCTTCAAAATGACTATTTCAGGAGTTTGTTTTCTGTTTTTCAAAATAAATGGTGTAATGGTTAAACGACAAAATTCATCAATTTTGAAGTACTGATGAAATTTAAACTGAATTATGAAACAACTTGCTTTATTGAGTAATTTTGAACTTAAGAGTGAAAATTTATAAATTATGCCAAATGTCATGCTGTCAGAACTGCTTTTTCCACAGTGTCAGCAACATCTTTCTCTCTTGAGTACATCTTCTTAGTCTTATTATCTCTTTCTCTTGGCAATGAAACTTTGAACCAATTAATGACTTAGAATCACTTTACTGCCAATGAGGGATCTTGTCAAATACATTTTGAAAAAGCTGAATAGAGAGCAGGCTAATTAAATAACCTTTGTAATGATTCTAACAATTCCTGCCTTTTTTTCATGAGCTCCCTCACCTGATCCTATAGGTGCTAGTGTTCCGTGTATCCTTCACATTCAGAATTTGTGTAGATCTTTCGGGACTTTACACAGGATCAATTTTGAAAGTGAGTTGTCTGTTGTGATGGACTGACCTTGGCTAAGGGACAAACACCCACCCAGCCACTCTCTCACTTCCCCCTCTCAGCAGGACAGGGGGAGAAGGAAGAGTGGCAAAGCTCGTGGGTCAGGGTAAGAACAGACCATCCATCAATTGGTCACAGGCAAAACAGACTCAGCTTGGGGAATTTTTATTATTTTTTTTTTTTTGCCAATTAAGTTGGATTTGGATGGTGAGAAATAAAGACAACAACAAAAATACCTGCCCCACCCCTTATTCCCAGGCACTTCATTCTCTGCTGCTCTGCTTTTCTCCTACTGAGCCATGGAAGAGGGATGGGGAATGGGTGTTGTGGTGGATTCATAAGAGCTCCTCTCTGCTGCTCCTTCTGTTTTCCCCAGCTCCAGCATGGGTCCTTCCCACAGCCTGCAATTTTTCAGGATAAACCTGCTTCAGTTCCTCCAGGCCACAGTTCCTTTGGTTCACACCCACCTGCTCCACCACAGGGTCCTCCATGGTTGCAGAGTGTTGATCTGCTCCTGGAGCACCTCCTCCTTCTCTCACCTTGGGGCTCACGGGGCTGTTTCTCACACCATTTTTGTTCCCTTTTCTCTCTATCTAGCATTTTCTCCTCTTTCCTTACTGTGCTTTCCCAGCAGTGCCACCAGTCTGGCTGACGGGCTCAGCTGTGTCCCATGACAGATCCATTGTGGGTCTGGCTGTGTCCATGACAGGGTAGCCCCTAAAATTTCTCACAGAGGAGCAGCCCCCCCATGCTGCCAACACCTTGACACAGACACCCCACATTTCATGCCTCTTTTCTTGTAGTACTTTCAAGGTTTTGCAGATGCTGCTGGCTTTTCCACTTCAAATCTCACATTTACTTGCAATCCATCAATAACCTAATTTAACATTGAATCTTAGTGATTAAGTGAAAATGTGCTCTTTGAAGCTTGTACTCATGGGAGGTGGGGAATTTGCTTCACGTGTGACAAGCTGTATGAGCTGCATAATATCATTTACTATCCTTCTTCACTGGTGGGGATAACTCCTTATTCTCCTTACTCTGGAAAAAAACCCAGGAGTTTATAAGCTTTGTTATGACCACCACTCATCACTATTACTTTAAAAGTGATGAGGCTTGCCTTTTTTTTTCTTTTTTTTTTAATAAACATAATAAACAATTGACTCAAGCTCTGATACCCATGAACTCTTATACTGGACAGGTGGGAATGAAAATTACATTGTCTTTGAGGATGCTGCATGTCATGCCTTGCCTACTGCTTTTATTCAACTACTATTTAATGAGTAGTGAATATAAGTATTATTTAGTTCTCCATCCTAATCCATCAGATAGTTATCAAACTAGACTGTGTGCTGTGAGACTTAACTCAGTGATCTTATTTCATTATTTATTTGAGTAATACTGTGGTGACAGAGAGTTGTGCTTCCCAGTTGTGGTTCCTCAGTGAATTTGGGACAGGGAAGAGAGGGAGGCACATTAAAAACAGTATTCCACTACCATGCACCCTGTGAATAAAGATTAATGAGAGTTACAGCAGAGTAATGTCACCTCTTATACAGGCTCTTGAGGAAGAACTTTGCCTCGAATTGGGTGAAGGTAGGAGGATGCACAGCATGTACCCTGTCTCTTAAATGTGAAGGAAGTGGTGCCTCAGCTTTATGCAGCATATCTATTTTGTTTGGAAATGCATAATGAAAACCTCCTTTTTACGGGTGGCATTTTGAGCCACAGAGTAAGTGCTTTGTCCAAAGTCACGTAGCTGAAACAAAGAACTGCTTTTGGATTTTCGAAAACTTAATTCAGGATCACTGTCTGTGATCTATCTTTCCAAAAAAAAAAACAAAACCACCCAAATCAAACCAAGACTAAAAATTCACTGATATTGCAAAGGAGGATGACAAACCCATTATATGACTTCACTTCTGGGATTATTAAAATGCATACAGGTTTAGACAGCCATTCAAATGTATATTTTTATATGTATTTGTGCTTAACTAGGAAAAAGCTCAGTAGTGCTTGTTCCCCTTGGTTTGACCTGGACTTGTTTCTAATTTATGAACCCTAATATTTAAGCAATTTAAAGGCTAATGTTGTTTATAGATGTTGGATGCTAATAATCCTGTTCTATTGTATAAATATGTATTTACACTGTGAAAACCTTATGAAGCTGAATTAGAGGCAAATGTAAATATCGGGGTTAATTTTTGCACATTTTCGAGCACATACCAGAAGGGAAGAGTAAAATTGGTCATTATGAGTACATAGTGATGAAAAATGGCTAGACACAATAAAGGATAATTTCTTTGGTTTCCAGAGCATAATGGAGTATGAATCATATTTAAAATTAATGACTGAGAAGACAGATCATGATTTGAATGTCATCAGCAGCTATTTTACTCCTCCCTAGAGCTGCAACAAGCCTTTTATGAGAGATGAGTTTCTGCAAACAAGCCCTTCTAAGCTGTCTGAAAGCTCCTAATTTATAACAGAGCTTTAGAAAATGTTTTATTTTTACTTTTTTCTGCGCTTGGAGTAAGGGGAGCAGACTGGGAACACCTCTAGTAACCACTAGTCCAGCAAGTAATATGCAGTTATTTGTTTGCAAGTACTTTTTCAAACCTGACTTATTTTAGGGGGGCATGATGTTGAGAGTGCATGTCCTTGTTTTAGATGGTGTGTAGTCCTCCTTTATCCTTTTCTAGTTCTGAAATAAATTTGAAATTACTTCATTGACTTCTGGTATTCAGAATTAGAACGTTTTCCAGGGTGTCTTCTGCTTGTTAGTGGGAAAGGGAGAGGAAAAAGACAATATACAGTATCTGTCTGTGGAAAAAAATGGTGCTTGCCCTCAGCATTTTACAAAAAAAAATGGACCTCAGAGTATGTGCCAGTATTCAGTTTAGTCATTGGAGACACAGCACAGTGGAGTGGGGCATGATACTGTTTCTCTTTAAGTGAATCTTTTACTGTGTACATGTGGTAGGCATTAAGTAAAGACAGTTAGTCAATAGTGAGTCTTTCTCAAGCAGAAGGCATCCTGATGTTTTTGATAGTCAAAGATATTGAGCAACAATGAAAGAGGAAAACTGGGGGAGGGGTGTTGGCTTCTATGAATGTGTAAAGTAATTCATTTTTTTTATTATTTTCACCATCAGCAACAGTTCTGAAAGTTGAAGTCTGCTGCTGGAGATCAAACTTTTAATAAAAGATGAAGCATGCCTTTGTTTCAAAGGACTGCAGTTTAGACCTCTCCTGGCATCCAAACTTTGTGTTTACTAAAGCTGTTATGTACTTTCAGTTCACAGGCTGTCCTTAAGCTGTTGGAGTTATTATAGTGGTGTATTACCTTTCATTCTACCTACCAAATCTCTCATGGCTCATTTGCTGTGCTCAATGATATTCTGTGAGATTGTTTTCATTTTTCAGTAACTTATATCACAGAGTATCCCAGATCCAGCCATAACTGTATTTCACTGACAGGCTCCTCTCTCTTCCTTTTGGAGCTGCCTCTTGAAGGGAGCAGCCATAAAGCATGGCCAGTTAGGATCCCAGTTGAAAGGACCTGCCAAATTATAGCTCTTCAATAGGCACAAAGGCAGGATCACAGGTTGAAAGCAGGCATTGGAATGGTTCATTTTTACAAATGGAGGTAGGCCAGAAGGGATACTTTCATGTATAATACCTAAAATAATAGTCTGATTTCTGGTTTAGGGCATCATTCTTCATGCTGCACTGTCCTGTTTATGGTCTTGTAATGTCAGAAACACTTTCTATTGTATTTAGGCTCTCGTATTCTATGGCAATATCTGGAAAGATACAGAAGCTATTCTGTTAAAGGTAGCTGAAATTTTGTTGAAAAATGTTCCCCTTCACGTTGTTACAGTATATTGTTTTGCAGGAGCTGAAATGGGTACAGCGAAAGTTAAGGACTCTGGTGATCTGTAGCCTGGCAACTACTGCAGAGGCCTGAGATTTAGAAGTTCTTGATCTGGTAAAAATGTTCCTGGGGAGATATATATATATATAGAGAGAGAGAGAGAGAGAGATACACACACATGTGCACTCATAAATAAATGTATGTATTTTATATATATGTGTGTGTGTGTGTGTATAAAATAACAACAACAAAGTAAAACCATCTCTCTGCATGCTACTTTTGTACATCCTGGGACACAGTATGCTGACCAGTACGTGGCAGGATCTGTTGTCTTAATGAATACTTCCTAAAACAAGAAAGAAAGTATTTCAATACACACACACACACACATTATTTAGTATCATTTTCTTGATAAGTTTGCTTCTTATTTTAGTGTGATGAAAAGCTAAGTGTCAAAACATTGGAATTTTAAAGTGATTGCTGTCTCTTGATCAGTTATAAGGGTCATTTTCCATTTGCACTCTCAAACAGGCTCATGGACAACAGAGACAAACTCTGCCCCTGAAGACTCCTCAGTTATCAAAGCACAAGGACTACAGGAAGTACTCATCTTTTTCACATATGGAATCTTGGAAGGGATGGTAATGGTGGGAATTCCATGGTGGTGGGGGGGGGACAAGAATAAATGGAAGGCATCCTCTGGTGGAGGAAGACAAACAGTGCAACTTATAAAACTTCTAAAAGTTGTTATCTCTAGGCATTTCTCTGTTGCACTTTTTATTTTGTATAAGACATACCTGGTACAGCGTTGTGCTGTTTAGGAGTGGGTCTGATGGTTTAGAAGGGCAGCCCAAATTCTATATGAACAGCTTGTTCCAACGCTCATGGAAACACATTAGAAAAACATTACACAGAAGCAACAATTTGAGATCCCAAACACGTTTTTTCCCCATTAACAATATTTTAAAATGCAGAAAGCACTTCTGTGAAGCATGAAGGATGGTCAGGGGTAGCTAATGAGGCTGATAGGTACAATTGCTGCATGCTTGATCTGCCTTGGATCCTAATGCTTATTTGGACATTCTTATTATTGTGTGGGTGTTAAGTCTGTCCAAGCTCATAATCGATAGATATATGGTCACTCAGAGGTTTATGTCTCTGTCTGGGAAAGCTGGAACAAAGTGAGCAGGATATAGTTTGTTAGGTTCATACAGAAAATTTCTCATAGAAAATCTGAGCAGACTAATTGCTGGGCATTAGCATGGGAGTCATATGAGCTGTGATAATGATATGGATAATGAAACCCCCACCTCTGGCCATCACTTTTCCACCTACGGGGTCAGTAAAGAATTTATTCAACCTTGAGTTGCATTTTATAATTGGCTATTTGTATCTGGGAAGATTTTGGTACTGCACAGTACCTTCAGATAATCATTCACTGACTATAAAAGGGACTAAAGTGCATCAGAAGGAAAAATGGTTGGGACCCACTGTCAAAGTGTGTTGGAAAATATAGAGTCAAAACCCCCATAATTTTCAGTCATGGATCTTTGAGCTCTAGAGGAAACAGTCTGAGCTGACAGCTTAGCAATAGCTTAACAGATTTATAAAAACTGTATATCAAGCAAATGATATCTTGGTGTTGCATGCACATACTGAACCCAGTAGGGTAGTGTTTTGCTAAATGTAGTTTTGTTTTGGTGATGTGACTCCTCAATCTCACAAAAGGGTGGTAATTTCCCACCTTTAATTCTGCACTGGGTGTTGTGGAACATCACACTAATGAAAGTCCCCCTAATAACAGATGCCAAGTAGTAGAGGACTCTTAACAGCCTGAAGGTTAACAGTAGAATATTATTCAGTTATTTGCTAAAACCTGAATTCAACATGAGATGTGGCTACAATTCCCTCAGCCTGTGTTTGGATGCCTAGTCGAGAACAGAATTTGGGAGTCAAATTTTCTGAATTGTAGCATATGCAGCAAGAGAACTGTTAGGAAGCAGCTCATGCCTCTTATTTCTCCAGAAGGCAATTCAGCCTGTATTTCTTTATTAACTGCATAAAGAGCCCAGGGAAAGCACGATTTTAGCTTTTACTAAGAGATACCAGCCCAAAGAATTACTGGATTTTCACTAAAGCATTTCAGTAGTTCTGGTTAGATGTTTTATCTGTAGGAAAATTGCTTAAAATACACCTAAGTTTTGATCATCTAGGTCTAAGATGTGACCCCAAATCTCCTGCTCTCTGGTTGCCTCTAATGACATGACTTTTACATGGATATTCTTCAGGTATCAGCTCAGCTCGTGGGCCTACTCCTGTTTGAAACAGCTGTGTCAGTAACTTCAGTTACTATCAGATCAAAATCCAGATAATGTCCACTAAAATAAAAGCCTCTGGGTGCTCAGCACACACTCAGAAGATTAGATAGCTGTGGATACCCCCTTCATCATGCTGTTTTTCCTGGACACATGAGAATAAAGAGATCTTTATCTTCAAGAAGGTTTCATCTTAGGTAAAGAAGTAGTACATCAAATCAGATTTAAGCTATTTCAAGTGTTTTTCTTATCTTAATTTAAAAAAAACAAAACAAAAAAAAACCCACAAAAAACCCAAACAAAAACCACAAAACAGACAAAAACAATTAAAAAAAAATTTAAAATAAATCCAAACCCTCAGTAGTAAAGAAGGATACAAAGAAATCATAAATAAAAAATTTTCTTCATTTAAATTTTACATTTCAAACTATTTCTGCCTTCAAAGTTATTCCACAAGTAAAATTCAGTTAAGTAGATCTAAGTATTTCATTTAAGTAGTGGAAAGCAGTAGCGTTTGTTTTTCCCCAAGCTTCTTAAACCAGAGATTTCCAATCATTTTCTTAACATAATGATTGAAAAGCATTAATTTACTCTATTTTTAATTTAGCTAGTAATGTGTTTCTGATCTGAAGGGGTTCATTCAAAATACACATTGATTTTATTAAGAAAGTCCCAAGACCACTTTAAGTTTTAGAATCAGTCTAAGGCTTTGATTCCATAAGACTGTGATTTAACAAAATGAAAGTAAAATATTTCTATAACTTTTTAAAATTTAGTATTGTTTCAAAATCTGATTTTTGGTAATAAAGCTTGAAGGCAAAAATTGCAGTTACAGCATAGGATAGCAGAGGGATATCTCAGTCAGTCTTGCTTATTATGCCAGCAGAGAGGCGAATTTCATCCAAAAATCTCTATAAAATCCAGTCATAGGGTGGATCTGGGCCATAACTTTGCTAGGACCTTGTCAAACTACATATTCTGTGGTTTTTACATTCCTACAGGACATCCCACACATACTGGGTTTTTTCTAGTTTTCCCAGGAGAAGCTGCACCGTTGCACTGTGGTTCCCAACTAGAAAACCAGACTCCAGCACCTGTCTGTGTTGGCAGAGAGCTCCAGCCTGCTCACTGCCTCCTCCTGGGCAGGTTTTAGGGCAAGGACACAGCATTGCTGGATATGTTGAAGGATTTGCTGTAAGCTGGAACTGATGTTCCCAGGGGCTGGACCATAAATATAAACTCAATGTCCAGGTGATGTGGCAGAAAAGAGGAAAAAAAAAATAAAAAAAAAAAGGTGTTTCAAAGTCTGTCCTACTGTCAGACCTCACGGGAATTTTAGATTAAGTTTGCTGCCTGAATTTTTGCTGGTAACAGGAGGGTACAGTATTAGGCAGTTTTACAAGTGTGGCTGATGTGCTGAAATATTAAAAAGATATTTTTTTTTCCTTGTACTTTTGACCTGTGAGACATGAAGCTCTGAGAATTAGAGCAGCAATGCAGTTTAGGTTTCAGCTGTGAGAAATGGAGAATTCTTCAAGTGACAACCACTGGGTTAAGTGTTTGTTCAAAACCAAAACCAACTCATGAGTGACATAGGCAGCTAAATTGCACCATCTGGAGCAAGAGGCAGATGTAAGCATCTTTATTTAAGAATCAATTTCTTGCTGTTTATGAAAGATGTGTGGAATTAATTCAGTCCTTTTTTTGTCGGTAGCATCATTCATGGGAAACAGCTTTGTGTAAACATCTGGAATATAAATTCCTTAGCCATTTTAGGTAATAAATCCAGAATAACTGTTAAGCATTAATAGGCAGGATTGCTTAAGGACTTCAGACTACTCGACAGCCTGGACAAAGCACAGGCAGATGCTTTAAACAGACCAGAAGGAAGGCTGATAATTATGAGCAAAGCAGGGAAGTGACCTTTTATTGTGGCAGGAACTGGAAGCATCACCATACACCTCAATACAACACAAGGCACAAATTAGACAGAACCATCCACTACACCTAGACAATCTTGTTTTCCATCTGGTGCTCTGGGCCTTCCAGGTCTAAGCTGGGCACTCAGAAGGTGAGGTACATAAAATTATCAGTCATCTTCTAAATTTTACAGAGAAAATGGCATTTTCATAAGAATGCAACCATTTTGTTTTCACAATACTAATTGGTTGTCAATGATTAATGAAATGGTAATTGGTTTTGCTACTGAAAATTAGAGGGCTCGATTCACAAAATTATTTCATTCATTCAGTGTTTACAGATGGAAGGAAAGGGGCACATGGAAAATAATTTATAGGTGATCCTCAGAAACTTTTTAAGCTTCATCTAAGTTCGTTCAAAGTGAATATATAAATATAAAGATAAAATAAGGCAGTAATCTATGTACATTCAGGCAGAAACAGACTATGATTTAGAGCCTCTTAGGATAAAAAATAATGAATGAATAAGACTGATTAATTAAAACTTAACATTAAGTTGTGCTCTTTTATAAAGGTCCATCTAGTTCAGTGCAATTTTTTTCCAGATGGAAGGCATGCATAGGATAAATTATGCTCACAGAAAGAAAGAAAAAACTTCAGTGAGACCAAGGCAACCACTAATAAAGCAACCATTAGCACATTTATAGAGCTTGGATAGGGGAAGATCTATGGAAACAAAGTACTTTAAAGAAGCTGTCAACCAAAGAAACATAGAAAAGTTTAGATTTTGAATATATGGCTATTTTCTCACGTTGAGAACTCTGATTTAGTTCCAGATATATTTTATGGACTGTATAATTAAAATGTGTGACTAAATGCAAATGTGCATTATACTACTTATACGGAGAAATTTACTGGTTTAATTCTTGTGATGTGATTTGATACACCCAGAAAGGCCAAAATTATTTGTTCTTCAGTGGATCTTTGTCTCCAGTAAATAGACAGTCACCATCAGGAAGCTGGATTTATCAGAGACTCCAAAAATCAGGCCCTGGTAATTCTGCTTGGCGAAATTTAATTTAGATTTAATTAGAGATGGACTGGAGTCAGGATAATGGCTTCAAGAAGGTGTTGTTAATCCTGCAGGGATAAAAGTTACCTTTGCTTGATTGGACCTCCCATTTGAGAGTGACCCATGAAAATCTGACTTTTAGGTTAGGTGTCTGTAACCACCATGGACTCTCAAAGCAGTGTCTGGGACAGAATTAGTGCCCCTGTCAGCAAGGTGACAGACACCTGTGCATGTGTGACAAATTCCTATTTGTCACAGTTCCTACTGGTGACCTGTCAGCACCAACACTGCTTATAAAAACCCTGTCTGGGCTTATTTGTCATGGGTGGGGAAGGCAACTGCAGGCACATAGGATTCCTCTTGCTCACAGCCCTTGCCCAGCTCCTCTCTTCCCTAGAGCAAGTGCTCCCATCCTCCCTGGTCCTGTCACTGTGCTTCTAACCACAACCAGGTCTTTTATTTTTGTTTTATGATGATTAAATATAATTTTTAATGACTAAAATATTATTTCTTTAAAGGTATCATGCTTTAAAAAACATCCATGCATTTACCTATGGTAAGAAAAAAAAGTTAAAATTCCTATCCTGACTCAAAAGCAATAAAAATCCAGGAGAAAAAAACCCCACCATCAACAGGTTTAAGATGGTGGCTTAATATTCTCAAAACATTTTCAGAATATTTTAACTTTAATTAGTATTTTTGAAAACAGAAGTTGTCCAGTATGGCATAACTTCCTTTTCAGTTGAAAAAATTAAACTGGTTTCTGCCCTATGCTTTGACACAGCATTGTCTGGTGATCTGAGAATCCTGTAATGGCACCGAGCAGCTCAGGAATGACTGAGGAGCACCTCCACTCCCAGTGCTATTTTCCTGTCACACAGTGATGCCAGAACTTTTAAAAGGATTGTTCTTGCAGCGTTGTTTCTTTCAGGCATCGGGGTATCTGTAGGTTGCTGGTCGACGGTCGCTTCCTCGATTGTGATTATACCTTTTTCATTACATTTAAGAGCTTTCCTACAGATGAGTAGCATGTGGTATTGGCTAAGGAGATGAGACTTTAAGGAGATGAGACTTTAATGAGATATAGAACACACCAACAAAATGCTTGTTAAATTGCAATGACACGCTTATGCTGGTAGCATGTGATGTTGGGAAATTAAATTCCTGATGAGACAATACAAACAAACGCACTTCAGCAGGCGTGTAGTCACCCAGCTTGTTCTCAAGTTGGTCCAGAAGACAGGGCAAGTGGGAAGCTGCTGGGAGGGAGGCGGGATTGTGTCCTCTCCTTGTTCTGTGGCACAATTTCACAAAAGTAAATTCACCTTTTTGCTCTGATTTTGCATAAGGACATAACGAGACAGGGCATTGCTTTCTTGAGAGGGTAAAGTGGTAAGTACGACTGCTGATGCAGAAGGGCCTTCCAAAAATTGTTGCATCTGTCTTACACACACAGAATTTCAAACAGCTAAACAATAAAAACAACCACCACCAACAGACCATGAGCGATATGTGACTTGCTGTAACCTGGAGCCATACACACTGTTTAATTAGCACCACTGAAAATTTTCAGTCTGGGAGTACAAAACCCAGTCTTCTATTCAGCTCGAGGAGTGGCTGTTGAGCCTGCAGTAGGAAAGAGATAGTAGTACCCCTGAGTACCTCTGACACTTTGACTTTCATGCCTGGACTCCCAAATCACCCATTTTTTTTGTGAGGAAGAGTAAAAGTAATAACACTAATAATATTGTTGTGAGTAGTTCACAAGGTTTGAAAGGGTTTGGTAACATCATTACCCTGTCATGGGAGAGATTAAAGAAATTAAATGTTAGATTCCTAGCCAAGGAATTCAGATCCAACAGATATAACCTAGGCTGGCACCATTTGATGGGTAAAATGAAGTTATAACTGCTCTATTAAGACTGCTCCTCTTGGGTCCTTCTAACACTCTCTAAGCTTCTTCTTGCCCTCCCCAAAATGCAGAGAAACACATGTCAGAAAAGTAAAGCATGTAAACATCTCCTTTTCCTTCCTATAAAAGCAACCAGCTAATTAAAAATAGCAGCTTTCTTCCACTCAGCCTTCCCAAGGCAACTGGAGCGTCGTGGTGCAAATGTGTTTTTTAAGAAAAAAATTACGTTTTATTTCTTAATGAAGAGTTTTTTCATGTTTGTTTCACCTTACCAAGGTTTGGAAAGCTAAATGTAAAGAATGCTTGCAGTGCAAGTTATTGAGAAATTGCATTTTTCAGGTACAAGAATTTTCTAGGAAGTACCCCTCGATTTGAACTAGAAATAATCTCTGAACTCTTTGATCATATGTGAGCTTTAAGAAAATCCAGATCTCTTTGTGAACTTCGTGGGTTGTCCATCTGTTGTAGATTTTAAACTAAAATCTAAACCTGGATGCAAATTTACCTGTTTAGAACAGGTCTGAACCAGAGCAGATCATTACAATCCCAGTTCTAGCATGCTATAGGGGAAAAAATTAAAAATCTGAAGAATAGCTGTGGCATCATCCATAACACACCTCTAAGATACATGAACTGCAGGTGAGTACAGATGTTCTTAAGATAGATTTAAAGTAGGTTACCCTGGGAATTCAGCTTCAGGAGCTGAACATCAGCTATCTCTGGTTATCAAACCAGATGCCAAAGTGAGTTTTGCGCCGCGCTGATCTTCGTGGTGCCTTCAGCAGTCACTCAGCAGTAGCTACCTGAGTTAATTTAAAAACATCTCCAATATGTCACATGGTGGCCATGTAAACATATGTGTGGACTGTGCTGTGTCTTTTGCTACTGATGTACTCTGTTAGCTGCTTTTCAAAAGATAGAAATCTCTGTCTCAATGCTCCCAGCAGAAAGCATTTTCTTGTACTTTGCAGAGCAAAAGGATAATGATAACGTCTTCTTACAGTAGTCACGGAGCACAAGGGAAAATCAGTTTATATTGCAGCGAGGATGTTCAAGGTATGCTTTGGTTTTCTTGATTTTGTTGAGAGCAGCAAGCTGGATTAACACACGATGGGCACCCTGGGCCTCTGAGCTGTGTGCATTTACCAAGCAATCCGAGCACACTTTCCTTTCCAAGGCTCCACCTCGCACCTGTGCTGCCATGGGAAGGCCAGGTGAGAAGCAGGGGAGGTAATCTGAGCCCCAGGAGCTGCTGAATCGAGATTACCCTCAACCCAGCTCACGTCAGCTCCCAGTGGAGAGGTGAGGCTTAGAGAACACCCTTGCTATTCCCTGTATGTGAGTTGTTTTAAGAATTCCTTTGGACTTGTGGTGCCCACAGTATGTGCATTTGCTTTTGGCAGGGAGCTGTTAGGATCGATAAAGATTTGTGGAGACTTGCTGTTTCTATAAATTATTATTTTCCCATCTTAAGGGGAAAAAAAAAAGTGTCTTTGAAATCATTTGGAGACCGAGGATCTGAGCCGAGGCCTGTGTGGATCTGACAGTGTGGGAAGATGACTGGAGAGGGACCTGAAATATCCAGCTTGGCAATTTTATTCCTACTTCCTCCCTTGTACTCCCTATTCACATTTTTCCCTGCTGGCACACCCTTATTTATCTCTTACCTTGAGCCAAAGATATTGTGCTATTCTGAGAGATATTTTCTGAAGGAGCTCCAGCGTCTCCTTGGGATGATGGTAAAAAGATTCTTTTGTTCACTCGGTTAAGCACGAAGCATCATCTGTTTCCTCCTAATAGGTTTTTTCTTCTAGCTAAATGTCTTTTAACAATTGGAATTAGAAACAAATTATATTCAGCTATTCAGACCTTGCAAAGAAAGGCTTATGCCTTTGTCTTTTTCCCTGTTTGAAAAGCAGGCTAAAGGACAAATGCTGCACTGTGCCCACTGCTCTCAAGTATATGAATGGTAATTCTATATATATGTATTATGCATATTTTTTCAATATCCACTGTAATCTGCATAATACACATATGTACATCATGTTTGCAGATGTTCCAGTGATATCAAGACAGTAAAGTATGTGGTAACAGGCTTTTTCAGTCCATTTAGCCATTGCATTGCGTGAAGGGAAAGGTTGTATATCTGGGTGATTTTTTCAACAGTTAAAAATATCTCTTCAATTATTTTCTCACTGTCTTTAGCGGGGGTATTATCATCAGTAAAAATCCTCACATGCTTTTTTCTTGCATCTATATTATGGAAACATGATTATCCATGAATGTGGTACCTGGACAGCAATGTGCTTGGAAGCTAATTTTGCTTTTTATTGCAGAGAAAGGCAAAGAAGAACAAAACTTTGGAGAAGAGAGTTTCCCTTATTAAATATTTACCATTTCAGCTCCAGATTCAGGAAAGGTAAGCTCTGAGTCATTACTTTTTATTTTTAGTATCCAATCTACTTGGAAAGGAATGGAATGCAATAACCTTCAAATCCCCCTAAAAGTTGTGAGTTACATGAAGTCATTTATTTGAAAAGCACCAAGAGATAATGGAAGGTGTATTGGGTTTGCATGGCAAGGTTCAGGTAGCAGGGGTGGCTTCTGCTGGAAGCTGCTGGAAGCTTCCTGCACATCCAACAGAGCCAATGCCAGACGGCTCCAGGATGGACTCACCACTGGCCAAGGGCGATGCCATCAGTGACAGTGGTCATGTGCAGTGACAGCCAGAGAGGGGAGTGAGAATATGTGAGAGGAACAGCCCTGCAGACACCCTAGTCAGTGAAGAAGGAGAGGCAGGAGGTGCTCCAGGTGCCAAAGCTGAGATTCCCCTGCAGCCCAGGGTGCAAACTGTGCCCCTGCAGCCCACTGAGGTCTGTGGGGGAGTAGAGATCCACCTGCAGCCTGTGGAGGACCCCACCTTGGAGCAGGAGGGTGCCTGGAGGAGGCTGTGACTCCATGGGAAACCCACACTGGAGCAGGCTCCTGGCAGGGACCTGTGGAGAGAGGAGCCCACACTGGAGCAGGTTTGCTGGCAGGACTTGTGACCCTGCAGGGGACCCACGCTGGAGCAGCTTATTCCTGAAGGATTGCACCCCATGGGAAGGACCCACACTGGAACAGTTCATGAAGAACTGCAGCCCATAGGAAGGATCCACATTGGAGAAGCTTGGGGAGGACTGTCTCCTGTGGGAGGGACCCCACACTGGAGCAGGGGGAGAGTGTGAGGAGTCCTCCCCGCAAGGAGAAAGGAGTGGAAGAGACAAGGTGTGATGAACTGCCTTCAGCCCCCATTCCCCATCCCCCTGCACCACTGGGGAGAAGGAGGTGGAGAAAATGAGGAGTGAACTTGAGCCTGGGAAGAGGGAGGGGTGGGGGGGGAACGTGTTTTAAGATTATTTCCTACTCTAATTTGATTGGCAATAAATCAAACCAATTTCCCCAAGCTGAGTCTGTTTTGCCCCTGATGGTAATTGGTGAGTGATCTCTCCCTGCCCTTATTCCAACCCATGAACTTTTAGTTACACTTTCTCATCCCTTCCCAGCTGAGGAGGGGAGTGACAGAGCAGCTTTGATGAGCACCTGGCATCCAGCCAGGTCAACCCACAACAGACATATTGTTTGGGAAATATAAGGCACCATTTTCCTCCAAATGCCCGTTTTCTGACTCCACTGTTTCTGTGCTTAAAATTGGAACTTTGGAGACAAAAATATGAATTGATTTTGTGAAATTGTTTTGTGTTGTGTTAATTTAAAAAGATCAGCCAGCACAGCAGTAATGATCACAGAGGATTGTTCTTTTGAGACAAAGATAACATAGCATTGATCTGATGCTTCAATATTCACCAGAGATTTTAAGGCCACAAGGGAGTGTTTTGACCTGACTTCTCACACATGGGAAGCAAAGAGAATTTCACCCACAGCTCCTGCACAAATTGTGTTTCTGGACAAACACAATACTTTTGTTTGTAAGGGCTCCTGAAAGTGAATGTTAAGTCTTTCTGCCCCAGACTTTATGTTCACTAGGTAATTTTAACTTCTTTTGAAAGCACTGCTGTTTATTTCATTATACACTATGAATTGAGATATTTATTAAAATAATGGGTGGATTCTGGAAGTGAATGAAAGAGACGAATTATCTGTGAACTTTTCATATGAAAACTAGCCAAAAAAACCAAAATAAAATGCTGAAGTATCATCGGCCCACTAGAGATTTAAGATCTACATCGTAGAAATAAATGCAAAGAAAGGAAAAATGGCTAAAGACTTAATCCAGTGAAACACTAAAACAGGCCTGTGACTCTAATAATACGAGAAGTTTCACCAAAGGCAATGAGACTGTTAAAGAAGACAGGCACAGGCAATCCTCTAAGTGCTTTAGTAGATTGACATTGAAGTGCCTAGTCAAAATCATTAATTTCTTTTAGCGAGGAGGTAGCACAGAGTTTATGAGAAGCTCAGTAAAATAAATTACAAAACAGAAGGAACCCTAAGAAAGCTTTTTTAGCAGAGGATCAACCTCAAATGAGGTGCCCACTGTGCAGTGTAATGCACCTCAGGAAGCATTAAATGCTACTGGCTCTGCAGGACATGCATGCTAAAGAGAAGGTGTCATTTTCATGAAGGCACTGTCTTTCATTATTTTATTGCCTGTTGTATATACTTCCTCCTGTTTCATTCTTGATTGTATTTTTCAGTTACGTTGGCATTTTTTCCCCATGCAGAAGCTTTTGGTTTTGCTTTTCATGGCACCCAGAACCACCACTGAAGACAAAAGGGGAGCAGCCCTGCAGGTGAGAGGTACCACAATATCTTGTGGCACTGAAGTGCTTTTATTTTTGAAGAAGCCAGAGTATATAATTGAACAGAGTTGCCATGATTAAAATGCAATTAAGGCTGTGAAGCCCTTGAGCTTCTTAAATGATGGCATGATACAATATTTATCAGGCTTCAGAACACATAATCACATCTTTGGCCATCCAGCCATATTTTGCTTTTTCCCACACACAAGGTTAACCCTCTATCACAGTTTAATGCAGCTAAACTTATCACTTCTGTATGTGACACCTTAATATTTCTGAGGTGGAAGAGTAAGGACTAAAGTTGCAGAGAAGACAAGCCAACGAAGTGACAAGAAAACACACATGCTTAAGCATTCATTTAGAAAGATGCTTTATGTTTTGCTGTTAGTGAATAATGGAGCTAATATAAAATTCTGACAGGCATAAACCTATTGAATAATCCTGATACTGCAACGTACAGGTGACTTGCAAGCAATAAATTGAATGATGTTAGTTTTATGCAAGAAATAATCTTTTAAAAGATAGAAAAAGGCAAATATATAATTCATATGGTTAATATTTGAGGTATTTTGAAGGTAAGTTCACACATTTCCTCTGAGTGGCTACATGAGTTTAAAAAAAAAAAAAAAGGCATAAATGACCTTCAGTAAAACTTGGCAACTAGTCCAAATTCTACTTCTAAATTTAACTTTGTCATGTATGCTTTTTAGGAATATAATTCATCGCCTGGCACTCTGGTCTGAAATACCAGTATCCATCATAGGTGCTCGACAGTTTTGCAATGTATCTGCTTTCAGATCATTGGAACAGTATCAGCTTGGATGACTAGGTCAAATTCAGGTGCTGGCAGATGACACCGGGGGCTTTCCTGGCAGATTTGTTTACCTGCTGATGAACTATAGTACTGCTGTTCAAAAGATTTATGATTATTTCGATTTCCTGTCACATTTAGAAGTTGGGTCAAGAAGATCTCTCGACCTGTACCTAAATCAGAACAAAACATTGCCACCCTTACACATAGATGGCCTTCATTAGCTGTTAAAAGTGCTGTCCCTAGTATCTCTGGTTTGTTTTTCCAGGCAGGGAGACTTATTCTGGATGGGAAACAAATACAGCCAACATACATTCTTCCTTAGAAATAACTGCCCATAACCAGAGTAGATTTTTACCATCAGAAACTCGGTATTGTTTAATAGGTTTTTGCATGCTGTGGTGTTACTTGCTCTACGTTCATGCACACAGTAAGGTCTGTTACTCATCACTTAGGTCTGTCTGTCTGTCTAAACCAGGCAATGGAGGTCAAATCCAAAACTCCTTCCAAATTTAAAAGCAGGAGCTTTAAAATACAGCAATGTACCGAATAGCTCAGCAGACTGAGGGCTAGAGATGCTACTGCATTTTAGAGCTGAAGCTCCAACTTCCAGCGTTTCCATTGCACCTACCACAGTTTTCAAACAGCAGCTACAACAGCAATAGAAAAGATAATTGTACCTGCTGTAGACAACTTTAAATTGAAAATTACCTTGCTTGGAGGGGCAAAAAAAATCTCTTAAAATGAGATCTTAAAAGATCATCCTAATTTCTAATAAATCCTGGCCCTGCTGCTTCCTCATGTCATTTCTCATCTTCGCTTTGCCTTTGTCGAGCAGCACGAGCCCCTTTCCCTTCCCTCCCCCTCTGCCTTGGAAACTTGGGAGTTTCCAAGGTTCTCCAGGCAGTGCCTTCCAACCCTTGTGTTAAAGGCAGGAGGCAGATGGAAAAGCTTCCCATGATAGAGAAGTACTTGGGAAATCATTCTGAGCCATCAGCGAGGAGCAGCTTCCCAGGTGGACAAAGCCCATGGGGGATGTGAGGAGGGTAATTGCTCTCTAGACTGCACAGCGAGAATGGATTGTTTGTTTCTGGGGTGGGGCAGGGGTGGGCTTGATAATACAGATCACTTTTTTGTGTCTGCAATGCAGAAGTTTCTCTCTGCTAATCTTGGCACTGACATTGAAATTGATGTGTGGCCTTTAGGTAAGTCACTTAATCAATGTGTTTGTAAAATGAGGATAATAACATTTATTTGCCTGCCCGAAAATGGATGTGGTAAGGACAGACTAGTTAATGCTGTAAAATGCTATTTACTAGTAATTGCAAGTATTATTACACTGCAGACTTAAACCCCTCCTTGACTGGTAATTGAAATAGCTGAAAAAGTCTGAAATGTAAAGGTGACAGAGGTTTTAGCTAAAGTGGAGGTAGCTAATCCCCTTCCTTTTCATGGAACTAATTATGCTTTAACTGAGGCAATAAATATAAAAAATGTCTTGACCAGATACCTGCTCTTACTCAGAAACAGAACGAGAAGAAATATTGTGAGATTCACTTCTGATGCACTAGGTAATGTGCCATTGATAATGGGTCAAAGGAGGAGCTGGGTGTGACACAGAAAAATACACTTTCAAGCCTCTGTTCTGGGATGCAGGTGCACTCGGGTGTCCTGAGAGCAGGATGAGCAGCACAGATAAGACTGAATTGGATGCATCATTACCATTTTCAACCCAATTAACATCCTCGCTCTTCAGGATTAAATAAGGTCTGTAATCTGCCTTTCGGTAGGGCAGGTTGAAAAAAAATTGAAGTCCTGAGGGTGAGAAAAGTGAATAATGCTGTAGAGTGGCATGAAGTAGATAGGAAATGAACTACAGTAAACTGGCTTATCTGTGAGCTGTGCCTTGAGAATTCTTCTGAGGCCTCAGATTGCCACCACTTCTCCTACAGATGTTTCTTTGAGAAAGATGAACATAAGATGCCTACCTAGGGTGGCTAAAGGATCAGATCTGCCAAAAAAAAAATCCCTTTTTGCCTTCTATTATACTACCAAGAATCATTCCAATAAAAACAACCATGTTTGGTTAGTGCAGTAGTTAAAATAAACAGCCTTAGGTTTCTCTAACTATTAGTAAAGGGTCATAATTAGATCATTCCTTATGCTGAGTAAAAGCTCACCAGCAGGGTAAATGCCTCTGACTTTCCTAGAACGTGGGGGAATAACTGTTTCATGAATGTTACACATATCTCACTTCAACTGCTTAATATTTTCCTGATGAATTTGCTTGAAATTTATTAAAGAATCAAGGAAGCAGGCTCATTTGCAATGTGATTGGCAATATTTCCAGGACTTTATTACGAGCTATGAAAAGAGAAATGGTGGGATTCTTTGCTAAGGAATGACTTACTTTGCCTTTCTCCAGTTTACAGCCCTGCTTTCCAGTTTTAAGTTTTACAACCCAAACTCAGGGCGAACCCAGCCTGGGAAAGAGACTGGTGGCTGCCTCCCCAGAGCAGCAGTGACAAACACAATGGTTTCCAAGGGGGGGACCTGTGACTCCTGGCAATACTGCTTGGCATACTGTTGGCAAGATTACTTACTTCATGTATTGGAGTGGATAAACTTTACACCAAGCCACAGATGGGGAAACATTTTGCTTTCTTCTGTAAGGCAGTGCAACTCACTGCAGGCTAGAGAGAAGTGCCACTTAGAGGCAAATCATCCCTTGGCTTGCTGTGTTAATGAGCCTAGAAACAAAGAGGTGCCTCTTTGGGCTCCAACAAAAAGTGGTAGGTGTAAGACACTTGAACTTGGAAGGATTAAACGTACTGAAATCCAGACATTTAAGGGAAGCCCTTATGAGAAGGAGCTTTATATTCAGAAATAAAGAATATGGGATGCTGTAGGCTGAACAGGTTCAAAGGGGAGCATCTCAGGGGAGTTCTGCTACAGCAATGCGTGGGCAGAGCCCTGTCACTCAGAGAGACTGTGCACTGAGGAGATTAGGCAGAGGCAAGGTCCAGCAACTGTGCTGATCCCATGGCAGACAGTGATATTGGATGTAAAGGCATTGCTCTCTGCCAGTCAGTGAATGCTTAAAAACATTTCTGGGAATATTTTGGCAAATTGGTAAAAGAACATGCTCAGTGATTTGATGTTCCTTTTGGGTTTTGATGATCACAGCCTTACAAAAACAACAAAAAAAAATTAAATGACCATCAGAGAAAAATAACTCAAAAAAGCATTTGAACTAGTCATGCCAAAATGTCTAGCAGTGGTGGTGTGCTAGGTATCCACAGGTAACAGAAATATCACACAAGGTCAGTCGAAAAAAGGCACTCAATTTTCAAGATATGAATTCTAGTCTCAGATTATTAAAGTCCCTTCCAACCCAGGCCATTCTAGGATTAGCTGTGGATTACCTACAGACCAAAAATAATGCACAGACAAGATTTCAAATTCACAGAAAAGAGTTTAAACAACTAGGGAAAAAGTTTCTAAAAGTATTAATGCTTTCAATCCCAGAGTGGACACAGTTAAGTATTTAAATAATTATGCAGTAGTTGTTAGTTTTCTGCTAAAAAATTGGCCAAGCTCTAATAAGATAGGGCAAATTTTATTTTGCAATTTTTCCTCCAGTGTCATGTGCTTTGAAGGTGTACTGAGATCTTTCTTCTATACTTTGTCACTTTGTGACGATGATGTATGTGACAGAGATGCCCAGGCTATTGGAAACTCTGCAGATGGATTGCCCTTCCCATTAAGAGCAGTGGATCCTTAACTGAATTTTAGACAAGCATTGTCACTACCCAGTGCTCTGCAGCTTCTTGTTTGCCTTGCAGCTCTGACAGTTATCCCACAAGTCCCACATTTGGTGGTTCACAAGCTCCAGACATCCATCTACATACACTTAGAGAAAACCAGTATCTTATTTCAGCAGCTGAAAGGAAAGCCAAACAAGGCTGCATATGTTACTAATCATTTAGGGTTATATTTAGAGGTGCCAAGAGGATGGAGCCAGGCTCTTCTCGGGGGTGCCAAGTAATAGGACAAGAAGCAATGGGCACAAACTGATGCACACGAAGAACTTTTCCACTGTGCCGGTGATCCTGCACTGGAACAGATTGCTCAGAGAGGGTGTGGAGTCTCCCTCGCTGGAGGCATTCAAGAACAGTCTGGATGCAATCCTGTGTCATGTGTTCAAGAACAGCCTGGATGCAATCCTGTGCAATGTGCTCTGGCATGAGCCTGCTTGAGCAGGGAGGCTGGACCGCATGACCCACTGTGGTCCCTTCCAGCCTGACCCATTCCATGATATTTTTACTCGCCCCACACTGCACTCTGGGAGGTGAGGCAAAGAATCATTGCAGATGATTGTAGAAGAAGGCCCTGTAGCACACATCTCAAACTGTGGTTACACAGTGATTTTCCTTGTGCTGGGGCAGAGAACATGCAAAAAGGTAAGGGAGCTCCCATGGAAACAGAGAGACACAGATCTGGTGATGTACATACAGACTGGTGATGTATATCTTCCCCAGCTGGTGATGTACATACAGACTGGTGACATATATATTCCTCAGCTCTTCTTCCTTACCAAGGGTTTTCCACGTGTATTGTAGGGAGAAAGGAGCGTTTTGCCTCTGCCTCCAGGCCACAGATGTCTCTGGCATCACTCACTTTAAATTCTAAGATTGAAGTAAGTTCACCTACTAACATGTTTTCTGCCACGAGTGACATTGCTGCAAACCAATAATTCAGCAGAGGGAATAAGAGGTCCAAAAGAACAGTGGATTGTATCATCTGAGCTTACTGACTCAGAAGTCCTGTGTTCAGTTCCAATTCTGTCTAAAAAGAAAGCTGATTTCCTTAGAACAGAAATGTATATTTTAAAAAAAATCTTGCTCCACTTCCCATGTTTTTACTTTATTGGATCTAGTTATTCCAGGCAAGTGACAGTTTTAATCAACAAGAAACTCAAGTTTCTTAGATACAGCAGCAAGGTATGATATTCTGCCAGCAAAGATAAATTCGCTGAGGGTTATGGTAATTAATATGTACATTAGAAAAGGAGACTTTCCATCCACCTTTAATGAGCTATTCTTAGTACCAGAAGTATTTTCCAATACATGATAGCAGAAGGAGATTTAACCTTACCCTGTCAAACTTAGCATCAAAAGTGTTACAAGAGGGGGAATTCCAAGTCATCTCAATTATGTGGCACCACATGAAATAATTATATTTGGTCACCCTTCAGAACGATATGTTCCTGAGGGACAACTTTTATGTACTGCTCCTCAAAACACAGCTATGCTCTGACTGTGCTGCTTTTGATTTTTAAATAGCTCACACAGCTATAACCTCTGCATGTTATCTCTAACCATGAACAACAGTATTATTTTTACAGGCAGATACCATATCCTTGGAAGACTTTTTTTCCCCCCCTTAACTATCCCGGTTTACAACGTAAGACAAAAGAAATTAAAGGCTTTGTTGAATCTTCTCTAACACAATGGAAAGTTATCAGAGAAGGTTTTATACTTTTTAGTGACAGAGCTAATATAAAATGCAAAAGACTTTTCTTGAAAAGAATGAAAAGAATACAACCAATCAAACCTCATTCAGTTAATGTGCAAACTTGACTCAAAGCAGTACTTAAAATACATTAACCTGAAAGGCACAATGTACCTGACTCAAACTCAGAAAAATACTTGTTTTCACGTTTCAGAGTATTGAACAGGTAATAAAATGAATTTAATTTGCTACAGAAACACAACAGAACCCACCTCAGTTCCCTGCTGTGTCAGTGTTGAAAGAGGTCTTGATGTTTCTGAAAAATTGATCCCTGACATACAAACAGGAACAAGCAGGATAGACACTAAAAGTTGAAATACTTCAGTTTATTCTAAAAATGAAAAATCAGGGCAAGGCACTTGACTAATATTTTAAGTTAAATTTGCAAAACATTTCTAGATTTAAGAAAAACAGAGACAAAAGGTGATAGCTTGTATTGGTTTTTTATTTTTGTTTTTTTTTAATTGTTAATAGGAATATCTATACTTCATGCTATAGAAAGGACATCAGAAAAACGGGAAACATAATGGCAGTGGTTTTGGTTTTTACAGTTATGAATGCTCATGTTTCATTTAGCAGAAAAGGAATGGCTCCTTGTGCAACTCCTTGCAATACCAGGGACACATTTTGATGACATTTGCATCTCATATTTCACAGTCCTGTCCCTTCACCAACATGCAATGAGATCATGAAGAAACCATAAAACCAATCTCATCCATCGACATGTGGCTCAATTTTCTTCCTTGCAACTTTAAATTCCTTAAGGATATCAATGCCACATGACTTACTGTAAAAAGAAAGAGAATAAATAATCAATGATAAACCAAAAAAAAAACAAAACAAACCTGTGATAGGCAAAAGATAAATATACAAGCACATGAATCAGGAAAAAAATAAAAAAGAAAAAGTACTAATTTAGGATATTAAAAATTTCATAAAGGCAGTATTTATAATAACAGAGCTAGCATGAAAATTCCTCAAACGTGAAAAGAATTATATTGGAGATATGTGCTGAAAAGTTTTATTTCAAGCAATGTAATACAACTCAGATACAGAGCTCTTAGAGATTCTCTGTAAATCTTATTCAGAGCTGCAAGTAACCCAGCAACTTGGACATAAACATGAAAAAATCATAGTTCTAATCACTTGTAGTAGTGCTAGACTGGTTTCAACCTACCAGAGCATACATTTTTGGCAGGCACAGAGACAAGACTGAAAGCAAGTCCATTCATTTAAAAATGCAGAGAACGTGTAAGGTATTTTATAGTGCTAAGAAAATAATAAGACATAAGCACTTGGTCTTGCTTTTTCCTCCCTTTCAGGGTGTCTAATGTATGTCCTCATTAGTCAGTTATTTAAATGTTAGATATAAGGGATGACTTAAGCTAGATTGATGTTCACTGTGAGCACCTTTTAATGGAATGATTGGAATAATGATGTGATTGTACAGGAGGTTATGTTCCTTGAGACTCGAGGGTTCCTGGATGACTGCAAAGTAGTCACAGTTCACAGATATTACATACATGTATGAAAAACAGTCCAGTGAAGATGTGAGTCTATTTTGAAATGAAAAAAAACCCAAAGGAAATAGAACATAGGAGTGAGAAGGATGAATGAGTTTTTGGCATTAGGTAACACAACTGATACAGACACAAAGAAAATTTTGGTGGATACAGCTAAACTATGTGCTTTTCAGGTAGACACACAAGGAATTTAAAGTAAGAGAAGCTAAAACATTGTATGTAAAATCACATAGGTAATACTTGCCCTTAAGTGCTGCAGAGGAAGGTTTTGTGTTCAGAGGAGGATGGTCCCGATTTAGAGAATGACTCAGCTCATTCTTTAAGTTTTCCTTGTGCACGTGTTGAATCAGATGACAACACAGGAGTTACTGAGGAGAGAGCTGAAGGAGTCCATAGGTCAAGGAGCAAAAGAGAAACCATGGATTTTAAGAGTAGTTTAGTATTTTAACTGTGTGCAGCTGAAACAATAGAAGGAGGAAATAGAACAAAAAATTCTGGCAGTGAGGACAATTAGCTTACGAATGAAGAAATCTCTTTATTTGCATAAATTAATGCCTTAACTGTAAATAGAAAAAGGACCAGATAATGACCAACAGAAATGTGTCAGGAGAGGACTTGGTGTGGTTTATGAGACTAAGCTTTAATGGCAGTAAGACATCAAAGACCTTTGAAAAGATTTTTACTTTATAGTGTACTATTCCTACTATAGCATACTATTATGGCTACTTTTTGACTACTATCAACCTGATTGACCAGAGACAGTGAACTGTATCACTGTTTAAAAAAAATGTTAAATTTATAAAAGTTTGATGTTAAGGTAAAAATTTATATCTATATCAATATATATATTTAACAATACATGAAAATCTATCATATAATAATAATATAATAAAATAATATATATCATATAACATTATATTATAATTATCATTTATCCTTCCACAATTATTAATATTTCGAATTCTTTGAGGAAAAAGAGCTGGAACAAAGGACAACATAAAAATAGCTGTTAAGTTTCCCCAGAACAGAGCATTTTGAATATTTCAGTATTTCTACAGTATATTTATCAACAGTTGGCTAATGTAATAGAGTAGTGCACAACTAGCATATTTGCTCATGGCCTTAACAGTCACGGATATAAGGCTTTTTGTAATGTCTGTTGGGATTTTAACATAAATTTGGCAAATTCTACAAAAACTGGAAGAGTTACTGGGTTTAAGTTTTTTATATTCTATATTGACAAACTACTAAATTGCAGACAGGCTGTAAAAGAGACTTTTATATTGCATCATTATAAATATTTGTGATGTCTTCCATTTATAGATGCTTTAACTGAGTAGCTAAATGACAAATCTGAACTTAACAATGCAATGACCTCCAGTTTTATACAGCTTTGCTGACTATGCACTTCAGCAAAACCACTGCGAGTTTGAAAAATCAACCTGTCTCTTACCTGTCTCTTGGATTCTCCTCTAAGAATTACAGTTTTATATTGCTGAAACTACTGATTTTAGTAGAGTAAATGTTTGCATAATAGTGGAGTAAAATTGCAGAGGATGGCAGGTATCTCCTGAGAGCCCTGGAGTAAAGATATTGTGTAATATGGGAACTAGCTGTGAATCAATGAGATGCGAGCAGATGGTGCAAGGAAAAAGTTTAAAAATAAAACCAAACGTACCCCAGACTGAGGAATTAGAATCCTGCAACAGCAACATCACTGTTCTTCTCATGAAGACCTCAGGGGCTGAAGACTTGTCCTAAAGCAAGCCTCCTCTCTCATCTGCATCAGGAAGACTGCCAAGCTCAGGACCTAGAGGCACAGCATCAGAAAAGTGAGGCTTTTCTGCATTAATCAGATTATGTAGACTGTTAGAATATTTACTGGACTAATGGTAAACTCTTAGCACTGTGTATATGATGTAGTACACAAGATTTTGAGTGTAAGAAATCAGTGAAAGACATGGGCAAACCTGTTTGTGAACAATTCCAGTACGTTGGTGAGCAACCAAGCCTCTGGTAAAACGTTTGTAGGTGGAAGCCTACAGTCACCATAGAAAACTGGGAATGAATAGAGCAGGTGTGCAGTCCTGTGTTCAGGCAGTTACCTCATTTGCTGTAAAATAGATGAATTCAGGGCAACCCAGGTACTCTAGGATTGCTAATGATCCAAGGAAAGCAGAGGAACAGTAGTTACATCACTCTGTGATCTGGCTGTGACTCACTCCAGGCAAACTTTGCCTGGCTAAGTGGTAGTCTTTGTGATGGATAATGCTAGTTTGCTGAAGATCTGAGAGGAAGAGGAGAAAATAGAAGGCAGTCAGAGCAAGATGGTGACAGGTGGACACTGAATGGAAGCCCAAAGTTTGCTGGTTGTTGCTTTAAAAGCCTCTAATCACAGTCCTATGAGATCAGAGATCTCTGCTCCTTTCTCCTGATGCAGTTGAGTACAGAGTGGTTTTATTATGGTTACCTATAAAGTACAAAACCAGGCAAACTGACAGGGGAATCACAGAGAAAACCTAATCTGACTTCTCACTTGACATGTCCATTCTGCTCCTAGAAATATCTGCCCTCCTCTCCTTTTTAGAAGAAACAGCTGAGCCGAGGGAATGGCATATTCAGCAGGGACTAGGTCTTTGAGGTACAGATTTGTCCAAACCAGCCAGTTCCTGCAGCAGCAACTGTGAGTGGGTGTGTAACACGGTATGAGCTTTAAAAGGGGGAGCAGAATTTGAAAGATTGTATCACCTGGTAACTTATCACAAGCCAAAAGAAAGCAGAGATGTATTGGAAGCAGAAAAAGTTGTCAGCCTCTGTGCAAAGTTTTGTGGATAGTAGAGACAGACAGGCCTTGAATTAGGACTAGAGTGCATTTTAAGATCTTGTAGTGGATGTCCTAGACACAAAAATGCATTTAATTTTAGGGCCTATACACACTGGCATAGTACAGAAAGAGCTGGCAACCCGTATGAGAGAAGAAGTGACTTAGGGGACAATAAATAATGGTAAACCAGAAAAACAAACAAACAAAAAAAATCATGAGCATGGATGGCTCAGAAGCTGTAAAAACTGCCTTTTTTTTTTTTTTTTTTTTTTTTTGTCAGCATTTGCTGTCAAATATTCTTCTTTGGTAAAAGTGGCAAAAAGGGGATGACAAAGTGAACAGAAGTGGAAAAGTCGTCCATATGCATATGCAGTGGTAGGAAATACTATAGTAAGGAAACAGTCAGACCTAGAACAAACACACACAGAGACAACATGGGAAAACTGTGAAAGAGAGGTGACACCGGGACAATGTTTCCAACAAGGCCCCTACCAGATTGGCAAAAGGATAAAGGGAGTTGATTGCTTATGCCTCAGCTTTACAGACACCAAAGAACAGCCTGATCCCTGGGGATAGCCTGCTGTCCTGGTGGAACTGTGGGACAAGCCTGGATGCTGCCTGGGAAGACAATATGATGCAAAAAGATTGAACCCCTGGCACAGGCTGTGACCTGCACAATTCAGAGGGCTATGCTGGTCAAGCAGGCAGAGGAGGAGAATGAAGTGCTAAGAAACAAAGAAGCTGGATATTCAAGCAGATATCCAGAGAGAATTTTGAGAGATAAACGGAAGGTGCAAAGCGATATCAAAAAGGAAAAGTGTTTTGAACTGAGGAAAACTGATTGAGATTCATCTGTGCTTAAACTACTCTAATGGAGCTGGGGTTGCATTAACTTGGAAAACCAAGTTACCCATATAACACACGATGGTAGTTAATATCTTGCAAGTGGAAACTGCTATTTGGATTAAAAAATAAATATTTAGCTGTTTGCTGCAAAGAAGAGCAGGTGGAGGATTAATTAACATATCTAATAATATGAAGTAAATTTTCTTACTAAGTAGTTCTTGCAGTAGTATGTACTTCAATGTAAAGTGTTCACAAAACAGAAATGCAGCTAATAATCCTGGATATCCTCACAAACTCATACTGAGGGAAATGCTTTAGCCTGGCTAACTTAGATAATTATTAATAATATTTGCTCATTTTAGTTTCCACACCACAGTATAAACAATCTCTTCCAAATGTATTCACACTTTAGGCTGCATATCACTTATTTTTCTTTACTGTATAATTTTATTAAGCTACATGCATACAGGAAAACTGAAAGCCATACCACTTTTAACTCAAATGCTATGGCTGATTTTAAAAACAAGAGCATGATATAAACCTGAGTAATAGGAGACCAAGGATCCAAGCTAAAGGATTTATCTCTAAGCAAGAGAAAACCTGTTTCTTGATGTGAAGACAGATTAGTTCTTTCAAATCCATGAATATCAATGTTCCTAACAAAAATATCTGTGTGTATGTGTTTGTCTTGGATGAAGCTTTCTGTATTTTTAAAAATACAGAATTTTGAGTGTTCTAAGAAGAAAAGGGGAATCACCCAGGTATAAAATATTTCCTGTGGAAAGCTGTATTGCATACAATACAATCACCCACGGCAATGGACTGCATACCTGTAAGAATAGCTCTGTACCACTGGGACTGTGAGGACTGCACCTTCAATTATTGTACTGGGGGTCTTTTTAGACATGTAGAAAATAGTGGAAATCATGGGTCCTTAAGCTGACAGGGTATTGAAAAGTGACTTAAGTTTATAATACACAACCTTGCATGATTGTTCAACTAATTCAGGTAGCTTTGGAGATTTATAGGTATAGCATTGCTGAGATAAGAGACATGCATTTATGAAGATGGATTACTGAATGGAACTGATGTTCTTCATAGTCTGTTTAGGCAGACTCTGGAAAAGCATGGCTCAAGGCATGTGTTACACATGTAAGGATTATAGTTTTCCACATTTTGACAATTGCTTAGGTCAGAATTTGACCAAGGTGCAGGTACGAAATAGCTCCACTCATTGTGTCATTTCCTATGGAGGGTCCAGTTATGTTCATACACATTCAGAAATCACTGTGCACTCTCTCAGAGTGTATGTAAAGGTGCAAAATACACCATTACTTTAAAAGCAAGACTGTGGTCTCCAACATCTACAGAAACATGAATTTCACACGCTATAGTTGTAATTTTAGTTTCTCAGTGGTTGCTCAGTGGTTATACACCATTATAGCCTCAGACTCTAAATTGTTATCATCACAAAAGACCACACAGGAAAAAACCATAGTGCTAAAAATTTTTCTGTATAACAAGTTAAATTGCACTATTAGTTTGTTTTTTGGGTTTCCCCTCTACCTCCTACCCCAGCCCCTAAGTTAATCAGACCTCTTGGACAATGAAACTGTTAAATGTTCACTGGACTAACAGCAAATTCTTAGTTCCATGTGTGGTGTTCTGACTAGAGCAAGATTTTGAGTGTAGCACTAAAGAACTGTCCCATCTTTCTGTTCATTCAAAACACTACTGGTCACACCTAAGAACCGACTGGGTCAGCTGCCACCGACTGCCACTAAAAAGTAAACCAGAACTGACGCTGTCAAGATCTAAAAGACTGTCTGTGGAAAGGATTTTGAACTTCCAAAAGTTCTGCCCTTCACACACAGTTTGTACCAGATTCACCTGCTTTTCCCCCCTGCAGTGAGCTCAGTACACAAATTCACGAATGCAACTTGGGTACTATTCTGCTTTTTGAAAACTAAAATAGTTCTACATATACTAATGAATTTCTATGGACAGAGCTGCCAGAGCATTAGCACTGTGCATCTCCTCCTTTCTCCTCATCCCACTTGACCTCCCGAAGGATTAGATGTGTTACCCTCTGAACGATTATCTGGCAACCTCACTTTCTTGTCTGAGTAAAAGGCCAGGCAGCCTAAACGTCTGTAGTGCTTCAGGCAGGAATGTGAGACAATGCAGCCAGCCTTCGAGAAACACCCTAGGTAAGACCATTTCTCTGGGATTTTAGAAAAGACCTGACAATGAACAATAAGAAAGCAAAATTGGTGCTGAAGCTGTGGTATTTCATTCTTAATTCCAAGCGTATTGGATACAAAGCACGCAATGTTTGGCTACTGCTAACAAGTTGCTTGTTTAAGAGTAATATATTGGTACAGAATCCCACTGCAATAATAGCAAGAATGTTCCTCTGGGACAACTCTCCCCGAGAGCTCAAGCTACTTATTTTTTAAGTGTTAAACATACATTGGCACATTGCCAAGTATTGTGTGTATGGAGTCAAGGAGAGAGTCTGAAAGTTTTTTGTTCTTCCCCCAAAACATAAACACATATGCAAACACCAAGAAATAGCAGTACTGGGAGTTGTAGAAGGTTGTTGCTATTGGCAGTAATTACTTTTGAGAAATAGATATAGAAGGCATACAAACAACAGGATATACACAACATCCAAAAAATATCATTATATTCCTTAAGTTTGCTTGTATTTTGTATCTGTAAAGGGTTTCACAAATTCTTACTTGATTTTTTAGTAAGAATCAGGCATTTTCACAACAAATATTTTCTGCATCTGCTGCTATTTTTAAATTGGCATCACTTTTTGAAGTGTCTTGATTAATACGTAAAAAAACTTTGAAAAATATTTACATTTTTTTGATATTCTGTTGTATAAAATGAGGACACCAAATCATAATAACACTGTAATATCGTGAAAGCAATCATTACTTAGGACTTTCAAGTTGTTGGAATGTGTTTTTATTTTGCTCAGAATGGTAAGTGAAAACGGCATTCCCACCGACTGTGCTTACTGGAATTTCACAACACTAAATGTGGCTTTTTAGTATTTCAGATTGTACTTTAGTTTGGATCTTTGAGGACGTGTTGCTGTATAAAGCTCCTGATACCATGACAGGGCAAAGGTAAAACCTTAAAATATAATATCAGTACCCTACATTTCTTATGAAACCCCAACCCATAAACGATATACCAACAGATACTTGGAATGTTTGCTGCGACTTTCAAGGATATGTGCTTTGTTCTCCCTATGTAATCCAACAGCTGACTCTTTGCTTGAAGTACAGTGTTAATTATGGAACTGTGACATGATGTTTGCCAGCAGCTGTGCAACACTGGCCTGTTCTTTTCTCCAGTGTGTCTCACCTTGGCTAATCCAAAGATAGGGATACGTGTCATAGGGTCATAGAATAGTTTGGATTGGAGGGGATCTCTAAAGGTCACCTACTCCAACCTCCCTGCAATGAGCTAAATCTCCATGACCAATGTTTGATGTGTTTGGGAAGACTATCGAGATAATTTTATTTTTTTTTTTAAGGGGGGCATTTGCATTGAATCTGGATGACAACTGTGCAATTAATTTCTTGTGGATCCTTGGACAAATAACAGGGAGAAGTATGGCTGGCCAATGTGGCAAAGCAAGCTAATTTTCTTTCAAACTCTGAACTCCATTTCATGTTATGTACTGAATGTGCAGAAGCCAGCCCAAAAGTGGGAAGCTGCAATGTATACCATGACATGCTCAGACGCTTGACACCTGTATAAAGCATACGAGGGATCCTTCAAGAATCCATTCTTCTGGAATACTGAAACATGAATCTTTTTTGAACAGCTGTCTCTGTCCACAGGAACACTTTTTCTTGAAAGTGCACATTGTGAGATCCAGTATAGGCACAAGTGACAGCTTGTGTTCCTGTTTCTCATGGACTACCTCTCATCTTAAAGACACCTTCAAGGAAGGTGCAATGGTAATAAAAAAATGCATTAATCTCCTCATATGCAAGCAAACAAAGTGGGCCAATCATAACTACATGTAAAAAGACTTCCAGGAAAAGTCTGAGCTGGGAGGAGTTCTGCCTAGACTGAAATGATGACAAATGTTCGATATAGCTTTTAAGTATCTTGAATTTAAACATACAAAGGACATGCCTTGTAACTTGTCACTTTGAGAGATTAGCAATTCTTAAATGTTCTCAACACAAGAGTTAAAAAATAGCCTGCTGTCTTTGGTACCTGCCATCTCTTCTCAGACAGATTGAACTGTGGGATTGGGCAGTCTATAAATTAGGAGTCATCCATGACAGCTGCAGAACAGAAGCCTGTACACCAAAGATGACTCTGACAGGCTTAGAAGCATCTTACAGAGCCAGGCCAGGACCAGGGACCAGTGCTGCTCTAAGCCACTTAGAAGATTTAGAAGAACCTGAAACTCAGGAACTGGTTCTGCAAGAGCCAGTCAAGGCCAGAGACTGCACAGATCCATTCTGGTTGAGATAAGAACAGACATTACTGATGAGAGAGAATCTGAATCAGTGCCTTAGTGAAAAAAGGATTTTTTTCCTAATTTTTTTCCTCAAGTTCAGCATCTTTGTCATCTTTTGTAAAGTAAGTGCAAAATATTAGTGCATCAAAATGGAGGTACTGCGTGACAGGGGTAGACATTTTTCTCTTCAATGCTCTCAAGATCTTCGGTGGCTTTTAATCCAAACCTTTGATTTCTGTTTGATCTTTTCATATTCATCTAAATTGATGTTATAATTATTGTAACTGCACAGTTACTGCTCAGTATTGCTATGAAAAATTTTCAAGTAAACATAACTTAAGCATGAGTATCCTTTGAAAGACTAGTTTAGAGTCATTGATAAAGTCCAGCCCTACAGGTAACTGGGTGCCAGACACACAACTCAGATACCACTCCTATACTGCTGTCTCCACAAAAGAGCAGTTATACCCAACAGTCCTCCTCTTCCTATTTCTACTGGCAGCAGCAGCTGGCAGCTTTGTATCCACCTCTGACAAATGCACAAAGACACATTCAGCTGTTGGGACAACATTAATTGTCTGAACTGCTGTTTTTGCCTCCAGGTAGAGGACTAAATGGCAGTGTTCTGAGAGTCAACCTCGGCCTTTGAGTCTCAACAGGTTCATGGTGTAATAGATGATCACAATAATGTATGCCTTAGTGCTTTTGAGTTACTTTTTGATAAAGCAGGCAGATAAAATCACGCCCAAGTTGTAAAATGAAACATGAGTAGACAAAACCGGTATGGTTATCCATTTCCCAGTTCACAGAGTGTTAAATACAGCACTAGGGCTTTGTCTGTTGGAGGGACATGGGCTATTTGCAGAACTTAACTTCCTGAAGTACAATGTTGCTTGTATATGAGGCTAGATACTGTGTCATTTCTACTTAAAAACTTCCAAATGAAGGTTAAAAAGGGGTCCCTGTCTTCAGGGAGGTGCAAGTCGCGGGTAGATTCCTGCACAAACTGCTAATTTCTAAATCTCTCTCTTGTATTTATGCCAAACAGCTGATAACGCTGTTGTGAACCTGCTTGAGCTTCCTGACAATTAATAAAACCAAAGAGACCGTGCTAAGAGTGAAGCTTCTGTTTCCAGCACTTGTGCATTCAAAGACTGCAGGAATTGCTCTCCTACCTCCACTTCAACAGCAGGTGACCTCTCCAGTACCAAACAGATGTTCCAAAAGCATCTCCAGAAGCTCCAAAGCAGCAGCACAGGTAATATGCAACTATTGTAAAAAAAACCAAACAAAACAAACCAAAACCCCAACAATTTCCTGGCTCTTGCTAATCAGCTGGAATTTCTCTCCTCCTTTTAGTCTGCCAAACTAGTTAACTGTGAGAAGGAGGGTGACCCATTTGCAAAAGAACACGATGCACATGTCATGAGGCAAGAAGCTAGATGGATAAGACTTGTTAAACTTTGGTTTAGCACATGCATTGAAATCACTGCCATACAGAAAGGTAATTTTAACAACAGTTTTTCAGTCTCCAGGGAGACTGAAGAAATGGTGGCCACTAAAGAAAAAAAGAAACCCTGATCTATCAGAGCTGGATATGACAGGTAGTTCTACAGCATAGATACTACTTCTACAATAAGCAAACCAAAACTGCTTGGGCCTCCTGCTGGGGCAACTGTTCTAGTAAAACAGTATGACTATTGCCCTACATATTCCTGGGACAGAGAACACTTGTTGCACTCCATCCACAAGGAAAAAAGGACATGAATACTTGGATGTTTGCCTATGTAGATAGGAACTGCTGCAAGGAAATACAGCGTAGTTAAATGTACACACACTGTTGAGGAAAGAAATCAATACAGAAACTTTCACTGTAGCCAATTTTGGGTAATGTAATAAATGAATTGTTCACCACACACTGTCCTGTTATTCATCTGGCAGACAGGAAGGGGAAGCAGCACTTAAAACTCAAGAAAGCCAAGATGGGGTGGATGAGTTACAAACCGAGGATAAAAATTATGGGGATGGTTGTGGAAACGAGTAAGGTATCTAGGACCTGAAAAGTTTATTAACCATGGCTGAAAAGCATTCAAAAGAGGCCTCTAAATAAACTTTCTCACTACATGTCTAAACAAAGCAAAATTGCTGGACCTTAAATAAAAGTGCTCAGTGCTGGCCTAGAGGCATGGTCAGGCTGGTGATTAGTTGCCTTGGATATTCAGTGGCCTATCCAAAAAACGAGACATGCTGATATGAGGTCAAAAACTTCCACAGCTACCAAAAACTACCTGTGCTACTCAGCATTTAGAGCCGCACTGGGATCAGTTGAATTAATCTTACTTTGTTCAGGATTTGGTTTATGCGCCCGGTAAAGAGACGTTTTTGCTGTACAGACGGGGGTGTTTACGAGATAAACTCACGGATGTCCCGAGTCTTGTTTTGCTGAGCTGTCTGTGAGCACGCCAGCCGAGAAATTTATTCCAGCGCTCACGACGATGCCAAATCACTTTTGGGGGCGGCGGTGGTGCTGTTGTTGGCTGCGGGGTGGCTGTTGTGACTCTGTGTGTGTGTGTGTGGGAACGCAGAGTTCACCCTGCCGCTGACACGCTGAAAAAACCCCACATCAAAGCGCCACTAAGAAAACAAATCGGGGGAACCGCGGACCGGCGGCAGGCAGACCCCCACTCCCTCCGCCATCCCGCCTCCTCCTCCTGCCACGGGTCGGCTCGGGCAGATGCTTTTTCTTTTTTTTTTGTAACCGCAGATTTTTTTATTTCCCTTGCTGTCGCTCGCTCCGGGACACCGGGGCTGCCGAACCCAGCAGGGCCGTGCGAG